>NC_138040.1:42015201-42615201 GCF_964106645.2 Podarcis pityusensis
GAACAGAGCTTAAGACTGGAAAACCGACAAAACTGAGAGGAACTGAAATTGACAGATCTGGCTGACCTTACTTCCCAGCTGGGAAAAGTTAGGCTCTGTTTTTAAACTCTGGAAGAAAAGTTTTGGCTGAGGGATATGCCTCCCTCTCTTGCCCCTCAAAAATCCAGGCATGCTGTGATCCCTAAAACTAATCCCTTTTATCGTGCCTGGAATTTGAAAGAAAGAACCGATCACTAAATCTGAGACTGGAAAACTCTTCATTTTCTTCCCAAATCTTACAGAGAGAAATCTGAGTGCAGGCTGATGTCTGTGTCACATGCTTGAATAGCTATGCTGTTTCTTTTCTGCAGTGTCAAAGTGAATAATGCAGACACAAGTTAGGTGAGAACAACTGCATTCAGCTACTAGAAAATGAGAGTGACAAGCTTTCTTATGCTCAGTCTAAACCTTTTGGGAAGATCCACAATCCTTTTATCTCTGTCATACAATAACTAAAGGCCCGTAAGAAAACCCCAAAATCCAATTGCAAAGATAACACCTTTATTAGACCACAAAGACATCAAGACAGGTGAAGAGATTTGCGTGTACTACCAAAAGTTAGCATTCTGGTTCAGGTTTTGATCCTCATTCAGATGTTCAGAGGCGAGTGCAGACAAACGAGCACCATCTAGGACTGTGCCCCAACACCGACGGAATCCCAGATCTAGGACCAAGCAGGGGCCATTGGGGTTGATCAGGGATTCAGTCACATTAGGTTAAGGCAGGGCTGCTACTCCTTCTCTTCTTGGTCACTTTGATGCTCAAGAAAAGGCACTGTTTCTGCTATGTTCTCTGAGCCAAAGGAAGGCCTTCCTTTCCCCACAAACCTCTTAAGTGGAGATATTTATTCTTATCTGCACTGAATTTGAATAGTTCTTACACATTTAATTGTTTTTGTTGTTAATGAGTTTGAGACATTTTGTCTGAATGACATTTTTTTTTAAAAAAAAGTTTCAGATCCTGAATTTGTATTAAGCTTTTTAGATAGGAAGCCTGTGTCATTTTTAATATTTGTTTAGTGCCTAGAAAATTGTGAACATAATATAGGCAATGATGCTGCTGATTAGAATTCTGCATCCTTTTACATTTCCATTGTCTCACTTCACAAAATTAATTGTACGGTAATCAAAATGGGAGCTTTGCTGACTGGTGCCAAATGTGCTTTAAGTGTTAAGCTCTAGCTTTGCTAGTACAGTGGTACCTCAGGTTACAAACACCTCGGGTTACAAACGCTTCAGGTTACAGACTCCACTAACCTGGAAGTAGTACCTCGGGTTAAGAACTTTACCTCAGGATGAGAACAGAAATTGCGTGGCGGCAGCACGGCAGCAGCAGGAGGCCCCATTAGCTAAACTGGTACCTCAGGTTAAGAACTGTTTCAGGTTAAGAATGGACCTCTGGAACGAATTAAGTTCATAACCCGAGGTACCACTGTATATAGGCTACCTGGGAGTAAGCTGTGTTGAACTCAGTGGTTCTTACCTCAAAGCAGAGATCTGTGGGTTTGCACTTTGAAGGGTTTCTGCTTTTAAGGGTTCTCAAGACACACACCAAAAGTTACCAAAATGTCACCCCAAAGGTATAGTTTTGCATTTGCTTCTTGTCAGTGGAGATATATATATATATATAGAGAGAGAGAGAGAGAGAGAATCCTAATAGCAAGGACTACTTAAGGTATTGATCAATCAGTTGGTATAATGTCTGCATAACAATTTCTTGTGTCTTTTGCAACTCCCAAGCAAACTCTGCGAATGGAGAGACATTTGCATGGAGAGATCTGCTCCAGACTCCTGATTTAGCAACAGCCCCACCAGAATGAGCTGCAAAGTGTTTCTGATGATTACTGTGCATTATACTAGAATCCCACTGGCAGATAAGGGCAATGATCAAGGGCACTGGAACACCTTCTATGCAGTGGTGGAGCTGCATGCTCTGGCACTGGGGGGGGCGCGGAGAGCAGGTGGGGCGGGGCTGGCATGCCTTCTGGGGGTGTGGCATGCCACTTGCGGGGGAGTGGCGCCCAGCACGGGCAGGGGGGCAGCCGCAATGGCACCCCATTGGGATCGCGCTGCCGGGGTTCTGCGCTCCCCCCGCACTCCTCTTCCTCCACCATTGCTTCTATGAAGGATGGATAAAATGTATGGGACTTTTTGGGTTTCTTCAAAAGATATCCAAGTGAGGGCATGACAGAGCGCTTTAGAATTATGCATGATGTAGAAAAACAAGAGGAGTTTTTTTCCCTTTTAAAAATAAATCACCTAATTCTAGCACCTGGAGATATAAAAAGGCGCTATATTCAAGGCAGACAAAAGTCAGAAGGACATAATGAGCATCTGCGGAATCAGACCAGCAGCCTTTTCTCACAGTGGCCAATCAGATGCCCATGGGAAGCCCATGATAAGGACATGAGTGCAATAGTGCTCCCCAGCAATTGGTCTTCAGAAGCATACTGCCTCTGATAATGGAGGAAATATATAGAACTAACAACTCAGAGTCATTGATAAGCTTCTCCTGCATAAATTTTGCCCAGTCCCCTTTTAGAGATGTCCACGTTGATGGCCATCTTGTGTTAGGAACTTGCCTGTCTTCCTGAGTCTCCCAAAGCTCAGCTTCACAGGATGACCCTAGGTTCTAATATTATTAAGCCAGAGACAGATTTAATTGTCTTCAACAAAGACCCCCCGATGGTCCCAGCAATTCCGATAACACTGTCGATGCGTGTTTGGCCAGCGAGTGCCGGGTACAAATCCTCATCTGTTCATAAAGCTCACTTGGGTGACCTTGGACCAGCCGCTGCCATTCAGCCTCATCTACCTTGTTATTGTGGGGATTAAATTGAGGAGGGGAAGAAGCACGTATGTCACCTTGTGCTCCTTGGAGAAAAAAGGTGGGATGCAAATGCAATGAATGAATGACTGAATGAATGAATATTTCCTAATGAATAAATAAATATTTCCTAAAAGCAGGCTACCATTGCCATTGTCAAAAATCGAAAGCTGGGCTAGATAGGTCTTTGGTTTAAACCAGTATGGCTCATGAACCTGAGGTGAAGTACAATTTATTTTAATTTAATTTAATTTAATTTAATTTAATTTAATTTAATTTAATTTAATTTAATTTAATTCAGGGGGTGCCATGACACTCTCTTCCGCTGTTGAAAAGCTAGCAGGCCAGGACAAGAGAGACCTGTTTTCAAATCCCCGTTCAACAAAGAAGTTTACTTGGGTGACCTTGGACCCAGTGGAGGCTGATCTATAAGGACAAGCAGAGAACTGTCCCGCCACCCTCAGTCTCCCTTTGGCCAGCCCCCCAATACATGCCTTCTTACTTGCAACCAATCCTCAGTGTCGCCCCTTGTAGAACTCAGAAGGGGGAAGCAAAAGTCGAATTAGTTGACTGCCTCTTCTTTGCTCTGGGCTCCACATGCCAGTGGCTCTGGTTTCTCCTCCCCTGGGCCTCCTTGCTTTCTACCCTCCTAGGCACCAGACACCACTGCTTGGGTCAGTAGTTGTGAAGATGATGATGTGGGAGGATGGGGAACATTTCACCAAGGGAGGGGCTGACTGCCCTCAGCAGAATCAGAAAGGTGAGCTATCACTTTATTAAAATGCAGTTGCTGTCAGTTAAGTATCTCCCAGCAAAGCAACACCTTCCTCCCCTTCTTCTGTTGCTCTAAAGATCTGTGCTTCTCTGAGCTCAGGTACCTGCTTCCAGTCTTTTTTAAAACAGTTAGCTGGTCTGAGAAAGTATTGTTCCAGTTGGTGCAGAGAGAGTTAACGGAAGATCAAGGTCTGAGGGGGGATGTAAAACCTCATTGCAGCACAGACTGCAGCAACCAGATTGGCCACACCCTGTTTAAGATGCAGCCCTCGGCTCCTGTCCTTCAGGCAGACCTCACCCCCTTTGCTCTAGTGCTGTCTCCCCACTTCATTTCTGGAAACATAAATTCATCTCAGTCTTTCTCTGCGTCTCTCTCTCTCTCTCTCTCTCTCTCTCTCTCTGACTCAGAAAGTGGGGGAGGGAAAAGCTGACATCATTTTGGTGCAATGTCTGGGCTTACAGCATTGGCTTGGGTGGGGCTGGTTGGAATCAAGATAGGGGATTCTAGCTGCAAGGCAAAATCCTTTCTAAAGAGAACAAGTATCAGCTGACCTGTTATCTGCTGCAGTCGTACAACAGTGTCAAGCATGGCTGTTTTTATTAATCGCTGCAAGCTCTGTGAACACTAGCTGAGCCACCAAGGGTCACCTGAAACAAGCTGCAGAAGACCACCCTGGTCAGGGCACTGCTCTATACTGGCCACCCACAAGCAAAGCAGCCTGTGGCTAGTTGAATTCACACATGTGTTTATGCAGAGGTGGTTTTAGGGTAGTGCAACTGGTTCAGCCGCACTGGGCGCCGTGCTACAGGGGACACTACAACAGTGCTGTAGAATGGAGAGCATGAGGTGAGGAGCACCAATTTTTAGTGTCACACAGGGTACCACTGATATTTGAGAGACCAAAGCCCACCACTGGTTTAGGAGTATGGAAACATTGGCATTTGCCTGCTACCAAGTCAGATCATTGGTCCATGTAGCTCAGTATTGCCTTTTCTGACTGGCAGCAGCAGCTCTCCAGACTTTCATGCCAGGGTGTCTCCCAGCCCTACCTGGAGATACCAGGATTGAACCTGGGACCTTCTGTGTGCCATACAGATGCTCATGGTACTTATTCATGTTGTCTCCCTTTGAGATTTCTTTTAGATCAGCCTTTCCCCAAGCTGATGCCCTCCAGACAGTGCTAGAAACTGAGATATGGAAGCTAGGAGCTAAATGGCACTTTAAAACTAGGTAGGTCATGGACACAACAACAGAATGTAGGCACATTTTTTAATATAACAAGAATACAAAGCTGAAAAGGAATGAACTGTAGCTAAAATCTTATATTCATTTTTCACATTAGCTCTCATCTGAAGATTGCAAAAAACAAAGCCAGGCTTCCCTGCCTGCCCCCCTAATATTCTTAAGAGGGTCTCTTCTCCAGTCTTCAGAGAGTACCTGGAAGTGGAGGCGCAGAAAAGGTCCTCCTTTCCTTCTACTCTGCATTTTTAATCTGAAATCTTTGGTGTAGAACTGCACACAGAGCTCAGAAACTGCTCACGCTAATGAAATTCATGCACCTAGAACAATGGGAGTTTCAAATGCTGCCTCCAAATAATTTGGACTACAACTCCCATCAGCCATGGGAGTTGTGGTTCAAAACCATTGGAAGGCACCAGCTTAGATCAGCACTGGACAGCACTCCTGTAATTCTGAAAGTTGCAGGGAAGGGTTAAGCTTCTCACAGGAGCATAGTGAGACTGAGTCAGATTGTTGGTCCATCTAGTTCAGTATTGCCTGCATGGACTGGCAGCAGCTCTCCAAGGGGTCAGGTAGGAGTCTTTTCAGGCCTGACCTGGAGATGCCAAGAACTGAACTTGGGACCTTCGGCATACAAAGCAGATGCTCCACAGCTGAGCTACAGCCTTTGCCTCTCACAGCAGTGAGAGAAGTGGTGTCTGCAGAAGCTTAATTTTCTGTGTAATTATTAGGAAAGAAAATGTTTTAGGGTGGAGTACTCCAGGTCACTGTGCTACCCAGCCACCCATCCCCCTTTCCAGGGTATTCCACTCAGTTCCTCCTCCCCTCTCAGTTTCCTGGGTATTTCCCACTGCTCCAGGGCGCCGTTGGGAATCTGAGTGGCTGCTTCCTGCTGCTGGATTGCAGTGTTGTTGTTGCCTGTTGCAACCACCATCAGGTAAAACTTCCCAAGGCCCACCTGTGTAGGAAGGGCTCTACCAAAAAGGCTGAGCGCTCAACTAAAACTGGAGTTGGGCCTTCTCCTAAATCGTGACTGGATTTAGGATGGTGCAAATGCACCTGGGCTCATGGTTCAAGTCTGAGCTTGAGCTTTCTTCTTCTTCTTCTTCTTCTTCTAAACCTCTACACCTATTAGAAGGAAAGTCATAATGCACAATGTATTTTCTATTTGTTTATTCAGGTTGCCAAAATGTTTTTCTTTGTGTTTCGCTGAGAGTTCTGAATCTGCACTTGATCAGAGTATTTCTGGTAGTCCATGTAATATGTATAGAATAATGTAAAAAAAAAAATACATTTCTCAGTCTTTAAGATATCTCAAAATGTATTTTCTGGTATCTTCTTTCATGCATTAATTTTTGAGGGAAAGGGGACCTATTCTGGGAACTGCATCAGGGTCCCCAACCACTTCAGCCTGGCCTTGTCCTCAATGGAGTCTACACAGTGGCAGCTTGGACCATGTTAGTCCATACAATTGGAGTATGGATGTCCCTTTTGCTAGGGCCAAAATAATTTTAAGCCTTGCTGTGCTACTCAGACACCAGTTCTTCCCTTCATCTATCTTCCCATCAAAGTGCTAGCCCTGCTAAGATTATTTTACTGTAATTTCCCATTACAAAAGAAACAAAACCCTTCAAAATACATTTCTGGTTCCCTTGTGGGAGTGCTGCTAACTGATTCAAAGCCAGAGTCCTTTTGTGCCTTAAGGGATATCTTTTTAAATTTTCTCCAACTGATTTATATCCAGGATAAACATATACAGCCACACAGCTGCTACAGATGTTGCCTCTATGAATCTAATCTGTCATCTGTTTGAAAAAGCAAAAAAGTGATTAGCTGCATGCTATCTATACCCTCTAATTTTATTATTCTCCCCCACCCCTTTTGCTAGCAACAGTAATAATCAGCCTACAATTTCTGAAGCTCAAGGGGGGGGGCGGGGAGTCTAATGGAATAATGTATCCAGCACACCAGTGCTGCAAATCAAATTGGGCCCTTCCGCTAATCATTGTGGATTCCCTTATTATACAAAAACTAGGCTTACCAGAAAGATTGCAGATAACATCTTACTGGAAATTAATGAGATAAAGAGCTCAAAATGCAGCCCTTGCTGAAAGCGGAGTTTGGATGATAAATTACTGTGTCAAGTAAGTAACAGCAATAGAAATCATATATTTTCTCTCCTCTTTATGAATGTTTCTGCAACACATTGTAAATAAAATATTGCATCGGGTGCAGCTGTACTGAAGCAACAGGAAAAAGCTACTTATGCCTGTGAGCCTAGACTCAGGACTTGGAAGCATGGAATGAAGGTCATAGAATAGAATCATAGAATCATAGAGTTGGAAGAGACCACAAGGGCCATCGAGTCCAACCCCCTGCCAAGCAGGAAACACCATCAGAGCACTCCTGACATATGGTTGTCAAGCCTCTGCTTAAAGACCTCCAAAGAAGGAGACTCCACCACACTCCTTGGCAGCAGATTCCACTGTCGAACAGCTCTTACTGTCAGGAAGTTCTTCCTAATGTTTAGGTGGAATCTTCTTTCTTGTAGTTTGGATCCATTGCTCCGTGTCCGCTTCTCTGGAGCAGCAGAAAACAACCTTTCTCCCTCCTCTATGTGACATCCTTTTATATATTTGAACATGGCTATCATATCACCCCTTAACCTCCTCTTCTCCAGGCTAAACATGCCCAGCTCCCTTAGCCTAACACAGGTCTAACACAGGCTTCCTCAAACTCGGCCCTCCAGATGTTTTTGGCCTACAACTCCCATGATCCCTAGCTAGCAGGACCAGTGGACAGGGGTGATGGGAATTGTAGTCTCAAAACATCTGAGGAAGCATGGTCTAACAGTTAGCTCTGTGTGTGTGTGTGTGTGAGAGAGAGAGAGAGAGAGAGAGAGAGAGAGAGACAGGCAGGCAGACAGGCAGGCAGACACAGAGACAGAGACAGAAACAGAGACAGAGACAGAGAGAGATTTAAGACTAGTAAAAACAAAAACTGAGAGACTGCCCATCCCTCTTATAAAGCCTTCACCAGCCTGCCTTTCCCCCCAAACTCCAGGTAGGACTGAGAAATATTCCTTACCTTAAACCCTGGAGAGCCACTCCCAGTCAGGGTAGTCGGTACTCACCTAGGTGGACAGTGGCCTGACTTGCTATAAAGCACCTTCCTATGTTCCTAATGGGGACACGGGTGGCGCTGTGGTCTAAACCACAGAGCCTAGGGCTTGCTGATCAGAAGGGTGGCGGTTCGAATCCCTGCGATGGGGTGAGCTCCCATTGCTCAGTCCCTGCTCCTGCCAACCTAGCAGCTCGAAAGCACGTCAAAGTGCAAGTAGATAAATAGGTACCACTCCAGCAGGAAGGTAAATGGCATTTTCGTGTGCTGCTCTGGTTCGCCAGAGGTGGCTTAGTCATGCTGGCCACATGACCCGGAAGCTATACGCCGGCTCCCTCGGCCAATAAAGCGAGATGAGTGCCACAACCCCAGAGTTGTCCGCAACTGGACTTAACAGTCAGGGGTCTATTTACCCTTTACCTTTATGTTCATAATAGAGCAGATGGGTTTTGGTTGGGATGGACTGCCTGCTCAGCCCACGAAGGGCACATGGAGAAGTTCACAGCTCAGTCTTATCTATTTCACTGCATTCGTAACCATGTCTACTCAGAAATTCCATGAGTTACTCTCAAGTAAGTGGGCTTAGGATCAGGGATGTACCTAGGGGTTGGCCAGAGCGTGCCCCCCCCCCCACACCAAGAGCTCAGGCCCCCAAATCACCTCTCCACTCTGGCTCAGAGCCTGCCTGTCCATCTCCACACCCGGAGGCCAGTTCTCTGTTGCTCTGGGTGGCTGCACAAGGGAGGGAGGGAGGGAGAGAGGGAGGAATGCAGGCAGGCAGGCAAACAGATCAATGGAGGAGGAGGAAAGACAGAGTAGAGTAGATCTGGCCCTTATGGCCATAGAGGAAGTCACTAGCAGAGTGCAAAATTCATCGAAAAGCAACCTTTTGCGCTTTGGTCTATGGTCTCTCTCTGCTTTGGAGGTGCAGATACCGCTCCTTGCCAAGGGCTCAAGGGAGCCTCTGCTTAGGATTGCAGACTCTGGCAACTATTGCCTCTTTCCGCTGATGCATCTCACCTCACCCCACCCCACAATGTCGTATCAGGGCCTCTGAAGCCGAAAAGCGCAGACTCATGCTGCTGCTCCCATTCTCCAAGGCTGCAGGAATGAGAGGAAGTTGGTGGTATACATAATTCATGGCTGTTGCCAGGCAAAGCAGAGGATCTGCAAGATTAGAGTCATCTCTTTCACCCCTTCTATTTTGAAGCGTGTATTTTGCCTTGAAACAAAGCGGAGGAGTCTGACACCAGGTTCCTGCAAAGGCCTCCTAATTACAGGCAGTGGGATCATGAGAAAAGGATGGTGAAAGAGGCAGGGAGGTTTCAAAAGCCTTCCTGCTGCTCCTACAGCTTTGAATTAATTCAAAGTCAGAGGACCATCCTGGTGATATGAAAACAAACATGCAGACTCCTGCAGGGACCTTCTTTTATCTTCCTGGATGACAGTCCCACATTCTGCTCAACTTGTTCATTGCATTTGAAAACGCTATGCAGCAGTTAAAGCAATAGTGGCCAAGTTAGTTATAATTGTGCTTTACATTGTGACTGTAGACACACTGTACATTTAAAGCACTCTGCAAACTATTCTGGGATCTGTAGCTTCTTAAAAGTGCTGGGAACTGTAGCTGTGTGAATAAACTACAGTTCCCAGGACTTTTTTTGGTAGGGTGTGCTTTAAATGTATTGGGTGTATGCAGTCTTTTTCATTCTCATAGTGCTCAGGGCTGGCCTTACCATGAGGTTGAACAATGGTGGGGCATCTCTAGCTCACAGGCTCAATAGCTCTCCTCCTTTGGCTCATGAGGCTATTTTGGCCAAGCGACAGCCATCTGCCCTACACCAAACATCATATATGAAATTGGGGGGGGGGGCACACGTAAATAAATAGTTGAACAGAAGGGAGTTGCAGGTCATCAAGACTAGACTAGCTGTGCCAACAATCTGCTGATCACCTGAGCTTGCAAAGTGTGGAGACAACACTTTGCAAGCCCCAGTGATCATCAGGACTTCCTGAACACTGTGCAAATGCAGGCAAGTTTTTTTCCTCTGCATAAGTGAGTGGCAGCTATTCTCTGATCTGGGAGGAAGGAAAAGGGTGCAGGGTTATTTTTTTGCAGATATTGTCACTGTGGGTGCTAATTTACAGCTGCCACATGTCCGGGAAAATCCATTTAAAAAAGCTCAACAACTTTTCTGTCCAGATTTTGAAATAACAACCCTAGGTAAATCTACCTCTGGTGTTCCCACTGTCTGCGGCAAGGAAGGGAGCAGGCTTTGGCGGAGAACGAAAGGTTTTAAAACCTCACAAGTCTGCATGCCTTTTCATCCAGCGTACAGCAGATAGCTGAATTTCATGTTTGCAATTTATAGCACCCACAAATGCTGTTAGCATTGGGTAGTGTCTGAGTGCTGGGAAATTGCACCAGTGCATTAATAGAGCCTATGAATCTTTTGCCATTAGCTAACAGGCAGGCTTTTCTTTGGCTCTTGGTTCTGCAACGAAGGGAGCATTAAAATTTTGGCTTGTCTTACATGTTACTATTTATCACTTCTGTTGTAAAATGCAGAAATAAACCTCAAGGACTCGATTTGGGATCAACTGGTGGTGCTTACCTGACCTCCTGTCAGCAGTTTGCATTGCACCAAGCTTACCAGAGCCTCTCCCCATTTCACCCTGGTAAGCTGAAGCAACCCCAGTGATGGGAGGGGTGGTAAATAATGTAGCCCCACCCTAATGATTCAGTTCTGACACTGGCACCTCATTTCCCTCTGTTTCTAATATTCAGGCTGGAAGTGCCATTGTTTACGTAGCCAAAATGGCACCATCCTCACACAAGATGATGGTATGAACAGGCTTCGGGTAGTATGTGGTTTGCAGAAGTACAAAAAAACCCCACATGTGGGGCAGGGGTAAACTGAAAGGAAGAAACTGTGAAAAACAATCAAATATGGACTGAGCATGCTCAGTGGCTACAGAATGCTGTCTGACTGCTGGAAGCAGGAATGAAATGGGAGTATCGTGGGAAAAGGCTTCGGCAGGTGCCTGGCTGGAATTCAGAACAGGAGCCATCCACACTGCAACATTTTGTTGAAGGTTCTACTTGTAAACCTGAAAAATAACAGCACTCCACCAATAGCCCTACAGTTCTGTGACAGGTTTAGGGGTCCCCAACAGTGAATTTCCAGACCTTGAACTATGAGAAACAATTCGGTTGTTAAATTGCTTTTCAGCAAAGCCATAGCAGTTAAACTGGGATAAAGCCACTTCATGCTTTTCGTGTGCAGACACATCCTCCTTCACAAATACCAAGAGAGGAATCAGCACTGAGACTTGAATGGAGTCAGGATGCTTGGTCTTTAAACTTTTTTTTTATAAAACACACACACACACACACACACACACATAGAAAGAAAGGAAAGGAAAGAATGCAAAAAAGTCAGTCAATGTCTCTTCTAAACCCACCTCTCTATGTTCTACCCACATCATGTAGCTCTCTCCCTAATGTTACCCACCCAGGCAAAAATATCTGCAAAATCAGAGATGGGGAACCTTTGGCCCCCTAGAAGAGGGGTAGACAACCTAAGACCCGGGGCCGGATGTGGCCCAATCACCTTCTCAATCTGGCCTGTGGACGGTCCGGTAATCAGTGTGTTTTTACATGAGTAGAATGTGTGCTTTTATTTAAAATGCATCTCTGGGTTATTTGTGGGGCATAGGAATTCGTTCTTTTTTTGCCCCCAAAATATAGTCCAGCCTCCCACAAGGTCTGAGGGACAGTGGACTGACCCATGGCTGAAAAAGGTTGCTGACCCCTGCCCTCAAGCTTCCTGGACTTGAGTGACCACCATGTCCCCCCGCACATCCTTGGGAGGCCAGCCTCTCACACATTCTCTCCGGTGTGGATTCTCATGTGCGTCTGGAGGTTTGAACTCTGGCTGACGTTCTTCCTGCAGCCCGAGCACTTGCAGGGCTTCAGTACCAGGGCTCCGTCTGGAAGATGTGCATTGAAATACAATTGAATTTGCCTGGATATATGCTACAAAAGAGCATGCCTTCTTGCCTGCATTCCTCTCCAGCATCCATCAAGGCTTAGCATTTCCATTTGTTTCCTTCTTGCCTTTCTTTACCATTCATTCTGTAATGCATGTGAGATGCCAGCTTATTATCCTCCTTTAAAGAGCTGATTTGTGCAGTCTGTCTTTGACAATGAAGCCCCATCATCAATCAAGCATGCATGAAATGATGAAGATTTCAGAGGCCAACAACAGCAGTCTGCTACTTGTATTTTTTGGTTTTTTAAAAAATCCTATTGGGAAATATCATTCTGGGACGAGATTGTGTAAGATCCATAGGGTTTTATAGATACGTGTTTCTATCTGGTTATTAAGCAGCAAGTATATAATAGGCATATTGCAGATGGCACTAAAGTGGGTGAGGCAGCTGATACTTTAGAACAGGTATGGGAAACCTTTGGCCTTCTTGGTGTTGATAGACTACAGCTCCCATCATCGTTGACCACTGGCCATGCTGGCTGAGGCAGATGGGAATTGCTCACTCACTGGATCATCACTTTGTCATGGTGAGTGGGCTTGCACATTCCTACGATGCTTGTGATGTCTGATGTTTTACTATATTTTTAATAATTTGTTGGAAGCCACCCCAAGTGGCTGGGGAAAGCCAGTCAGATGGGTGGGGTAAAAAGGTAAAGGTAAAGGTACCCCTGCCCGTATGGGCCAGTCTTGCCAGACTCTAGGGTTGTGCGCTCATCTCACTCTATAGGCCGGGAGCCAGCGCTGTCCGCAGACACTTCCGGGTCACGTGGCCAGCGTGACAAGCTGCATCCAGCGAGCCAGCGCAGCACACGGAACGCCGTTTACCTTCCCGCTGGTAAGCGGTCCCTATTTATCTACTTGCACCCGGAGGTGCTTTCGAACTGTTAGGTTGGCAGGCGCTGGGACCGAACGATGGGAGCTCACCCCGCCGCGGGGATTTGAACCGCTGACCATGAGATCGGCAAGTCCTAGGCGCTGAGGTTTTAGTATATTATTATTATTCTTACAGTGGTATCTCGTTTTATGAACTTAATCCGTTCCGGAAGTCTGTTCTTAAACTGAAACCATTCTTAAACCAAGGTGCTCTTTCCCTAAGGAGGCCTCCTGCCGCCGGTGCCCTTCCACTATTCGGATTCTGTTCTTAGAGTAAAGTTTGCAAACCGGGACACTACTTTCGGTTTTGCGGAGTTCGTAAACCGAATCGTTTGTAAAAAGGACTGTTCTTAAACCAAGGTACCACTGTATTGTTGTTGTTGTTGCTGCTGTGAGTGAAGCCATCAGGAGTCTCGTACTCCCAGTAGGGTCACCCAAGGTGGTAAGGTCAAGGAGGAGGAGCTCAGCGAGAGCAGCTTTCTCCCAACTGAAGCGCAGAGTGTTTGAGGACTGGGACATTTGCAGGGAAACCAAAATGCTTGTTCATGAAGCTATTGTACTACCAACTTTTCTGTACGCTGGTGAAACATGGACCACTTATAAATGCCATCTCCAACTCCTCGAAAGATTCCATCAATGGTGTCTCTGGAAAAAATTACATATCATTTGGGAAGATAAGCAAACTAATGTCAGTGTACTGGAAGCAGCAAAGATCACTAGCGTTGAAGCAATGATTCTTCAACATCAACTTTGTTGGACTGGTCATGTTGTTCAGATGCCTGATTATCGTCTTCCAAAGCAACTACTCTATTCCAAACTTAAGAATGGAAACCGTGATGCCGGCAGACAACAAAAGAGGTTTAAAGACGCTCTCAAGGCAAATCTTTAAAAAAGCATTATGAGCCTGGATAATTGGGAAACACTGGCTTATGAGTGCTCTAATTGGAGTAAAGCCTCTACCAAAGGCATCATGGACTTTGAAGAACCATGAACGCAGGACGGAAGGGAGAAATGAGCTAAGAGGAAGGCACATTTGGCAAATCCTCATTGTGATCAATTCCTACTCGGAAACCTATGTCCCCACTATGGAAGGACACATGGATCCAGAATTGGCCTTCACAGTCACTTACGAATACACCGTCAAGACCATATTCATGGAAGGCAATCTTACTTGGCTACGAGGGATCGCCAAAGTAAAAGAAGATGGGAACTGTAGTCCAACAAGATCTGGAGGGCACCAGTTTCCCCATTACTGGTTTAGAACAAAAATATTTTTTTTAAAGAAAGAAATTGGGGAACCCCTAGCAAAGGTAGTGAGAACATCTAGATTTTGACTGAACATTAGAGAGGGGAACCCCTTCCAGATGGCTTGAGCTGGTCCACAGGTTGCCTTGAAAGGTGGTGGCCTTTCCTTTGTTAGAGGTTTCTAAGCAGGAGCTGGAATGGCTACCTCCCAAGGATGCTGGAGTAGTGAGCTACTTGCATTGGCTGGGCTAACTTGGTTGTGCTAGATGATCTTTGATTCTATCTTTTTATACTTCTCAGGCTGCCACCAGGAATTCAAAAATTCCGCTTACTGGGCAGAGCCCAAGGATACAACATAGGAAGCTGCTGATTAGCAGGCCACACTATTCTTAAATCTAGTCCAAAGTTAAATCTACTCTGACTGGTAGGAGCTCTCTTCTGGGGACTCAGGTAGAGGTATTTTCTGTCACCTGCTACCTCATGTGCTCTACCGCTGTGACGTCCTTCTAGGAGACTACAAGTGCACACACCGTGTTTCGTGCCTGGCATCTTCAGCAGTAGCCTTGTAACTGAGTCAGACAATTGTTCCATCTATCTCAGTACTGCCTACTCTGACTGGCAGCAGCTCTTTCCCAGTTCTACTTGGAGAAGCTGGGAACTGAGCCTGGGACCTTCTGCATGCAAGGCAGCTGTACCACCACAGAGTGATTCCCCTTCTGCAGATGGCCTAAGAAACAGAGTCAAGCCAAGCTACTCTTTGTACTTGGAAGGTCACAGGAACAAAGGAAACTGTTTTATTCTGAGTCAGACCACTGGTCCATCTAGCTTAGTATTGTCTACACTGACCAGCAGCAGCTCTCTTGGGTTTCAGCTCTACGTGGAGATGCTGGGGTTTGAACCTGGGTCCTAAGCTACAGTGGCAGGCTCCTGGCTCCCTCCCTTTTCTCCTCCAGCTAGACTGATGGGCCTTGGCACTTTGATGAACCTCATGGAGATCTCTCTGCAGACGCCTTCCCGGAGGAAGAAGAGGTTAATGTGAACGTCTCTGCTTGTGCCTGTGGAGGAGCAGGCTTGTTTTATTGCTGCCTATTCCTCCACAAGCAAGAAATCACTGCCTCCCCCCTCTTCCTCCCTACTCACCCTGCCCTCAGTCCAATCCCCTTTTCCAGGAACTTTCTGCTTCATGCTGCTTAGCTGTTGCTGATTCGAGGCCCGGGAGGGAGGAAATTACTGCGGCACACGCAGCCCTATTCATCAAATGGGATTGCTGTCACCCTAGAGGGAAAAGGAGATCCATGAAGTGGAGGGAAAGGATGGGGGGGTGTACTTAGCCACAGCAATTATCCTGCCCCCTCCCCTAAAGGTGTTGGATAATGGGGACCTGCAAGCAGACAGGCGGAAAGAAGGAGGGAGGGAGAAAGGACCCTGATGGTGGAGGAGCAGGAGACGCAGGCTGGGAAGGCAGAAGTCTGAGTATCTGCCTTCAGCTGAGCTGGGATCATAAGCCGGAGAGGGAGGTGAGAGGGAGGCGCTGATGCTGCAGGAATGACTCAGCATCTGCGGCAAGTTGGAGGGTGCAATGGAGAGACAGAAATCATGCCAGTGCCCTTCTCTTGGGTCTCACACCAACCCGGCTTCCTTTGAGCCAGAGGAGGCTTAATTCCTGCCAAGGGTCAGCTCTAGAATCTGTGCCCGGTGCCAGGGCAACCTTTCTGGAACATACAGAGAATTGGGTGACGCCTCTGAGCACAAGCAGAGAGCACGTCATACATATGTACATACATAATTTTATTTTCACGCTTCTTTTTCACAGTTTAAACTACAGTGCACTCAAGGCAGCTTACAACATGAAGAACATACACAACTGCAACATGACAAAAATAGTCATGAACAATAAATAAAACACTAAAAAATATGCAACCAAACTGAAAAAATTCCACATAAATCAAAACAATATCTAAAAGAAAGGTACAAAAAAATACCCAACAGCAACAACCTCCTGCCCCAACAAAAAACTCCAAACAGCACCCCACTTTGTTCCTGCAGGTTTGGGGAATCTCAGATATGAGTGTGGATGTGGCTCTTCAGATCTCTCTCTTCTCCCCAGGTGACACCCCTCACTGCCTCTGCTTTTGGTTGGCTGAAATGCACTTTTAAATTCTGATAATGTTTCTTGGTTTCCTAGATGGAAGACAGAGAGGGGCAGGGCCAGCCCACACATGAGGCAAAGGCAAGGAGAGGAGAGGAGAGGTAACTGCCTCAGGTGGCAGGATTTACAGGGGTATCAGATTTGACTTGCAAGGAATGCATTACCTGCCACAGTGGCAGTAGCCGTGGCAGGCACACTTCCTGGAGGCTCGATCTGCTGTCTCGTCTGCAGCATCCCCCCTCTGCAGTGCTGCCTCCACAGAGGCCTCTCGGTTTCCTATGCCCCCTGGTTCCCAATGTTGATATTTATTCTTCCCTATGTTCCTGGGACACAGCGGGTGGCGCTGTGGGTAAAACCTCAGCGCCTAGGACTTGCCGATCGCATGCGGCAGGGTGAGCTCCCGTCGTTCGGTCCCAGCTCCTGCCCACCTAGCAGTTCGAAAGCACCCTTAAGTGCAAGTAGATAAATAGGTACCGCTTTATAGTGGGAAGGTAAACGGTGTTTCCGTGTGCTGCTCTGGTGCCGGTTCGCCAGAGCAGCTTCGTCACGCTGGCCACGTGACCCGGAAGTGTCTGCGGACAGCGCTGGCTCCCGGCCTCTAGAGCGAGATGAGCGCACAACCCTAGAGTCTGTCAAGACTGGCCCGTACGGGCAGGGGTACCTTTACCTTTACCTTTATGTTCCTGAGACAGATACTTACTCCCCTCTTCTTCCTTGGTGGTGGAGAGCCCAATTTGCAGTCCGCCTCAGGTGCCAAAATATATTGGACTGGCCCTGGAGAGGGGTGGGTGGGTGTAGAAACTAGACAACTTAACTAAGGTAAAATTAACATCTACTGGAGTCTTCTGGAATAGGGCCAGTGAGGGTGTGGCCTGAGGAGAGGAGGTGTGTGTTGGAAAGAGTCTTGGGAGCCAGATAGAAGCACGGAGGACCATATTCAGAACTTCAGCCTGTGGTCTCACATCCCTGATATAGAGAAAAACCATGAACATTTTTAATCCTCCTCTATTTCTGAACTACTGGAAGAAGATGGCAAGCCCCCCCCCCCCCCGGTTGATCTGCTGACACTCTTTGGCAGAGTGAGCAAGCAACATATCTGACTGCAGGGCACATAAAGCAGAAAGAAATTCTCTGGAACTGAAGAAGGGTTTGGAGGTTGGTTGTGCCCCCTTGCAGTGGGGTGTGTGATTGCCAACTTTAAAAACAGTCCTTGTCCCTTTAAACAGCAATGAACAGCCAGGAAGTCTGATGCTGTTTCAGATGCTGATTTCCACAGATCACACTTCTGCTAAAAACACAGGAGCAAGATTTTTTTCACTTGGCCAATTAGCAACCCTAGTAGTGAACAGGGATATCTGTTTGGATTTCCCATTCCATGCACACAACACCTGTGCTGCTGAACCCTTTGGAGATCTGTCTAGCAGGGAGAAGAATTCTCTTCCCCTGCCCTTCCCAAGGAAAGAAAGGAGGATGGGGAGGGGGAGAAGGAGAGAACTGGAGATCAGGACAGACTGGCTGCTTGTCTGTCCCTCCCCATTGCAGTAAGTGGGCTCCTGGCCAGAGCAGTCTGGGACACGGGCAGGCTCCTCCTCTATGCGGGATTCTGACCCCCCTCCCCAGCTCGCTTGCTGGCTGCTGCTGTTGCTGCAGTGTCCAGACTCTGCCAGTGGCTGTGCTTCCGGCAGCTGAAGCAGCAAAGTGCTGCTGACTCCTGGCCTGGAACATCGAGCCAGGTGGAGGCCCTTCCTATAGGATGATCACCACCACTGTTACTGCTACTAGTGCAATGCCATTTTATACACGTATGCACAAGCCTACTAATGTATACTCAGAAGTAAGCCCCCAGGGAGCTCAATGTGACTTACTCCCAGGTAACTAAATATAGGTTCACAGCCCTATTTGAACTTCAGTTTACCCCAGCTTGGAAACAACAAGCCAGGGGAACATCACCATCATCATCACCATCATTACTACTACTACTACTACAACTATGTATTTTTGTTACATTTATAGGCAGCCCTGAAATAATATTTTTAAACTGAATGGTGGCATTGTACATCAGCAACCCAAGCAAAATAGGAGTATGGAACGCTGCATTGTACTGAGTCAGGCAAACCACTGGTCCATCTAGCTCTCTGCCAGCATTTGCCAACCAGGTGCCCTCCAGATGTATTGGACTACAAGTCTTATCAGTCACAGCAGCACAGCTGTTACCTGAAACTTCTGGCAAAGGCTGCATTGCTGTGACTGGCAGTATCTCCCCAGCATTTCAGAGAAGGATCTTTCTTAGCTCCTACTGATTATATTCTTCCCCAGCAAAGATACACAACACAAACCACATGTGTCCCCCACAAAAAGGCCCACCAGGGTCTTTACAGCAGCAGCCTCCACCTCCCTGCAGAAACACCCCTTCCCCTCCCTCTTTCTTTTCCGCTCCCTCCCGCAACCAGAACTGACTACTGTCCATGGCCATCTCCCTTGCATCCACTCTATATAGGATGCTGTTATTTCTCTCTCACACAAAGCAGGATCCCCCCTCTTTCCACCTGCTATTCCTACTTCAACCGGCTGCAGCCTCTGCCTTTTGCCAGCTTGCCGAACTGCAGAGGATGATGGCCAAGTCACTGGCAGGAGGCGCTGTTGAAGCAGAAAGCCAGAGGCTGTGCTTGGCTTTCCTTACAGATAACAGCTCAGGGATGAGTGGCAATTAAGCTTTGCTGAGACCACACAATTACTGCCTTTTACACTTATTTATTTGTTATTTTATTTGTTACATTTCTCTATGGCCCCTCAATTAAGTCTTCTGGGCTGTTTGCAAACACATTTTAGAAATGCAAAATGCAATCCAGCTACAATGTAGCTACTACATAAATCAACCAGGTACATTATAGCATAACAAACAGCCCAAACCAATTACTGTACATGCAGTACAAATCAGCGCACTCACACACTGGCACCCA
The DNA here is from genome assembly GCF_964106645.2 of Podarcis pityusensis. NCBI lineage: Eukaryota > Metazoa > Chordata > Lepidosauria > Squamata > Lacertidae > Podarcis > Podarcis pityusensis. Next base: position 42,034,483 of record NC_138040.1, read on the forward strand.
AAACCCAGCATATATTTTTTTAATTATTATTATTATTTTATTTATTTTATTTTTTTATAAAATAATATTTATTAATTTTCCAACCGTTTAAACACAACAAAACAGAAAAACAAACAAAAAAGGAAAAAAAGAAACATAAGACTAACAAAACAAGACACAAACCATTTAAAACACAAAAACAATTTCAATATCTTAACTTTCGTTCCCTTATTTCCACGACCTCCTCACACCTCCCTTTTCGTATTCCACTTCTGTTAAATGTTTCAGCAATTCCTTTCCATCCCAAAACCCAGCGTATATTTAGCAGCATAAAAACAATTAGATCCAGCATAAAAAAACCCGGATGCATTTCTTAAAAATAAAAAAATCACCAAAATTATATGCCTGCTGTAAATTACAAGACCTGGAAGACAAAGTCTTTACCTGGAGTCTGCACTGAAGGCAGCAGATAAACCAGCTGGGTTAACAGATATTTCCAGTACTTTTTTTTCAGATGGAACTTGCTGGAACTCAGTTCTGGCCCTTCTCAGGTGGGCACCATTGCCATTATAAGAGAATTCATGATGAATTTCAGCACCTCTTTTTCTAGAAAAATAGCACTGGATATTTCCCTTCTCTTCCCCTGCATTAAAATATAAAATTTACAAAAAATTTAAAGTAGCAGGTAAAAGCAACATAAAAAGTGAGTCAACATAAAACCTGAGCCTTTTATATGTTTTATGTGTCCAGTTTTATGGATGGGATTTTATGGTTTATTTTCTAAGTTATGCCAATAAAGGCTGAATGAATGGGCATAAAAACTGATCCACAGAAGTAAAACAATAAAGAAAGATCACCTGGTGCAAAAAGAATAAGTACCGCGAGGTGAGCCACTCCATAAACAGGGCTGCACACCTAGAAGACTCACGTCACATATTTCACTGGACAAGGACATCCGGAGCAAGTGGTGTGGTTTTCTTTTTTTATAATGAACTGGAAAACTTTCCAGGGCAAATTAAGGTAATATGCATGGAATAATTGGCATCAGAAGATTTTCAAGCTGTATTGGATCATTTTCTGGTGTCATGGAGAGTGATCCAATATAGTGTGCTTATTTTACTTGCATTTAATAAAACAAGGTAAAAACTTTGAAATTTTCTAGCTGGCCTAATGGGACATTGGCAACTGGCATCTATTAGTACTATAGGAAGCTGCCTTCTATTGAGTTGAACCACTGGTACGTCCAGCTCAGCATTGTCTACATCATGGGTAGGCAAACTAAGGTCCGGGGGCCGGATCTGGCCCAATCGCCGCCTAAATCTGGCCTACGGACAGTCCAGGAATCAGCGTGTTTTTACATGAGTAGAATGTGCCCTTTAAAATGCGTCTCTCGGTTATTTGTGGGGCATAAGAATTCATTCATTTTACCCCCTCTTCAAAATATAGTCCAGGCCCCCACAAGGTCTGAGGGACAGTGGACTGGCCCCCTGCTGAAAAAGGTTGCTGACCCCTGGTCTACATTGACTGGCAGTGGCTCTCCAGGAAAAGGTGCCACATCTTCCGTACTTGAAAGCAATAAAAAAGTGATGAGCACTGGGGCAACAAATCCTAATTTCACATGTATGGAAATGGGGTCTGAACTGGTGGTGACCAAGCAGGAGTGAAATCTTGGGGTTGTAGTGGAGAACACTATTAAGGATCTCCTGAGCTCTTATATTGCAGCTCAGACACTAAAATCATCTGGAGGAGCACTGATAGTTGTCCTCCATGTTACAGAGGCCGGCCTGGCCTCAACCAGAAGTTGGGCATTTAGCATCACTGGTCCCATGCTGTAGAACACTCATTCAGCAGGAATCCTTGCTTCGGACTTTCAGGCATCTCTTGAAGAATTTTATGTTTTCATGTCAACAGACTTTAAACTTTCCTTAAGTCACCACTGATTGTTTTAAAGGTGTTTTAAGTTGTTGTGCATTGTGCTGGATCTTGCAGGAAGGAGGCATATAAATACTTTTATAAATAAATGCATAAATAATCAAATGCATAAACCTATTCAAAATAGCTTTTGGAGCGGAACTTCAGTTCAAAGGCAACCCTGGTACTTCCTGATCCCATAAGTCTCATGGGGTTGGTTTATTAAATTTTCAAGCAGCAATCATAGATAGACAGCATAGTTAGTGTGATTACCAATCTAGCTGTAGAAATCCCAGGCTTTCTAATGAGCACTTATCTCGCCACCCAGGCCCCCTAAGTGCATCATAATTCATATGCTGTAGGGCCTGGCGCTTCCATCTCAGTTCCGACAAGCTAGACATCTAGGAAGAAACTGATGGTCCCCGAGATGCCTTAGGTAGGATAAATTCTTGTCCTGGAGTGGTTTTTCTTTTTCCTTCCTCCCCCACTGCCCCAGTCTATCGCTGTTCAGCAGAAAGCAGACTGTCACTTAGAAGATAACGATTATTGCCATCTGCTCACTGGCGACAAGATCCTGTTGAGATGCTGGAGTAATTAAAGCCAACAAGTGACTGACTTGGCAAGTTCCTAGGCGCAGTCCAAGACCCATCAACAATGAAAACAGGATGTTTATGGAGATTGTGTGTGGGTTTCTCCCACCCCCTCAAATAGTTATATCAGGGATAGCCAATGTGAGACCATCCAGATTTTTTTCTCCCCCCTCCATTTTAGCCTCACAACAAATCTATGAGAGAGGCTGGAGCGAGAGAAGATGAACAAGGCAGAGTCACCCAAGCACTTTACAAGAACTTCAACCCTACAAAGGCCCATCCAGTCTCTTGCTTTCGCAGAGGCCAACCAGATTCCTGGGGCAAGCCTACAGACAGACCTTGAGTGCAACTCATTCCCCTCCTCCTCTGTTTTGAGTTCTACGGAGACAGCGCTGAGACAATGGAGGAAGGCACTTACAGCTAGTGTCACTCTTGGATGGGTTGTAAGTAAGAAGCAGACTGGTAGTAAGTGTGGGATGTAAAACTGCAGTCAAGTACAACATCCCTACAGTGGACATGTTAGGGGATGTTTTGTCCCACTCAGGAGAAGGCTTCCTGTTTCCTCCTGAGCTGGGACAGACTTGAAAAGGGTGTGGTGTGTTGTACTAGCATGGAGGAGCACACAGCCTCCATGTTCTGATTAGTGTGTGTGTTCTCCATTGTGTATGTTGCTGTGTGTTTGGAGAAGTGACTGCTTAGTCGCAGTCACTTGGGGCTAACTTCTTTATGGACTAGTTCCAGTTGTTATGTAACCCAAGCCTGCCTTCAGGGATACGTCTGTGAACCTGAATGAATCTGTGAGTAAACTAATTTTATATTAACGTTAATCAGATTCTTGTGTTTATTCTTTTGCAGAGGGATTAGAAGGGATTTTACCAGGAAGGACTCTTTAATAGTAAGACTCAGATGAGTCAGCAACAAGCTAATCGCTGCCTAATTTAAAAAAGGGGATGTTTGGAACTCTGCTAGAATATGGAACTTGCTAGCGCAAGTTAGGAAATATATCATTAAATGATATATCCTCTCCTGCCTCTCAAATAATCCACGCAGGAGAAGCAGACTGGTGAAGACTGACTGAGGGAAGGCTGAGGTTGGTGAGGCCGGGGCCAGAACCCTCTGGCTGGCTACTGTGGAAAATAGGATGCTGAACTAGATCGAGGTTGCTAACTTTTTCCTGAGGGCCACATCCACTCTTGGCCAACCTCCAGGGGCCACATACAAGTGGTAGACATAGCTAAAAGTGGGTGGGAGGAGGAGGAGGAGGAGGAAGCTGACAGTCCATGCCACCCTCTGGACTACTTGTGAGTAAGAGGACAGCAGGCAGGGGCAGCCTTAAGGCAGACTGCAGTTGGTTGGGCAGTGCCCCATGTGCCCTAATAGACCTGCATCTGCAATAAAACAATTTTGATATATCATATGTTGATTGCATCAAGATTAGTTTTGCATGATTGTTTATAGAGGCACACATTTGCTCCTGCATATTGTTGAAATACCACACCAAAATCGTTTTGATGCAAGATTACTTTTCTGTAGCATTTCACTGATGCACACACAGACATTATCAACGGGGAAAGGGAAGATATGAAGGAACTGAAGGGAATGAATGCTGCAGCAAATTATTATTATTATTTCAATTTATATACCACCCTTTATCAAAATTCAGAGGAGTGCAATGCCCAGAGCTTAATGACATTACCTCAGGCAGCACAGATCAGGTCAGCCTGCTTTGGAATTGACAGAAAACTAATTCTTCAAGCATTCAGGTCCCAGCTATGATTTGTAGCTTGTTCTCCTGGAACTCCCTAGAAAATGAACTTGCACACCATCCTACTTTCGTCTTCCATGAATGTCAGCCCAATGCTGGGTCAGCAGTTCTACTAAGGCTACTTGGCAGACAGCTTGTGGTTCAAGCTGATGCTCAGATGTCTTTGCAAAGCTGGCAATGAAACCAGCATCCTGCCTGTCTGATACAGCTCTCCAATTTTCTAAAGTGTTTGCTGATTTTGTTACGCAGGGGATCTGGTGGGAATTGATGGGCAGGAGCATCAATGTTGAATGAATAATTGATGTGTTGCTCAGTTTAGGAGCTGTGCTGCCCTTCACATGGGGCAATGGGAGCCTTTCTCTACTGCAGGCTAATCATTTTGTTGGTTTATTTATTACTTGCTGCTGTACAGTCATACCTCTGGTTGCGAACGTGATCCGTGCGGGAGGCATGTTCGCAACCCGCAGCGTTCGTAACCCGAGGTATGACTGTATTTGCTGCCAAGTTGCACTGAAGCAAGTCATGGTCAACAATATTCAATGAGTTCCACTAGGACAGAAATAGGCATTATTTCTCCAGTGTCCAACACAGCACAGGAGTGCCTGCTTTCTAGTCATGCTCTATCAAGTCCATGCCGCTGTGAAATAGTGCTGTGAAGGAGCAGAATTTGTGGCTTGTGATCAAGCAAAGGAGGGAAATACTATTCAGAGTGGGAAATCCAGGATTCCCATTCTTTTATTGTCCCATTATTATTTTATCTTGTGTGTGTATGCACAGCCTTTCTTCCAAGAAACCCAGCGATTTTCCTCCCTCCACATTTTGTCCTAGTAACAAAAGACAAAGGGCAGGCTGTGAGGTAGCCTAAGATACTGTGATAAGCACAAGAAAAGCCACAAACATCTTCAGAGCTGAGTGGAGATTTGAAGGTGGGTCTGCCTGGTCATAGCTTGACATTCTGGGCTAAAGTCAAAGAGTTCAAGAGAAGCAGAGAGGGGGTGCTGGATTCTGAGCCCCCCATGCCGCTTCTGTTGGAAAAGGGGCATGGTTTAAGAAGCCCGGTTGCCCTCCCCTTCCCATTGTGCCCTGCCCCTTTCCCTGCAAGGGTTCAGGTGAGTGCAAAACGCCTTGGGGCGCAGCAAACTTTGGGGGGCGGGGGGGGAGGATGCAATGCCAGTGGGATGATGGAAGGGGAGATAGCAGGCAGGGAAGCTGCTGGGCAGGTGGGGGAGGGAGAGAGAGAAGGGAGGTGGGGGTGCAACTGAGGTCCCCCCTCATTTCAAGTATTCCGAATAGCAATATGGATACTATAAACACATGCAGAAATACAAACGTTTCCTAAATTTCAGCTGAGTTCCCTGCATTCCAGGGGGTTGGACAACCTATTTCTTAATGGGTTTTATTGGGTTTGGTGCTTTCTCTCTGCATGTCATTCCTTGAACAGCTTCCTGTGCAAAGATAAGGCTTGCTTTCATTGCTCTATTCATTTGTTTTTTGACTAGTGTTATGTGGAGGGAAATGCAGCCCCTGGGCTGAAAAATGTCCCCCTCCTGTGTTTGAAATTCTAGAATAAGAAACTGCCTCTTTCCCCTCAGTTGCTGTGTCTGTTTGTGACATCACAAGAGACCATGCATAGGCAGGGCTGGGGAAACTAGGCCTCAAGGGGGCATTTATTAATAAAGAAATGATGACTGAGAAGCCCCCCCCCCCGTGACACGTGTCACCCTCAGAAACCCTCCTTGGCACCCACCAAGGCCCCCTGACCCTCCCATTTTAAAAAAGTTTTCCCAAAATCTGTTAGTTTTTACAGTGCTGCAAGACTGTTTGTTTGGGCAGTTGAGGGATTGGTATTATTTATTTATTTTGGCCTTTGTGAGAGATAAATAAACTGGTTCCTTTGACTTAAGGTCTTTGAATCCTTTTAAATAAAGTGATCTGGACAAAATGGGTGAATTACGAAACCTTTTCATTATACACACTTGCAAGTGGGGTGACCCAAGATCAGGCACATCTTCATCAGGAAAAACACATCTTATAAAGTCACCTGTCTGGCCGCAAGTCCCTCCTTCCACGCGTGCCAGTTTACAGAAGTATCGTGTCCGCCTCCTTAACATTTTACCATCCCACTTCCCATGTTAATCATAATACAATATAATACAATACAATACAATACAATACAATACAATACAATACAATACAATACAAATACCTTTATTGGCATTTCAAGTTAAGACATTTCAAAATGGCATGAGATACAAAGTCTTTTTTCTTCCTGTTTCTTTTTTCCCAGAGATTTGAATGGGGAAATCCTTTCGATTCCTCAATCATAAGAGGCAGTGGGGTGAGGGAGGCCAGGGTCACATCCACACAATTTAAAGCGCTATGAAGCCGCTTTAAACATTCATGGCTTCTTCCCCCAAAGAATCTGGGAGCTATAGTTTGAAAAGGGTGGTGAGAGTTGTTAGGAGACCCCGTTCCCTAACCCTACCCCTGACGCTAACCCTAACTCTAACCCTAACACTAACCGTTAACCCTTAACTAGAACTACAATTCCCAGTGTTCCCTGCCAAGACGGGAACCCTAACTCTAACTCTACCCCTGACGCTAACCCTTAACCCTTAACTAGAGCTACAATTCCCAGAGTTCCCTGGCCAGAAGGGAGCCCTACTCCTACTCCTCCCCCTACCCCTACCCCTACCCCGACGCTAATCCTAACTCTAATCCTAATGGTAACCCTTAACCAGAGCTACAGTTCTCAGAGTTCACTGACAAGAAGGGAACCCTACCCCTACCCCATTCCCAACCCTAACCACACTCTAACCCTAACTTTAACCCTGTCCCTAATCCTTAACCACCCTAACAACTCTCTGTCCCCTTAACCACCTACAGTTCCCAGAATCCCGGAGGGGAAGCCATTACTGTTCAAAGCGTCTTCATAGCACTTCCAATGGACAGTGCGCCTAATGTGGCCTAATGTTCCCTCACTCTTTTTCTTCTCTCTCCCCACTGCCCCATCACTTGCAATGCAGCAGATGTCTGCCTGCAGTCTCCCTTCAAAGCTCCTTCTCTCAGGTCTGGCCACGGCCTTGTGCATTGCTCACTGCCAGTATTTCAAGTTCATTTCTCCGATGTAAATAGGGACGTCCTGCGGTTCTCTTCATGACTTTGAAGGCTGGACTTGGGGAAAACCTCACCGGCTCCGGACGTCCCTGTAAGGCAAAGGCAAACAGGTGAGTGGAATGGCCCCATCTGACAGCGTCCTCCCAGACTCCTCCTCTGTTTGGCTGTCTGTTAACAAACAACGCTTCCAAACCAGTTTGCATCCATCTCAGCTAGTGGATGCCTCACAGCATCCAGTAGCCTGAATGCAAACTCTTCTGACAGCCACCCACCAGCTGCAGCCTCGCCAGGTCCATGGCTGTGTCCATGGCTTGCCAGGTCTCCGGCAATGGCTGTGCGGCTTCACTCCGTGAAAATAGCAATCAGTTCGCACCACCACGCCACTCACCCCACTTCGCTCCGGCGCCCCAAAATGGGGTTCCCGGTGAGTAGGGGGGGCGTTCCTGGTGCCCTGCCAAACCCCACGTTCCCAGGCTTCCTCCGCCTGGGATTTCTAGCGGGTCCCCACCTTCGCCGCGGCGGGAAGACCCAGTTTCCACGGAGCCCGTTCCTCCAGTCGGAGGAACTCCGCCATTCACCGATGGCGCTGACCCGGAAGTCCCAAAATCAGAAATTTTTGAAACCATTCCAGCACTGTGGCATTTTGCTTTTTCTCCGCATCTCTTATGTGAACTATGTTCTGGTAGTTTCTTTGAGTATCTTTTTTCCAATTTATTTTTATTTGGTAACCATTTCTCCCTTTCTGAGGAAGGAACAAAAACATTCCAAGTTCTCAGTGTCCCTGACTTAAGAGTCTGACTCCTCAGCCCTGCCTACCAAGCGCTCACTGGCTGGTGTGCCTTTCCACAGTAGCAAGATCAGAAGAGGACCGTTTCATTGGCAGAAGCCTAAGCAGCCACGAGCTTGCTATTCAGACACAAAGATTTTGTTTTAGTCATTTATTCTTATTTTTAATTACTTGGCACCACAGGCAGCTCTCTCCAAAAATGGCAAAGGCTACAATCCCACCTACATGGGAGGAAGCCCCACTGAATTCAGTAGGACTTACTTCCAAGTAGACATGGGTGCAACAGTGCTGCAAGGTTCTCTCCTTCCTTCTCCTGCAACATAAAAGATGGGCATGTACCCCAATAAATTCTCTTTATGCTGAAGATCAGCAAAACTATGCAAATCCTGCTATTTTCCAAGCCAAGCTACACTTGAAATACGGCTTCCCTGCTCTCTAATAAATGCATTTCAGAAAAACGAGCATGCTTATTTTTAACTGAGGATTTCACATCAGGCAAAGCTGCGTGGTCTGTACCCTAAGGCTACAATGTTGTGCTTAGCTGTCTGGCATAAGTCCTAATGACTACTGAAAGACCGAGGCTGCAGTCCTATACCTGCTTACTAATAAGGTGCAGTGCAGCTAGTATGCAGAACCAGTCATACAGCATAAAGTGTAACCGCTCTACCCAATGTTGGCACAAGGTGCTCACCAAATTTAATGCCACCAGAAGAGGACACTTCTTTTATAATGTGGGATGTAAAAAAAGTCCACCGTACCACAAGTATAGTCATACCTCAGGTTAAATGTGCTTCAGGTTGAGCGCTTTCGGGTTGCGCTACGTGGCGACCCAGAAGTAATGGAACATGTTACTTCTGGGTTTTGCCGCTCGCGCATGCGCAGACGGTCAAAATGACATCATGCACAGAAGCGGCAAATTGCAACGCGCATGCACAGACATGGGTTGCATTCGCTTCTGGATGCGACTGGGGCTCTGGAACGGATCCCGTTCATATCCAGAGGTACCACTGTATTTGTAAAAGCCCTTTAAAGCCAGTTATCATTACATAAATGCAAGGGCAGCTTCTCACTGCCTTGCACCAGAGACAGCGGCAAGTTTGTGAGGGATGGAACTCGATGCTGGCAACCCAATCCTACACTTTCTCCATGACAGGCTCCTGCTAGACTTTGTGCTTTCTGCACACACAGTTAATTGGCTTTACTTTCTTCCAAAATACCCTTTTAGCTATGCTGTACCGCTCATTGCAATGCCTCGGTTACAACTCGGCTGAGTAATGGCAATGCTTATATGGTTGTTTTTCTTGCTCTAAAGCTAAGAAGATGACGCTAATGTTTTACTGTGGTTTTATAATTTGTTGAAAGCCACCCAGAGTGGCTGGGGCAATCTAGTCAGATGGGACGCACATTATTATTATTATTATTATTATTATTATTATTATTATTCTACCTCTGCAGCACAACAGGCCATATTTTATTCAGGTGGTGCTTTAAGATGGCAACACTTAAAGAAATGGTGAAAGGTCTACCGCTCTTAACCACTACACCACACTGGAAGCAGCTCCCAGGCTCTGCAAGGCCCAGAAAGCTAAATAATCCATCTCTGACCTGGAGGAATCCAGTCTTTTCTAAACCACCTTGGGGGGGGGGAGGGGACATTGCCCTAAAAAAAAGCTGTATCCTAACCCCTTAGACCAAAGCCTGTTCACTCATTTATCTGTGCCTATTATTTATTGACAAGTTTTATATTACTTATTGTATGTTAGGTTTATCTCTCCACCTGCTGCAGGGTGATTTAGGAGTGTTGCTGTTGCTTAAAAAATAAAACGAAATTCGTTGCAACCTGCTTTGCTCTTTCTAGCATAGCTAAAAATAAAACAGAATTTTGTTGCTACCCTTTGCATAACTAAAAAATAAAAGAGGATTTGTTGCAATCTGTTTTTCCTCGCGTAATTAAAAAGTAAAGGGGAATTTGTTGCAATCTGGTTCCCCCTTTGCATTCTTAAAAAAGCAAAAAGGATTTGAATTCTGACAACTGCAGTTTGTGAAGGGTGCTGGGAATTGTAGCTCTGTGGTGGGTAAACTACACTTCTCAGGATACTTTGAAGGAAAGAATGAGGTGGCCTATATGGTTCTCCAACCCAGCTTTTATCCTCTCAACAACCACCCTGTGAGGTAGGCTAGGCTGAGACGCACTGATTGGCCCAAGGTCTCCCTGTGACTGGATCTGAACCCAGGTCTCCCAGGTCCAACGCAGGAGCCCCAGCCCCACCTTGACTTGTGGTTCATACCTTTTGCTAGGCTTCAGAAGTCCAGAACCTGTAATTAGCTCTGGTTCCACTTGCTGCTGACTCCCTGCCATCCATCCCACCAGTCCCAATGGGCACTATCTGCCACTGCACTTTCCTGAAGTGATGGTGGACTCTCCTTCATTTGAGGCTGCTGCATTTTCTACATCAAACAGAAGGCTGGACTAGATGTCCAAAAGGCTCCTTCCAGCTCTATGGTTCTCTGGGGTTATGAGTGCATGCGGGGGAGGGCAGGGATGGGGGACTGGTAGCTTTCAAGGTGTTGTACTACAAGTTCCATCATTGGCTGTACTGGCTGGGCCTGATGAGAATTGGGAGTCCAACAGCATCTAGAAGGCCTCAGATCCCCCACGCCTGGTGTTGGGGAATGTCCTATATGGAAAAATAATTTTAGAATGAAGAGCCCAACTAAAATGTTTGAGAAATACTGGTATGATGGGCTCCTTTGGAATTCTGATCTGAAGGGTAAATAGGAATCACAAACCTGCCCGTTATCTGTTCATAGTGTTTCTATTAAAGGGCTGTTTCTGCCTGTCCTTATAATCAGAAGATTAGGGTGGTCTATGAATCAGGAAATTAATATTATGATGCTGAACAATGAGAATTGGCTTGAGCTGTAAAGAAATGGCAGATGCTCTGCTGCATTGTCTGGGCAAAAGCCAATAGAAGACTCAAAGGCAATGGACAAAGCAAATCTTTCATATATCCATGTGCACTATAATGCAGCCCATGCAAAGAGGTGTCATGCAAATTCATCAAAATTGATGGGTTATATCACTGACTTAAATGGGGCATGGACTGAATCCATGAGCTTTACAAGCATTTCCCCACCCAATATGTTCTAATCTGGGAGAAGGGCTGTAGCTCAGTGGTAGAGAATTGGGTGGTCCCAAACTCAATCCCTGGCATCTCTAAGAAGGACTGGAAGAGACCTCGGCCTGAAATCATGAAGACCTTTGCTAGTCAGTGAAGACGGAGGGAGGGGAGATTCAGGCCTGCAGGGCAAATGCAGGAGCTTCAGGCATCTCTGTCTGATGCCTAAATATGTTGCGTTCCCTCTCTCAAAAGGCTACTGTAATGGTTTGGGTCTCTCCCACACAAGCGAGACGACTCCGCCAGTTAATTATTTCAGATTCATTAGTCAAATCAAAAGGTCCTGGTTGGAGCTCAGCTAATGTCAGTCATCCTCAGAAAGCACAGTTGCCCCCCTTTCCCCCCAACAGGAAAACCCCCACCTTCTCTTCCTGTCCTTTTCGCGTTTCTGGCCAATCTTGTGATCCTATGAGATTTTGGAGAGGGCACTCCCTGTATTCCTGTGTCTGTATCACTGTCTGAGCGGACAAGTTGCATTCTTACACTCTGGCTCTCTCTTTTGTTTTCCCTGTGTCCAGAGATCAAGTTGCGGCTGCTCCCTGCTGCTTCTCCCTCCCCTCTGCATTCCACTCTTACCTGCGCTCTCTTTCTATGCCTGCATTCTCATTCCATGTCACTGAAAGAACGAGCTGACAGCTACATATCATCTCTCAAAAGTCTCACCCCAAAGTGGCCCAGAGTCACACCCCAAACATTTTTGCCTGGCTGGGATGTGCCTTCAAACCCTGAAAATGCCTCTTGCTTGTCTGGATGAAGAGGGTGCTTGAGTGTTTGTAGCAACTAGCTTCCTGTATGAAGGTAAAATTATATGCTTGCTCTGTCCACTTTTGCATCTGGCTTCCACCACCACTGGCATATTTGTCCAGAAAGGAATGTGGTCCCTGGGCTGAAGAATGCCTGTCCCCCCCTTACAGACAGTACTGTCATTTAAGGCCAGCAAACAATCTCCTCCCAGGAATTCCATCAATGAATGTGGAGGAGGAGGATGTGACGGGGCCTTCATAACAATAGAAATATTGTTATGAAGAAGTTCTTTGTCTTTGCCTAGGCTTGTAGTGAGCATTGATAAACCTGTGACTTGGTACACACACTTCCTGGAATTTCATTTGTGTGCTGTGTGGATGCAAAGTAAGGGAGCTGATTTCTGATGTCATGAACCCTCCTCAAAGCCGCTCTAGGGGCTTGGAGGAACCCCAGTACATATCTTGGGGGGGTGGAGTGTGGAGGGGAGGGGGGGAGGGGAGGGGATGACCCGTTGTGGAAACTGAAACTATTGTGCTGATGTGATGTGTTACTGATAACTGCTTTGGATACAACTCTGTGCACCTTGAGGGGATCATCATTTACAGCTCTGCCTCAAGCAGCAGAACAGATGTTCAAGTTGTGCCTCCACATATGCTCAACCTGTGTATTTGTGAACATATGTAAATGTTACAAAGTACCAACACCTCTTGTGTGACCGCCTTCCAGGGAAGCCAAACTTCAGTAGGTGCAGAGCCCCTGGAACTTCTCACTGTTCAGAGAAGTGGTGTGAGCATAGCTATATAAACTGAAGCCCTCCATAGCACAAACGCCATACAAATTGAGACACTGGGTCATGTTCAGACTTCTGTATAGATGGATCCTCTTAATAAAGAAAATTATTTCTGTGGTGGAAGCTTGTTTTGCTGCTCGGCCACATCAATGGAACACCAGCCTCAGAACTACACCTGTGACATTTATAGTCCTAACTGACCTCTGCCTGGCGCTCTCTCTGTGTGTAATTAAAGCTTTCATTTTTACTGCTGGAGCTGGTCCAATGCAGCAATCCTGTTTTGTGCCAAAGCTCAATAGCTGGAGGAATGCAGAGACCCATGTATTGATGAAATCTTAATGCTGATCTCAGCGTCATTTTACTGCACTGACCAAGGAATGAATTTGCCCAATCAATCCAAGGAAACCTGACCAGAAATTAGTCTAAACTGAGGAATGTTGCACCACTGACATGTACGAGAAATGTCATTAAAAGATTGCCACCCATAATTATGTTACCCTACAAAGGGGGTCTGGAAATACGACGGTCCTCTTTAGCCAAAATAAAGACAGCAGCGTCGTGGAAAGATCAGCTTTATTGCTTTCTGCAGTAAGAAAGAAAGATGTCCCAGTGGATAATTATCCTAGTGGATAATTCCAAAAGCTGGGGCGGGGATACAAGAATTAAAGGCGTCTGTATAGCATTCTGAATGCATGTCGCCCTCGTGCCCATATCATTTCTGCAATATTATTAGTTACAGCAATGTGTGAACAGCTCATGGACTTTCTACCTGACCTTCCAATTGGACACCCCATATTTGGAGAGGTTTTATACCTAAAACTCTCTAAATCCCTACCAAAATCTTATCAAGGTGTCTTCCTCAATCATCTTCCAGCTGGCTCTGGTCATCCTAATTGACTCATACCAACCTCTGCTGGTATGCAATACCTAAACTCTGTAACTGGGGCCCTATGAGAACTCTGTGCTCTCTCCACTTGCCACTTATGGTGCTGCTTTGGCAAACTGAAAAAACAACAACAAACAAACCTATGGTCACGTAAAGCATCCTCAATAAACACACGAGACGTAACCGGCTGTGTTCTTAGATAAATAAGGTATACTATTCATTGTATCAAATTGTAAATTTCAACAGACGTAACTCATAAAGTTCAACAAATGAACAAAGCAGAAGACCCAGTGGATCAGATCATTCTCTAGTCAGTTCATCCACAAGGTCCATCTGTGTAATGGTGTCTATTCCACCTGTCTGTTCATAAAGTCCAAACAATCCACATGAAAGGTTGTTGCAGTTCCACAAAATCCTTTCAAGTCTGGACAAGGATTTCCGTAATATTGGCCTTGTTTCACCGTCCTGGGCTTCATCAGTAGTTAAAGCAATAAGTAATGCAAATAAATACAATATTATGATCTCACACATTTAACAGCAAAAATAATATCAAACAATAAATAACTGTACATACTATATGTGATATTACAAGGCAGTGGATCTTATGGCATAGTAGTAGCTGTGGTAAGCAGCAACTGTTACAAAGTAGGGTTCTATGGACAAGCACAATATTGACTGGGTTACAGGTGTTGGCAATCCACAGATACAGAATATCTTTCTTAAAGTGACCCATATGGCATAGAAAAAATAAAACTTAATCCATGTTCAGATGATATACATGTAAACATTACTACAAACTCATACATTAATGTAAACAATTTTTGGATCTAAAGTAATAGCAATCTTCAGATGCACAATTAAGTACTCAAAATAACCCACTTGGCCCACAGAGGTGAAATAAACTTAGTCCATGCTCAGGTGTTCTACATGTAAACATTAGTACAAATTCACAAAAAATCCAACTATAATCAATTTCAGTATTCAGACCTGAGGGATGTAAGGAATTGAATAAGAAAATAAACCTAGTTTCTTTCTGCATAAGGATTTTTTTAGTTCATTCTACAGGACCTGAATATGTCCAAATTACAAAAAATTGTAATTTCAGGGAACTGTAATAATAATTAAAAAATGGGCATGGCATTTTCAAAGAAAGGAGCCCAGCTCATATTGAAAATCCACAATCCCTTTTACAAACACCAGTCACCTCCTTTAAGAGTGACAACCTGACTGTCTTTGCCCTGAGACATCCCTTGCATTGCTGGTATATGGCCATGCATGTTTTAAAGGCCTTTCTGCATTTCTGCAGAGTCATAAGAAGCAGAACTAAACGCTGGTGCTGCAGATGTAAATGCAGCAAGTCTTTGTGCTGATTCAGAGTTTACTTTCTGCAGATGCATTTGCCATTCAGTTCCTGCCTACAGAGAATCAAGTCTGTGTGAACTGCCAACACCTGGATAAAAAATGAATGTGCAATTTACACAGCATTCTTAAATGGGTGGGGCAGCTGTAATGTGGAGGAACCACAGTGCTAGAGCTTGCACTTTTGCACACTTGTTTTGCACACATGTAGCAAGTGGATTGGGCAGGACAGTGGTGGGGGATTTTTTTGAGACTGAGAGCCACATTCTCTAGTAGACAACCTTCCAGGAGCTGCATGCCAGTGGTGGGTGGGGCTAAAGGAAAAAGTGGGTGGAGTTACAGATGTGAACAGTAGCAGGGCTGGACCCAGGATCTAGAACGCCTCAGCAAGGAGTTACTTCATTCCCTACCCAGTCAGCTTCGCAGGGCCACCAGAGGCTTTACAGGGTCTGGTGCAGGTGTGATGCTGCTGTTTCTCCTTTGAAGGACCTGTGTGTGTATACAAAGCTGGGGGGCCACATGCCATAATTATTGCATGCATGAATTACAAATTCTCACTTGCAGTTTCTCCTTGCCCTGCGATCAAACAGAAACTTTGGTGAAAGATTACCCAGAACAGCTATTTAATTTACATAAACATTTATTCCAATTTTCATTGTATGCTCTCTGCATAGATAAAACTTTATTCGCATTAGCCAATGGCCATAACAACAGTAAAACATTACAGTATACACAGAAGGGGAAATTTGATATAAGAGCACAGTTTAAAGTCCTGAATCAGCCGTCAGTTAGTGGCCCTTAGTCTGATTGCCCCTGCTATGAACCTAGCAACCTTTGCTGTTATCTGCTCATTTTGATCTGATAGAAGAAAGGACATTGTGGCAGTGGTTGAGCGCCCTGGGATGGTTAGTACGAGTGGGGTGATGATCTTGTTCCTCAGGTCTTTGTAGAGAGTGCAAGACAGGAGGACGTGTGCCGCTGTTTCGGTGCTACCATCTCCACAGGGGCAAAGACGTTTCTCAGGTGGGATGTTTTGGAAACGACCCTCAAGTACTCCAGATGGCAAAACATCCAGTCTTGCGAGTGTAAAAGCACATCTGTATTTTGGGATAATAAGTTTGTGCAGATACGGGGCCAGAGAATCAAAAATGAACATACCAAGGGCAGAATTTCCTTATAGCAGCCAGGTTGTTCTGATGCTCAATATCTTTTAGACGTTGACCAATTAGACTGTTTGCTTTAGTGGGGCCCATAGTGAGTAGGTGTTGTGGGGATAGGCCACAAGAGTGAAGTTTTTGATAGACGGTTTTAAGCCAGGCACTTTTATGGGAGTCTTGAAGTACTAGGGATCGTAAACTGGGGGGATTTGAGTTTAGGCGGAGCCAGAAGTTAAGAGTTCTTTGCCGAGTCTGTACCTCTACTAAAGGGAGACTTGCCTCCAGTCTCAATGATGCGTTTGGGACACATGGCGGTACAGAAAAAATCTGCCTTAGAAACTTTGATTGAACAGCTTCCAAAGTGCTAAGGTGGTTACCAGTCCAAATCTGAGCCCCCGTATAGTACCTGTGCTAGGGGTTTAGCTTGGAAGACTTCTAGGGCTGATGGTATATGTTTGCCACCCTTTGTATGGAAAAAACGAGTCAAAGTCTCGGCACTTTGGGATGCTTTTTCTTTTGCACATTTTTGGTGTGCTCCCCATGACCCTGTGGACTGGAAGATAAGGCCCAAATATATGAAAGCTTTGACCTTTTCGATTGGCTGATTGTCCATACGCCAACTGTGGGGCCTATATTTTCTTGAGAAAACCATAACTTTGGTTTTCTGATAGGATCAAACAGAAAGATGTGCTTCATTTTTTCTCATGTAAGAGTAGGGTTGCCATATTTCAAGTGGTAAAAATCTGGACACAAAAAGCTGTTGAGCTTTTTTAGGGCAATTGCCCAATAGCCCCTCCACTGCTTCTGAGCCCAGGTCGCCCACACCAGAGCTGGAGCCAGAGTAAGAGCCTGAAACCAGAGCCCCCCCCCCAATCTTTCTTTAAAAAACTCAAAATCCAGGACATTTGCTTTAAAATGTAAAATCCCCCCCCCCCCGGTGGGTATGTATGACCCCCAAAAGAGGACATGTCCAGGAATTCCCAGACGCATGGCAACCCTAAGGGAATATGGTATCAGGTTGCACTTCTGCAGATTCAACTCTCTTCTGGTGGAGCTTCCTTCTGCTGCTGCTGCTGGCCTTTCTCCAATACTCAACTCAGGAAGAGGATCTCCCTTAAGGCCTGGCCTCACACCGCTTCAGTGCTTTCACCTGTGGCAAATGCCTTGAAAGTTACTCTCTGGTAACGGCAGCCTCTTGCCAGGAAATCTTAGGTGGCTTTCATGCACCACTGGTGGCCACTGTAACCTGTCGGTTAAATGATTTCCGCAGCAAGAATACTAAATGCAAAAAAACTGGAAAAGTGAAACAGTACTAACAAAAAAAAAAAAAAGAGAGGCGAAACCAGAGGCCTTTCTTCTGGTCATTGTCGGCCAATTGGTGCCAAAGAAGGACAGAACATTTTTTATGTATGCTACAACAGCAGCAAGAATACTCATTGCAAAGTATTGGAAGACACAAGATCTACCCACTTTGGAAGAATGGCAGATGAAGGTGATGGACTATATGGAACTGGCAGAAATGACTGGCAGAATCCGAGACCAGGGAGAAGAGTCGGTGGAAGAAGATTGGAAGAAATTTAAAGACTATCTACAGAAATATTGTAAAATTAATGAATGTTAGAATGATGTTGGATAGAAATTAAGTGGTTTTCAGCTGTAATGCTTTAAGGGAATATGAAAAATGGGTTATTAATAGGTAAAAATCTAACGTTACTATTTTTAAGACCAAAGATTAGGATAAATAAAGAGGGTAAGGATTTGCTGAACCAACAAATTGAACTGGAATACAAAAAAGGGAGGTATGAGGAGGTCCGGGAAACAAGCTAAGGAAAAATAGGTAATGGAAAAACTGAGTGGTTTTTAATCACTTTTATTTTGTATTTTCTTTTTCTTTTTCATTTTTATATTGTAACATTTTGAAAATCTCAATAAATATCTTATAAAAAAAAGAGAGAGAGAGGCAAGAGAGATTATTTGATTTCCTTGAGTTGGCAAAAATGATGGATGCAATTAGGGGACAGTCTGAACAAAAATTTCAAAAAGAGTGGGGAAAGTACAGAGATTATTTAAAAACAACAACAGTGCCCTCAGATTAAAATCTGGACTTGCTTCAAATAATTTTTGCAAAACAAAATATGAAATGAGAAAGGAAGTTTATCAAGTTTAAAATCAGACCCGCATTGAGGAGGAAGGAAGTCTATTAGAATAGAATAAGAACTAAAGACTGGATAACATAGTATGTGTGCAGATACTTGCGGATTTATGGATATATGTTTATCATTTATTTTGTGTTTTCTTTTGTTGTTTGTTTTCTAAGTGTTGTGTGTGTATGTGCTGTAATAATAAGTTAATAAAAAGCATTTACAAAAAATAAAATAAAATAAATCATTTCTTATTTCTTCATTTTTTTTCAATTTCAACTGACCTTCCTCCTCCTCAAGTAATTCTTTATATGTTGCCCAATTTTTCCTCATATTCTTTTTCTTTAACAAAATTGCCTCTAATGGTGATAGCCATGAGGGTGTTTTTTGCTCCAGCAAATTTTTGTATTTATCCCACACCTCATACTTATTACGAAATAAGTATTTATTATTATTATGAAATACATATTACGAAATACTTATTATTAAAAAACCTCTATGCACTTTGACTTTTTGATAACATAAATATGCGTGCCAACTGAATCTGTTGTCAAAGCCCTCAAGAGCCAACAAATCTGTATTTTGTAACATCATCCATTCACGTATCCAACAGAGGCAGGACGCTTCATAATCTAACTTTGTCTGGCAGAGAGAAACCACCTCTGTCTTTGATGTCTATAAACAGTTTATGTTTAATTCTGGTCCCCCCTCCCCCAGATAAACTCTCAAAGGATGACTCTCATTCTTTATTATCTTCAGCATACACACAAAATGGCTCCTGCTCCTGCCTGAGCTCCAACATGCCCTCCTCAGCTAAAAGACATAGGCCCTCTGTTGCAGTGGTGTAATCAATCTTAAAGGGACACCATCACCATATACTACCGTCTCCCATATTGAAGCTTCTTCTTTAGTCTTCACCTCTTGCTGCTTTTTCTTTTTAACTTTGAAAATTAAAAACATAAGAGCTGCAGTAAACCATGTACCCAAGCCTAGCAGCTGCCTTGTTTGCCAACTAACTATGTAGCACAAGTGAGGCTGATACCACCATACCATCTACATGGTGGTGTGGTATGGTGTATACATCAGTGCCTTGACTGGGGTATTTGTGAAAATGTCTTCTAAAAAGCAGTCAGAATAGAAAGTGCAAAGCACAGCAACAGTTGTAGGAAGAGAGATAGTATGAAGAAGTTCCTTCAGCCTCCTGAAGGAGTCAGTTCTTCAAGTAGTGATAGTGCAAGTGTGGAAATGCTCAGTGAGAACAGTGTAGGTGATTCAGTTTCTATTAATGTAGAAGACTGAGAGCTCTGTCTCCAATGAGAGGCCTGCTGAAATAGTAAAACTGAAGGAGTCCCAACCGACTACACCTTGCAATGGTCCTTCTAATTAAGCATTTTGGCCAAAAGGAACACATTGTACATTTGTAGATTTAGTGCTTTCCAATGGACTGAGTGAAATCAAGGATATGGCTTTTTCTCTAGATGACAACAGACATTGTTTCTTGAAAGCTTTAGCTGAAAGGGTTTGAGATGACATGCTGAAAAGGCACTGGCTTATCAATTCTAAGAGTATCAGCACATCTTTTTTGCTTCTGCTGCAAAACATTTTTAGGTGTTTTTTTAGGCCAGTGCCAGTTCTTCACTTGTGAGTATTGAGACCAATGGCTGGAAACTCCTGAATGTCATTCTAAAACAGCACGTAAAGTCACCCAAGCATTTCATAGCATACTGCAAGCAGATAGGAACAGAATCTAGGGACTGAGCAAGTGTTTTGATGCAGAACATTGGTCAGTTATAAACCAAGAAATTCAGCATTGGAGGGTCATGCTCAGATCCGTAGTGAATATTAGGCCATTCTAGGAATGTTTGAACAAGCTGCTCACAGAGCGAAAATTTTCTGGGGTGTGTACAGCTGCTTGGCAACTATGATGAGGTAATGGGAGAGCATTTGTGACATGTATATTCAAAGGAGTGTAGTGATTACCACTGGAAAAACCATTTAGAATGAACTGATATCCCTTCTGGCCCAGGAAGTGTTAAGAGAACATACAAAACAGGTTGGACAAAGCTAAATATTCCTCTGTAATATGGGATTGAATGTGTGATGAAAGTCATTCTAAGACAATGCCATTTATAGTGAGATTTGTTGACAAAGATGGAGGAAAGAGTTCTGTAAAATAATGCTTCATAGGATTGGGGGCAGTTCATGAATAAACTGGAACTCTTGCTGAAAACGCTTAGGAACAACAACATTAACAGTAAGAACTGCTACAGCCAAGCTTATGATAATGGTGCCAACATGAAGAGTGGAAGAAAATATGTCCAGGCAAGACTACGTACACTGAACTAATGAGTTTCAGATGCATCCTCCTCATCAAAGGATTCTATTAACCCTTTTGGCACGCTGCAGTGCATCTTGGTGCTATTATTTGTTCAGTGGTGGCAGATGTTAGAAGACAATGTGCCCAACCTCACAATGAAGCCCTGAGTAGCACCTTCCAGGAAAGTCGCCTAGAAAACATGAAGCCTATTTGATCTCAAACAAAAGAAGTTCATGATGTTCTGATGGAAGTAGCAGAGTTGCCTCAAGGAGATGCAGGTCTCTGGCATGCAGCCCAGTGTCTAGCAGACCAGCCAATGGACTTCAGGTTCTTGAGATAGTACGGCATTCTCTTGTATGTGAATATTGCAAGTATGGATTTGTGATGCTCTACAGTGTGTTGAGATTTGATTAGATGCTAGGAGAGGATATATTTATTAGATATTATCCTTTGTTCCTCATGTTAGTGAGTTCAGCAGAGTGCGATGCTTTTGCAGCTTAAAAGGAAGCTTGGATAGGCTAGTTTTAACCCTTTAGTAATAATAATCTAGGATGCTTTAAGGCAGACTGGATTTTCCTGGTATTTCCCCCTTTTCTGCCCCTCAAAATAATAACCACACACAGACAATATAGAGAAAAAGTGAAAATAACGTTTACTCAGTCTACGTCTTCAAGAATAGCAGATACAGCAGCTACTCAGGCAAGCTTAAAGTGCTAATTGAGTGACTAACAGATACCAAAGTCTAGCTTAAAAATGGAGCCTGAGCTGGAGCTCAGACTGATGCTTTCATCTTGCAGACATGATGGGAAATCGAGTGTGTGCCCAGGCAGGGAGGAGCATATTAAGATACATCTCTTTCTTTTCTGGGCATATAAAGGGAAGTGATCTCGCAGATCTCTCTAGTAAATACTACAGGGAAACTCAATGAGCTTCAGCCCCTATTATGTGCCTATCTAGGAAAACATGAATTGTTGATTTGACTGCAATAAGTATCCCACACAATGGACATCATAACTGCTGCCTTCTTCATGAGAAAATGTGTGGTGTTCATCAAATTGTACAGGGAAAGTGATTATGCAGAGGTGGTTTTCAGCACAGTGACAGAAATCCCAGAAACCCTTGCTGCTGAGCCCCTGTAAGCACTGCAAGAGGAGGCAGTATGACTATGAGAATCAGACACACTGTAAGGAGTGCAGTCACCCAGAAGCAGTGGTGGAGAGCAGGCGGGGGTGGGGCTGGTGTGCGTCCTGGGGGTGGGGCACGCTGCCCACAGGGTTGTGGGGTGTGACCTGGGGGCGGGGCACCCAGCGCAGGTGGGGGGGGAGGCAGCCGCGATGGCACCCTGCTGGGATCGCGCTGCTGGGGGTGGGGCGCTCCCCCCCCTCCTCTTCCTCCGCCAGTGTCCAGAAGAAATCTTTAAACAGGAGTCCTCCTACACTCTTATTGACACTGCTCATGTTTCAGTTGAAGAGCAATTTGAGCAGCCTGAATCTCACAAAATACATGGAGATTCTTGTACCACCTTGCAAAGCTACCAGAACAGATGCTTACCACTCATTGTATGAATCTATGCAGAGCACCACCAATGGCAACCACTTCAACATTGAGGGGTGCAGATTTTGTGTTGAGCTGGGCCATCTCTGTCGCACTCTACTACCTGGAATAGACTAACCACAAGATGCCCTGCAGTGTGTGCATGACACCAAAATGACTGGTGTCTTACCAAATAGCTGGGTAGCACTACAAATTCTCTTGAGGCTTCCAGTTGTATTTGCTAGTGAGAGAGCCAGTGTGGTGTAGTGGTTAAGAGCAGTAGTCTTGTAATCTGGGGAACCGGGTTCGCGTCTCCGCTCCTCCACATGCAGCTGCTGGGTGACCTTGGGCCAGTCACACTTCTTTGAAGTCTCTCAGCCCCCCTCACCCCACAGAGTGTTTGTTGTGGGGGAGGAAGGGAAAGGAGAATGTTAGCCGCTTTGAGACTCTTGAAAGGGAGTGAAAGGCGGGATATCAAATCCAAACTCTTCTTCTTCTTCTTCTTCTTCTTCTTCTTCTTCTTCTAGTGGTGAGCTTCTTAAAATGGAAGCTCATCAAACCACACCTGTATTTACCATGGCAGATGAGAGGTTCACATCACTTGCTGTCTGATCCGTCAAGAATGGCATTGCTAAAAAATCTTGATCCTTCAGTTAGTTTGCTATGGTTGCACAAGCCAAAGCTAAACAAAAACAAAAAACCACATGTGAAGCAGAAGAACTCTCACAAGTTTTACCTTTAGTAAAAATTTTTTGGCTTTGTAGCATTTCCTATATTTTGGTACCCTTTCTTTATTTCAGAATACAAATTTTTACTCTTTAAAAATAATAAATAAAAGTTGTAAATAAAAGAAGTATCCAGCTGGTTTCTTACAGTTTATAGCTATATTTTATTTTTGTTATATATATAGTGCTTATAATTTTTATAGTATTTGAAGTGCTAGCCGCTTACCACCTTGCCTCAAAGAAAAATGGTGTCCACTGATTTTTACCCAGCACAAATAACATCAAAATGGAAATTAAAGACAACAACAACAACAAAGATAATGGAAGGAATATCATTTTTGTAGTTAGTATCCAAAGAAACTTTAGAAACTTGGGAAAATACAGGTTACATTTTAAATGTTTTAAAATAGTTTTTAATCTGTGGCAATTATTATTATTATTATTATTATTATTATTATTATTATTATTATTACTGTGTTGGGGGTGAGATAAACGTTTAGTTGGGGTTAGGAATTATTTTAGTATAACTGTAATTTTTATTTTACTTTTAGTTTCTACTGTTGCATTGGTTTATTGTATAGTCTGTATAACATATTCTGTTCTGTTCCCATTGCTCAGCCCGGACACTAAGGTCCAGCTCCAAGGGCCTTCTGGCAGGTCCCTCACTGCAAGAAGCGAGGTTACAAGGAATCAGGCAGAGGGCCTTCTTGGTGGTGGTGCCCACCCTGTGGAACGCCCTCCCATCAGATGTCAAGGAAATAAGCAACTATCTTACTTTTAAAAGACATCTGAAGGCAGTCCTGTTTAGGGAAGTTGTTAATGTCTAACGTTTTACCATTTTTTATGTGCTGCAAGCCACCCAGCCAGATGGGAAGGGTATTATTATTATTATTATTATTAATAATAATAATAATAATGACACCCTAGCTCACTGCAGACAGTACACTGAGCTCAGCTTGGTGACCATCCAGCTTGTGTATCCCTGTATGGTCAGGGGCATACCTAAGAGAGCCAGTGTGGTGTAGTGGTTAAGAGCGGTAGTCTCGTAATCTGGGGAACCGGGTTCGCGTCTCCGCTCCTCCACATGCAGCTGCTGGGTGACCTTGGGCCAGTCACACGTCTCTGAAGTCTCTCAGCCCCACTCACCTCACAGAGTGTTTGTTGTGGGGGAGGAAGGGAAAGGAGAATGTTAGCCGCTTTGAGACTCCTTAAATGGGAGTGAAAGGCGGGATATCAAATCCAAACTCTTCTTCTTCTTCTTCTTCTTCTAAGGGTTGGTTAGGTTGGCACCTGCCTGGGGTGTGTGTATTTGTGCGTGCACCGAAAACCATGCCTCTCCACTCTGGCTTGGAGTGACTAGAAGCCCACCTGCCCACATGCTCCCCAGTCCACTCCTCCACTGCTCTGGGTGGCTTGGCAAGGCACACAGACTCCTCTGCCAAAGGTGCAAGTGATTTTAGGGGGGGGGGGGTTACCAACACAGCTCCTTGCCAAGGGCAAAATGGTGCCTAGGAACACCTCTGTGTAGAGTAGGCTACATTCCACACAAAAGGAAGACATTTCTGGGAAGCAAGTTATCAAAATTCTGGGAAGCAAGTTATCAAAATTCAAGGACACATTTCACCCAGGCAGAAGCACTCAATGAGGCTTAGTGAGGGGTGTGGCTTATGGGGTGGGGGTGTGAGTTCTGGAAGGCCAGGCTATAGTTCAGCCCACCTGGGGTAGCTGCTGACAGAAAAGACTCCTGGCTGCTGTGGATCTTAGAGGCACTGCCCAATCAGCGGAGACAATATTGAACTGGTCTGATCTAGTATAAGGCAGATTCTTATACAGTGGTACCTTGGCTTAAGTACTTAATTCGTTCCGGAGGTCTGTACTTAACCTGAAACTGTTCTTAACCTGAAGCACCACTTTAGCTAATGGGGCCTCCTGCTGCTGCTGTGCCGCCGGAGCACAATTTCTGTTCTCATCCTGAAGCAAAGTTCTTAACCTGAAGCACTATTTCTGGGTTAGCGGAGTCTGTAACCTGAAGCGTATGTAACCTGAGGTACCACTGTATTGTGTTTTGTTTTGTTTTGTTTTAGAGATCTGGATCTCTGATGACGTTGTGTCTTTTAGGCTTGACTGGCATTGCTCAGCGGTGGGACTGAGAAGACTCAAGTTTGAATCCTCACTCAGTCACGAAGCTCGTAAGATGGTGCCACTATTAATTGGACCTGCCTCAAAGGGTGTTGTGAGAGGAGGGGGCAGAGATACTTAGCAGAAAGTTGGGAGAAAGGAAGCAAATAAATACTTTAGAGGCATGTATGTTTAAAAACGACATCCTGCCATGCTGTGGCACAGAGAACCAATTCTGGGGCTTAGCTCTAGCTCAGATTAAGGCATGGTGAACATTGTTATTGTTGTTGCTGTTTTGTTAATAAAATGTGTATACCACCCTTCATCTGAAGATCACAGGGTGGTTCACAAGATAAAAATGCAAAATGAGAACACAAAATGCAGCTGGGTGAGGACTGGTGTTATATGATCAAACCTCACTCCAGTCACATTCAAAGGCAGCCCCATATATAATGCATTACAGTAATTTAACCTAGAGTTTACCAGAGTTTAGGCAGCAGAAGCCAGACTATCCCAACCCAGATAAAGTTGCTACTAGCAGAAGCTGGTGCAAGGGAGTCTGAGCCACTAAAGACTCTTGTGCCTCCAGTGACAGCGGTAGACCCAGAAGTACCCCCAAACTGTGCACAGGCTGAACTCCACCTATCCAGTCAAAGGAGCCACACACTAACAATCCTTCACTCTTATCTGGAATGAGCTTCAATTTATTGGCTCTAATCCAGCTCACCACAGGAAATGAATGCTGGTCTAGCTAATTCACTGCCATACCTGCCACTGTAAAGGAGAATTAGGGTTAAATGCACCTGAGTGGGGGTGGGGGAGGCAGGCAGGGAGTAGTAGTATCAGAAACATGCCCAACTGTAGATTTATATAAAGTAGCTGCATTCACACAGCACTTTATTCCATTTTCCTGATGTTAATTTCCACATTATATTTGAGCTTTCATATGAATTAAAGCCACTTCCAGAATACAGAAGAATATAGAACATAACATGGAAATGAGCACTAAACTTTATCTGTATTCCACTATATTTCTGGAAGTGGCTTTTGCATTGTGTGAAAGCTCAGATATATTGTGGAAATTAACAGTTACAGAAATGTCTGGGAAGGAACAAGCCGCCCTACGAATGCAACTCTTGTCACACTGACCATTCAGCTGTGTCCCTTTCCTAACATTTCTTACCAGGGGATTTAGCTTTTTCACTGCTGCATATTGACGTGGCCATTTTCATCAAGCTATCAACATAAAAATATAATAATGAGAATAGAAACCCAGATATTTAATCCTTACGTGGCCAAAATGGCACCACTCACGGACAAGGGGGAACCTCTACATTTTGTATAGGTGCAGAACATCATTCCGGGGAAGACTATCCCCCCCCCCAAAAAAAAACACCTTAGCGAGGCGAAGCCTGAGCCTGCAGAGTTGGTTCATAAGGCTAACTGTTTGGGTCCAATAACGGGCGGGAGGGGAAGGAAAGTCCAGGGAAAGGGCGTGGCTGGCTAGAACCCTGGACAGTCGTGCTCTGCACTGCAACACTTTATTGCAGGTAATAGTAACAGTGAAATTGCATCTTTAAAGAAAGAGCACGACAAAAGACGTGACGGGTTGCGAACTAGGCGTGGCTAAAAGGGAAGGGGAGGGGCCCAGTCGTTCCACGGGAAATACTCGGGCCCCCTGCACTGGGAAGGCCGGAAAAGGCAAGGGGTGGCTGGCTGGCCGGGGAAAGGCTCCGCCTGCCCGCCTTCCCTTTGCGCAGAGAGCCTCGCTCTGCTCCTTTGGCACCCAGTCCTTCGAGCTGTCGTAGCTGCGTCAGAGCCTCCCGGCCGTATAAATAGGAGCGAGCGTGAGCAGCCGTCCGCAGAGCAGCCTCTCCCCTTCTGTTAGACGGCGGCATCTTCTCCTCTTCCTCTTTCTTCCCTTCTCGCAGCGCCCGAGCGGCAGCCGACACCATGAGCACCTACGGCTACGAGACTTACTTCCCGTCGTACAAGCGGCGCTACGTGGACAGCTCCCGGGTGCACCTGTCCAGCGCTCGGAGCAGCAGCGGCGGCGGCGGCTATGGGGTGGCCCGCTCCACTTACTCGAGCCTCTCGGCGCCCGTCTCGTCGGTGTCGGTGCGCCGGAGCTACACGTCGTCGTCCTCTTCCCTGCTGCCCTCGGTGGACAGCCTGGACCTGACCCAGGTGGCGGCGATCAGCAACGACCTGAAGACCATCCGGAGCCAGGAGAAGGCTCAGCTGCAGGACCTGAACGACCGCTTCGCCTGCTTCATCGAGCGCGTCCACGAACTGGAGCAGCAAAACAAGGTGCTGGAAGCCGAGCTGCTGGTGCTGCGGCAGAAGCACTCCGAGCCGTCGAGGTTCCGCGCGCTTTACGAGCAAGAGATCCGCGAGCTGCGCCTGGCCACCGAGGAGGCCACCCACGAGAAGCAGGCGCTGCAGGGCGAGCGCGAGAGCCTGGAGGAGACCCTGCGGGCCATGCAGGCGCGCTACGAGGAGGAGATCCTCAGCCGCGAGGACGCCGAGGCCCGCCTGCTGGAGGTGCGCAAAGGCGCCGACGAGGCGGCGCTGGCCCGCGCCGAGCTGGAGAAGCGCATCGACAGCCTCCTCGACGAGCTGGCTTTCCTCAAGAAGGTGCACGAGGAAGAGCTGGCCGAGCTCCAGGCCCAGATCCAGTACGCTCACCTCTCCGTCGAGATGGACGTCTCGGCCAAGCCGGACCTCTCCTCCGCCCTGCGCGACATCCGCGCCCAGTACGAGAAGCTGGCGGCCCGCAACATGCAGAACGCCGAAGAGTGGTTCCGCAGCCGCTTCACCGTCCTCACCGAGAGCGCCGCCAAGAACACCGACGCCGTCCGCGCCGCCAAGGACGAGGTCTCCGAGAGCCGGCGCCTCCTCAAGGCCAAGACGCTGGAGATTGAAGCCACCCGTGGCATGAACGAAGCCCTCGAGAAGCAGCTGCAGGAGCTGGAGGAAAAGCAGAACGCCGACATCGCCTCCCTCCAGGTGGGTCTTTATCCTTTTATTACACGGACACCCCCACCATTCTTCCAAGGCAAAGCGCTGGCGGCTGGTCCAGGTCACCCACTGAGCTTTAATGGCTGAGTGCTGGGGATTTGTAGGTCCTGGTGGCACTCCCGACCCAGGGATGGGGAGCCTGTGCTCTTCCAGAGCCCACCAGCTTAGCTGGCTGGGACTGATGAGAAGTGGAGTGCAACAACCTCTGGAGGACCGCAGGTTTCCAATCCCTGGCTCTTAGGATGCTGGTGGAGTTTTTGTTGAGCGCATTTCATTTG
Organism: Podarcis pityusensis; assembly: GCF_964106645.2. Classification (NCBI taxonomy): domain Eukaryota; kingdom Metazoa; phylum Chordata; class Lepidosauria; order Squamata; family Lacertidae; genus Podarcis; species Podarcis pityusensis. The sequence continues at coordinate 42,062,880 of NC_138040.1, forward strand.
CAACCAGACAGAAGGGAGGAGAGAGCATGGATGAGAGGAGCCAACCCAAGACACTTTTTTTTTTTTGCTGTCCAAGGCCCTGCAGCAAATGGTGTCCTTCTCTCCCCTCTCCCAGAAGGAAACGAAGTACAACTGCAGTCCTATACTCACTGAGTAGATCTGCATTGGAGTGCATGATTAATAACTATCAGTTTGCTGCCCTTTCATGACACCTCAAAATCAGCTGCCTGGGGCAACTACCTCACTGCCTCAAGGTAGCAACCACCCACCCCACCCTGCCCATGGGAGGAGGTATCCTTTCCTCTGCAACTGTGTGGGGAGAAGCTACCGCTGGCATCTCCCCCCCACTCTGTTTCCTTTGTATGAAAGAGTGTCTCCATGCTTTATGCAGCCATGAGTGTGGATATGCCTCCCCACCCCCAAGAGGGGTGACAGGATTTTTATTAGAGAAAAAAGCACAGGGGGAAAAGGTTAACTTTCCCTTCTCCAGCATAGACACACTGCTTTCAGACTTTGAAAAGCACAGTTGTGTGTGTCTTTCAACACCTTTGTACTTTGGCTTGGGCAGCTGCTATCCAATGATAGGGTCCAAGGTGGGTGTAAGGATGTGCAGCTCTCATCCAGACATTTTCTGTTTGCCAGAGGACACAATGGGTGTGTCTGCAGCAGACATTTCTGCTGCACAAGGCAGACCCACTCTGACTTGACAGACTTCTTAAGCACTGACTGGGAAGCCACTTCCGATGCCATCAATGGCGCTTACTTCCAGGTGGCATCTTCTCATTTAAGGTAGAGTGTTTGGGACCCCTGAGACACAAGCTTGAAGTGAGTCAACCCCAGAACTTGTTCAGCTAGAAAATGCATAGAAATAGCCCAGTGCTCTTAATAACAGTCCATGTGGCATGTGTGCTTGCTAATGAATAGGTATTAGCATGGTTTCTCTCCTTGCTCCCCATCCCCAATTTTTATTTTCCAAGCAATTTTGTATTGTGGCATTCCCCCCCCTCTCTCATATCAATGTGGAGATTCAGTCAGATTAAGACTGAACTGTATGATTGGGCAGGAAAAAATGATGTCTCTCCATGTGTGGCATGAGGTTGCCAACTATCTACTTTGCACCCCCATTTTTCTCTCCTGTGCAAGTATGTAATTTGACTGTGAATCTTAAGTAAATTCTGCTGAAACCAAAGGAGGGTGGTCTAGAACCCCACCCTAATCCACAGCTCAAGATGCTTGGGATTTAGCCTATTATAATGCAAAGTGGAAAGAAGTTTGCTTGGGTACATGGTTTTAATGGACTATGCTTCCATGAAAGTGGTTTTAGAAAACATTGGCCAACCTCATGGATTTCCATGAGATTTATCTGTGCAGTCCCATAAGCACTCACTTGGTAGTTGGGCTATGTCATAGTAAACACAAATGTCATATATCTGTTTAAATTCTGCTTAGATTGTGAATTAGGCTGCTTGTTTGGGTCTTTAGGAGGTTCTGAGAAAGTGGTGGCGGCAAATAACAGTCAGTCTCTTCACAACACCCTTTGAATCAAATATGTGCCCTTTATCAGGTTACCACATGACACATCTAAGGAGAAGGAAACAGGTCCTTTCCACCGCATATCACTTTAGGCATTATTATGTATTATCTGTCACTTTTGCCCATAGATGCACCACCAGGCAAATCTTGCTGAGTTTGTAAAAGTCACCCATCAAATGGCAATGTCCCCTGTATCCATCACCCCTTGATAACTTGCTTCTCAATCAATCCATGTTAGATGTTTGAGACATTTTGGGATACACACAAGTTCAATACTGCCATGATTAAAGTGTTTAAGTTGGCTAAAATTCATGCATTCCATTTAATACATTTGGAGAATGTAATTCTTGTCTCTTGTCCTAGACAAAGAGCTAGGTTTTCTGATCCCAACAAAACGTGGCAGCAGCCTCCAAGTAGGTAATGGTGCAATGCACCAACATCTGCTGGAGGATGCACCAACATCCGCCTCCACTTCTGCCCCACCCAGTTTAACCTGGGAGCTGTCCAGCACACCAGGGTCTGAAATCAATGCCTGCTTGCTGCAATACAAGATTCCTAGCCATGTAACAATGTTGTCTATCCTTTTTATTCTTAAATTCTAAGGCACCAGCTGTATCACCACACACCACACAAACCTATCTAGATTTAAGCCAACTTATTCCCTGGGGTCTTTAATATTTAAAGGGAACTAAATAATCTTTGTAGCATCATATGACTGGAGGTTGAGTCTAATCTAGTCCCTTGATTCTAATCTAGTCCCTCGTGATATAGCATAATTCAGAATCAAAATCTTAAATCTAGATTCCAATTTATCTAGCTCAGTTCATTTTTAAACTAGGCTGTATGGGAGGTTTTGGAGTTGGTAGAGATTTTAAAAATGCAATTTCTTGTTACACTAAGACCTAAATTCAGGGTCACCCCATAATTTATTGAACAAAGTTTGGTAAGAACAAGAGCAAATGAACTTAAACCCTTGTAATGTGTCTGACTTAAATTTTCTTCTGTTTTAATTCTTGTTACTTTGTGGTGCCTTGCAAGCAAAAAAAAAAAAAAAAAAAAAAAAGATAAATGGACAGTGCTAAGAATACATTAAATAGTAAGTTCCATTGCTGTTGTTTTTAAATGGAAAGTTCTCAAAATGAAAAAAGAGGGGGGAAACCACCTTTCAAAACTGATATGGAAATGATACAGAAAAACTGATATGAAACTCCTCACTTTGGCAACTATATAATATATTCCCAGTTCAATATATTCCTGCATTGCAGGGGGTTGGACTAGATGACCTTTCAGGTACCTTCCAACTCTACAATTCTATGATTCTATCTATGATTCAATGATATCTGCAGGGATAGAGAGAGAAAAATCTGTTATAAAATGCTCCCTGTTATAAAACAAAGAATTAGAAATACTCCAGTTAATTCAGATACAACTGTTACAATTTAATAGGCAGCACAAACTATAAACTGATTAAGCTTCAGCTTTTGGATCAAAACTATACATACAGTACAATCCTAAGCATACTTACTCAGAAGTAAGTCCCGTTGCATCCTTTGTCTCATTATAATCAATGAATTTAAAACTAGCATAAAACCAAATGTTCCAGTTTCACTGGACTTAGCATTATAGTCAACAGCTAAAATCAAATACATGCTATTAACAATGTATAGTTAAAGTACTATTCAGTTGCATGAATATAATTTTAAGTCTGGGTGTGATTCTTCATAAGGAGTACATTAAAATAAATGATGTTTCTTTGTTTATGCCATGCCTATTTGTTATTATGCTGGAAGACTGAACTAAAAAGCTGATATCCCATGAAGAGGAAACTGTGTTAATTCTTCATGACTTTCATTAGCAAGATCATGCTGAAAAATTCAAAAGATACAGGGAGAATTAATGATAAGCACAGGAAAAAAGAACTACCGGGAGCTCATTATGCATTAAACAACCCTCTAAATGTAGCCTTTGAGGACTGCAACTAGAATACGTTCTTGTCAATTTGACCTACAATTTAGTAAAATAGCAGCAGCTGAATTTAAGATTGACTGTTTCTGGAGTTTGATCTGATGAAACAAGTTCCAGAATCATAGCCATATTACTCTGTTGCTGCAAAACTAGTCTTTTTGCACAATATAAGGACCAACACATTTATTATGGCACAAGCTTTTGAGGACTCAAATCCACTTCACCAGGTGCACTGCCTAGCCCTCGGGTTCCCATCATGGCATGCATGGGCACCACCACAATCTCAGATAATCCTTGATACTCAACAAGGTTCCAGGCCCCTCTGAAGTTTTAAGCTTTTTTTTTTAGTGGATTTTTGTTTTGGTTGCTTGGGGAAAGTGTGCCTGTTTTGGGATGTATTGCCCGTTTCTTTCTATCTCTGATTTCTTTGGGTTTGAGGGAGGGGGGAGGTTTTGAGCACCACCAATTTTTCTTCTTTGAAACAGGCATCTTGCAAGCCTCTTAGATGTGCCCCCAGACCCAAAAAGGTTGGGAGCACTTCATCTAGCCCATGAAATCTGATGTGACAATGTTTCTTAGTCTTTAAGGGGCTGCAAGAGTGCAAACTTACCTATACCAGCAGTGAGTCAAAGTGAGTTCAATGGGACGTTCTCCTAAGTTTGTAGCCTTAGTTGGTTTTTGAATGAGACCAGCATTATAAGAAGATTTTCTCCAATCTACAGCAAGTAACGTAAAGAAAGCAAAGGGAATAGGTGTGTCTTGGGCTTCTGTGGATTGTGCCCATTATGTAGAAGCAAGTTCTGTTAGGACAAGTTAGGTATAAACTCGCTTTCTTTAAATCTTAAGTCAATTTAACAAAATTTGTGGACCAGGTTTCTAGCCCCATTCTTAACCATGGATAACGGCAACAAATTCAGCAGTGAAAAAAAAATGATTTAGGCTGTGAACACACAGAGCACTTTAAGTAGCCCCCCCCCCCCCAATTCTGAGAACTGTTGTTTACCAGAGCTACAGTTCCCACCATCCTTAGCAAACTACAGTTCCCAGGAATCTTGCAGGAGGTGTATTTTAAATAGATGGCATATACTCAGCATTACACATAGGGCATACAGAATAGACCGGCTTAGAAGAAATACAACACTAGTTTTCAAACCCTCCTGAAAGTTGTCTGGTTTTTTTAATTTGTGGAAATGCAAACAAGCTTGTGATGGGTTACATGAAAAAAAGTTAGAAGTTTCAGATACCTTTTGAAATTTCAAGCATTACAAAGTGACTGGACCACTGAATGTGAGGAACACTCTCCTTTGTCAAGGAAGAAAGAATGTAGCCTCTGACCCATCCAATGGTGGCATTTCTCTAAATTTTACTAGAATGATTGAGTTCGTGCTCTTATCTCTGTCCTTGCTCCCAACAGGATACAGTCAGCAAATTAGAAAATGAACTGAGAACTACAAAGAGTGAAATGGCTAGGTATCTGAAGGAGTATCAGGATCTCCTCAATGTGAAAATGGCTCTGGACATTGAAATAGCAGCATACAGGTAATCTCAGGAAAATGTTCAGCAATCACAGATTTATTTATCCCTCCATCTAAAAATAAATAAATGTATTTGTGTGTGTGTGTGTGTGTGTGTGTGTGTGTGTTGAAGACTGTGGTCCTAATTCACCTTTTTATTTAAGTGCTTTCAGCTGAAATTGGCGGTGGCCTTTACACACGCAATGTTTGACAACAGGAGTGCAATATTTTGTTCAGTTTCTCTGCTTCAGCTAGTTCCAAAATAAATAATTTTAACTGATCTCTAACATATGATTTCACTGAAAACTTAGAATTAACATTTCTGTTGGAATTCGGCAAGCAGTATAGCTGTGAGCTGCATTGGTCTTTCACAGACCAGTGAAGATTTAAAAATTGACAAAGCTTCTAAATAGATTTTATGACCAGACTTCATGGCCATTGAAAGTATGAAAGTATTGAAAGTATGGCCATGAAGGCCCTGAAGTTCATGAAGGCACTTTGAAGGCAGCTTCACCACCATCACAATCATCTAGTGAGGGTGATCCCATGTGAAAATGAACATCTGAGTATCAGTCCTCAGCTGACATGAATCATGAATCCTGCCCCCAAATGATGCCACATACAGCCTTGGTCATCTGCAGTTTCTTTGAGCAGATGAAGACTCTGCCTCAAAGAAATGGTTGCTCAGCTTTGATGGTGATGATCATGCACAGCTTCTCAACAGATGGCACCAGATGGAGAAGATGGGGGCCTCCTGACTCTCAGACAGGTTCTGGGAGTAGTTGGAAGGCACCCAAAGGGTGCATTTTGGAAACTGAAGCTCAGCAGATTATATAAATTTTATAAAATTATAGCTTCAGACAAATAGAAGATCAGGCCATGCCCTCAGTGTTACAAAGACAAGGGAAGGTGAGTAGAAGGCAAAAAGTAGAGAATAGAGATCTGTTTGATGATGTCAGAAGAGCGTGGCAAGCTTGAAATGGGTGCTTCTATGCCCCTGGGCCCAGACTGCTTGCTTTCTGAGAGCAGAAGCCATCTCCTCAGGGCTGCTTCTTTGGTTTGTGCATGTAAATATGATTGATTTGTGTGTGTGCGCGCGTGCATTTTACTCACTCCATTGACATGATATTATTGTCTAATAGCAATCTTCTTTAATAAATTTCCATCTTGGTTTCAATTATGCCAATCGCCTGATGCTCATGTGCTTCTTCCTCCCCCTCCCCCAGGAAACTTCTGGAAGGTGAAGAGACCCGGCTTAGTTTCACCAGTGTTGGCAGCATTAGCAGTGGTTATACACAGAGCGGCTCCACCTTTGGAAGGTCAGCCTACAGCGGTTTGCAGAGCAGTTCCTACTTGATGTCCGCCCGCTCCTTCCCTGCCTATTACTCCAGCCATGTGCAAGAAGAACAGATTGAAGTGGAGGAGACGATTGAAGCATCCAAAGTAGAAGAGGCCAAAGAGTCTCCCCCTTCAGAAGGAGAGGAAGAGGAGAAAGAAGAAGGGGAAGGAGAGGGAGAGGGAGAAGGGGAAGGAGAGGAAGAAGGTACAGTTGCTGTTTTCTCCCTTCCCTAACAAAAAGAGCAAAATTTGAAATTTTAATGAGTTCACATATTTTGAAATGGCTGAACTTTTAAATTTAGGGATGTTTTAGCCCCAAATTATGACACTTATAGCTGAATTATGTCATTCATTTCCTATTATTAAGGTTTAGCTTTTTATAAAAATCGCACACACAGCTTTATTGTGGTACATAGACCCAAAGTACACAGTACAACAATAGTATATATCAACAGTTATTAAAGTGTAAGATTGGCCTTGCTAGCCAGTAGAGGAGCTTTAGCCTGTAGATATTGATTTCTGATTTTTATAAAAACAACAACAACAACACTTTTGCTGATATGAAAAACATAGTATGATATGTAAGGATTTATTTATTTATTTTATTTTTAAAAACACTAGTGAGTTAATCTCAGAAGCCTGCACATTTGAAGTTTCTTATCTGGATTTGCTTTGGTTCCATTTGCTGCAACGAGATGGTGTCCATTGTGGAGCAGAGTGCTGTTGGTTCCAGTGTATTATTTATTCCATTTAAACAGAACTATTTGCAGAATCAAAGAATCCAAGATTAGCTAAAATCAGAAAAAATATTTTTTAAATCTATTTTGAAGACTTCAGAAACAGGGCTGGCCCAATATGTTCTGCTACTTGAGGTAAAGCATGAACCCCCTTCTTCTCCATCATGGTGCATAGTATCCCTGGGCATGCACAGAAACTGGTTTAAAGGAACCTTCTCATTCAGATTAATAAGTAGAGCAAACATAGGGTTGTATCCAATGCTAGTCCTATTCAGAGTGGATGCACTGAAATGAATGAACCTCACTTCCACTGGATGTCTGACTAATCCAAAAAGCTCTTCATAAACTTTGACTTATTTTCAAGAAGCACTGTCTTGAAAGCACCCGCCTTCTGGACAAAATGGAGTTTCCCCTTGTTGCAATTTAAACCCACCCTCTTTGTACTAATCCAAAAGTAAGAGCTGTTCCCCAGTGGAACGAACTCCTTCTGAAGTTGGTGCACTCTCCTTCCTTAGAGGTTTTTAAGCAGAGGTTGGATGGCCACCTGTCATGGATGCTTTAGTTGAGATTCCTGCATTGTAGGAGTTTGGACTAGTTGACCCTTGGGGTCCTTTCCAACTGTACAATTCTATAATTCTGTGATTCTGTGTCTGTGGACTTCAGTGGGTCTGTTTGGAGCAGAATCAGCATTGACTACAACCCATAATCTACTATGCTACTTGCCTGCTCTTCTCATATAATCCAAGAGATGAGGCCAGGGCACAGCTGAACATTTGCTCTGAGGCATGGTATCCCCCCCACCCACTTTCACCCCCCCTTTTCCTGCATTTACCCATGAGAAATTACTTGTGTTGCCTGAACTATCCATGTTGGGAAGGCCCGGGAAGTGAGGGGGGCAGCTGCTGTCCTTGCCTTCTGCCCCCTCCCTTTGCCTTCTCATGTTGAGAAATGTATTACCATGAAATCCTTTCAAGCAGGGCTTACTCCTGGTCTTCTCCAAGTGACTATAGAACAGCATCCATTGCCAACTCTGCCTACTTCATGCTGCAGCGAACCATTCACACTTTTTTTGTTGTTGTATCTTTTCTTCCAGGAGCCACGGAAGAAGAATCTAAAGAGGGTGAAGGAGAAGAGGAAGAAGGCGAAGGCGGAGAAGGAGAAGGAGAAGAAGAAGAGGGAGGAGAAGAAGAGGCTGCTGAGGAAGCAGATGAGGGAGAGAAAAAGGAAGGTGAAGATGAGCAAGAGGATGCTGGTGAAGAAGAAGCCCCTAAAGAGAAGAAGAAGGATTGATATAGACTTGGATGTAGGTTTCCCAGATAGTTTAAGTGACTGAGCTAAAATTGCTGTGCCATGTATTTAAATTCCCCTACTGTTCTTAGGTTTAAAGAAGTTAATTGTCTCTATGCCTCTGTTTCCCCCCTCCCCTTTTGATGCAAAGGAACCCTAACGCTTGCCATGTGTCCCACTGGCTGCTACCAAACTAAGCATGGTGTCTTCTAATGAGTCCCAGAGCAACGTGCAATTTGACTGATTCAAACCCAAGTAGATACCTACGTATATTAAAATTCAAATCAAATCAAATTTTAAATAAGCAGGGAAGCCAGTAGGGAAGGGGGGGAAATATATATATGTCAAAGCTACTTTCAAAGTTGTTCTGGAAACCTTGGATGGTGACTAACAATAATAACAACAATGAAGTCTGTGAAATCAAGCTAGTCAATAAAGTTAAAACAAAGCTGCATACACAATTTTTTGTTGCGCGTCTTCAATATTTCCCATTCATGATTTACTATTTACAGCCAATTCTATAAACGATTGGAAGTAAGACTCATTATGTTTTGTAGGGCTTACTCCCATGTAAGCCCTTGTCTGATTGCTACATTTGAAACTAAACACATTGATGGTGAAGAAACCAATGCTGAATGGTGAAATCCATCCATTTCAGTGATGGCAACCCTACCAGATGCTCCTGGGCATCTTCAGGAAGCAAGGCTGTGAGAAGCTTTGCTTGAGCATCTCATTTATTGCCTGAAGAGCTTCCACATGCAACAGTGAGCAACTTTAAGCCTGCCTCTGGTGGAAAATAATTGTTGGAGCCAAGATAATGAAACAAAAAGAGTGTGAAGAGGATGTGTTGGGATAACACTGAAAGTGATTCCTCTCAAAAGCTTTGCAGAGTAGAATAGTGAAAAGGGAAATCACACCTCTGGTGTCCTCATTAAGAATAGGCAGGCAGGAAATCATCACACATTTCCCCTGGAATAATCCCAATCAGATGAGGAGGATATAACACCCTTCAACTCAAGAGTGGGGGACTTGTAGCTCTCCAAACATTGTTGGACTACCATTATTCCTAACCATTGACTTTGCTGATTGCTGGAGCTTATGGGAGTCCAACAACATCTGGAGGGTCATATCCCTCCTTAACATCTAAGGAACCATTCACTAGCACAGCCCGTGTAATTCCCAATTAAATGGATCGTGTAAATTAAATGGGTTAATCTTGGCCCAGCACAAACAGCATCTTGTGGTATCTTTCAAGCTAACAGTTATTGCGGCAGAAGAATGGCCCACATCACCTGATGCACTGTAAATTTCACTGTAAAGAGTGGTGCCACAGGATACAGAGAAGGAGTGAGTAGCACACTGAAATGAAACAAAGGGGCAGCATCTGGACTGGGTTGCAAAACTAGAGTTGCAAAACTACTAGTGCTGTGCTGAAATTTCATAGCATTTGCATCCCAAGAGGGGCTTGTCTTCCCAGCAGCACAACAGTGGATTCAGAGGCATCCTAAGCACCATCCCTGTGTCTCTATAATAGACTTCTCCAGCCAGCCAGCGTGGCTGCTGCCCTTCAGTCCCCACATGGAATTCTGCCCACTTTCTCCCCCTCCTTCCCAGTAGCACTTGCAGAAAACCAGTCCTGTTTCAAAAGGACACCTTTCTTCATGTGGTAACAACACACCACTGTGTTACCCCTGGCCACCCCCTTCTCAATTCTTCTGCTTTTGTCCACTTCCACAAGCCAGGGGAAGGAGAGTATTTGCATGGCTCAGTACTTAGTGCTCCTTGTGTTGCTAATGGTATCACTATCAGTGATCTCCTGAACAGGAGAACTGGTCCAGCCTGTATTTTGCACTGGCCTGGTATCTTCCTTTCATACTCCAAAAATCAGCTAAATTCTACCCCTTTACTAAATTTATGGTTAAGGGGAGACTACCCCACCCCATGTATGGGACGCGGGTGGCGCTGTGGGTAAAACCTCAGTGCCTAGGACTTGCCGATCGCATGGTCGGCGGTTCGAATCCCCGCGGCGGGGTGCGCTCCCGTCGTTCGGTCCCAGCGCCTGCCAACCTAGCAGTTTGAAAGCACCCCCGGGTGCAAGTAGATAAATAGGGACCGCTTACCAGCGGGAAGGTAAACGGCGTTCTGTGTGCTGCGCTGGCTCGCCAGATGCAGCTTGTCACGCTGGTCACGTGACCCGGAAGTGTCTGCGGACAGCGCTGACTCCCGGCCCATAGAGTGAGATGAGCGCACAACCCTAGAGTCTGTCAAGACTGGCCCGTACGGGCAGGGGTACCTTTACCTTTACCCCACCCCACAAAAAAACTCTAACAATAATTACCTCCTTCGTAGTCTTGTAGTAGCCAAGACATGGAGAACATTTGACCCTCCAGATGTTGCTGAACTACAACTCCCATCAGCCCCAAGAAGTGTGGCCAATGGCCATGGATGATAGGAACTGTGATTCATCAGCATCTGGAGGGCCAAAAGTGCCCAACACTTGGGTTAATTTGATGTAGTCTGATAAAGGTATATGAAACCAGGTATCTCCAATCTTTTCAGATCCAGGACCCACTTTCCACCCAAACATCCATTTGGGGACCCATTTCCTAATCTTTTACCATATGATTGTATGGTGGTCATTCTCCTGTTGCAGCCCACCTTGGTTCAGGTTGTGATCCAGTAAGTGGATTGGATAGATTTTAATGAGAAGGAGAGGATAATTTATTTAATAAATGTCCTTTCTCTTTTCACATGTGTGAGAATGCAAGTACCTACAGTAATTCAGCAGAGTTAAAAATCACCACTGTGTATAGCTTATATTTAGAAGCTATTTGGGACAAGGTTGCATAACCTTCTACAACAATTATGATATCCAAGGATGCTTAGGCAGACTTGGATCGCCTTCTCCCTCTTTATGTTTCCCTCTTAACAAAGAAATTACTCAGACTGTTTAAGTAAACAGGAAAAATACAAGGTTTACTCACATCATAGTCTTGCTCAGATTCAACAATTACAGTGATGAAAATCAGACAGGCAATAATTCTTAAAAGTTACAAAAGTCCATAGTCCAGTTCAAAATGGAGTGCACTCCCCAGAGAGCTTAGCAGACATCCTACCCCATTGCAGGTAAGAAGAGTGCGGTGACAGGATGAAGAAGTAAAGGTTAAGTTTCTATTGTTTCCATTTCCACCACACAAGTTTGGGGATATGGGATCTTAGAGTCCCCTGTTCATGACTATCTGGCAATCATGCATTTGTGATTTGACTGCAGATCCTCGTAGAGGTCCCAATCCACTAGCTGAAGAGCAGTGTCTTCACCCACATGTAGGGAACTGTTGTTGCTGTTTATAGCTGGTGAGAGCCACAGTCCCTCAGAGGGCAACCTACGAGGGCTCACTTATTAATTATGGGTGGGGTCTCTCTCTCTTTCACTGCACTGCACTGGACTGCACTGTTTGTTTTGCCAGATGTTTAAATTGCTTGTTGCAGAGGACTTTTGAAACTAGGCTGCATGAAGCCCTACTCCTAGGGCCACAGATTAATCACACTTGTGTCAACTTTTGAAATAGGTGATTGGATTTATGCCAAGGGTATATTAATGTGTGTGCAAGCACTCAGAGTAGGAATTTGAAAGAAAGGCTCTCTGCACATGCCTAGTCACTCATTTTGTTGGAATAGTAATACCTTGAGCATACCTTGAGCATACCCAGGGGGGCAGGCATGGGGGGGCAGAACCAAGTTATCTGCAACACAGTTGAGCAGTTGGTTATTTCTACTTATTTGATTTTGGGGAGCAGCTCCCCTCCCACCCACCTGGCTATGCCCATGATTAAGACACCAATTTAGGGGTTTCCTTGCTCATTTTTCAAAAATAAATAATAAAACCAATTTACGTCTGAACTAAGACGTGGGTGGCGCTGTGGTGTAAACCACTGAGCCTTGGGCTTGCCAATTGGAAGGTCGGCGGTTCAAATCCCTGCGATGGGGTGAGCTCCTGTTGTGCATGATCCCTCACCTTCAGCACTGAGCAGAATTCTACCTCCTTAGTGTTACTGCCTCATTCTGAGTAAAGGGTGATTGACATAGACATAACTGGTGCACCTAAATCAACTTCTAATGATGCTGGCGTTACAGCCAGGAAGACCATGGACTGCTTGGAATGGAAGCCTGCAAAACTGCTCTCCTTTTAGTGAGTGGAAAAGTCAAGGTGAAATGCACAAATAAACAGCAGGGAAAGAAATGAGAGTGCTATAATAAAACCTCTGATTATCTAATGGGAACACATCTTGTTCAAAAACTTCAACTTTACGGCACTTTAAATAAATTTGAGGTGGCATAAGCTTTTGTGTATGTCGAGTCTACTTCATCAAATGCATGAAAGCTTATGCATAAGTTTTAGATTTGTTAATCTTTAAGGTACTGCAGGACTCACTGTTATTTTTGCTGCAACAGACAGACTAACTTTCACACTGGATCCTGCTCAGATATTTTTTGGATCCTTTTCTTTTCCATTACTAGTATTTAATTGGTTTAGAAGCAGTGGTGTCCAAACTTTTTTCAAAGAGGGCCAGATTTGATGAAGTGAAGGGCCACCAGGGCCGCCCAAAGGGCCACCCAAAGTTGTTGACCTTTTTTTAGGATTGAAGTTGGGGCTGGATTTAACTGACCTGACCAGTGGGCCCCCGAAATGGACTTTGGACATGCCTGGTTTGAAGAAACAGTAAAAGTACAAGAGAAACATATATCAGCAAATGACTCTAGGGTTTTAGAAAGTAGGGTTACGACTGCAGCCTAAGTCATTAAATATCCCAAGAATAAGGTAACGTTTAGGATGGTTAGGACAAATTAATACAGAACACATAAACTTTTGAATTTAACATTAACTTTAAAAGATTGAGAAACAGAGGGTAGCCTTGGGCTATAAACAATTGATTCTACAGAAATCAATAAATGACATCCAATTTGCATTAAAATTATTCAAGTTTTGCTTTCTCTCCCCACCTCTTAGTCTTTGCAGAATTCATTAATTTTGCCATAAATGCTGAGCTCAGCTCCACATCCCATCTATTCTAGTAGGGATGACATCTCCAATATTTTGCTTTAGGAACTGCAGTATCTTGGGTGCTTTTACTGTATATGCTGCTAGATCTCTGTGAATTGTTCAATGAAGCCATCACTATTCCAAATGGAAGTAAAGATCAAGGGATCTAAAGGGATATGGGGGGCATTGTTCCACCATCACTTTTTCAAACATCTTGTAAAACACAGGAGTGTATCCAATTAACAATTACTTAGAGTAGACCCATACTCTAATAGACATAAGTTAGTCACTGTCAATAATTTCAATGAGTCTACTCTAAATGGACCTAGCATTGGATGCAACCCACATCTTTTGGTTAAGGCTTTCTCTGACCCATAAAATTGCATCCTGTTAAATACCTGCATTTTAATCCAGTTTTACTGAATTTTTATGGGATATATGGGATATTGCTGCATACCGCTTAATAGCTTTTTAAAAACAAAAACAAAACCCAAACTGGTTTAGAAAGGCTGTTAAGTAAATCAATAAAAGTGTGTTACAAAGAGCGAAAGTTATTTTGTCCTTGCCGGTCGGGTTTTTGTTTCTTAAAGGAAAAATGACTGAAGTTCTGAAGGGCTGCGGTAGAGTCCCTAAGCTGCTCATGAATACAGACTGCGCTCCAGCAGACAATTGGGGGGAGGGCTTACTTTCTGAAGCTCAGGGAAATCCAGCAGCCACAGAGCACCGTCGCCGCTCCTTTGGCAAACCTGCGTCTCCGTGGGACGTCCCTGCTGGTTTCGCTAGGAACAGTCACCTCGTCGGTCTCGTGGCTAAATCTCGGAGCTTCGCTTTGACGCATTGCAGTAAAGAAGAGCCGCGTACCAGGCAATTGGAGGGCGGAGGAGGTGGGGGAGAGGGGGGAAGAAAAGAAAAGAACCGAGACAACTTTTGCTGGCGTTTTACATCCTGCCCGGCAAAGACAGAGATACAGAGACAGACCAAGTAACTCCAGCTGAATTAAAGGGGGCTTGTTTTTGTTGGAGCCTTGCAGCCAGAGCAGAAACAGGTATCATTTTACCCAGCGAGGACCCCTTTAGTAGGTTTCCCAAACTGTGGAGATATTTTCTGGGGGCAGACTAGTTTTTCCAGGGCAACAGAAAGCAATGCACTCTGCTCATGTGCAGCGGTGCCCTTATTTGTAGAATTACTTCACGCCCATTGAGGCTTAGCCTTTGCATTAAATCATATTCCATGACTGATTTTTATTGTATCCAGGCACTGCCTTCATCCCCAGACAGTTCAAATACTAAGGAATACTTTGTGGGGGAAGACAGGGCACAATTAAGGGTGTGTATAACCTTGGACTAGGGACGCGGGTGGTGCTGTGGGTTAAACCACAGAGCCTTAGGACTTGCCGATCAGAAGGTCGGCGGTTCGAATCCCCGCGATGGGGTGAGCTCCCGTTGCTCGGTCCCAGCTCCTGCCAACCAAGCAGTTCGAAAGCACGTCAAGTGCAAGTAGATAAATAGGTACCGCTCCGGCGGGAAGGTAAACGGCGTTTCCGTGCGCTGCTCTGGTTCACCAGAAGCGGCTTAGTCATGACCCGGAAGCTGTACGCCAGCTCCCTCGGCCAATAAAGTGAGATGAGTGCCGCAACCCCAGAGTCGGTCATGACTGGACCTAATGGTCAGGTGTCCCTTTACCTTTACCTTTATAACCTTGGACTAAGTGGCCTTGCAGGAAAATTCCTGCAAAATGATAAATTCTGTTGAAACAAAGTGGCTCTTTAGTGTAACAATTGACATCTTTTTCTGGTTGTGAAATGTCAGGGCTCTTTGGGTAGTCATGGCATGATGTCTTCATCTCCATCTCAGTGATGGCTGGTGTCCATTGAGACTGATGGGACGGAAAGCAGGGAGCCCAACAGCAGGTAGCGTCAGAGACAATGACAGGCAGAGCCTGACTCATTCTAGGTTTGTCCCCATCCTCATCCCTGCTGAGTTCCACAAGGGCAACACTGAGACTAAGGAGGAGGAGGAAGCTGACAGCAAGAGCCACCCCATAACTGGTTGTAAGTAAAAAGGCAGGCAGGCAGGGGTTGGCTGAGGGCAAATTGAGGTTGGTGGGGCAGTGCCCCACTAGCCCTAAAGGACCACCTTCCATCGGTAGATCTGATCTATATCTATGCATCTGCTTTAAATTCTCCCCCACAATTAAACAGAATCTGCACAGGCTTTGTGAAGGATTAACAATCTTCTGAGGGTTTCTGAATCAATTATTCCCGTCAGAAGTTTACACTGTGTTTAACACACACACACACACACACACACACACACACACAGAGCGAGGGAGAGAAGCATTAGTGCAGATTGGACAAAAGAGAAAATGCTTGCACTTCTCTGTATGATGTTATATGTCAGCAGATGAAACCTCATGGCAAAATGAAATATTCATCAGAATTAAACTCTCCTATTTATAAATATTTTGAAATGGCAACTCCACTGGGCATTTTAGATGCATAAATGTATTTGGGGAAAACACTCAAATTGGCTTGTTCTGCACATTCACACACTCACTTCAGCTGTAGATAAAAAAGTACTAATGCTGAATCTACAAAAGGATGCTGGAGATACAGCTTTGACCCATGGGTGGAAAGGGAGGGTCTCCACATGCAGAAGAATATGCAAGACCTTGTTCCCTGGAATTCAATGACAGATCTTGATAACCAAGATCCAGCATAGCATAATGGCTAAATCAGGGATGGGTAACTTGTCCTCCAGAAGTCTCCAGCTCCCATCATCCCTGACCACTGGGCATGCTGTCTGTGGCTCATGAGACTTGACATCCAGCTATATATTTGGAGACCACAGGCCTAGGTAGAGGACTTATACCACAGAGACCCTGGCAGTGAATACAAATCCTGCCCAGCCACAAAGCCAACTGGGTAACTTGGGGCCCTTAGCAATTTAGTCCTTTGTGCTTGTATGCATGAGTGGGAGAGAAGGATAGACACACATGCACGCACACACACACATTCATGTTTACTTCCATGCATAGACCAAATACATGGCAGGGGAGGAGGACCATGTCTGAAGGCCCTTTGTTCAACAACCAGCCTCCCTGCCTTCCTTACCAGCTGTGTGTTAGGTGCTATGTGTACAACTGTATGCACATAAGCAGCTGTTACCAAAGTTGCACTGGACATACAGATGTATGGAGCAGGCAGGCAATATCAGGGGCAGACCCAGTATGTATGGTCTCCTCCACAGGTATAGCCTTCATGAGAGCAAGATCAAGAGTGAGTGCAAAAGAGACCCTTCACTGTATTGAAGAAGTTGCACAATGAAATGACAGGTCTTCTTAATGGAGGTAGAAATGTAACCCAGAGAGTGGCTGTTTTTGCATTCACATCTATGAAAGCTAGAGTTTGGGGCATTACATTGCCTGCAGACAGATAGCAAATTGGGATGATGTGGTTTTACATTTATTTATTTCCTCTTTAAATTGAGATAACTGACTGCATAATAGTGTGGAGTTTGGTAGTTTCTTTTGCAGAACCATATACTTCATAAGGGGTATGTATTTTGTCTTCAGGTGCTCAGCAGCCTTTTGATTCCAATGTATGGAAGCAGCACATAAATGTATGAGGATGGGGGGGGGGGCACAACCTAGATCAGAATCTACTGAAAAAGATATGCAGTAGATCAGCAAGGATTTCTAGTAGTCAATAGTGTACAATTAATCAATTTTTTTTAAAAAAATCAAAATATTATGCTTATCTCTCAACTTCAGTATTAAAGGTAAAGGGACCCCTGACCATTAGGTCCAGTTGTGGCCGACTCTGGGGTTGCGGCACTCATCTCACTTTATTGGCCGAGGGAGCCAGCATACAGCGTCCGGGTCATGTGGCCAGCATGACTAAGCCGCTTTTGGCGAACCAGAGCAGTGCACGGAAACGCTGTTTACCTTCCCGCTGGAGTGGTACCTATTTATCTACTTGCACTTTGACGTGCTTTCGAACTGCTAGGTTGGCAGGAGCAGGGATCGAGCAACGGGAGCTCACCCCGTCGCGGGGATTCGAACCGCCGACCTTCTGATCAGCAAGCCCTAGGCTCTGTAGTTTAACCCACAGCGCCACCCGCGTCCCTCACCTGTAAAATATCAATATCAATTGATTGACCAAGTTTGCTCAGCATGGGTGGTCTGTTTTCAAGTTTTGAATTAGATGTGATTTGTGTTTATGTTTGTGGATATATGCAGGTTAATCAGTGAATGACTTATGGGCTGCTACCAGTATCTGGCTCCATACGCTGAGGCATCGTTTTGCTTCTGATTGTGACCGATGGACATCAAGCAGTCCTGAAATTCGCCTACCTCTGTTCTAGAACCTCTTCAGCCTTGGGCTGCAGCTTTACTCCCAGTCTGAATTAGGGATCTACTTGCAGAGCACAATCTTATGGGTTGTATCACATGCTAATACTGCTCAAAATTGACCCACTGAAGTAAAAATACATGACTAACAGGTGCACTCATTCCAATGGGTCTACACTGGTACCTTGAGTTACAAACGCCTCAGGTTACAAACACTTCATGTTACAAACTCCGCTAACCCGGAAGAGTTACCTCGAGTTGAGAACTTTGCCCCAGGATGAGAACAGAAATCGTGTCCCGGCGGCGCAGTGGCAGCAAGAGGCCCCATTGGTGAAAGCAATGGTTAAGAACGGACCTCCAGAACGAATCAAGTTCATAACTAGAGGTACCACTGTATTCTGAGTAGAACTTAGTGGGCATGTTTGCTGAGAAGCAATTCCCACTGTCTTTGCTGTGGGTAAACATGCATAGGATTGTAACCTAACTTTGGGCAGGGTCCATAAAAACAGACAATTGCTCCATCTAGCTCAGTATTGCCTACTCTGGCTGGCAGAAGCTTTCCAAGAGTCCACATAAGCATCTTTCCCAGCCCTAGTTGGGGACAACAGGGACTAAACCTGGGGCCTTCTACATGCATGGTTGAAAAGCAGTTGCTGTATAACTGAGCTATGGTTCTTCCCAGTGATAGATCTCATTATTTGCCTGAAGAATGTTTGAGGGTCATTATTATCTCCATTTAAAGTGTCATGTAGTGAGTGATGGAGAAAAACACAGGCTGAAGCCCTAGAGCTTGGGTAGGCAAACTAAGGCCTGGAGGCCAGATCCGGCCTGTGGACGGTCTGGGAATCAGTGTATTTTTACATGAGTAGACTGTGTCCTTTTATTTAAAACACATCTCTGGATTATTTGTGAGGCATAGGAATTTGTTCATATTTTCCCCCCAAAATATAGTCCGGCCCCCCACAAGGTCTGAGGGACAGTGGACCAGCCCCCTGCTGGAAAAGTTTGCTTACCCCTGCCCTAGAGAACTGCTGCAAATAGGATGGAGAATTTTGAGAGGCCAGTTGCACACAGCTTCACCTTAGAATGATTTCCCTTTATGTAGAAAGTTTAAAACCACTGAAGTAGAACGAGCAGTTACCGTATTTTTCGCTCTATAACACGCAGATTTTTTCTCCTGAAAAGGAAGGGGAAATGTCTGTGCGTGTTATGGAGCGAATGTGTGGTCCCTGGAGCCGAAAAATCAGACAAAAATCAAATCGGGCTTCACAATTGCTGAAACGGAACAAAGAGCAGGGAAAGCCCCTCCCCTCCAGGCAAGCAGAGGGGAAAAGAGGAAGCAGCTGCTTTCCTGCATTCTGCCTCAGGGTCTTACTGCCCACCCGCTCTGTTTCGTTGCTGTGTTTGCTGAAACGGAACAAAGAGCAGGGAAAGCCCCTCCCCTCCAGGCAAGCAGAGGGGAAAAGAGGAAGCAGCTGCTTTCCTGCATTCTGCCTCAGGGTCTTACTGCCCACCCGCTCTGTTTCGTTGCTGTGTTTGCTGAAACGGAACAAAGAGCAGGGAAAGCCCCTCCCCTCCAGGCAAGCAGAGGGGAAAAGAGGAAGCAGCTGCTTTCCTGCATTCTGCCTCAGGGTCTTACTGCCCACCCGCTCTGTTTCGTTGCTGTGTTTGCTGAAACGGAACAAAGAGCAGGGAAAGCCCCTCCCCTCCAGGCAAGCAGAGGGGAAAGCAGAGTGTCTGCTTTCCTCTCTGTGCTTCGGAGGGAACAATGTTTGTGAAGGGAAGAGAGATTACAGGTTCAGCTTAAAATTCTGATTTGACTTCCTGCTTTTTGTTTTTGGGGACACACAGCATTCAAATATGCTTTCTTCAATTTAAAAGGATGAAATCCTTAAACAGTGTTTTGCCTGTAAATTCATGCGATCTGGAAGATTACAGTGTCTGTACCTCTTAAGGGATGGCAAAGCTTAGGTTTCGCTGCTAAATAGTTCTTAATGCAGTTAAAATGCTTTCTTCTGTCAAGGCAATTAAAAAAAATAAATATCAGGCAGCCGGAAAACATGCAGATGGGAGAGAGAGAGAGAGAGAGAGAGAGAGAGAGAGAGAGAGCGCTGGCTGGCTTGTGTGTGTGGGTGGGTGGGGGGGAACTTTTGCCTTCCTTTCCTCACGTTATAGCCCTCTCCTGCATTCTTAGCCTTCTGTGTTTTTCCTTCCCTCCCCACTTAAAATGTGGTTACAAAGCATGGATCCACATGGATCCTCAGGATCTTTGCATTGGGTCACCCCAAATTCACCATCAGAGCACACAGCATGTCCATGGCTACAGCCTGCCCCCCCAAAATCACGCACCTACTGTTGCCTGGGGCTGCAATGGTGCAAAAACGTGGTTACAAAGCATGGATCCACATGGATCCTCAGGATCTTTGCATTGGGTCAGCCAAAATTCACCATCAGAGCACATAGCATGTCCATGGCTACAGCCTGCCCCCCCAAAATCACGCACCCACTGTTGCCTGGGGCTGCAATGGTGCAAAAACGTGGTTACAAAGCATGGATCCACAGGGATTCTCAGGATTTTTGCATTGGGTCACCCCAAATTCACCATCAGATCACATGTCTGTGGCCACAGCATGAAGCACAAAAATGATACGTCCACTGTTTCATTCAGAATATTTTTTCCCTTGTTTTCCTCCTCTAAAAACGATGTGCGTGTTATGGTCAGGTGCGTGTTATAGAGCGAAAAATACGGTAACTTTTAAACCATTGATGTCAAAATTGAGATCAGGAGCTGTCCAGGGCTGTAATTCTAAGCACATTTCCCTGGAAAGGAAATTCCAGGGCATACTCACAGAAACAAGTTCTTAAGCTTATCCGGATGCCAGCCAACATTAGCAGACAAAGGACTGTTATGAAATCCCCCTTAGCCTTCATGGACTCTTCTCACAGAAGGTAAAACAAGGAAACTCATCAGTGATTCATAGTCCTTAGGAATTGTGTTCAAAGCTTGCATTTATGTTGTCTATATTTCATTGTTGACTTTGTTCCATTCCTTCTGAATTACAGATTCCGAGCTGGCTCACTCATGTGTGCCCAGTGGGAACTCATGTGATAATTGGACTGAGTGTGCCCTTGCAGGCCTAACACCAGAGGTCACCATGACATGGTTGTATGAAACTCAATACTTTCTGGAATCAAAGGGTCAGAAGTGGAAGTTGGAAAACAGCACAGGAATTGTTACCTTATCCTGTGTCACATTGTACTAGGTGACCAATGCAGAATAAAGTCATTTACTTGATCTCCTATCAACTTGCACTGTTTGCAGCTGCAACAAAGGCAATCCAAATGAGGATCTTGAACCAAATGCCAGTGGTTTGTAAAGCTGACTCATTAGTTTGAGCATGCAAGGTTTAATGTAATTTTGATTGCATTTTAAATAGAGTGCATATTTATCCTGGTTTATGTCTGTGCTATAAGGCATTTTACTATATTTGCAATAGCCTATGGCTACAAGCAATAATGTTTATTAGATTTTAATGCAGCCCAGCATATACCTTCTATCAGATGCATGTTCCTAGTTTGCTGCAAAGACTGAATAATTTATAAAACTGTGGAGCTATATGAGAAATCCAGGCAAAGCCAGGCACATTTCCAATATGACCTTTATTGAGCACAAATTGCTGTGACTGCTTACATCAAACAACAAAAGGTTGCATACTGTGCATGTCAAGGTAGGTTCTCCCATGAACAAAAGTCCATCTTAATTGCACCAGTGAGGTAAACATAATGATTAAATAGCTTAAGGCTAGGAGAGTTCTGGGTATGATTAATATTATTATTACTCATTCATTCATTCGTTTGTTATTGTTTGTTTGTATTTGGCTCAGTTGATTCTTTGCATAATACATCTTAAGACGTTCCTCAGAAGCGTCCCATCAGCAGCTTAGGAAATTCAGCAACTTCCTCTGTAAGAATAACAGCTCATGCATTTTTTAAAAATTCTCTAATTTCTGCAGAGGGAGCACATTGGGCTTGCATGCATTCCCCCTGACATCCCTGGGTATTGCACAAAAATAAAATCAGAAATGAAAGAGTGGATCTGGAGACTCCACGAGAGAACCCGTTCTGCTTCGAAGCCGTCACTTACATGCATTTTGCAGCTGTCATATGGCTTAACCTTTTGCACCGACCCAAGAAGGGGGAGAAAATGATTATTTTAGTCACTCTCCTTAACTTCTTTCAATACGGCATGTGAAGAAGTGACCTTCTCTACCTTCTTAGTGGACACCAACTTCTCTGCAACCGTCCCCTCATGCTCTTCTGTCTTCTTGGTGACAGTCACAGACTTTGTGATGTATGTGGTCGTCCCATCATCCCCTTCACTAGTGAATTTCTCAACTTTTTTGGTTACCATGACTTTCTCTTCACTCTTCCCTTTCTTCTCCTCTTCCTCAGAGGGGCTTATGTCTAGGCCATTGGTCACCACCCCTTTGTCTTCCTCCTCTACTTGTTTTGCCTTGGAGTCTTCTTTTTCTTCACTCTTCTCTTCGACCTCTCCATTCACTGCTATGTCTTCTTTGGTGGACTCTTTTGATGCTTTCTCACTTGTTTCTGTCTTCTCTTCTTTGGAATCCTTCTCTGTACCAACTTTTGCTGCCTTAGTGACTGAGATGGTCTCTTCCACTTCCTTCACAGGGGACCCTGCTTTTTCTGGAGATGAAGCTTTTTCTGGAGTCCCAGCTTTTTCTGGAGTCCCTGCTTTTTCTGGAGAGGCTGCTTTCTCTGGAGTCCCTGCTTTTTCTGGAGAGGCTGCTTTCTCTGGAGTCCCTGCTTTTTCTGGAGAGGCTGCTTTCTCCGGAGTCCCTGCTTTTTCTGGAGTTGCTGGTTTTTCAGGAGACCCTTTCTCCGGAGTCCCTGCTTTCTCTGGAGTTGCTGGTTTTTCAGGAGACCCTTTCTCAGGTGTCCCAGCTTTCTCTGGAGATGCTTTCTCTGGTGTCCCTGCTTTCTCAGGAGAACCTGCCTTTGCTGGGGAGGTGGACTTCTCCTCTTCTTCACCTTCCTGCTCCTCCTCCTTTTGCTCTTCACTTTCAGCTTCTTTATCATCCTCTGCTTCTTCTGCTGCAGGAGATTTAGGCGGAGATGCTTTGGTCTTTTCTACTTTCTCTGGTGCAATGGTTTCTTCCACCTCTTCACCTTCTTCCTCTGCTTCTTTTTCTTCCTTGCTTTCAGCTCCAGCTTCTCCCTCCCCTGCTTCTTCCTCCTCCTCTGCTTCTTCCTCACCCTCTTCCTTTTCACTCTTTTCTTCTTCTTTTTCAGAGCCTCCTTCTTCTGCCTCATCAGACTTTGCACCTTCATCTTCCTCACCGCCCTCCTCCTCACCCTCCTCTTCTCCTTCTCCTTCTTCTTCAGCTTCTGGAGCTGCTGCTTCAACTCTGGCCTCTTCCTTGGCTATAATTTCTTCCTCTACAGCTTCCTCCTCCTCTTCCTGTTCTTCTGGTGCTGTTCCAGCAGCCAGTTCTTCAGCCATAGCTGCAAGGGCCTCATCCAGTTCAGACTTCTCATCCTCAACTTTTGTCTCTTCAATAATTTCTTCTACAAATTTGTGCTGGACCTTTAGCTTTGGAGGTTCAACTTTGGATTTTTGTATTTTGGAAGATGATATTGTTACTGAAGGTTGCCTATGTATAAATGTTGGACCAGTGATGCTTCCAGAGAAGGCACTGAATCTTGTTTCTTCACCCTCAAGAAGTTTCCTAGGGAAAGAAGAGGGAGGAATTAACACCCATCTCTAACGTTTCAAGATGAATTTTTGAATGAACAAGCACCTCTGTAAGTAGCTATGATAGATTTTAAAAACTATTTTGAGTAACTGCAAATTGCTTCTAGCTTGTTAAACTATCAAATAGCATCCCACACCCTGCAAACCTGTCAGCCCATCTTCTCCTTCTGAACTAAATTGCTGACATAAATGGAAAAGGTACCAACACAAAACCCAGATAAGGGATGGGGAACCTGTGGTTATCAAATGGTATTGAACTACAGCTCCCATCATCCTTGGTCATTGGCTATGCTTACTGGAGCTTATGGGAGTTGTGGTTCAGAAACATCTGGAGAGTCAAAGGTTCCCCAACCCTGACCTAGATGAATGGGGAGAAAATACATTGTATTTGGGGGAAGTTGCAGACTTTCATTTAGGAGAAAATGCCCCTTTCATATTGGGCCTTCTTTAGGTGCCTATCAATGCATTTGTAACATCATCAACTGCCACACCAATACTCTCTCTCCTCTCAGACCAATTGCCTGCCTAGCAACTAAGGGACAAGACTAGCAAATTTGGAAGGAAAGCATCAAGAATCAATGTGAACAATGACCAGCTAAGCTTCTTCATACACATTCCATCATTAGATGGACATTTTTCTAGCTATGCATAACTTGTAGAGCATTGTCCACAAATAGTGCTCTCTTACTAAAATTCTATGATTGCCTACTGAAGGATAAATATTTGTGTTGCTTTTTAAAGGGCCATTGCATATAAGACTATAAATTCTCTATATTTACTTCAAAGGGTTGTTCACATACATGGGACATGATAATGCCAAATTTAAGCTCCATTAATTTCAATGAGAGAAATTTAACCATGGGCTTAACTTTCATATTTCATTGATTTCAGTGAGTGAGTGCTTAAAGTTTAGCTTATATAAATATATTTCAGTATATAACCTAAGGACGAATTAATACTGCCTTTAGATAGCTGCTTTCTGTCCTGTGGACAACTAGCGCGTGCGCGCACACACACACACACACACACACACACACACACATGTTCCTGGACAGTGAAACAAAGGAAAAATAATAACAGAAAAAATTTAAGTGAGTATTTAAATCTCAGGACTAATATTTACTTTGTTCAAACGTATTGTTTTTCCCCTTAGCATTATTTAAATCCAGGAATGCACATAGCAATAAAATATTTGTAAGAGATATGGGCAAGCATAGAAGAACTATACTCCATCAATCTAAAACGTGTTGTTTCAACATTTAGCATTTTTGCATTATTAAATCTTAAGTGTCCTCTGGGGAAGGAACATAGCTCAGTGGTAGAACATCCACCTTGTATGCAGAAGGTCCCAGGTTCAGTCTCCAGGTAGGGCTGGGAGAGGACCCTGCCTGAAACCCTGGAGAGCCTCTGCCAGTCAGTGTAGACAGTACTGAGTTAGATGGTCTGACAGCTTTCTATGTCCCTATGAACACAGCAGACATTGCTGCTTCCAAAACTATGCACTGTTCTGGATGAGGAGTACTATTGTGGCTGTGATGCAGCTAGTCAGTGCAGACAATTCTAGGCTAATGGACCATTGCTTTGAACATAAGGCAGTTTCCTATGTTCCGAATTTTGTTTCTTGGTAAATGTATGAAACAATATATGCGGGCCAAGTCATTTCATGGTTTCAGGAAGTAGAATTTGGATGAGAAAGGCAGGAAGTTGTCATTGATTGCTTATTATACTTTTACTGTGGATCAGGGTTGGATGACATTTGCATAGTCTACCAACTGAATTAGTAGTCATTTCTAGTCTGCTCATCTCCCACTGAAAAAGATTTGTACTTTAGCATTTCCTTTTGGAGTATTTCATAAGCTTAAATTATCTCTCTCTTTGCCATGTTACAAAAGCAATGCAAATATGATGGTGTATTAAGAAATTAGAAATTAAATGGAAAATTATAATGGATAGGGAAAGCTTTGCATTTTCAGCTTAATTTCACATTCTTGCTTGTATTATTGACTGTAAATTTTAAGGGGGGAAATGCTGAAGAAGAAAAGGATAAAAGACCCCTCACCTCCATGGCAGCACCCCAGTTATGGAATATTCTCCCCGAAAAGGTGTGTCCAGCACCCATGCCATAGTCTTATCGGCACCAGGTGAAGACCAGGGTTTTTTTGTTTGTTTTGGCATTAAGTGGTTTGTTTATTTATCACCACCATTACTAACCATAACAATCACCATCAATTCCCCCATCAATTTGTCCACTGATCTTTGGTATGTTACCCTGCTAACGTCTTTTCTGCTGAAACTCTACAGCACAAAGCAGAACGTTATTGCCCAGGTTTCAAATTGTGCTAAGAATCTGGCAAAGTGCCTTGCTTATTTGTCAACAATGCCTTGTGGGATTCAAAGATTAGCTCTGTGGGGTTTTGTTGTTGTTGCTGCTGCTACTGGAACTAAAAACATCTGCAGTGCAATTCCTAAATCAGCCATGTCGGCATTCTGTTCACTATACCTGTATGCGGCAATTTCAATATCAAGAGCCATCTTGACATTGAGGAGATCCTGGTATTCCCTCAAATGACGAGCCATCTCCCATTTTGTGCCTCTCAATTCATTTTCCAGTTGTTGAATTGTATCCTGCAACCAAGACACAGGCAGTTATTTAGGATAGTTACAAGCAAAATGTAAATAGGAGTGCAGTGGTGAATAAAGCACTTTATTTATTTATTAAACTATATATCTACTGTTATTCAGAAAGAAATATTAGAGCAGTTCACAATAAGAATACATAAAGCCATACAGTGTGTGTGTGTGTGTGTGTGAGAGAGAGAGAGAGAGCGAGAGAGAGAGAGAGAGAGATCAACTGTTACAGAAGAGTATTTTCTTAATTACCAGCATATACCTGACAACATACAAAAGTTTTCAATATTTATGAGGAGGACATGGATGGAAGGGTGATTGAACTATGGGAAATGGGATAAGTGAAGCTTGAATTGGGCTCCTCAACTCCTGAAGAAGTGGCCTAGGTTGTGAGGGTCTCCCATCTCCTCAACTTGACCAGCCAATACTAGATGAGATCCAATGACCTAAAGATCTCTTTTCTTACAGCAATAAAAAGCTCATAGGTTGTGAGCCCCCAGAAAACTAAGTCCCAGAGACCACTAGTCTGGGAAGGATGGTAGTAAATTGCTATTCTTGTGTGAAATACTGAGAGGAACCTTATGGGATTACTGAACTTTATGGGATTACTGAAAGGTTGATGAAAATTCTCCCCCTCAATCTCCATATCAACCATTCTTATAGACTAAAGTAATCAAAACTAGAAATATCTATGCTGTGAGAAATTCTGTTTTGGATTAACTTCTAAGAGAGAAATCTAGAGCAAAGTCATGAAGGACACCAGTAGCCTATTCCTGCTCCTAGTACTCTGTATTTACAATCTGAAAACCAGAAGCACATTCTACACAACATCAATATTTCAGTTTGCTATTGTTATCATTTATTTAAGATTGCCTCTTAAAATTACTAGGTAAAAACTGGAACCTGGTTAAGACAATATACTTAAATGTAAGTCAGTTTTGGAAATTGGACTTCATCAATTTGTATTTCTCTATTTTGCTTAACCAAGCTGTGAATCACACTGACCTATGAGAAGAAAAAATTAATTTCCCAACTTTCTGTACTTCCCACAAAAAACATGCAATCCTTGTGCTTCAAAATGCACCTTCTGAATTATGGAAATTAGCTCCAAAGTCAGTGGTAGGAACACTGCAGCCTAGCAGCCTACTCTAGTGTTCTTTAGTATCCACACCTTTGTTAAACAGAACAATATAATTATTTAAAAGTTTAGGTAAAATTGTGCATTTGCTAAGGCTGTGTAGAAATGGCAACTTGAAATTCTTCACTTTATTTGTGGGATGAGAAATGGTGAGGGGTAGGCAGTTCTCTCAATTTCTCTAGAGGAAGAGGAAAAGATTGCAACAATTTATTAGGGTTGGGGCTCACCATTAGGACAGTTTATTTATTAATTTTCAGGGCAATAAATAAATTAAATGATGGTGTTCAAGTGCAGAAAATTATGTAAAGTGATCTTTTTCTAGTGGAGAAATGAGAAAAAGTAAACTCTCAAAAGTTTTCTCAATAAAAAAATAATTTGAGAAATTTGGGCTCAGCTCCAATATTTGAGGCCAGCAGCAAAATATAGTAATTTACTTGAGTCTAACTATGCAATTGATTTAAAAGCTCAGAGTCTAAATCCATTGAGTTAACTAGATCTGCAGCAATCTGATGCCAAAACGCTTATGTGGGTTGATTGCTCTAGATACTACTCTACTTAAAAAGCAATATCTATAGGAAAATTGTTGGGAAATGTTGCCAGTATTTGTCTCTTAAGACTAAAATTGCACATCACTAGCTCACTTCTAAGCCTATTGACTTTAGCAAGCAGTAAGGTTGCTTATGTGAGAGACTGTTCTATTCCCCTTGTGGTGGAAGTTCCTGCAGCCCTCCTACAAAGTCACTTCTAGGGGTCTGAAGCAGTTTTCCAGGGTGTGCCCTCAGGGGCTGCAGCTGGAGAGGGGAGAACCTCATGCAACCCCCTCCCTTGTATGGGTGGAGAAGGGTGCCTTTGACTCAGGCATGGGTGGCAATGGCTGTTTTCATCCAAACAATTACATTAGAATGAAATCCCATCGAGTTCAGTGCAGTTTTGTCGCACCAAAAGCATTATTTTTTATGGATGAGGGATGTGCAGCCTAAGGTCGTATTTTCTACAACATTTTTCATAGCAATAAGTATTTGGTGGATAAATGGTTAAATATCTGGAAACAAAAACCACTCTGTTGTCTTGGGATAATACCCTTGAGCGGTCTCATCAAATTCAATGTTGGTTTCAAGTTTGCACTGCAAGATACATTTTTGCTATGTTATTTACATATCTGAATCCTATACTGGACAAAAAGCACGTTGCAATCAAATGGATAAGTCACCAGAGCTTTTGCTATATGTGGGGCATTAGAAATAGGCTGAGATAGAAGGCAGTACAAGCTCGCTTTCATGTCTGGACTTTGATCACATTATGCAATTCTGCATTGCCTCATTTTGAACCATAAAAATAAGGTTTACTTGGTCTGTTTATTGATTTGCTTTTTCCCTAACTAATATTTATTTTAGAGGGATTCAAGTATTTTTCAGATGCTCTGTCCAATATCATTCTGCAGTGCGCAAGTTCCTTTATCAGTGGAAATCTTTGAGGGCTGCCTCTTGCACTGGAAGGGTGGTTTTATGACTTCCCTGGTGCCATCAAGTTCTGCATTGCAGAAGTTTGGGGTGCACTTGGCAGAGAGATCCATCTCAGATTGCTTTTTGTTGCTTGCTCATCTTATTTTTATCCATAGTCACCTCCATGGCAGTTAATTCAATGCAAGCACTGGTCCTCACTGCAATCATGTTAGCCAAAGCCACTTTAAGCTTTGTGATTTGCCCAGGTGGGTGTAATGGAATTGTGTTCACATATAGTCTATAGAGTATAGAATTCAAGCTCAGAATCCATCTTCCTATCCCAAAGCAGGCACTCTGGGATTTGCCTTTTGCACTGATCAGCTCTATCAGAAAATCTGCTCAGCACTTTTAGCTTCTGCATTGCTGAAGTTCAGCAGACACTGATGCAGAATGGTGGCTGCAGTGGTGCTTGCATTTTGCAGCAAATATAACCTTTAATTATCGGCATACAAAACACAGCACCCCACTGCTGTGTGAGCCTTCTCTAAATTTTATGATGAATCATTCTGCAAAAGTCCATCTGGATTCCCACAGATTCCCCATGCTATGAGAAAAGGTTCCTTGTCAAATAATGATTATTAAGAAAAATAAATACCAATAAAATATTATTTCAAATACATTGAGTTTTTGTTGCAGAAATTATGTGAGCCTAGTTTGATTTTACACAATGCTGTCGATCAGAATTCCTATTCAATAATTTCTTCATACACACTTTATTGTGAGTTGCATTTTATTTAAATTTTCAGAAATGCTAATACTGTAATAATAACAGCCAGCAGTTCTTGATAGCAATTTTCCCCAGGACGTTGTTGCTGCTTTTAGTCAGTTACTATGCTCTGGAACATTAAATTATATCCAGTACCACTGGATCAGAAAGAACTATGGTAAAGGTCATGCTTTGCAGCTCAGGTTGTCATCAAAGGATCAATTTTTAAACTGCATTGCCACAACACATTCATTTTTTATTGGTACTACTAACAACTTTGGGAAGCAGCATATGCAATTTTTTTCCCCACTTCTTCCTGTGGTAGTTCTGCAGTGCATCAGTTATGGGATGTTCTGCATCAGGGATGCTTATGGTTGGTGAATGGAGTTCCAGAGCTATCACAAGAACTTCCAAAGTGACACTTCTTTCAGGCTAAGTTTAGCATCCTTCATTCCAAAGTCAGTCTTGCCGTAGGGCACAATACTTTCCTACACTCCTAGAAAATGCTTTATTTTATTTTTTACCAGAGAGCTGTTTGGAAGTGGATGATTCCATCCTGCATGGAAGCATGTAGGACCCCTCCTTTCTCATTTGGGGAGCTGCATTTTGTATGGGACTAGGCAGGCAGAATCTTTCCCATCTCTGCTCTGCCATTTAGAGGAGTGGAGCTTAGAGCAAGTTGTGGGATGGCTCCCCCCCCACCCATCCCTTCCTCTTCTCGGAGTTGCACTTTGCTGGCAAGAAAAAAAACACTTATTATCCACTTTAAAAAAAACAAAAGCAAAATAAATATTTCCATTATGTATTTTGTAGCATCATTTCCCCATTCCAACTAACACACATTCGCCAATGCAATCAAGGTATCCCTTAGGACTGAAGTACATAGGAAGCTGCCTTATGCTGAGTCAGACCACTGGATTCATCTTGCTTAGCACTGTCTCACTGACTAGGGGTGACACTCCAGGGTTTGAAACAAGGGGGCATTCCCACCCTGGAGATTGAACATGAGGCAAAGGTGAAGCTTTGTCCCTGAGCTATGGCCCTCTCCCTTTGGTAAAAGACAAGAAGCTGAAGAACATTTCCTGGCCCTTCCATTCATTTTGCATAGAGTCAGTTGGGATCCCCCCCATGGGGGCATTTTGCCCCCCTAACATGAAGCTTGCCCCCTAACATAAATCCTGGCTACGTCCATGGATCACCTACTCTCTGAAATCTGCTTCATTTTGAGGGTGTGGTGTGGCTCAAATGTTAAAAGACTCCCCTTTTCACTTTCAATGGCACGTATTGGGGCACAGAAAGGTCAAATCACATTTCACATTTCTGAAAGAGCAAAGAGTATTTTTTTCACATTAAGGTGCCGATCATGAATGCCTTTCCCCGAAGTTATCGATTCCAATGGAGTTAAGTTTTGAGCAAGTCTTATTTTGAAGCTCAGTTTTTGATTCAGTTGGAATTTCCTTGGAAAGTGCCCTTCCTTCAAGTAACTGCAGGGATCCTGCAGCTGGGAAGGGCGGGGTAGAACTACTTACGGGCGGGGGGGCTTGCCCCGCCCCTTGAGGCGCACCGTCTCCTGACCGCCCCCATTGCATTTTGCATGGAAACAAATATAGGCAGCCGCAGATGGCAGGTGGAGAGCATCACCGCCCCCTCCCCAAGCCACGCCCACCACCAGACCCCCCCTCCCCGCGCCTACCTGGTAGGTGGAGAGATCGTGGTTATGGCGCTCCTCGATGTCGGTGAGTTGGCGCTCCAGGGACTCCTTGGTGCCGCGGACGGATTCGAGCTCGATGCTCTTAGCCTGGAGCTGCCGTCGGTACTCGGAGATCTCCTCCTTGGCCGAGCGGATGGCTTCCTTGTTCTGCTCGGCGGCCTCGGTGAGCTTGGCGTAGCGGCACTTGAACCACTCCTCGGCCTGGACCATGTTCTGGTCGGAGTGGCACTCGAGCTGGGAGCGGATCTCCTTCAGGGCGGACGACAGGTCTGTCTTCAGGTAGTCCTTGCGCTCGACGGTGACGTGCGAGGCCTGGATCTGGGCTAGGAGGTCGGCCACCTCCTCCTCGTGGTTGCCGCGGAGGAAAGCCACTTCGTCCTGCAAGGACTGCACCTTCTTGTCCAGCTCGACCTTGACCATGGACGACTCCTCGATGTCCTTGCGCAGAGCGCGGATGATGGCCTCGGTGTCGTCCCGGAGGCGCGCCTCGTCCTCGAAGCGCTCCTTGAGGCGCTGGATGTCCTCCTCCAGGTGCTCCGAGTCGAGCTGCAGCGCCGCCTTCTCGTGGTTGACTTGCTCGAGAGCGCAGCGCAGCTCCCGCAGCTCCTGCTCGAAGGCGTCGCCCAGCTGAGAGCGGCCCGCCTGCTTCTGCCGCAGCGCCGCGATCTCGTTCTCCAGCTCCTTGTTCTGCTGCTCCAGCGAGTGCACTTTCTCGATGTAGCCGGCGAAGCGGTCGTTGAGGCCCTGCAGCTGCTCCTTCTCGTTGGAGCGGCTCAGCTTCAGCTCGCCGCTGCCTCCGCCGCCGCCGCCGCCGCCGTTGAAGAGCGACGACTGGCTCAGCTCCAGGCTCTCGGAAGAGCTCAGCACCGTCGAGCCGTAGGAAGCCCGCGCCGCGCCCAGGTTGCGCTTGTAGGACGAAGAGACGGTGCTGGGGGAGCTCCGCGACCACGACTGGGACCTGAAGCCGCTGGAAGGCGACATGCTGGCCCGGCTGAAGGTGGTCCGGCTGTCGGCCACCCGCCGGTAAGACGGGTTGCTTAGAGGCTCCAGCGTGTAGCTCATCTTGGAAGACTTGGTGAGAGGCGCTCGGCGCTGAGTTCAGGGCAGCGGGGACTCTGCAGAAGGCAGCGCCTTATATACCGGAGACGCACGTTGTCTCTGAAGGGGACATGCCGGCCGGTATGAGGTAGCGAGGAGAGGCGGGGCCAAGGGACGGAAGCCCCGCCCTTTGAGAGTAAACCACACCCTTTCCTTCAGATTCTCCCCTGGAAAGAGGCACCCGAATGCCAGACTGTCCTTTCATAAACTCCTTCCTTCCTTGGCTACTTCCCCCCTCCACACCCCACTGCGCGCCTTCTGAACGGAATTTGAACGTTCACTTACGGCTCTGGTGCACTTTTTTCTGCGAGGTGAGTCTCACAATGTTCAGTGGGGCTTAAGTGTGCATATAGGAGTGCAATGGTGCACATTCTCCCCCCCCCCCATGGTAACCCGCTCCTCACCCACATTTCTACCTCCTTATTCTTGTTTCATCCAATCCTCCCCTCCCCCCGTCTCCTCCCAAGTCCCCCCCCCCCATTTCCTGCCCCGGCTCCAGACGTCGCTGCAGCGGCCCCCTGTGGAGCAGTAACCCAAGGAGCCGCCTCCTGGCCCACATCGGGCAGGGTGGTGACAGTGGCAGGGGGCGGCGTGAGTGGCTACTGGATCCCTTTCTAGGAGACCCAGGCAAGCATCGTACGCTGGGTTGGTGGGGGCGGGGCGATCTGCAGCGGTGGGTTTTCAGGTAAGGCGCGGGCGCGTGTGTCTTGTCTGTGTCAGTCATGGCGGCTTCAGCACCAAGGCCAGCGCCGCAGGGAAAAACGGGCCGTGGACGGCCTAAGGAGGAAGAGTTTCGCTGCTGAATAAACCTCCCCAGTACAGGCGTGCGTGTGTGTGTTTGGTGCCTGAATTTTTGCTTCTAAACTGACATAGCAAAGCTCGGCCGTCCTGCCGCT
This sequence comes from Podarcis pityusensis, assembly GCF_964106645.2. NCBI lineage: Eukaryota > Metazoa > Chordata > Lepidosauria > Squamata > Lacertidae > Podarcis > Podarcis pityusensis. Next base: position 42,096,100 of record NC_138040.1, read on the forward strand.
TTTCTGCAAAGATCTAAATGTGGAGCTGATTCCCCATCTGCAATGCAGAGCGGCAGGAAGAGCTCCTTCCTAACCCTTTCGATTTCCTAACAAAGAATTTCTCTTTCCTGAAAAACAAACAAGACTTTTCTATTAAAATACGACAGATCCTCATTAAAAGGAATCGCGGTAATCAAAGGATCAGTAGTTAAAGTACCTATCAAGGGCTTGACATTGAAAGGTCGGACAACCCGGGGCGGTGGCTGATTGGGGCGGGAAGAGAGATATAAAAGGAAGAGATGTCTAAAGTAGTTAAGAGCTGGGAAGGCTACCTTACAGTCCAGCCTTTAACCATTGTATGAGTGATATTGCATTCACCAAGTCTATCCTTTTAAAAATCGGCATTAAGTCACATTCTTAATAGCTGCCCCATCTGTCTATCTATCCTTCTATTCATTACACACCCGCAGTGAGCTATTATTTTATATATTAAAAATACACATGTTGTTTGCTGCAATAGACTTACATGGCAACTCCCATGTTTCATTTCTGAAACCTATGAGGCTCTTCACATCTGAAGAAAGTGAGTTTCCATGGAACTAAGTGGGATTTACTGTACTGAAGACATGCATAAAATTGGGCCGCACAGCTTGCAGTTTCATTGCAGCAGCAGGTGCTCATCCCACACTCCACTTATTTCACAACGGCCCCACTGAGTCTAGTGGAACAACTCTAGAGTAAGTTGTTCATGAACTGGATCATTCCACACTCAGTGGAATTGGTGTGTCATGGTGTTTTTAAAACAAAACAAAAAAATTGTTTTTTTTTTTAAAAAAAACATGAATTGAATAAGTGAGTGAGAATTCATTTCTAAACTGAGGGAAGACTTCTCTGTGTGTATCCCATGGCAAATGATGAAACACAGGCATGCCTGAAGGACTTTTTCTCAGAAGTAAGTCCCACTTCATGAAATGGAACTCCTTCCATGTAGGTGTGGAGCCTCATTCAGACTTGTTTTACAGCTCTTGCCATTGCAGGGTTCAGAACATGCATGCAGATTTCTAAGGAGGCACCTGCGAAATGATTCTAAGCTTGGCTAGTTATTAGTCCTCTGTGTGTGTTTGTGAGAGATAGATAGATAGAGAGGTTATTCTTGCATTCTTGTTTGTGTAAGAGAGGTTATTCATGGTGCCACTATTACCCAAAGTTGGAAGATCAACTTTGAAAGCCATCCGGAAGTCCACGCTGCTGCTGGCTCATTAATATGGTGTTGTCATAGAACTGCAGCACTGCAGTCAGCGGAGAAAGGAGACTGAAGCAGGCTTCTCTGGGACGTTTGCAGAGTTGCATTTGCACAGACAGCTTGTTAGACTGACTCTTTTAAATATTCCTCTGACCATGTGTGACCCAAAGGTGCCATTTTTATCACAGCTTGCATCCTGTGTATATTAAGACTGCAAACATGCTTGGGAACAAGCCCCATTGAAATAATGGGACTGACTCCTGAGTAGAGATGGGTAGGACTGTGCTGCTTGAATTATTGTAATACTGAGATATTTCTCAAGATTCTCAAAATGCTGAAGGGTGAAGCAATCTGCTTAGTTAGCACTGGGAAGAGAAGGGGTAGTAGATGAAGGCAGAAATCGATGTCTGAATGGTGCAGCAAAGCTTTTTAAAGTGCTAGTCCTAGTGGGGGATGGGGAAGGAAGACAGCATGTGGGCAGGATATTATTCTTTGGGTTGTACAAGAAGAAATTCAATTTACAGCAAAACCAATATTTACTTTTTGCAAGACACACAACACAAGGCATTGTGAACATTTGCAATCCTATTTCCATTGAATGCAGGAGGACATCTGGGTGGGGGTGGGGTGGGGGTGGGGGGAGAAACTGGACAGCTGCAACCATCTGCACACTTATTTACGGGGAAGCTTTCCTGAAGTCAGTAGCCTTCCTTCTAAGTAAGCATGCTTGGGAGCATGGTGGTGGGAGGGGCTATAAGAATGTCAAACCATTTAAGGGAATGAAGGGACATAATGTGGCTTCTGCGTGGAATTTACTTGGAAGTAAGTGACAAGGATTTCAGTGTAACTTCTGATGATGTGTTCTTGAGCATGGTAGGCTAAACTGGCATGAATCCAAATAGTTCAGATTATCTAGACTGTGAATGGGGCTCTTAAGTTTCTGCAATGGCAAAATAAAAATAGAGCAAAGGGAGGAAATATGTGCCAAGCTGGCTTAAGGTTATGTTTTGTCTGTCTGTCTATCTATCTATCTATCTATCTATCTATCTATCTATCTATCTATCATCTATCTATCTCTATCATCTCCAGTGCTATTTTTCCTAGAAAAAGAGGTGCCGGAACTCACCATGAACGCCTCCCTTGTTCTCTAATAATGGCAATGGCACCCACCTGAGAGATGGTGGAACTGAGTTCCGGTGAGTTCCATCTTTTAAAAAGCCCCATATATATCCAATATATCAAACAATTGACTGATAGGTTACAATTTGAAAATATAAGAAAAATCTTATACTTTGTAAAGAAGTTGGTTGTATCCCAGACTTGTCTTACACTGAGGTTAATGGACATAAGTTACTTAGGTTCATGGTTTTCAATGGTTCTTCTCTGAGTAGGACTTAGTTGGCTACAATCCAATGCTATGATGCAAGATGACACTGCAAAAAAGTACCTAAGCTGTAGCTTGATTTCACAACCAACTATTCCTTCCTTCCTTCCTTCCTTCCTTCCTTCCTTCCTTCCTTCCTTCCTTCCTTCCTTCCTTTTGATGTATGGATTACTTGTAAGTCCATCTAACACAATGAATGCTTACTCAGCTTGGCATATTTATTGAGTTTTTAAAATTCTGAAAACTCTACTTGTCTAATGATTTCAGTGCAGTTATTTTCAGAACCCATACAATTCTTCTGATAACGTCATTATTTGAAAGGATCTGTGGCTGCTATTTCCAACCAACATTCTTCAGAGTGGTGTCATTAAAGGCAATAAGGTTGCTTCAGATTAAGTGAATTATAGCATACTGGAGAAATGAGTGTATATTTATGCAAAAAATTCTATTTCTATTTCAGATATTTTTAAATGCAAGATTTTCATTTCCAAAGATTTATTGCTCTTATAACATGAACTCCAGACCATAAATGTGTGGCTGGACAATATTATTTTCCAAATATTTTTATGAAGGTGATATGAAGGTTAAATAAATTGGTGGGCTGTTTGCAAAAACCTTTAAAGAAGCCAGTTCAGCTGCAACATCAGTGGCTGCAATTCTGCATTCAGTTTGACTGCATATACCCAACTAACTGCATGTGGGATTGCAGCAAGTATATCTTGCAGTTCTGGCACAACTTCTACTTAAGGCAAAATACACATATTTGGAAGATGACTCTGTTATTTTATTGGAACTGCTTTCCATGTCTTATAGCCTTCATAGGTTTTTAACCCTAAAGCTTATTTTTAAGAAGAGCCCCCTCCCCCCAAAAAACACAATTCCAAGCAGAATAATCCCTTACATTCCAAAACTCCCATAATTCCTGACCAAGCTGGATGGGGCTGATGGGAGTTGGAGTCCAGCAGCAGAGTATAGGAGTTCAGGGCTACAGATCCCCCACCCCATTCCCACCTCTCTAAAATAAAGGTTTGCTTTGAAAAAGGTCAGCTATGCAGAGAAAATGGGTTGCATAGTTTTCATTCTGCTTCACTAACAAAACTTCTTAATGAGGAGGCAGTAGAAAACCAATGCCATTTTTATTGGCACTTTATTGTTTAAGCTGAGCAAGAGGAAGGAAGAGAACATAATGCAGAGAAGTAACCTATGCTTTGCATTCAGAAGTTCCCAAGTAAATCCCAAGCATCTGCAGTCAAAAGAACGCAGCAGCAGGTGATGTGAAAGATCTCCTCTGGAGAACTTGGAGAGTCGCTACCAATCAGAGCAGACAGTACTGACCAAATGGACAAATAGTCTGACCCTAGTGCTGGGCTGGTATCAGTGGTGGACTTGGTTGGGTCTCTTCTGAGGTCCCACACACCAGCGGGGCAGGAGTGGGAGACACTGAGAAGAGCCACTTGTGACCTGCTTGCTTCAACCACAAGCGCTTGTTCTGGCCACTACCGGCAAGCAAGCAGCTGGTAGCAACCATGATGAAGAGGAGGAGCAGGTGGTGGAAATGGTGATGAGAATATCTACCCTCAGCCAATCCCCCCACCTTCTCGCCTTCTTCCTTACAACCACTGCCTGTCCGTCTTGTCCTTGTAGATCTCAGCAGGGAGGAAGGAGAGAAGACTAGACTTAGCTGGATCTTCCTGTCATTGGCTCTGGCTCTGCTTACTGTTGGCCCCTCAGCCTGTCCCACCAGTCCCAATATGCACCACCCACCACTGCCTGACAGCTGTGCTCCCATTTGAATTTCCCACAATGCCCTGACGCAACACTAAATGAGGGGCTTTGTAGAAATTTAAACCTAGCCACTCAGGGCAGGAGCTCCAGGGCAGGTATGCTGGAGGCCTGGCAACTGTCCAAGGATGCCACATGTCTGTTGAATGCATGTGATGGAGCCACCTTCCTGAAGCTAAGCCATTCTGGATCTGGTTGCTGCCTGGAGGGGAGACTGCCTGGCTCCAGGATTATTCTTATGGTTCCACAATAGCAGGGGTGGCCAGCTCCCAAGAGACTACGATCTACTCACAGAGTTAAAGACTGGCAGTGATCTTCCTGCTGGATGTGCCTGCACAATAGGGTCTGCCTATCACTTGCAACTGCAATTTATTTTTGTGCTATTCTCTGGCTAGAATATGACAGTTTTGCTGTCATTTGAAAACACCTGAAAATGTGCTTCTGCTGGTTTAGCTGCCTGCATGAGACAGGTGGTAATAGAATATCAAAATTGGACAGTACCTTTGAGGTCGTCTAGTCCGACCCTTCACCCAGTGCTAGTACAACTACAGCATCCCTGATAAATCCCTGTCCATCCTCTGCTTAGGATACCTGCAGCAAAGGGGAGCCCACTGTTTTCTGAAGCCGCCTTTCCCAGTGTCAAACAGCTCTTACCAACAAGATGCTTTCCTGAAAGTAGAGCTCTAATCTGTTTCCTTGCATTTTTTTACCCATTGCATCTAATCCTGCCTAGTCCCTGCCATCTTCGCTGTGCCAGCCCTTCAGCTATTTGAAGACATTTTGCAGGTGAATTGCCACTTCTTGACTGTTCTCACCCTTCCCAGTGCTATGCCATTGGACAATGCCAATTTAATACTCTGGAAATTATTGCTGGAGCACCATAAGATCCTGTACTGGCACAACTCACTTCTTTGATGGGGCAGTGTTCTGCCAAAGGACAGCTGTTCTTTATGTTTCAGCTTCCGGATAAGGTCCTGTTTCAAAGATCTTGTTCAGATGACAACACCTCACAAACGTTTCAAGGCTCTGATTCCAGTTTTCACAACAGGGAGGACTCTGGGAATGTTTATCCCTCCAGAGAAGTTACTCGATTCCAAGAGGATAATAACCACTGCAAGGGTCCAAAATCATAGGGACCCTCTTAATTATTTTTGTGCTATGTGGTTCTTTGTAAGACTTGATGAAATGTGCCCTTTGCACATTTTGTCTATTTTGTTGTAAACTTCTTCGCATTAGTTGTGATCATCTGAACAAGATCTTTGAAACAGGACCTTATCCGGAAGCTGAAAATAAAGAACAGCCGCAGAACACTGCCATCAAAGAAGTGAGTTGTGAATGTCTTCAAATAGAAGCAGGTGTTATTCATGTACAACGCAGATTTTAGTTGAAGGAGTGTTACTTTTAAATTTATAGGGAATTTCTAATTATGTCCGCCTCTTGATGCTGATGAAGTGTATGTTGGTGTTGTTAATTTTGCTGTCTGATCTTTGACTGTAGCAAAGATTGATTGATATTCATGTACAGCAAGAATCAGTGTACAGCACACATAGCTAGCTTGTTTCTGAGCATAAAACATGGAATGAGTCTGCACAAAGCATATTAAAGCATAAGTTGCACAATAAGCCTAAAGACAGCCTAAGTACAGCCTGATTATCAGATATACCATTATCAGATATGCATATATACTAATGCAGCAATAAACATAAAGACTGTGGTGCAGCAATAGAACTGTTAGCACATTTGCAAAGCTAAGCAGGTTCAGGTATGGTTTCAAATTGGATGGGGGACTGTGTGATGAAATTCTGGCATTTTAGGGGATTGGAGTAGATGACCCTAGGGATCCCTTTCAACTCTGCAGTTCTATGATTCTATGGTTCTAATAGGACAAAGCTAAGCACTCCAGCTGGAGTGCCATGGTCCCACCAGTGTGTCCAATCCCAACTCATTGGATGTCAGCAAAGCTGGCCTTTAGGAAGTCCAGTTCCTAGAACTGCCTTCTACAAAGCATATCAAGGCACGAAACAGCACATGAGAGTGCAATCCTAAAGAGATCAGCATAGAAAAGCTTAAGAGCAAGACCCTACTGCTTATTTATGTCTCTTTCATCTCTTGGACAACAATGGACATGGCCCCTCAGTGCCTGGGCAAAGCATCACTGTCAGCTCTGGGTCTTGCCTCTAAGTTCCTCATCTCAGTTTCAGGGGGCTCCTGGAAAAGCAACACCCCTCACCTGGGTTGCACTATGCTAGGAAAACTTAGTATATTGCATACATGTGAGTTATATGTCATGACCTTATACCTTTCTGGGTGTCCTGGCTCCCCCTCGATGGCAAATTCAAACTTGGGTGATTTCTATCCCCCCACCCTCAAAAAAACCCTGAATGATTCTCAAGGTGGTTTACAAGCAAAGGCTTGCCTTAATACAACCTCTTGCTCCCCAGATTTTTGCACAATGCAAAAGCTCCGATGGATAAGGACAGACTGGACTTCTCTTTGGTTTTGCCATCTGAGGGAAATGGGAAGCTGGGGCCAAGCATTCTTTCTGGTGGGAAGGGGAGAACCAAGTTTCCCATAGCTGATTCTTCTCTGGCCAATGGTCTCCCCTCTCCAAGGCTGGTCTTCTTCCTGATTTGATGTTCTTCCAGTGAAGGATGGTGGTGCTATACTAAATTATTCCTAGGATATTTGAAGCCTGGGTGTGAGCATAAACCATAGTAATTTCCATTACCTAGGTGACACAAAAGAAAAAATCATTACAAAAGGGTTAACAACAGCCATTGGCCACAAGAACCTCCAAGCAAAAGTGCTGATGCTGAGGATGGGGTTGTATCCAACTCAGAGGAGACATGTTGACATTACCGGACCTAAGATAGTCATGTCCATTAATTTCAATGGATTGTATCCAATCAGTGGCAGGGCTTCATGCTCTGGCACTGGGGGGCAGAGAGCAGGTAGGGGCGGGGCTGGCACGCGTGGCACACCACCCGCAGGGCCTGGTGTGTGTCCTGGGGGGCGTGGCATGCCGCCTGCAGGGGCGTGGTGCCCAGCGCGCGGGGGGGGGGGAGTGCACCCCCCCACTCCTCTTCCTCCGCCAGTGCAGCCAATGAAAGTTCTACCCAGAACAGACCTATTGAAGTTAATGGACATGACTCACTTAAGTTCAGTAATTACAATGGGTCTAATCATTGTAGAACTTAGTTGGATAAAAACTATCCTCACCCTCACAATCTTTTAAGGTACCTATTTTTTTCCTAAGTGCCATACAGATATTAAATTGTAAAACAATCCTTGCCCACAGGCTGACAATCTAATAAAAATAAAATAATGGGGAAGGGAAGAGGAAAGTAAGCAGTGGAGCAGCTTCTCCTTTCTCCGACTGGTGATACATGGAGCCAGGATGGTCTCACGCTTTCCAAGCTGCTCTTCAGGTGAGGCAGGCAGTGCAGCCTCCCAGGGGTCCCATGTCTCTTCTCCTACAACAGCGGCCAGAGAGAGTTAGCTTCCCATCAGCTCTGCAGTCACCAAACCATTCTTTTACTATGTAAGCATTGGAAGAAGGTCCAGGATTCTAACAGGAAACAGTGTTTTCACTGGCCTCTTTGTCAGACTGCTTTTAAATATGAAGGTGATATGTGTGCCTCCTGTGGCAGGGAAGGGAACCTCAAGCCTGAGAAGGCTCTTTTCAGCACTCACCCCAGCTCACACTCCATTTCCTAAGGCCACATCCTTCACAGGCCCTGCTCTTGAGTGTTTTTGCCTGGTTGGCATGTGTCCTTGAACTCTGATGAGGCCTCTTGCTTGTCTAGGTGGAGGACAGAGAGAAACCAGTCCCTGTACAGATGTAGAATTTACATCTATTGCTCCTCCCACTTTTGCCTCAGGCCCAGCCACCACCGTCGGGTGACCTCCAGAACGCTGCCCAGAAGGAAGTGCAGCCCTCAGGCTGAAAATATCTCCCTATCCTTGGTCTGCAGTTACGAATCTAGAGTTTCTTTCCCTATCAATAATCCCAGGAGCAGCCAAGGGATGCGTCAGCAAGACAGCTTGCATCAAGCTTTTCAATTAACTAGGTATGTACTGCATAAAATTTCTAAGTTCAACATCTTACCTTACAGGTGTCTGTCTACAAGAAGAGTTGACTTCAGTGATATTAGTCATTGGGGATGGGGGTGTATTAAAAGCATGAGAAATGTCCATGGGGAATTTATAGATTTATTTTTTAAATATATATATATATCAGAGGGTTAGGGATTTGTGTTGTGCACTGATCTCCTTGTTAGGATTTTTATCTCACCATGCTGCAGGTTAAACCACAGAGCCTAGGACTTGCCAATCAGAAGGTCGGCGGTTCGAATCCCCGCGACGGGGTGAGCTCCCGTTGCTCAGTCCCAGCTCCTGCCAACCTAGCAGTTTGAAAGCACGTCAAAGTGCAAGTAGATAAATAGGTACTGTTCTGGCGGAAAGGTAAACGGCGTTTCCATGCACTGCTCTGGTTCGCCAGAAGCGGCTTCGTCATGCTGGCCACATGACCCGGAAGCTATACGCCGGCTCCCTCGGCCAGTAAAGTGAGAGGAGCGCCGCAACCCCAGAGTCGGCCACGACTGGACCTAATGGTCAGGGGTTCCTTTACCTTTACTGATCTTCTTGGAAGATTACTGGTATAAAATAGTGATAGAAAAAATGCAACCGTTCTAGGGAATCTAGATAAAGTTCACCCAAGACAGGCTTGGAAACTAATCTGGGGTTCAAAAAGCCTAACTCTAAGGAGAAGCAATAATTTTAGTCCCTCAGATTCTATTCCATCCTGGAACAAATCCAAGCCAGAGAGGTTCCCCCCCCCACCAGATGCACCCCAAATATCTCCCTCCATGCCCAGAAGCACTCTTTGCCATTTCCAAACCATAGAATACAATCACACTTCCCTTCCCTTTGAATAGGCCTCCCCCATTTCGTCTCTAAAACTCCAGTGTGCTGATCAGAGCACATTGGGATGTGGCAGACAGCAGTGGTGTGTATTGTCATGGAAAACAATGTTCTCCTGCGGGCTTTCACAATTGCCTTTGGTCTCATGAGAAGAGGAAGAGGAAGGCCAAAAGTCAGTGGTAGAGCATTGGCTTTCCATGCAGAAGACTCCAGGTTCCCACCTCCAGCTAGAACTCAATATTCAGATGGGAATGTTCTCCATCAGAAACCCCGGAGAGCTGCTGCCAGACATTGCATGGACAGGTGGAGTCCCCCCAACCCCAGGCGACTCCCGAGCGGAATAAGGACTCAGGACAACATGCTATGGGATTAAAATTGGCCACAACTTTATTAAGTTTCAGATGTAGGGAGACCTTGGCTCAGGCATTGGGCATTTATCCTTCCCAGTCCCCAGCCGTGGATCTGGGAGACTTCATGGTTATCCAGAATGTGTGGGGATTGGGCTGGTTCTGGAGAACATATGTTCAAGCAGAGAGCCCGCCCCCTGTTTTGCTACCGTCGCAGCGGAGAGCAATGACAACCTCTCGGCGTATGGCCAATGCCTCCCCTCAAGACCCCTTTAACGGGGAACCCTGGGATCACCGCCGCAAGGGGGGGCGTGGGTCACTGCTTCACCCCCCCCCCCATTTAGGAAGATAGACTAAAGGATTCCGCCCAAGGCCTGAAACCTCCAAAGTTGTGACATTTTGCTACGGGAAAGGCAAAACCTGCCAATGCAGGAAAATCCCTTTCCAGCCCTTCAACAGTGACCCTGACATAGCAGTGCCTGCGTACCTGTGGAGGGAGGGGAGGGTGTGAGAAGCTCTGGAGCCAACTGCCACTTCACAGGTAAGATTCATCTTCTGTCGTGTGGGCAGGACGGTCCCTTCCCTTACCTGGCCAATCCCCTGGCAACGCCTCCCCAGGCGGGATTGGGCGATTGGCAGAGGTAGGTGGAGACCTCCAGGTATCCAACCTGGGGAGGATGAAGCCAGCCCAAACAACCAGGGGAAACTCGGGGGGCTGCACGTGACCACGCAAAAGGCGCCCTCATTGTGGACAGTACTGACCTAGATAGATCAATGATTTTGCTCAGTATAAGGCAGCTTCCTGTGTTGCTAAGGGGGAGTGTCATGGGTCAAGGAAGCAGTCAGAGAGAGCCCTTTGGATTAGCTGATTCTGTGAAAAATTGTATGATTTCTCTATTCCCCCCCCTCCTTGGGGAAATTGTGTAATTTCCAAGACAATCCAAGTGAAGCCTTGGAAAGCATGCCCATCTCTAACAAATATATAACATTGGGTGGGTAGGTGTGAGATTTTCTGAGCAAATCTGAATTTGCTTGGGAAACCCCCTTCTTTCCCCAAATTGGTCTCAACTCTAATTTCAGCACAGCCTCCTTCTTTTTTTGCACTCAACTTGCCAGATTTGACAGGAGGTGGCGACAGATAATTTAAGCAGCATGTGCTACTCAAGTGATCAATGAAACATTCAGTACCAAACTTTTTTGTTTGCTTTGCTCTGCTATATTCATTATTCAGTAGGTAATGTGACCCCCACCCAGCCACCCACAAATCTGTGTCTTCCTTGGAGCATTTGACTTTTCCTTTTATCGACTTGCCTTTGCCAGTGAGATAAAACTGGAGTGCAGATCCCTGTAGAAAGATAGTGTTTCTGCAAGGAAGACACAGGGAAGAGGAAACATTTGCTGCTTCGAGTCTCATTTGTATCTGGGTTAATTGCACTTCCCGGGGATGTGTCTAATTGATTTGTGGAGAGAGGACTAACTGTCTGCCACTTGGCAATGATGCTGCAGAACTGAATCTCTCTTTCTGCTGGGGCAGAAAAGACAGAGCCCATCCGCAGCCTGTAGATGAGAGGATTTCCAAGGGCTGAAGGGCTGGGGAAGGGCCATATCTCAATGGCAGAACACCTGCCAGGCATGCAGAAGATCCCAGGTTCAACCCCCAGCAACTCCAAGCAGTGGCAGAGCAAGGTGGGGGCGGTGGGGGCAGTCCCCCCCCGGTGTCATCCTAAGGGGGGTGACATTCGCTGCAGCCTTGGGAAATTGGGAGCACACTCCTAGCTGGAGGAGGCAGGCAGGCAGGGGAAAGGAAGGGAAGGAGGCAGATGAGGAAACAACGGAGGGGGCGGGAAGGGGAGAGGAAGGAAGCAGGATCAGTGGGTGTGCCTGGAAGACGAGCGCCTACAGCTAGACTATCAAGTGGATTTAAAGGGTCACTTCAGGGGTGGTGCTGCAAACACGGAAGGGATTTTGGCCGGAGCGTAAAAAGGGAAAATGAGTTTCCCTCTAACAAACCCTTTCTGTCTCACCTCTGCAAAGCTCCACATGTTTCTGTCCAACCCTGTCCTCAGCCAACCCTCCACTTAGAAGCCACTCTTGGGTTATTGACTTCTGTGTGCTTGCAGTGTATCTGGGTCTCCCTTGTATCTATTAGGGACTATTCTCTCACCTTTCCTTTGATATCTATGCTACTGATTACTTCTGCCATTTTAATTTTAGAGAAAGTGTTTAATTTAAAAATGTTCTGTACTATAAAGTAACAGTGGTAACAATACATTGAAAACAAGTAAATATTTTGGGGAGGGTGGTCCCAGAGCCCTAGTGCCCCCATCCCAAAGAGGATCAAATGGGCGGACTTTGGCACTCTTTCCCCCTCCCCTCCCCCAATGTCTTTCTCTCTATCTGAGCTGGCTCCCTGCCTGTTACGTTACATGCGGGGAAACCCGTGTGGGGTTCCTCTCTGTGTAAAGTCTTCAAGCTGTTCCTGCGCACACCTGAAAAATCTGCCCCATTGTCAAAATTTACCTTTTCCCCCACTCCAGTCTCCGTTGTTGGGTGCCCTGGCTGAGGGGGAAAACAGAAGACAGATGGCCATCGGTAAGGGATGGTCTAGTTGAGATTCCTGCATTGCCCCAGGGGTTTGGCTAGATGACCCTCAGGGGTCCCCTCCAACTCTACAGTTCTCTGGTGCAGGCTTGTGCAGAGTTTTAGGTACAAGTTGGATGCAAGGGGTGCAAACGATTGCAGCGCATCTTATGCACCGTCGGCTCAGGAATAAGTCCCACTGATCCTGATGAGACCAGATTGCTGCTGTGCAGTCCTGTTTTTTAAATAAACCTTTTCCTTTTCAGATAATACAGAGCATGGTGAAATCACAATAAATAAAACCTCCCCTTCAGTGGTTTCAAGCACTGCTACAGATTCCACAGAATATCTGTACTGCATTGTTTACTGTGACAGCACCTGCACTTTGGAACTCCCCGCCTCTTGCAACAAAGCACGTGCCTTTGCTAGACTCTTTTCGGGCACTTGCTAAAAGCATTCTTCTTTAGGCAAGTATACCTGGATGCTTAGGAAGTTGAAGTAAATTTAATCTGTTTTAATATTTTAGCTTTTATATGTTTTAAATTAGGGTTGTTAATTTTTCTTGATTTTACTGCTGTGGTGTTTTTTTGTTTTGGTAAACCACTTTGAAGGTTTTAATAAACAATAAATATAAATAAAATAATACAAGCCAAAACACAATCCAGCCTGTAGATTTAAGTATCTGTCCAGAGTCACCTACTTGTTATCAGAGGCCCAGAATCCACATTCCTTTGTAAGAAAATAAGAAATAAAGTCAAACCATTTTTGCAGGCAAAAATAAAATAAAATTCAGTGTGTGTGCATGTGCCAAGAATTTTCCGCACTGGGTACCACTTGACCTTGCTACACCACTGGGTTGTCCCTCTAGTGGGGAACACATTGTGCTCCTTCTGGGGTATTTTGTTCCTCTCACCTGTGGCTCCTAGAAGCTGCCAGCATGTGACAGTGACCACATCCCAGGAACGGCTTTGACTGGCTGGCTAAACCAAACCCTGGGTCTCAAACCCTCTGTCAGTTAGGGACTTCCCCTGCATGCGAAGGTAGGCTCTGGCTGGCTGATTGAGCAGACGAGACCAAGAGTGGGTCCAATCATCAAAAAGGCGGTTTCTGCATGTGCTGTAGAGGGAAGTGAGGGGCAGATGGGGCTTGTCCACCTGGGAAGGTCGCCCATCTAAGAGAAGGAAAACTCTGATCCTAAACATCTCCTGCCTTGACCTGCTTGGTGTTGCTGAAGTACAGCTCCCATCAGCCCCAGTTTGTGCAGTGCCCAGTGATGATGGCGACTGAAGTTCAGCAACATCTGGCAGCCCAAAAGTTCCTGACACCAGCACTACTGAAATACATGGGAGCACCCTGGGATCACTACTGCAGTGAGACAATGGCCTCGTCTCCTTGTCCCTCTCTGCACTGCCCAACCCAAGTTTCTTGAGTTCTCTTGGTTCTATTCCCACTTCCTTGTGGAGGAAGAAAAGATGGCAGTTAACGATTAGAGACCAAGGTTCACACAGGTGTCTGTTTATTTACGTTTTGCTTTTATCATGCCCTTCTTCCAAGGAGCTCACATTCTATCTCACCCCAGCAGCCTTGTGAGGTTAAGTCAGGCTGAGATATGTCTATGATCATCCAGTGATGATCCACTGTGATCTTCGCATAGGGAAAATAATAACCTTTTACTTAGACTAGAAAGGGTTTCCAGTCTTCCTTAAAATATTCTAAATTTGTATCTTTTAACAGTTCCATCCATTTTGCCGTCTCTGCAATATGCCAGGATTTTGATCAGGTGATCATATCAAAGGGGATTGTGAGTTGGGCCCACCCGTACCTGGAGATGCCAGAAATTGAACCCGGGTCCTTCTAAATGCTAAGCATGTGCTCTGCCACTGAGCTACAGCCTTTAAGGGGGGAGGGGGGCAACTACCAGGATGCCTTTGACCAACACTCTCTCCTTCCTAAGTAAAGTTAGGGTCAAACTGCCCTTCCCACGATCAGGGGAAACACAAAGGGCCAGGATGTCAGGGATGCAGGTCAGCATGAAGAAGCAAAGGCAGTTTTCAGTGCTCAGTCAACTTTTTATTCAAGGAAATGAACATACAACTCAGCGACTTCCCAGTAGGTCTTGCCCCTGTGCAGCAGTTGTCAGGACTGACGGTCCCTGCCTTCTAGGGCTCCTCCTCTCCCCAGCAGTCTCAAACAGCATCTGAGCATCTTTGGCCTCTGTTCCACTCTCCTCATTATTCTGTGAGTTCTTGGAGACAAGGCTGGAGGGGAGCTTGTTGCAGCAGGAGAGGGAGACTCCCTGGATTCCTCAGCAGTCTCTTGTCGCCCCTTCTCTGCTTCAGCCTTGGAGTCTGAACTGCTCCCTTTCACAGGTTCTTCCTGCTCCCGAAACTTTGTTGCCCCTTCAGCATCCAGATCCTCCTCTCAATCTTCTCCTTCTGACCTCCCCTCAATGTCCGAATTGCAGAAATTGGCCTCTTTGCTTATAGTGACCACTGACACATGGCTTTAAAAACAGAAAAGAGACTAATTTGCAAATGCTGTATATGTACGCACATTTAAAAATGATTGCTACCCTACTGAGTCATACAAAATAGAATGTTCTCTCAGGGAAAAAACAAACTTAAGAGTTACGAAGAAATCTGCTGCAAAAGGCTTCCACTTCTGACGACTCAGTCACTGCAACCTGAAAGAGCCATAGCACAAAGAGTTTCATACAGAACACAATACAGATTTCCTCCCTAGCCAAGCAAGGGATACTCACCTAAATGTATGTCAATCATGGAATACCATTTTGACTAAAGCAGCACTGTCCTAATGCTGGTGACTCTCACTGCAGGGATTTTCTTGAAGTATCAAGAGCTCTTACTCACATTGCGTCTTTCTCGCCAACTGAACAGATTTGCTTCAGGTACAGTGAGCTCTGGGAAGCCTGAAGAAAGGAGGAGCTGGAACAAAAGGAAAGAAGGGCTGGAACAAAAGAAGAAGTGTTCTCCTACCTGCAGGTGAGTCTCATTGTGGGGACACGGAATAGGGCCTCTTCTGACGACTCAGTCACCACAACCTGAAAGAGTCTTAGCACAAAGAATTGTAGACGGAACACAACAGAGATTTTCTCCCTAGCCAAGCAAGGGATACTCACCTAAATGTCCTTCCATCCTGGAATACCATTTTGACCGCCATTTTTGACTGAAGCTAGATAAGCCATTAACCTAGAGGGGCAGAACAGAGAGATGTGATTCAGACTTAAATCTCTGCCATTAAGCTTGGTGTGGAAAGAGGAAAGATTGCTCAATGCTCACCCTTTCGTTTGTCCATTTGAGGTGTGACTTGGCAGCTCCTTCAGTTGGGTTACAATCTAGAATCACTAGTTTGTCCCCAGCCACCTTTCACCAATCCTGCAGAAAATAAGTTTTGTGTTGTTGTTTTTTTAAATTCTTACCACTGTGACTTCTGGGACTCAGCCGGAAGAGCTGGCTTCACTTGAGTGTTGCAGGATCTTTGGAGAGAACTGCGAAAAGACCATCAGAAAAGAAAATGGGAAAAAGGAGAGACCCATACAAAAAACATTGCCCTGGAAAAAAAATACTGAATGGTGCAACGTGAATTTACCTAAATCAGCACTGTCCTAGCGCTGGTGACTCTCACTGCAGGGTTTTTCTTGATGTATCAAGATCTCTTACGCACATTGCATCTTTCTCATCAACTGAACAGATCTGCTTCAGGTACAGTGAATTCTGGGAAGCCTGAAGAAAGGAAGAGCTGGAACAAAAGAAGAAGTGTTCTCCTACCTGCAGGTGAGCCTCATCGTGGTGACATGGAATAGGACCTCTTCTGACGACTCAGTCACCGCAACCTGAAAGAGTCTTAGCACAAAGAGTTGCAGATGGAACACAATAGCAGGGGAGCACAGCTCTCGTATACCCTTGACTGAAGAACGGTTTTGTTGTTTAGTCGTTTAGTCATGTCCGACTCTTCGTGACCCCATGGACCAGAGCACGCCAGGCACTTCTGTCTTCCACTGCCTCCCGCAGTTTGGTCAGACTCATGTTTGTAGCTTCGAAGACACTATCCAACCATCTTGTCCTCTGTCGTCCCCTTCTCCTTGTGCCCTCCATCTTTCCCAACATCAGGGTCTTTTCCAGGGAGTCTTCTCTTCTCATGAGGTGGCCAAAGTATTGGAGCCTCAGCTTCACGATCTGTCCTTCCAGTGAGCACTCAGGGCTGATTTCCTTAAGAATAGGTTTGATCTTCTTGCAGTCCATGGGACTCTCAAGAGTCTCCTCCAGCACCATAATTCAAAAGCATCAATTCTTCGGCGATCAGCCTTCTTGATGGTCCAGCTCTCACTTCCATACATCACTACTTGGAAAACAATAGCTTTTACTATACGGACCTTTGTTGGCAAGGTGATGTCTCTACTTTTTAAGATGCTGTCTAGGTTTGTCATTGCTTTCCTCCCAAGAAGCAGGCGTCTCTTAATTTCGTGGCTGCTGTCACCATCTGCAGTGATCATGGAGCCCAAGAAAGTAAAATCTCTCAGTGCCTCCATTTCTTCCCCTTCTATTTGCCAGGAGGTGATGGGCCCAGTGGCCATGATCTTCGTTTTTTTGATGTTGAGCTTCAGACCACATTTTGCGCTCTCCTCTTTCACCCTCAATAAAAGGTTCTTTAATTCCTCCTCACTTTCTGCCATCAAGGTTGTGTCATCTGCATATCTGAGGTTGTTGATATTTCTTCAGGCAATCTTAATTCCGGCTAGGGATTCATCCAGCCCAGCCTTTCGCATGATGAATTCTGCATATAAGTTAAATAAGCAGGGAGACAATATACAGCCTTGTCGTACTCCTTTCCCAATTTTGAACCAATCAGTTGTTCCATATCCAGTTCTAACTGTAGCTTCTTGTCCCACATAGAGATTTCTCAGGAGACAGATGAGGTGATCAGGCACTCCCATTTCTTTAAGAACTTGCCATAGTTTGCTGTGGTCAACACAGTCAAAGGCTTTTGCATAGTCAATGAAGTAGAAGTAGATGTCTTTCTGGAACTCTCTAGCTTTCTCCATAAGAACGGTACACTCCTCCAATCTGGGATGGTCGTCCTCTTCCACCGAGTGTGCCACTTCGGGAGGGATGCACATGGAGCGGTGAGGGATACAGCATAATCCACCCCCTTAACGCATTTGTCAGTGAAATCATAGGCCATTATTTTAGAGTTATTACTACCACAGCCACGTTACCTATTGGTGATAGTTTTGCCTGCCCTGTTGTATAGTTACCTTTTGACGTCCGTTTCCCATTGATTATGTAATCTTGTCATTGCTGCTGGAAAGGCCAGTCATTTCAGTACAGCTCTACTCACTACAATGCTTCTCAAGCATTCGTTCTCCCTCCACTGGAATCCTCCACTTGCAAGACACACTGGAGACATATTCCAGAGTTTAAGGCTCCATTTTAAGATGGGAATATACAGAAAGGAGAGACTGGTACAAAAGCATTGCATTGAAAAAGATCACTGAGTAGTCTTCATCCAAAGACTAATTAGTTTGTAAGGTAAATAAAACATTGACTTTAAAGTGTCTTAGCACAAGAATTGCAGGTGGAAAAGAGATTTTCTCTCCAGCCAAGCACGAGATACTCACCTAAATGCCCTTCAGTCGGAATACATGCAACTGCATTGTTACTTTAATTATGATGTAGCGTTTCAAGTTTACTTGTTAGGTATTTGCACCTGTCACCACTTCTGACAAATCAAGAGTATTTAAAATTTACCTTCCTTCAACTGCAGCACTAGTTTCCAGATGGGAAGTTACTGGCAAAGGAAGCTGACTGCTAGATCTGGTTTTAAAATTGGTATTTTAAATATATTACCTTCAGTGCTAGAAGATCCAAGTTTTTTGTATAGAGTCAACGCTTTGTGTAGTCTCAGCAATGAGCTAAATAGCTGTTCCTAAAAGATGCTTAGTGAAATTAAAATAAAATCCAAAATCCTTGGTTATTACTACTAGATAATCACGTTACACATCAGGGGTAATTTTGCCTGGCCTGTTCCATAGTTACCATTTGAGCTCCATTTCCCATATCTTTTTGTAATCTTGCAAGTTCTGCTGGAAAGGCTTAGTGGAGTTGATGTTCCCGTCTGCTTCCTCATTTGATCCTCACAAGAACCCTGTGAGGTAGGTTAGGCTGAGAGATAAAGAGCTTCATGGCAGAGGGAGGATTTGAACTCTAGACTCCCAGGTCCTAATCCACCACTCTAGCCACTCTCAGGAACTTCCCTCAGAGAAAGCACTTTCCCACAGGATCCTGGACTTGCCATGTCCCTGAGCAGGTTCATCCTCAAAATGCTTTATTTGCCTTTTCAGCAAGTTTTTAACTTACCTGTCTTTCTCTCCTTCCAAGGCAACCTGAGCAAACATGAAATCAGAAGGAATGGTTTTGTCCTCTCCCTGTCTTCTTTGCTCTCTTTTTTCTCCACATGCACATTTCTAGCTTCAACAACCAAAAACTCCAACTTTCCATTCATGAAACGTCTAGTTGGCTTTTAAAAGAAAATCCTTCCATTTTCCCTACTCATTCTCCCACTGCTTTAAGCAGACTTCATATCTGTGTACCCTTTCATGTGCTCCTTCTTTTCATCCAAATACTCATTAGTTTGAAAGGTAAATAAAACTTGATCCCCCCCTTCACATACCTTCATTTATCTTTATTTTCTCTTGGCTTTTCCAGTCCAGTATTTTTAATTTCCCTGATTCTCTTTAAAATCTCCATCTTGGTATGTTTCTCAGTTTTCAGTTTAAATTTTGCTTGGCTAAACTCTTTTGGGGGGACTTTCTCAAAGTCCCTCATCAGTCTACAATTTACTGTTCCTGTGTTATTAGGATTAAGTCTTTTTTGATCTTCTATTTTTCTTCAGTTTCCTTTTAGTTTAAAATTTAATGCTTCTCCTAACACTTTTTAGGGACAAATACCTGACTAAGATATATGCACACAGTATTTGAAATCAACCACAGCAGAGATCACAGATGAAAATTACCTGTGTCCCTTTTTAAAGTTGTAAACGATGAATTTCAGCAGAGTGAAATCCCTTCATTTACTCTAAAAAAAATTCCCAATGGTTTTGAAAAGTAATCTAACCTAAACTGGTTTCAGTTGCCTTTTCACACCTGTTTCATCTTCCCAGCCTCCCTCTCCTAATCCCTCTGCCCATGAGCTCCTTCAGCTCCGACCAGTGAGAGGGCTAAAGCCAGGATCACAGCCAAGGACAGGCTCACTCACCGGAATGCGGCTCGCTCCTTCCGCCACCAGGAGGTCATAACCACACATTAAAAAGTCCCTTGCAGCATTAATACAGTGGGTGCAAATGTCTTTATTTTTTACATGGGGTCACGTCAGGGCTTTGATGGGAAATGAGTATTTTCTTTCCAAATTAATACATTCTGGAAATACAAGGGAATTGAAGTTGTAATGCACCCAGATCTCATGGATTACAAACTACAGGAACATGACCTGTACAGGAAAATACGGGAAAGACTGTGGGAAGAGGGGCTGGCCCCCATTGAATTATATGGATGGGCTGCAATCTGGGGCACAGCTGGAAAGGACAGCAGTTGCTTCTCACTCCTGATACTTATGCTGTGTCTACACAACATTCTATGACAGAATGAATGAAGACTGGGTGCTTTTTTTTATTAAAAAAAGGCTTAAAAAGAAAGAAAGTGTGTGTGGGGGGGTAATTTTAAATCATTGCTCTTGTTTGCCCTTGAAAGATGCTGGCCATCTTTCCCCTGAAAATTGCTTTGTTGAAATATAATACCTGGTTGGTGGATGGGAAGGGTTTGGAGTGACTGAAATAGATGTGCAGCTCCACTAATTACAGAAGAAAATTCATTTCACTATGACGATTAAAAACCTCAGTGTTTGATGCTTAAGAATGCCTTGTGAGGTTTAAAGTTAAGTGCTCTTTTCTCTGTTCTATCTCTGTCTTAACTTTAACTGCCATGACATGATTGCATAATTATTGTAGCTTGAAAACTGGGTGAATCTTAGCACAATGTGTAAAGGCACTTTCCAGATAATCATCACTGAAGTTGGACTTATTTTACAGGAAAGTAGTTAGAGGTGAGAGACCATGTGAAATTGCTTTAGATATGATTTTATCCTGCTACTCACCACAGTTGTGTAATGCATGACGTCATTCATCCATTTGCCATTGCCAATAGATTCAAAACTCTCCTAATCAGAATTCATTTTTAAAGGAATCTGCCTTGCTTGGTGCACTTCTTTCTTGCATTGGGCAAGGAAAACATTGCCACTGAGAGAGAGTAGAAGGCTGATCTGTTAGAAGATGGTAAACTGGTATTTTCCTTTAACATTTTAGCAGCCACTGGCCCATTTGAAAACGGGGGCTGACTGGTAGTATTCCAAATAAGACCACACTTGACTTGTCTAGCTTGATATCCTAACTACATATAATGTGACTGCAATGAAAGGTTTTTGCTTGAGATGATAGCTTGTTTGCATGGCTATTCAGTAACTATTTTCTCCTATGAGCTTCAACATCTGCAGTTGACAACATACATTAAAAGTGAAAGAACTGTGTTTGGAAACAGAAAAAACCCTCAAATATTGTTGTATTCATCCCAGTTCTCTGAATACCAAGAATTCCAGGGGAGGGGGCAGCATGCTTTTTGTGGTTGTTACATTTATTGCCTGTGCTTCACCAGTAAGTCCCAGGGCTACAATTTAAAATTCAGTATTTAAAATGGTATTAAAAAGAGGTATGTTCCTTTGGAAGGAGATCACTCATATGGCATTTTGAAATAGTTTCTGCCTCACCAAGATTGTCTTGAAAACAATAGAGCACAAAACACATGACATGGAATTCTCAAGCACGTTCATCAACTGTTAAAGGGTATTTATCTACCAGCATTCTCCCGCTAATCGGGTTAAATTTGTCTGTCTGTCTTTTACAGGAAGATCAATCAAAGAGGAAATCTCATGACAATATCGACCTACAAAAAATGAAAGATTCCTACCAGTGATGTTGCTTAAAAGGTCCATACCTGGAGACTAGCTTGCGATGGAGAATAATTTAATATTGTTTGATTTTTTAATGTAATAATGTTTTGCCACACTGCATAAAATTTTCTGGATTGTCCAGTCCTTTTATCAATCACATTTGATTCCTTATTTTCTCTGCGTTTTCTCTGTGCTTTGTAATAGTTGCACTTATTTGCAAATGTGCAGGCAGAGCAGGGTCTGTGTCAACAGCTGGGGTGGGTGGGCAATTGTTGTGATCCCATGCGCCATTCAGGGGTCTACTGAATGGCCCCCTGGACCCGCTCTTCCTTTTCACCATTGCAATGTGCTTGTTCACCCGACTCTCACTCTGGCCAGGTGGTTTGAAGGAAGAGGTGTAGAAGCAGGAGCCACAGACTGCTTGCTCATTGATTTTTTGCCTGAAAAGCACATAGCAAATGGAGAAGAGAAGCAGCTGGCAATAATAGCATGGAGGGAATAGACTCACTGAGGAAACAGGGGCCCATGGAGGGTTCTTGCCCCTTCTCCCTTCAATCCTTGGAACTAGCATTGAGGTTGAACATAGGGGAAAGTTCACAGCTAGAAACAAGCCACTGCTTTCAAATCAGATCTCTAGGGCAACAACCTACTTCCAGAGCCCAAACAAAAATTTCACCCTGTCTCTCTATGCTGGGGTGAGAAGGAGGTAGACCACAATCTACTAGTAGACCTCTGAGTGATTTGCCAAAGATCTGCAAGAGTTCCTGACTCCCAGTTATTTAACATATACATACTTATTTGATCACTTTGATCCTGCATTGCAGGGCGTTGGACTAGACGACCCTCGTGATCCCTTCCAGCTCTACAATTCTATGATTCTATGATCTCCATAACTTGCACCTTTAAAAGTTCCACCTAATGACTATATTCAGACAGCACTTTATTCCATTTTCCTCACATTTTCTTCTCTGTTAATTTTCACATTTTTTTGATGTTTCACATAATGTAAAATACACTTCTGGAAATCTAACACAATGTAGTAGAAGTCTAATGTTCATTTCCATGTTAATTACTTACCTTTTAAAAAGAGGTTTGCAACCCTGTTTACTTGGTTGTGTTCTATAATTTTCCTGTGGTTTTCATGGATTGCTGTTCATGTGATGATTTCTTTTTTTTTGGGGGGGGGGGGAGTATTCCAGCATATGGCTTCAGTGGTGTGTGGGTGTGGGTGGGTGTGGGTGTGGGTGTAGGCAGCACTTTTCCGTTTCACCTTAGGCAGTGAAATGGTACATGCCGCCCCTAGCTTAGAGGTACCCCATCCTTTCATTCTAATTTAATGTCTTTTCCACCTGGCCAGGGCTGGATTTAGGCTTGATGAGGCCCTAAGCTACTGAAGGTAATGGGGCCCTTTATATGTCCAGCTGTCCTTTGTCAACAACAAATTGTCGCTGTTTTTTGTGTTGAATATATGCTATATATGCCCATTACTTACATCATAGGAGCCTACACAACACAAAACACTGCTGCTGTATGTAGGTATTATTTTATTTTTTATCTTATATTTTGGAAATGTACATCTAGTTTTTTTCCCCTTTAAATTTTTTTGGGGGCCCCAAGAGAGTGGAGCCCTAAGCTATAGCTTGTTTAGCTTATACGTAAATCTGGGACTGCACCTGGCTCTGCTTGGTTGATCTTGACGTTCTAGTAGACAATCAGAGTAAATCTGCCAGGCCTGAAGTCTGCCCACTTCCGTTCTGCAGCTTTCTCCCCAACTGCTGTTTCCTCACACACAGGCAGCTTGACTCACATCTTCCTTGCAAGGGAGAAGGGAGGAAGTAAATTCCCTTCTACAACAGCTCCCCGTTATGCCAAAGCCAGCTGCAGATGCCACTGGTTGCTTTTAAGGGCTTCTGGGTTGCAGGAATGTGTTGATTTGATTTATTTATTTAATGTAGTCATTGTTCAGAGATTTTGATGACAATGATTTATTACATTGGTTAGTGGGCATACAAACTACAGCACAGTGAAACCCAGCCTCACCACCCAAGGCCTGGGTAAATGAAAAGGTCTTGAACACCTAAAAACTGAAAACAGTGCTGCCAGGACACATTTCCCTGGAGAGAAGTTTCTTTAAAAAAAATAATTATTGCAATTTTTTAAATTACAGATCTTACAGTGTCTGTTTCCTTTACAGTTACATAATCTATTTTTCTTTCTATACATATTCGTATTCATCTATTTCTCTATAATACTTAACTTCCCTCTACCTCTTAACAGCTTCATCTTCTCTCTTTATTTCCTTCTCTTTGTACTGTATTCCAATATACCTTCAACCTTTTCTCCTCCAGTTAACTTTTATTTTGTGAAATTTATCCCTGGAGAGAAGATTCTATAAAATGGGGGGTGGGGGGAGGCACCACTGAAAATACCAGTTCTCATGTGGTCACTGTCTCCATCTCTCAGGTGAGGCACATGAAAAAGGGGCTGGACTGGTTCTTGTGGTGAGAAATGGTCCTTGAGATATTGGGGTCCTGAGTTGCATAAGGCTTTATAGGTCAAAACCAGCACTTTGAATTGCATTTAGCTCATTTCTACTATTTCTGACCCCCCCCCCCCGCTGGTTCTATTTTGTGTTTTTAAAGTAAATTTGTAAACCACTCACTTTGTTTGATGGACAGTGTAAAATGCAATAAATAAGTAGAATACAGTTCCACAATCAAAATGAAAGATATTTGGGCATTTTGTCAGGTCTTCAGGATAATCTCCAGTAATCTACTGGTTCAACCAGCATATCTCACTCTTATATACAGTAGAATCATAGGACACCATATGTACACCAGAGATGGGCAAGGGTCATAGTTCAGGGATAGGGCACCTGCTTGCATACAGAAGGTCCCAGGTTCAGCTCCAAGGAGGGCCAGGGATGTGCCCTGCCTGAAACCCTGCAGACCCCATGCTGGATGGACCAATGGCCTGACCAGGGCCATCTTTACTTGGGGTGCAAGGGGGGTGGGGCACATGGGCGCCGAATTTGGGGGGGGGGCGCCAAATGTATACCTATTGTATACTGATCCCTCTCGATTGGTGGCAGTGAAAAGCAATGGAGCGAAAGTCCCCCACCCACCCGTCGCTGTGTTACTCCTTAGCGTCAAATTTTCCAGACGAGTCAGGAAACAAAAGCAGTTTTTTCTGCTGCATCCTTGTTACAAGTGAGCGATTTCCCCTCCCCCAAAAGCTCAACAACTTTGGCTTACCCCCTCCCCCAAAAAGCTCAATAAAAGTTAATTTGGGGGCACTGGGCGGATCTTTGCACCCCGGTGGCGCATATGCTAAAGATGGCCCTGGGCCTGACTCAGTGTAAAGCAGCTTCCTAGGTTCCCTTGGTTCTCCAGATTTCCTTTAATGAATTGCTTATATCCTGTTTTAACTTCCCAAGGGAAACGAACAGAAAATGACCCAGTGACCACATTTTGGAATCTTCAGCATAACAAAACATAGCATGTATCAAAATATAAAACAAGTCAGAACCACATTTATGTCAAAACAATAATACAATATACAGGTGAAACTCGGAAAATTTGAATATGGTGGAGAAGTTCATTTATTTCAGTAATTCAACTTAAAAGGTGAAACTAATATGAGATAGACTCATGACATGCAAAGCAAGATATGTCAAGCCTTTATTTGCTCTATTAGCAGTCCTTGTTTTGCTGATTTCATTTAATATTCTAATTTTCTGAGATTGTTAATTTGGGGTTTTCATCAGCTGTACGCCATGATCATCACAATTATAACAAATAAAGGCTTGACATATCTTGCTTTGCATGTCATGCGTCTATCTCATATGTTAGTTTCACCCTTTAAGTGGAATTACTGAAGTAAATGAACTTTTCCACGATATTCTAATTTTCCGAGTTTCACCTGTGCATAAGAACTAATTCAATAGCAAGAGTCCTCCTTTTGGCTTTGATATCCTCACCCCATGTCCCCATATGTCATCATCACCACAATGGAGGAGTCCAGCTTCTATCATCCCTTCTAATTACATATAATCCTTCCTTACTCATGCTAGCACAGAGCAGAGCACATTCCTTGCAGATAAATAGGAAGCTTCTTGAGTAGCTGGTTTCAGTCTTTTAATTAAGCAATTCAGGAAGCCCTTTGTGCACACTGGATTCTTCCTGATAATTTCTCCTTTACTTCCCTCTTAAAATAAGAATAACACAATACAGTATTCTTGAAAAGTAAGAATAAAGTTTACTCACATTCAGTAGCAATCTGAAGGCTGGCTTTAGTTGCAGGTACATTTGTTGATCCCCAAAGAGGAAGATGGCTGTGTGTCCAGCCCTTTTATCTGGGTCAGCTAGGGCCACGCCTTCTACCTGCCCGGTTTGGAGCCACCTCCCCTTGAGTGCCTTCCTCTCTGTGTCCATTCTAGCAAACAGGAAATGTTGGACTTGACTGCTCCCACAGAAAGAAGGAGCATTTTGATTTTCCCAATTAAAGGGCCCTGATATCCATTTCCTGCCAGGCAAAACAACTGGTTCTTCAGGGGGATGGGGAAACCACAGTCCTTTGTTTAGTGTTCAAGGTCTCGTAATGGATGTGGCATGTGTTCTTTGTTGATAAATTGAGTTGTTTCAGCATTGTTTCTTTTTCATTCAATAGTGGGGACAAACCACTCTTTCTTAAATAGCTCTCTTATCTTTGTTCGACACTGAGCAAAATTGCTTAATGCAGGCGTCTTGCTCATTTAATGCTTGTGATCTAGGAGTCTATACTAAGCTCTTTTCCAAAAGCCAAATCCCCAATGTCCTAAATAGATTTTCATTAATGCAAGGAAGCTCTCTAATACGTCATATCATAAACATCTTGGAGTATTTCTAGGTTTTGGAAGACCTGGTGACAAAATTCCTGAATCATCTATGCAGGGTGATGAAGCTTCCATCCTCCCATGGATTCTCCAATCTCCCCTACTTTGTCCTCAGTGGCAATTGCTCGGCATGGCATAGTGGGACTGCGTAGACCTGGGTTCAAATCAGCCATGAAGCTCACTGGTTAAACTTGGTAACCAATGAATATGGGTGAATATTTCAATTTCAGTTTCTCACTTTTCCAGTCTTAAGTTTAATTTTTCACAATTTCATATCAGTTTGCATTAAAAAATAAATAAATGTGAAAATTCACCAGCATTTTACTGCAAATGTGATGCAATCTCCCACAATATAATGCATTTTTTTATGTTAGTTTCACTAATACATTCATTTATATGCACACTTCACCTAAGAATATGCATTTTTCCACACATTGCTTGGTGGGAGTAATGCATTGCAAAAATAGAGATGTGCCGATTTCAAAGGATGTTGTGTTTTGGTTCTCATATTATTTCAAAAAGTGCAAATTATATAAGCTGGCCTAAATGTGAACTGAATCAAATTTATCCCATATATCTCCCTCCCTCCCTTTGAGTCAAAGGGCTGTTGTGAGGATGAAATGAGCAGAGTATACATGTGCTCTGGGGGAAAGGCAGGATATTAATGTAATTTGTATGGGTAACTCAGCAAATGTCTTTTTTTATTTTTTACAATGTAGTATCTCTTTGTGTTGAGTTAATGAGTTATCACCACAGTAATGCATTTCTTGGCATAGCCTCATGTGCTATTTTAATATCAGTTCAGTTGCACTTGGCATTCCAATTCTTTTTCAGTTTCAGACATGAAAAGGGCAAAGTGGATTTTGTAGAGCTATTAAGTTTTCCTTTGCGTGACTTGTAAAAACAGGCTTTAATCAAAAGATCTTCAAGTGGTAGAGTGAAAGGAAGGGGTCAAGAAGACAGGCTGCAGCTTGGCATGCCCTTGTGAAGCTCAACTGAACTCCTACTCTCCAGAATTAGGTCACATCCACAGCATGGCTTCCCCAAACAATCATGGGAGCTGTAGTTTGTTAAGAGTGTTGGGAAGTGTCGTTCTGCAAAGTTTCTAGGATTCTTTGGGGAAAGCCATGTAGTTTATATGTATAGTGTGGATGTAATCCTAAGCATTGGAAAACAACCATCTTGAAAGTTTGTAGCACAAGCCACCTGTGGATGGCACCAATCAGCTAGAGTCCATATACCCCCCCAATCCTTAGTGCACAATTGTGCTTAAAAACGTTTTTCATATAAAATAACACACACACACATACACACAGAGAGAGCGAGCGAGAGAGAGAGCAGGTAACTCAACTGAAGTGTTTCTGTAATGTAGTGGTAGGTAAACTGTAGACCCCCAGATGTTGTGAATCTTCAGTCCCATCAGCCCCAGCCAACATAACCAATAGTCATAGACAATGTGAACTGTAGTCCAACATTTGGAGGTGCACAAGCTTACAAGCCAGTCCAAGACATTCTGCTGCCTGTGGCAAAGGGCAAGATGGTGCCTCCTTCACCTTCCATATACAGAAACTGACCTGATTGGCAACTGAATCTTACTTCCACATTGGGGATAGGACACTGTTCTCCTTATCACCTTTGTGCATTCTCAGTCAAATGTTGGACACACACCGTCTTCCTCATGTCTTCTTATTCACTTATTCTAACCACCATCACCAGTTTTCTGCACATTTTCCACGTATGACATTCCCACTACAGATTAAATCAATTGATTTGCCACCCACTCCTGCTCACAGCTCAATATACTCCTGCATTTAACTGGGTGCTGAAAGGCTTGACTCACCAAGTGAGAGCATCATTATGCTTTGTAGGAACAGAGGTGGGCAAGAAAGGTATCTATATGGTATATATCCTGCAGTGGGAGTTCTTTAGTCACTCACAGTTCAGAAACTTTTAGAAACTGCATTTATTTACCAAACTGTGCAATGCATCTAGATAAGTAATGTAACAATTTTTTTCCTAGTGTGGAAAGACTTTTGAGACCAAAAACTCCTAGGAATCACACTGTCAAGGTTCCCATCATGGCAATAGCACTAATGCTAACGTTGAACTAAATAATTGTGAAGAGTTAAGCAGTAATAACTTTCTCTTCTTACATAGAAAGGAATGTAGGGGGGAATACAATGCTACCCCCACTCAGAGTTGACCCAATAAAGTTAACAGACATGGCTAACTTGATTCATTTCAAGAGGTCTACTCTGAGTAGAAGTCAGTTGGCTAAAAACCAGGCATAGGCAAACTCGGCCCTCCAGATGCTTTGGGATTGCAATTCCCATCATCCCTGACCACTGGTCCCGTTAACTAGGTATGATGGGAGTTGTAGTCCCAAAACATCTGGAGGGCCAAGTTTGCCTATGCCTGCTATAACCTATAGAATGGGAAGGACCAGGTAGGTTAATTAAGCCAACCTGTGCAAGAAACCCACAACCACAGCATCTCTGTACAACCAGCATCTTCTTTAAAATCTTCATCACCCTCCAAGATAGTCAGTTCTGTGCTATGTTAGCTAAGAGTTGGACTACACACAATGCCAGTTAGTGAAGCAGTTCAATAGTGGGAACTGCTTGCCACCACTGTTGCATGAGCAAAAGGGGCGTGGAATTTCTACCTTAAATGGTAACCACTGGGAGCTAAGGTAGAAGACATTGCAGTCAGCCCTGGGAGAGTGCAGTGGCTGGGCTACTGACATCAGTGAGAGCTACTACCCACTCAGCAACAGAGCACTTGCCCACTGCGGGCTGAACCTCTCCCCCCCGCACCTGACTGCTACCAGTAGGAGTGAGAATTCTCCTTTCAGCCCTTGATTACCCTGGAGTGTTGGCTGGTGGCTCCCACCAGCCACAGCTATCACACTTACCATTGGGAATAGCATCTGATACAGGTAGTAAGACTGGAAAGGGCCCTGGGCCTCAGATCTTGTAGGGTCAATGCCAATTAGCACAGACAGTTTTGCAGTAGAGGGGAAAATGGGAGCAGTTGCACTGCATTATGAGGTTTATCCTTGGGAGGGAGCTATATTGGTGCGCCCCCTCAGAAAAAAAAATATCACTTTGCCACAATAATGACATGAGAAATTGTTACATTTTACACGGCCCAAGCACTTGAAACACTCTCAAGCCTCATAGACTGGAGCACAGGCCAGGTCGTTTGTAACTGAACTATTTTGAGGTGAGGTTTATTTATTTTTTAAAAAGCAAATGCTCCAGTGAGTGCCAGTCCAAAATTCTTACCAAGTAATACCTTCCACACTCCTCATCTTATATATTGGGCATGTTGTCAATACACATACAAGACAAAGCTTGTAAAGGGTTCCACCAGTTATGCCAAATAAATCAGCCAACAGTGCAATCCTCTGCAGGCCTACTTACAAAAGAAGTCCCATGGAGTTGAATAGAGTTTATTCTCAGGTTGAGTGTATAGGATTGTTGTGTAACTGTGCAACTCTACTCAGGCCTAAGTCCTGCTGACTCAAAGGGGGGCGGATCTTACTTCCTAATAAATGGGATTAAGATTGCCAAACATGGCGGGAAGAAGAAGATCCTCTTAACTGAGCAGGCAGAGGGAAGCCCTCTGTGGGCTTCTGTGCTTGCTTGCTTTCTGTCTGCCGGGCTCTGTGCTTCTTGCATTGAGAGTGCCAGCCTCCAATGGCGTGGGCTGTAAGTGCGGGTGCCCCCCCACCTGGCCCTCCCGATCTCTCTCTGGGGAGGGAGGGATGGGGAGACAGCAACGGCACTTCCAGCTTCCCAGCAATCTCTTCTCTCCCCTGTCCTGCCAGGTGCTGCAGGATCCAAAAGGGGTCTATTGTCACTATCTCTACCAGTCAATCTCCAATAGTGATTTATGTGCCCCTCCTGGCCTATGCCTCTGGCGCAGGCTGGTTTCACTGTATTGCTTAAGTATCTTTAGAATCTTTGCTGGGGATGGGGAGATAACCAGAATTAGTTGGCTCCAGCTGTCTTGATCCCTGGCTCCGTCTGCTGTCAGTTACTTTGCCCTCCAACACACCAGCTGCCACACCTCAAGCTACTGCTTCCCCAACAGTGAGAAGAAGAAGAAGAAGAGTTTGGATTCGATATCCTGCTTTATCACTACCCTAAGGAGTCTCAAAGTGGCTAACAATCTTCTTTCCCTTCCTCCCCCACAACAAACACTCTGTGAGGGGAGTGAGGCTGAGAGACTTCAGAGAAGTGTAACTAGCCCAAGGTCACCCAGCAGCTGCATGTGGAGGAGCGGAGACGTGAACCCGGTTCACCAGATTACAAGTCCTCTGCTCTTAACCACTACACCACACCTAATCTATTGATTTAGGTTTCTCTCAGTTTCTCATATTTTTGAATCTAAAGTTCATTTATCCACATTTCCACATTAGCTATGATTGTTTTTTAAAAGTCCTCATGAAAATCCATCAGCATTTTAAAATAATTATTACACACACACACACACACACACACACACACACACAATACAATGTCTTTTTCCCTGATATGACTCAAGGTGGCTTACAGATACAAGTAAAGGTAAAGGGACCCCTGACCATTAGATCCAGTCGTGACCAACTCTGGGGTTGTGGCGCTCATCTCGCTTTATTGGCTGAGGGAGCTGGTGTACAGCTTCCGGGTCATGTGGCCACCATGACTAAGCTGCTACTGGCGAACCAGAGCAGTGCACAGAAACGCCATTTACCTTCCCGCCGGAGTGGTACCTATTTATCTACTTGCACTTTCAAACTGCTAGGTTGGCAGGAGCAGGGACCGAGCAACGGGAGCTCACCCCATTGTGGGGATTCGAACCGCCGACCTTCTGATCGGCAAGTCCAAGGCTCTGTGGTTTAACTCACAGTGCCACCCGCGACAGATACAAGTAAGAACTGCTAAAAATGTAGATAAGTGTGCATTTCTCCTAACATACACATTTTTGCATGCAGTTTTGCCTAATATACAAATATTTGCAAAACATATTTTCCCTAATATTTATTTTTCTCCCAATACAATGCATTTGGTGTGTGATTTTCCCCCTAACATTTGCATTTCTGTGCACAATTTACATTAGCCTATGTGTTTCTGAACACATTGCTTGGCTGGAGAACTGCCCTGTTAAATTTGGAGAAGTGTTAGATTGACCTTTAAATATGAACTGAATCGATTCCACGCACACACTAACCCATCACTGTTCCTCATCATTTTTTTTCCAACCAATACATTTGTATATCACCACTTTAAAAAATAACTTGCCAAAGGAAACTTGGCTGACAAAAGAATTGCATGAACTTTCTGTTGGGAAAAGGGAAAAGAAATCTTTGTTTGCCTGTGGCAGGATCAGTTAACTACACTTCCAAAATTATTATTTATTTATTTTTGCCTTTTCCCATTGTTCTGCTTTGCATTTTTATAACATCATTGTGCAATCCTCCCCTGAAGTTTCCATAGACCCAAGATGGAAGAACCATCTTATCATTCTTTTTAAAGAATAGGGTTTTCTTTTTCTTCTTGGTAGCTGCAAGCTAGCTTGGCAAATCTGCTGTTCTGTTATTCTGCTTCCCTGGTACTGCATCACTGCCTGAAAGTCTCCTGGGCTTATAACTCCTTCCTGAAAAATTCAGAGAAAATAATTCTTTTGCTTTTTACACAAGATATTATACTGTATTGGGTTATCTGTGCAACTCATAGTTTAAGAGCTAATTGATTAGGGAAGAAAGTCAATGGGGTCTGCAGCTGAAAGACCACCTTTCATTTCAGTGGGGTTTTACTGGGGCTATCAGAAGTTCCCTTCAGGCACACAAGCAGACAAAAGAGAGAATACAACACCCCCTCCCAAACTGATGTAGGCAAAATGTCATAAAAGTCAGTGAGGTTCAGCAGAGGGCAAATTTGTCATGGACATGGGTAGTTTAAGTCCCTGAAAGACAGCATGGTCTTGGGAAAATCAGCCTCTTGCCTTCTGCTTTCCCTTTGTAACAATTGTGCGCTTGGGCTGTGCCAAATCCTGGATCCCAAACCAAATCAGGATGTGGGGTTTGATTGAAGTAGCAGCATCTGGGAAGGCTGCAGAATGCAGCCCACCGAGGTGAGATGGATTTCAGAATGAAATTCTTGGCTACCTCAAACATAAAGCAAGAATGACAAAACCCCTGATCCTGCCCATGAGAATTTCACTAAAAGTGCTTTCTTCACTTTGATAACTCTCAAATTCAAGCTCTCAATTGCATTTCCCCCCTCATGAATAGATAGAGAATGGCTGCCAGGGTGGGGAGGGGAGAGAATGGAAGAAAATTTCAGCATAGCACTGCTGGTTTGTGTCTCTGCCAGCAAAACTAACCTCTCCTGTTTTGCCTGTGCAGTTGCTACCCAAAGGACTTCATCTAGGTCTGTGCAAGAGAATGAATCAGCAAGATGAGTGCTGTGCCTCTGCTGTCATAAAACGCCAGCATCTTTTGATGAATAAAGAAAATAACGGAGCCTGAAGTATTCATTGGGATCCAACTACCATCTCAAAATAATTCATTTTTGTAGCCTTCTGAAACACATGCAAAGACAAAACTTTGATTTGTCTACACTGCTGCATTTGCTTTGATCAAAAGTCTGTATTTTTTCAGTGATGGATACACAGAAGCAGCAGAACCCTGCTGGTTAATGATTGCTGGAGAAAAACATAGGAGCCTGAGTTTAAAGTCTGTAACTGTTCACATTATCTTTCTCAAAAACAATATTAAAGTTTCTAGAAAAAACAAAGGAAGGGGTAGGGGGAAAGTGGATAGAGAAGAGTCCCCCCCCCCCGTAACACCCAAGGAGACAATATTAGAAGATTCAGGACAGACAAAAGTAAGAACTTCAGACAGAGCATAGTTAAACTGTGAAATTTGCTCTCACAAGAGGCAGTGATAGCCACCAACTTAGGTTGCTTTAAAAGGGGTTTAGACCAAAACATGACTGCTAGCTATTAAGGCTATGTTCTCCCTCTACTGCTGGATGCATTATGCTTCTGAATTCTAGTTACTATGAACCAGAGGAGGAGATAGTGCTCTTGTGTGCAGTTCCTACCTTCATGTTGCCCATAGGCATTTGGTTGGTCACGGTCAGAACGGGATGCTGGACATGATCCAGCTGACTCCTCTTAAGTTCTGTTCAACACTGGATATAGGACAATGCACATGAGGGGAGCAGACTAATTTAGAGAACACTTCATGACACACACAGAGCATCCAGGCCAGAAAACATGGCATTACAGGACCCCTCCAGCTCTGGGCTCCCCTCCCACTCATGCTCACAGGCCAAGGAATAGCCTCTACAAGAGCAGACAGCTCTTCAGGAGGAGGTGGGGCTAAGAGGAGGTTCTGGCCAGTCAGCCTTCAGAAAGTTGTAGCTTGCTCTAAGTCAGGGGTGGGGAACCTCAAACTCCAAGCCTCTCTACCTGCCCCTCAGGCCGTACCACTCTCTGACCCTGTCCCCCCCCCCCCGATATCTTTGCCTGGCTGGGAATGTATTCTTGAATTCTGTCATTGCCTCTTGTTTGTCTGGTGGGAGGATAGTGTGTATAAACTAACCCACTATACTAAGGTAAAATCTATACTCATTGCTCCACCCACTTTTGCTTCTGTCCCTACCCACCATTGGAATGTGGCTCTTGGGCTGAAAAAGCTGTTGCTCTAAGTAACCAGCTAGTGAGTCTTAGTAGCAACTACTGGCTGCCGTGAACTCTCCAGGGTGCTGAAAAGCTGCCCTTTTGCTCTCTTTGGGGTATGGCTGTGCCTACTGGATTTGACCAGATTTGCTTTGCTGTGACCTTTCTCTTTGGGATGTGGCCTCTGTCTTATGAGTGAGTGAACTAGTATCAGCCTGGCCTTCCCTGGGGTATTTAGCCGGCTTTTCATCCATTCTGGTATCTGACCTTGCAACAGTTTTATTTAAACATTTCAGCAAAGAAACAAAACCAAAATATTGATGTAGTTCTGAGCTGAAGTTGTAATAGGTGGGGAAACTGCTGTGCAGTTAAAATGGTATAAATTTCTTTATTGCAGACCTGGGTTCAATCGTAGCTCTGTTTCCTGCATTGTCCTGAAGTGCAACTGACTTGCCTGATCTGCATTGCCTCTGCATTGGATGGGAAACTGGAAATAACTGCACCACTGTGAGCAGGGCAGGGCTGTTAATAAATAAATAAATAAATAAATAAATAAATAAAAAGGAAGGGAAACCTTTAAATACCCTACATTTGGAATTTCTGCACATTTTTCATTATTGTTAGTTTTTGGCAAATGATACACAGAGCATGCAAAATGCAACCATTCCACCATTTGTCCTTTAGTGAACCCATTGATCTTGTCTCTATCCTTGAGAAGCTGTGATGTTAAAACATAATAATAGCTAGCTACTGATATTCTGCTTTTGGAAAGGCCTGCTTATATTTTGGAGCACCACAAAGCATGAGATCACGTTTCATCTTTATATATATAAACTGATGTGGCTTATTTAATGTGATCTGCTGACTCATCAAAAATCTCCAAATAGGAAGGTCAAACTAATTCTGGGAGCTGCTGTTAATATGCATGGTGACTTGTTCACAAAGCAGATAATATATGGGCAGAGGAACCCAGCAGAAGCATGCACTGTGAATAATCATGATCATAAAATTTAAAGCCGGGGACTTTGTGACTGATATTTATTAATGGTTCCGGGACTAGGCCTTCTATCACTGCCTTCTTGTGATTAGATCTCAAAATGACCTCAGAATGGCAGTTAATATTTAGAATGTTCACTGAGCTGTGCATGCCAGATAGCTATAGCTACAGATGATATATAGATATAGATATAGATGATATAGATATAGATAGAGATAGAGATAGAGATAGAGATAGAGATAGAGATAGAGATAGAGATAGAGATAGATATAGATATAGATATAGATATAGATATAGATATATAGATAGATCTCTGATGTGGAATTGACATCTGTGTGAAGTAGATATAGGTCGGGCTGCCATACGTTTGGATTTCCCTGGACATTACCAGGATTTCAAAGGTGGAACTGATGTCTGGGAAGAATTTCTGAAAAGCGGCACTTTGTCCTGGATTATTTTGAAACATGGCAACCCTGATATAGGATTTGCAACCCAGTCAGTTGGGCAGCATATAAACACAAGAACAAAAACAAGAACAAGAACAACAATTACCACCACCACCACTACTACTATTTCAGAAGAAATTTAAAATAAGACTGCCAGTACAGTCATACCTCAGGTTACAGACGCTTCAGGTTGTGTTTTTTCAGGTTACGGACTGCGGAAACCCGGAAGTACTGGAACGGGTGCAGAAGTGCTAAATTGCACTTTGCACATGCGCAGAAGCGCCGAATCGCAACCCGTGCATGCACAGACGTGCTGCTGCGGGTTGTAAATGTGCCTCCCATACAGATCACGTTTGCAACCCGAGCGTCCACTGTATCATAATGTCACTATGCAAATCTATGGTGCAACTACACTTTGAATATTGTGTGCAATTCTGGTTGCCTCACCTCAAAAAGGATGTTGTAGAGTTGGGGAAGTTTCAGAGAAGGGCAGCCAAAGTTATCAAGAGGATGGAGTGGCTCCCCTTTGAAGAACTGTAGTCATGTTTGGGACTTTTCAGTTTAGCAAAAAGTTGAGTAAGAGGCGACATGACAGACGTTTATAAAATTACGCGTGGCATGGAGAATGTGGATAGAGAACACTTTTTCTCCATCTCTCAAAACACTAGAACACCCAAGGAAGCTGAAGATTTGGGATGGATAAAAGAAAGTCCTTTTTTACACAGCGCATAGTTACACTATGGAACTCACTTTCACAGGAGGCCGTAATGGCCACCAACTTGGATGGCTTTAAAAGAGGAAAAGACCAATTCATGGAAGAGAGGGCTATCCAGGGTTACGAGCCATGAGGGCTGTGCTCTGCTGCCACAGCTGGAGGCAGCAATGATTCTGAATCCCAGTCGCTGGGAACCGCAGGAGGGGAGAAGTGGGCTCTTGTGCTCGAATCCTGCTTGCTAGTTTCCCACCGGCATCTGCTTGGCCACTGGGAGAACAGGAGCTGGACTAGATGCTGGACTGGATGGTCCCTTGGCCTGAACCAGCAGGATCCTCTTAGGTTCTTATATATATAATTATTTGTTAATGCATATTTTCCATTCTTCACCATGTTGACGTATGGTAGATTACATTCAACAGAAAATACATTTTTAAAACAGATAAAAATAATTAAAATTTAGAAACACCTAAAACCCTTCCAAAATGGAAGAACACAATGTGGTGTTCTATCTGTTTTAAGCTGCCTCAGGAGGACCTTTCCCCAGCAGACAGCCTAAACCTATTT
Organism: Podarcis pityusensis; assembly: GCF_964106645.2. Classification (NCBI taxonomy): domain Eukaryota; kingdom Metazoa; phylum Chordata; class Lepidosauria; order Squamata; family Lacertidae; genus Podarcis; species Podarcis pityusensis. The sequence continues at coordinate 42,132,624 of NC_138040.1, forward strand.
AAAATTAAATTAATTGTTTTTAGATGCTTTAAATATGTTTTTATTTTATTTTTTAATGGCATTGTTTCATCACTTCCACATTTGTTGTCCTCGGTAACTTGGGAGGAAGGGTGGGATACAAATGCCATTATTACTAATATCATATGAAATGGTTTATCTTGAGGACTAGAGGAGACAGGACATAGTTATGTACACTTAAGCCAGACTCTCAGAATACTGCAGAGGATGTGGTTTATGATGCCCGGTTTGAATCTTTTTTTATTCCTTTGAGTATTAACACTTTTGTTCAGTAAGCTGCTTCTTTATTCCACCCTTGAAACACTTCAAAAGCACTTTGTGACTATATTGCTGAAATGGCTTCTTCTGTTCCAGCTTCCAGCCTAGTTAATAAGACAACAAACATTCTTGTCACTCTCAGAACACTAAATCACTTCATGAAAATAAAACGTTTAGGAGAAGAACACAGGGAAACTGAATGCATGACAAACTAGTTGTGACCATTTAGGGAGCAATTACCTAGTTTTGAGATGGGAAACACTGCAGGGATTGTTGGACTCAAACTCCATTTAGCCTCAGCAAGCATGGTCAGGGAAGATGGGAGTTGTAGTCCAACAATATCTGGAGGACCAAAAATTCCACAGCCCTGACCTAAGCATTACACCAGCAAGCAGTAGGAAAGATGATTGTTTTTGTAATCAGGCTGACAGTGAAGTTCCCTGAGCTTAGGTCTGGGAATGAAGTTCAGGTGCTAATGGAAACATGCTTCAAAGGAGTGATGAGCTTCAGTTCCTCTCAGGCTTTGATTAAAATGTGATCCAAAGAAGAATTCTGGCTCCACTGATGGCCTCTTACTTGAATAGATGTAGGATAGGGAGGTTGTGTGTGTGGAAACTAGCCTATTGCACAAAAGTAAAATGATATTCATTGCTTCACTTACAGTAATTTGCCCCTGGCCACACAAACCACCGGCAGGTGGTCCTTGGAAGGTGGCCCAGGAGAGAATGTGGTCCTCAGGCAGAGAAAAGTTCACCACCCCTGGATTAGACAAATTTATGGAGATGTAAATATCTATTCATGCCTATTAGCAGTAGGCCTCCCAAGTACCAGTTAGGCCCTGCTTTTGGGGCTTCCTGGAAGCACCTGGTTGGTTAATTTTGAAAATGGGATGGTGGACTAGATTAGCCTTCTGCAGCTTGGTGTAATGCCATTAAGAACACAAAAGAGCCAAGTACCAGTCCATTAAGAATAATTGACCATGCAGATGCTGTCCAAGCCCCGGCTGAGATGTGGACAGAAACAGAAGAATTGAGAGGGGGAGGTTGCCAGGGGTAACAGAGGGTGTGACCTCACTACAGGAAAAATGTCTCCTTTTAAAACAGGTTTTGGAACAGGGGGTTTGGGGAAGGCGAAGAGAGGGGCTTAGGACAAGTGGTGCTGCGTGAAGGAGGCTGCACACAATAAACAAGGGGGCCTGGTAGGCTGTTGCTTTGGATCCAAGCTTGCTGAGGTTATGAGATAAGCAACAACAGCAGCAGCAGCAGCAACAACACCAATAATTAATGTAATACAGTAATAATAATTTATAATGTAATAATAATTTATGAGAGATGCTCTTGGGGTGTAATGTTCCGCACTCTCTCCAACAAACCTTAGGTTGTAAATACGTGTAAAATGAACCATATTTCATAAAGACACAACAGTTTCCATTACAGGTAGGTAGCCATGTTGGTCTGCCATAGTCGAAACAAAATAAAAAATTCCTTCCAGTAGCACTTTAGAGGCCAACTAAGTTTCTTATTGGCATGAGCTTTCGTGTGCATCCACACTTCTTCAGATACACTGAAAAAGAAGTCACCAGACCCTTATATGTAGTGAGAAGGTGGGGAGGGGTATTATTCAGAAGGGTGGTGGGAATGGGTGGTTGGTTGATTGGTGTGGTAAACCTATCTGCTGAATTGCAACTTATTACCAAACTTAAAACCATGGAGAGACCTGCTCTGAATTGGATATTGGATTCTTATCTCATTATACATGATAGCTTTTTCCTGTAAGTCCAATTGCAGTCATTAACAGTTTCCACTGTGCCTCATTCCCAAGGAATACAAGACCCCTGGAATCTTGCTACCACTTGGCAGACACTGGGGTGGCCTGTAACAGTATGTTTATGTGTATGCTTGTGTATTGTGTGTATTGTGTGCATTGTGCACCATAAGAATGTGTTGAGGGCCTTCGTACTACCAGCTCAAGGCCACACCCACCACTGGATTGGGGTCTTTGGGAAATGCTGGAAAAGGTTTCTTTCTTCTGGGCCATTTGTGCAAGCCAGCAGAGCTCTCCTTGTGATGACCATCCAATCTCAATACAGGGTACCAAATCTTTATTGACTCTCCACCCAGTACTTGCCCAGCCAGACAATATTTGCAGAGAATAGCCACCATCTCCTGAATAGAAAGTATTAGTTCAATATTAAAGCAGAGTGAGACAATGTTATTTGACTTTGTAACAGAAAAGGATCAAAGTCTTGTGTTCCTTAGAATTCCAGCCTAATGTGGCCTTTGTAGTTAATCTTTATCCTTTTTCAGATATTAAATACTAATGCTGAGCCTGCTCTCCTCTCCTCACTACAATCTGTAAGACTGTTGGCAAGGCTTCTTTTGTGTGTGGCCACGTCCTCCTTCCTGCTCCTTCCCAAAGAGCAGGGTGATTCATGTTATAGTAACCTACATATTGACTTGGCACCATCTCTCTTCTAAAAATAGACCCCAGAAAAAGGTCACCCTGCTTGGTCTCCTCCAAAGAAAAATGTGCTTTCCTTTCAGAGATCAGTATTGGGAGAAGGAAGGGCAGAGCTTTTAGGTTTCTGGTTTAGGATCTAGGCTATCTTTGTAAGTTAACCCTTTGTGCTTGAGGGTAGGCAAGAGATTGCTAATTGGATTGATTGATTTCAGACCTTTTAGCAGTGATGCAAAAATATTCGCATTAGGTAGCCTCCTTTGTGGGCAGTGCTACCCAAGGAAAAGAATAGATCAGTGAGAAAGCATTGCATACAGATGGTTTGAAGTTCAGCCCCCAGAATTTCCAAGGAAGGTTTCAAAAGGCTCCTTCCTGAAATCCTGGAGAGAGCAGTTTCAGTGGATAATACTAACCTGGAAGAAAGACCTGTGGTTTTCCTTGGTATAAAGCAGATTTCTGCCTTCCTAATAGCAATGCTTGGTGTTTTACTTGATTCCAGTGCTGCAGGAATTGGATTTGTGCATTAAAGAAACTTGGAGGAAAAGGAAACTTAGGGAGAAGGGCCAGAACTCAGGGGTTGTGCCCCATGCTTTGCATGCAGAAGGTCCCAGGTTCAGTCCCCAATGGCTTCTCCATCTAAGGTTGGGATGGATCCCTGTCTGAAATCCTGGTGAGGTGACGCCAGGCAGACATCTGAATAATGTTTGCTCTGAATGAAGCACAGCTTAGTCTGAAAGTTAGTGAGGAGAACTTTCAACTTGAATTTGGGAGGTGAAAGCAGCCCAATGTTTTCATCAGTTTCTCTGTTTTCAACACTGCCAAACATTTTGTGGTTCCTCTTAGAATACCACCTAAGACATGAGCAACACTATGTGTCACTACAGCATTTGTTCCCAGGAGCCAATGGCTTGTGTTTGAGAGTGCACAGTGGTAGACGCTATTGGTAGCCATGATCTAGCGGTTTCTGAGAAACTGTTGCCAGCACCGAGGTTCCAAAAATATTTGCCCCATTCTGTGGACCCCCCAAATGTCTGAAATGGCCCTCTCATTTTTTATATCTCTGCCTCACCACCTCCAAAGTAGGCACGTGCCCAACTGTCAGTGGGCAAGGTCATGCTCATGGTCTTTTGGGACCAGCATGGAGTAGTGATGATGGATTTCCTGGCAAAGGACACCACAATTACCGGGACATACTATGCTTCACTGCTGCAGAAATTGCAGAAGGCCATCAGAATCAAGAGGCGTGGTATGCTGACCAAAGGTGCCCGCCTCCTGCAGGATAATGCTCCAGTTCACAACTCGCATGTTGCTCAGACAGAAGCACGGTCCTGTGGCCATGAAATCCTTCCTCAGCCCCCTTATTGTCCTGCCCTTGCACCATCGGACTTCCACCTTTTTCCAATGATGAAGTTATTTTTGAAGGGCAAGCTTTTTCCAGATGATGAAATGCTGATTTCTGAGGTCAAGTTGTGGCTTCTGACACAAACTGCTGACTTCTACAGACAAGGTTTCCACAGCTACATAAAGCAATGGGAGAAGTGTTTGATTCTTGCTGGTAGCTATGTAGAGAAGGACTAATATCTGTGCCCAGTTTCATTTGTCTCAGTGCACGGGAAGTACATCAGGGGAAATCTTTAATGAATGTCCCCCCTCGTAGTTTGGTTAGAGAACTGCATATCAAAATTCAGAGAAGTGCAAGTTTGGAAGGTTGCCTGTGTTTTGGTTCACCTATTGGTTTGTGAATTATGTAGTTTCTCATTAAAATGAAAAGAAAATCATATTTGTCCCTCATCACTAGTCCTGACACACATACATATTTGTGACCTTCTCGAAATCCAGAGACTGAAGGTGTTAGCAGCTGAATCATCCCAATGATTCTAATTATATCCCAGATAGCATAACAAAGCAGCTAGCAGTTCTGTTGTCCTTTCTGAATGTACATCAGTGCCAGAAGTGTCTAAAATTTGTTCAGCACTGCAAGCTGCAGCCTGGCTGTGCTGATAATGCAATATTATTGATGACATGGTGTGTCAGCAAAGGCCATGGTATCTTATCAGCATCCTAATAAAATGAGGGTGGCCTTACATACGGGAAGATCAGTGCAGCTGGTCATCTGCCCTCTGCCTGCAGCATAATCAATAGAGGGCAGCAATAATGATCAGAGTATCCAGAATGAAAAGTGAGCGGGGGAGGGGGGCCATAAAGAAATATTTCTGTGCTAATGAAAGAGGCTTTCCAGGACCTTCAAGGATGATTTGACCTCAAGCCTTTTAGCTATAAAGCAACACACACACACACACACACACACACACACACCAGTAAGACTGGAGGTTACTCTTTGAATATAGCTGAGTGCCTTCAGCAACATTTACAAAGCCCATATCTTGCATTTTGCAGCAGAAGTCTGCAATCTTTGCCAGACTTACTTAGGAGAAAGTTTTATTGAACTCCCTGGGAGTTATTTCCAAGGAAACAAGCTGGCTGCCTCCCTGAACTCAGTGGAAACGACTTTGAAATAAACATGTTTAGTGCATGTTACACAAAAATGCATCTTTAGCAGTTTGGCAGAGGCAGGAATGTAGGATACTACCTTCTATTGACTCAGACCAGCTGTCCTTTACCCTCTCTGAAAAAAGAAAAACCATTGACTACAATGTTTCACACTATCCAGTTTACAAAAAATATATATTAAACTACAGAGACAAGAATAATAAGGATTGCAGTTTATATTGCCTACCTAAAGCTTATATTTAGTTAGGGGATAGTCCTAGAATGATCAACAGTATTCTTGTTCTCCTGTCTTTTACAGAGAAACCAAGTGGGAGAAGTGTAAATGGTACGTACCTTTCAGGAAGGATAAGGTTATCAGTGATGGCTCTGTCTGCTTCCACCATTGGAGGTATTCTGAACAGGAAACTTCCAGAGGGGAGAGGGCTCTTGTGATTGTCTTCTGCTTGTTGGTTTCCCAAAGGCATCTGGCGGGACTAGAGGGGCCACTGGCCTGATCAAGCAGAGCTCCTATGTTCTTATATACCTGTAGGAAGTTTGCATCTGGAAAATGTCCACTTTATGCCTCTTATTACTATGTTTTTAATGCCAGCCTTTTTCCTGAAAGTGGGAGGGAGTGTCCAGACCTCTCTGTTTCTTGAGGGTTTCCTACTGGCTTTTACCATACTATTGTTTCCTCAGTTCTGAAAGAACTTTTCTGTTTCTTTCTTTATTTTCACCTCCAAATTTGTGTATGGTTTGTGTATTCTCTGTGCCTCAGTTTCCTTTCTTCTAATTCTCTTTTAAAAACTCTGACTTGTGATTTCCACAGTATCTTGAGAATTCTCTGTGTCAAATCCTACTAACTCACAAAAATTCTTCCTTATACTTTGTCTTCAGGTAGGAAATCAAGTTAGGTCTTCATGAATATAAATGTATCCCTGTACTGGAAAGTATCCCCCAACAAGTGAGAGGTTGGGAAGGGCTGCAGGCAGTGGTGGCTGATGCCCATTTGAAGGTCAGCTAGAAGGCAGAGGTTTGCGTGTCAAGACTCCGTAGCCACCCCTCGTTGGGAAATAACTCACACAAGGACACGGATATTAGGTTAATGTTACTGGGCAAATTTGACCACAACTTTATTGATTACAGAATGTGAGCGGTATTGGCTTAGGCATTGATTGGACCCGACTATATCTGACTCCTGCCCGATGTGCAGGAAGTCCGGTAAGGGTAAACCACCGGAAGGGGGAGCCCTGTCGATGCATACCAACTTGAGCTCCCCCTGGTGTTCCCGTTGGGGTCGTGTCATGGCCCTAGCCCCCGACCCAGGCTTCGGACAAGATCAACACCCCCGGATTCCTTTAACGGAATACCCTTAAGCTTGGAGGGGCAGGTGATGGCCACACCTCCCCTCCTCCATCACAAGGTCAAACAATGCCTAACTGCAACCCTAACAAAATTGTGACGATTGCTATGAGGTAGGCAAAAACCAAATGACCAGTGCCAATTTGCCAAGTGGAAAAATTCCTACCAGGCCCCTCAACAGTGACCAACCGAGGTCCATAGCAAGGCGAGTGCCTAAAAACCTGCAAAATAGGGAGGGAGGGCGGGTGATTGAAGAAGCGAGCCAAAGAGGAAGCCCTCCGACTCGCACTTCTGCTTAAACGGACCCAGCCACACACCCCAGCCAGCAGATTGGCTGGCCAGGCTCTGACATGGCCGGGATACCCCAGGCAATGGGGGACTCAGTCCCCTGCCCCCGGAGGGGAGTGGGTGACCATGTGGTCCACCGCAAGTCCTCCCCACTGGGAAGTGGAGAGAATTTGCAGCAATATCTATACTACGCCCAACATCCTTTGTCCACTTAACCATAGTTGTTTTAACCATTTCATCCTTTGTTTCCTGTACTAACAGCAATCTATACATTTTAGAAATTTATTTCTCATAATTTTCAAATAAGGATAAGTCACTTCCTGGTTCACACTGAGAAACTGTTTATATAATTAATTAAGTTGGTAGATTCTTCAAGTTACAAGAAAGGAGATTCTTACTAAACTTCAGAAAGAACTTTCTGACAATAAGAGCTGTTTGACAGTGGGATGGTCTCCCTCGGGAGGTGGTGGCTTCTCCTTCATTGTAGGTTTTAAAGCAGAAGTTGGATAGCCACCTGCCATGGATGCTTTGGTTGAGATTCCTGCGTAGAAGGGATGTGGACTAGATGAGCCTTGGGTGTCTCTTCCAACTCCAAGTGCTCACATATTGTTTAATTATCTGTTCTAGCACCTTTCCTCACACTGTAGTATTTAGTTGCAGGGCCCCAATTTGTCATGCCGAATAGCAAATGCTGATGAATGCACAATCAAGGACTGTGTGCAAATTTGCAAAACACATTTCACGGAATTCTTTTCCTTGATGCAGAGTTTTGAACTTTTGGGCATGCCCAAATTGTGACTCTCTTAACCAGCTTTCACTTCAGATCCCTTTTTCCTGATCCTGGCGCTGATTTGATGCATCTCTCTCCCTCTCTCCTGCATTCATATGTCAGTGGCTGGGTGTTTTCTTGCTTGTGCCTCACTCAGCAGGGAAAAAGAGCTGTGTGCAGTTCAACTGCTATTAATCAATGCCATTCAATATCCTTTCCTCCTGTAGACAGGATGGTGGGGTCAGTGGGTGGGGGAACTAATCATCCTTTGCTTTGTTTGCCTTCTCCCGCATCTTCCTCCCCAAGGCAATTGTATTATCATCCTCCCAGTCTTTAGAGACCTGCTTGGTCGTGGGCTGCTTGGCATGCTTTGAATAGGATATAAGGCAGAACAGCGGCAGGCTGGGGCTGCCGCTGAGTCAGCAGCAGCAAACCTAATGGCACTCCACCAAGGACACTGCAGGAAGGACAAAGGCATATGCTTAGAGCCATAAAGCAGGAGCCTTGGAATCAGGAGTGTCTCTTCCTTAATTTAGTGCCGTTCACTCCTGGAGGCAATTTCTTCCCTGTTAAGGGAAGGGGAAATCATTCCCCACCCCCTTCTCAAAGATGGAGCATTTCTCATCTAATCATGCATTAACCTTTGCCCTCCCATTAGGTCTGAATGCATCTGAGTCCTCAGATGCTTTTAGGGCAGAAGTCCAATTAGCCAAAGTGGCTCTTCATGACAAGCGTTGGCTGTTCCTCCCAACAGAATCAAAGCAGAGGAGGGGGAGATGCTTTAATGTAAGGGGAGTCAGATTATTGATTTTGTATAGATCATCCCTGGGACTGGTGGGTGGAAGCAGAGACTCCTCTCTGTCAGGGCTGAAAGGGAGGCGGGAGTGCAGCTTTCTGGGAAAGAAATGAAAATCAGCTTATGCAAGGAGAAATCTCCTTTGCCCACCATCACCTGGGATTCTTGTTCCCCATGCTCCACCGATGGCAGGGCAAACCTGTCAACTTTGATAGTTTTTTTCTCAGCTTCTCATGCTTCCATTCTTATGTTTCATCAACCCTATTTCCATATCCATTTGCATTTTTGTTTTAAAAATTGAAGTTTGTCTGCATTTTTACAAGCATGCATGAATATTAGGAAAATGCATATGAATTTTAATTAACTACAGTGTTCATTTATTTTTTCCACATATTTGCCCGAAGGTTTGCCTAGTATACACATTTTTGCAAGCAAATTTTCCCTACTATTCATTTTTGTATGCTATTTTCTTGAATATAAACATTTTTGTAAGCATTATTATTGGTTGAAGGACTGCATCACAACACTTGGAGAAATGCAAATTTTGAAGAATTGGCTGCATTTCAGTCTGCACATTAGTTTGGGAAATGAAAATTTGGCAGGTTCGTATTAAAAAGCAAACCAAACCAAATTTCTCTCGCATCCCTATTTCTCCCCATTGCACAAGAAAATTATTTTAAAATGCACACCCACAAATACTCAAACTGATCCTAGAACTTTCATTTATTCAGTGTTTCTCTGGTGACCCAATTATGTTGTAAAGGTGAAAGTCATTGATCTTGCATGGCAGGCTCCAGCAATTCCTCCCTAAATGAAATAAAAGGGCGCAAATAAACTCCTTAGTAATACGTGCACTGAAAACTGAGTATGGCATTATGTGGTCTGGCTGCACAATTAAAAGTGGAAGGAGGCTATCAATGCATAGCTGCAGCTGCCAAATTTGGGTAGCATTTCCCCCAGTGAAAGAAAGGCTTATGTGTCTTCACTGGAGACTGGTCCATTAGAGGGACTGGGGCACTGCCCCACCAACTTCAGCCAGCTCTTAGCCAGTCCCTACCTGCTTGCTTTGACTTACATCCAGTCAGAGGGTGGCTCTGCCTGTCATTGACTCTGACTCCACCTACTGTTGGTCTCCTTGCCTTCTACCCTGCCAATATATTCTAGAGATGGAGGATATGTGAAATTACGTATATTGGCTGAAATAAGGGATCTATGGTGCCTCCACATCAGAAGAGCCCTGCTGGATCAGACCAAAGGTCTGTTGCAGGAATGAAGGACTTCAGGCCTGGCCTCAAGGCCTCTCTATCCTTCAGGACTCTTCCTCCCCAGGCCAGCAGTTGTGCTCTGTGACTTCCTCAAGTGCTTTTGTCATCATGTTTTTGATCAAGGCTTTGCTTTCCTGGATGGAGAGATATGGGTATGGGCAGAAACTTCTGGTTCTTTCATGGGTGGAATGTGGCCTTCCATTCAAAGGTAAGAGTCACATTCAATGTCTATATTTACCACCAGATCCAGATCTACCTTCTCTCTACTTCTGCCATAAGCTTGGCAAGGGAGCAGTTTAGAAAACACACATTCACAGGCTGCCCCAGCTGTGCCTAACTCCAGCATGGTCAATAACTTGGGTGTTAAGATCCACATCAAATTAAGACTAATGCATGGTAAGCTGCCAATGCACATAAACCTTGCCAGTCTAGACAAGCCCTTAACATAGTCTAAAGAAATATTTCTGGCACCAGTTTCTTATTTCAGCTGCATCAGCCCTTAATCAAATGTACTGACAATATTCCCAGCTTGGTTGCAAGAGAATTGTTGATGGCGTTATTAGCCGAAGTGTCAATACCAATTTCAGGTGTAATATTCCATGTGGGTCCTCAGTTTTCTTAATTTTCTTCCCCCTCCCCCCCAGCATGATACAGAAGCAGTGAGGCATCCTGAGAGGTGTGAGGCAAGTCTGCTGATTGAGTTGCCTCTTTCACACGCCAGTGAGAATCGCTTAGCAGCCTGTCTCTTTTCAGCAGTTTGTCTCTCCTTCTTTTCAAATATAGTCTCAGGGATAGGGAGATGCTCTGACCACAAATTGAGAATCAATCTCATTTATTTGTCTGCTCTGAAGTGAAAAGGAATGCCTTTAAAAGGACATGCCAAGAAATTAAAAGTGATATTTGAAATCTCATTTTGTACAGATGCCTTTTGTGGCTGGATTTTTAGAATATATATGTGCATATGTTTTTAAAATAGCTTATTCACTGGGGAATTTTTATAAGCATGTTCCCTAGGTTTTCTCCTTCTTTTGAAATATGAGGATTCTGATTTAGGTGATGGGCTTACAACTTGATGAGTCACAGTTTGTTTTTTGTTAAGCTCTTGGTAGCAGAAAGCAAGGTGTTCACAGCACAGGGGCATCAGGGACATAGACAAAGGCTGCAGATGGAGGGACCTGTCAGCTTGGTTTCTGCCTGTTCCTCATTTTCCCCATTTTAAAATCAGCCATCTTTCCACATCAGTTTGTGATTATTATTATTATTAAGTGCTAAAAAATCAATCAACATTTTAGTGTGTATTTTTTTCCATTATACATTTTTGCAAGCTAGTTTTCTAAATATAATGCACATTTGTGTGTTATTTGTTAATTTATTTAATACCCTTGAGGATGTAAAAAGATCTAAGCCATAGCTTAGCAGCCACCTATTATGAGCCCACATCTTCCCTCCTCTCATCCATCAATGATTCTCAAAACTGCTACCCTTTTCCTTCCCACTCACTGTATCGGGCTGCTGCTGCTAATTCCAAAAGTAACAAGGAGAGGGGAGAGAAGGAGTGAGGCCTTTCCCCTCCCCTCCCTCCAATTGCATGATGAGCAGCTGTGCAGCATGCCAGGTGCAAGTAGACCTGAGAAATGTAGTTTTGTGAAGGGTAACCTTGGATATTTGCTTACTGTTCTTTGAAAAAGCTTGCAGACAACAAGCACATTGCAAATCAGGATGTGTGGTGCAGCCAAATAATATTTGTCACTACAGTCCACAAGGTGACTATAAAGTAGGGTGAAGTGGGAGGGAAATGTGAATCACTTTCCTTATTGAGCATGTACTATGACCACCAAGGAGAGAGCTTTTCCAGTGTTGGTGAAACAGCTCCACGACAACCTCCCTAAAAGGAAGCCTCCTGGACCTTACTTTTATGAATGGAAGAGGGATTTGTTCAGTCTGTTCAGACTCATCCATAAGAAATGCAGGTGGCACTGTGGTCTAAACCACCGAACCTCTTGGGTTTGCTGACTGGAACGTCGGCAGTTTAAATCAGTGTGATGGGGTGAGCTCCCATTGCTCTGTCCCAGCTCCTGCCAACCTAGCAGTTCAAAAGCACACCAGTGCAAGTAGATAAATACTGTGGCGGGAAGGTAAACGGCGTTTCCATGTGCTCTGGCTTCCACCAATGTCTTCCATGTGCCAGTAGCCATTTAGTCATGCTGGCCACATGACCCAGAAAGCTGTCTTTGGACAAATGCTGGTTCCCTTGGCCAGAAGCAAGATGACCGTCACACCCTATAGTCACCTTTAACTGGACTTAACTGTACACGGGTCCTTTAACTTTATCTTTACTTACCCACTCCAATGGTCCTGAATTTGTTTGTGGTTCAGCATGCAACTTTGAGTTGGATTAAGCACTTCTCTGGATTTGCAGTACTGTCAGCACACACACACACACACACACACACACCATAATTTGCAAACAAAATGTTTATTTCATGGCATGGGAAATGCATTGAAAAAATATTGGAAAATCTGTATTTTATGTAAACAGTATGCACAAAATGTGTACAATTTCAATATAGATTTTTTACGCTCAGCATTTGAATGCTAGTGAAACCAGAAAAGGATGGAATTTAACTGCTCAGTCCATCCCAACTTACTTTACAAGCTTTCAGGTTAACAATCAACAAACCAAAGCACAACCATCCTTCTGAATTTACATTCCATGAATTTTGCAGTGCAGTTCTTTAGTCAAGTAGCCTGTACTGAAATGCATATACTGTGCACAAAATGTATTTATTGGTGGAAATAATACACAAAAATACATTATATGAGGGAAAAATGCTTTGCAAATATATCTATTCGGGAAAATTGAATTCAGAAAAGTGTGAAATAGAAGAAATTTCCACTAAACTGTTAATAATTTTTTATGAGAACCCCCTCCCCCAAAAAATCTGATGCAGAAATATGGAGAACTGAACTCAAGAGTAGAAAATGAGAAAGTGAGAAAAAACAAAACTGACAGTTTTGCCCATCCCTAAATAAGACATTGTTATTTAATGAGGCATTACACAGTCCTTTCCTGGACAACTTCTGAGCTTCTGTTGCTCACTTTATTGCAGGGCTCTAATGTTTTAATTACTAATTACATGTTGCGAAATTTCTAAATATTGCAATTTTCCCCTTAGATAATTTGTGGTTGATTTCCAATCTCCCCCCCCCCCCCAATTTTATGTATTTTCCATTTTCTTACTTCTTATGTGTGGTTGGTGGATCATAAATAATACATATTTGCATTTGTGTTTTATTGCATTCTGATCTTCAAATAAGTTGTACACTGCCCTGGAATTTGGTTTGATTAATTTGGGCTGCAGACTAGAAATGTTATAAATAAAAATGAATAGAGAGAAGGTTTTGAATTCTATAAGAATTGCAGAATTGATCATCAGGGTTGGACACTGCCTTAATTTGTTTGTTTTGTTTGTTTAGTCGTTGAGTCGTGTCCGACTCTTCGTGGCCCCATGGACCAGAGCACGCCAGGCACTCCTGTCTTCCACTGCCTCCCGCAGTTTGGTCAAACTCATGCTGGTAGCTTCAACAGGCAAAGACAAAGACAACAGGCCTTAATACTACTTGCTATTATTATTTCAGGCAAAAAGAATACTTCAGATAGATCAGAGGTCAAAAAATATTTTGTATTCTTAGTCTCTCGCATCAGAACAAATGGCTTCCATTCATCCTATAGCTCTTTTATTCTTCTTTGACCTGATCGAAATAGTGCTGTGAAAACTTACGGCTAAACCAATTGCTCAGGCTTCTTGTGTAATCTTGGTGAGATATTAGGAGCAGAACGTACAAGAGACCCATATATTATCAAAGTTGGAGGGGCTAAGATGGAATCTGCACAAGATTAGCTCAATTAGTTTAAAAGCAAATGATGGCTGGGATGATAGGTAGTGCCAAGAAGCAGTAAATCTACAGCATCCCTTCACTTGGGCAGAATATTAGATACTGAGATATTGTGCATATTCCTCCCAACTAGACAAGAAATGAAGATCTCAAGCAATTACTCTAAGTCTAGAATAATTAGCCTTCTGTGGAAAGGACTTGCACTTTCTAGATTTAAATCTGGTAGCTTGTATTCTTAGCTGGTGCAACAAAAAATGATCCATTGCTAGCGCCATTGAAGACCATGCTCTATCTGTTTCAGGGCATTCTTTTAAAGCAAGGATGCCTTTCCAGATATGGTTGAACTCTAACGCCCATCAGCCTGAGCCAAGGATGGTGGAAGTTGTAGTCCAGCAACATCTGGAGGACCACATGTTCCTTTTCCCCTGATTTTAAAGAGTTAGCTGTTCCCTGTGAGGAGAGACACTTGCTCTTGTAGTTGCTTAGAAGCTGAGCAGGGGAAGTGGGTAGACAGGCTCTCAGAGTGATAGTGCGAATCTTTAAAACAAATGGGTTTTTCCCAAAGCAACAGCATTACCTTACACACAAACACACACAGAGCCTCTACTTATTAATGATTTATTTATTAGACTTGCATACTGCCCTTCAAGGTAAAAGCACAAATAAATAGTTAAAACAACAACAACAACAACCCCTCCCATGAACATATTTAAAAGGCTGTGGGATATTAATCACCCAAAGGCCTGGCTGAAGAGGGACATTTTTGCCTGGCGCCTGAAGATATATAATGAAGGTGCCAAAAAGGCACTGGAAGGAGTGACAGATGGGCTGTGCCACTGCATTTGCCCTGCACCAACCTCCTTGCTGCCTTGCGCCTCCTGGGGAGTTGGTGTAGCAGCTCCACCCCACCCAGCAAGCAGCTTCTGCTGCTAGCCACTCACGCCGAGTTCCTCCAACAGAAAATTATACAAAACCAAAAACCCCAACAACTACCACGACCATGAGAGAATATCCATTTACATAGCCCAAGGGAATATTCAAAACACATCATTTAGCAACAGCAGCAGAGGGACAGTATTTATTTATTTATTTATTCATTTATTACATTTACGTTCCATCTTTCCTCCAAGGAGTTCATGGTGGCATATATCGTTCTTTCCTGACTCATTTTATTCTCACAACAACCCTTTGAGGAGAATTAGGCTGAGAAGCTGCCCCAAGGCCATCCAAGATACTTCATGGCAGATTGAGAATCCAGCCAGATCATAGACCAGCACCTAACCACTATGCCACACTGACTTTCACAGAGCTGGAGGAGTGAGGAATTAACCCACTTCCCCTGCATTGTTGAACCCCCAGTCCTTTGTTTCTCTACAACAGAGATGTGCAAACTTTTCCCCAAGGCCTGCATTCCCTTCTGGACAAACCTCTGGTGGCCACATCTCAGAGCCAAAGTGAGCAGGGCAACAAATATTCAATTTACTTTTATGTAGGCTAGTTTCTACTCAGAACCACACATCTCTGTCTATCCCCAATCCAGGCAAAGAAGATGTGCTATCAGAGTCGAAGAATGCATTACAGGCAGGCAAAAATGTTCAGCATATGAAGCTGGGTCAGTTTTGGGTGTGGCCTGTGGCAAGTTCCAAGGGCCAGATGGGGAGGTCTGGAGGGCCACATCTAACTCCTAGGTCTGAGCTTCCTCACCTCTGCTCCCCAAGGCAAAGTACACAGCTTCAAGATATTTTCTAAACTACTTCAAGAGTTATAATAAGTCAAGTGTGTGCTAGCTCCACTCCCTATCACTATGTCCACCGTACTGCAACTGAGTGGTGATTTTCCTGCGTTCCAAAATGCATGGAGAGCCTCCATGAACACAGAAGGTTCCTCATAGATGGGGAAAGGCCACAGCTCACTGGAAGAGCAACTTCTTTGACTGCAGTTTCAACCCCCAGCATCTCCTGGTAGGGATGAGAGGAACCTGGTCTGAAATCCTGGAGAACCACTGCCAGTCAGTGTGGACAGTACTAAGATAGATGGACCAATGGTTTGATTCAATATAAGGCAGCTTCTTGTGCCCACTCCTTGAGCTGAAAGGGGATAGGAAAGGCATGGATGGCGGGGCAGAACTAGCATCTCATCATCAGTGCCCTTTGCTGAAAAGAATTAACAGGACTGAAAATGCATACATTTCCTTTAATTAATATTATGCAAAAGCAAAAATAACAATTGGGACTTTCTTGAGTCAGCAGGCTACATCTCTTTAGCATTCAGGGCAGGCTGCAGCTGCCTCCCAGCCCATGTCTTTATTTGACACTGTGGGTAGTAAGGATTTTTCTAATATCCGTACAGATCTTGAAGTGGGAAATTGATCTTTCCATACTGTTTTTATTACTTCATGGTAGCTAAAAATAAACCCTCTTTCCTGCAAAGGCACTCCATTTTATAGAGTTTAGTGTAAGGCAATGATATTTGAGGGCATGGAAACATTTCAAGTGAACAGATGCAATTACAAAAGGCTAAGATCTCGTGATTGCTTTGTGACATTTTATTACATAAAGAAAACTCTGTCTTCTACGTTACATTTTGCAAGACAAGAAATGTTTTGTGATAGCATTTATAATTACGACATACATCCTTTTTCACATTCTGATTAGGTCACCAACATTTTTATGACTCATTTTGTTGTGGTTATTTTTACCTCTTTTTCCTTATTACATTTTTACCCTGCCCTTCATTGAAGGAGCTTACAACAGCAAGCCTGTCACGGCAACAACTTTGTGAGGTGATTAAGCTAATGTGCCATTCAGATGCTCATCAGCCCTGGTCAGAATGGCCAATGGTCAGGGTTAATGGGAGACTTAGGCCAGTGTGATTCAACCTTGGTTCTTTAAATATTGCTGGCCTCCAACTCCCATCATCCACAGCCAGCTTACCCAGGAGTCAGGGATTGTGGGAGCTGAAGTCCAACAACATCTGGGAACCCAAGGTTGAAGAATGGTCCATTTGGGTAAACGTTGGCTTGTCATATGTCGGGAAAATTCCCGACATGTCCTGGTTTTCTACAATGACCGCTCCCCACATCAAATAGGGGGTGCATTTTGTGTGGTCATGCGCAGCCCCCTAGATCCCAGTGCGGCTCCCGGTAGTACGGCCTACCTCAGCCAGTCGTCCAATCCCGCCTTGGGAGGTGTTGCCAGGTGGTCGGCCAGGTAGGGGGAGGGACGCCCTGCCCACACAATGGAAGGTGAATCTTACCTGTGAAGCGTCAGTTGGCTCCCACCCTGCCCTCCCTCAGTTAAGCCCCCCCCCTTCTCCACAGGTATGCGGGTGCTGCTACATCATGGTCTCTATTGAAGGGCCGGAAAGGAATTTTCCTACATTGGCAGGTTTTGCCTTTCCCATGGCAAAATGTCACAACTTTGGCGGTTTCAGGCCTTGGGCGGAATCCTTTAGTCTATCTTCCTAAATGGGGGGGGGGCGTGAAGCAGTGACCCATGCCCCCCTTGCGGCGGTGATCCCAGGGTTCCCGGTTAAAGGGGTCTTGAGGGGAGGCATTGACCATATGCCAAGAGGTTGTCATTGCTCTCCGCTGCGACGGTAGCAAAACAGGGGGCGGGCTCTCTGCTTGAACATATGTTCTGCAGAACCAGCCCAATCTCCACACATTCTGGATAACCCTGATGTCTCCCAGAACTCCAGCCGGGGACTGGAAAGGATAAACACCCAATGCCTGAGCCAAGGTCTCCCTACATCTGAAACTTGATAAAGTTGTGGCCAATTTTAATCCCATAGCACGTTGTCTTGAGTCATTATTCCGCTCGGGGGGTCACCTGGGGTTGGGGGGAACTTCGCCTGTCCACGCAAGATTTTAGGGAAAACTGGGATGTATGACAACACAATGGAAAAAGCAGCAGAAAGAGCCCCAAAAGTTTTAAATCACTGGTTGTTTTTTTTTAAAAAAAAAGCTCAACAATTTGGGTGGTTACTTTGAAATATGGCAACCCTAGGTCAATGGGGCACTGTCCCATCAACCCCAGTCTGCCTTCAGACAGCCTCCAGCTGCCTGTCTTCTGATTTATAACCACTCCATGGGGGTTGCACTGACTTGTCAGCTTCTTACTCCTTGGGGAACTGGCAAGGAGGAGGATGGAGACAAGCCAGCATTAGCTGGCTCTGGCACCATCAATGGTTGGTTTCCCTGTCCTAACAGTCGCAACAAACACCAGTCACCACTGCTAATCAGACATTGGGCTACTTCTGCATAGCCCTCAACTGCCCTGATTTATGGAAGGCATCCCCGTTTAGGGGACTGTGCTCTCTTGCAAGTCACCTGGCTCCTGTGAGATCATGGCCCTGGAAGATGTGCGTTCCAGTTTTCTGCTGGGTCGTGTTGGAGTGTATCACTTGGGGTTAGAGTTGCTACTGAATGCCACCTGAAGTGAAATTTTGAGGTAATCATTAGAATTCTTGTAAAACACCAGAATAATTTTAAGGGAAGCAAAACTCCATAAAGCACAAGAAAGTCTGGGGTAATGTTGGTGGGTCCACACACTTGTAATTTCAAAGTCAAGAAAAAGAAAAAGAAATTGCATATAAACTGGCTCTTGGAATTACTTCGCTGCAGGCAAAGTAAGGTTGGGGCAGCTTTGCAGAGAGAGAATATGTGTGTGATGGCCTCAGAGGAAATTCTGGATTCAGAACAAAAGTGGGCATATTTGGGAGTTCTTTGAAGCTGGGGTGCTCAGAAGTGGCTCAATGAAGTTGTGCCATTTAGGGTGTAATCCAAATCCCATGCTAATCCAAATCTCAGGGCTATAATGAATGTCCTGAGGACATGCTATGACAGTCACAAAAATTATGATAGATACAGTATAATGATGTTTCATAAAAATTAAGCATCTTTATTTTCTTGATGTTGTTTGTGAGCTTTGATGAAGACTTCTATTAACTTAAGAGACAGAGTCACAACATCATTTATTAGCTGGTCTACTAGTGAATGTTACCCGCTAAAACCTGATTATAGAGACCAAGGCTGGGAATTTAAAATAGTTGTTACTGGGTGGGGTTGAGCTGCTATTCAAACGTCCCAACAGGTGGGCTGCTGTTGGTTCCTTGGAGAGAGATGGGTGAGGAGGGGAGCATAAGCATGAGCAGAGCAGCGTATGGATGGGTGCAGTAGCTGTGCCATACAAAAGTGACATTTTCCTTCTGCTCTCATAATATTAGAACCTGAGGCCTGAATATTAGAAGAATTAGGACAGGCAAAAAGTACTTTGCATTGTGTATAGCTGAGCTCTGGAATTTGCTCCTGCACAATACAATCGCGACCACTGCATACCAGTGGCTGAGAAGCACAGGCTACATAAGTAGCTTATTGTTTCCCATGCTATCATTTCAGGAGTTAGAACGTGAACCCAACAAAATATCTCACACATCCTTATGTGATTTCTTAAGTCCTCATCCCAAGTCATCAGCAGATTCATGATCAGAATCAGTCGTTTTAAGACAAAAGGATATTAATAAATTATTACTTATTCAGCTTATATCCTGCCCTTCTTCCCAAAGGAGCCCAGAACTTGCAAGCGTATTTGTGAGATTATGGTTGGTCCTCATAAAGGCATTTGAAATTTACCTTTTATTGTCCTCCCATTTGCACAGCAGATCATACAAAGCCGCTCTCCTTCACAGGAGAGAGGGGATGCAGGCTGGCCTCGCACTCTCCTGTGCTTAGCGGGGGGGGGGAGTGACGAGTCCCCCCGTGTCATTGGGGAGTCACAGCCCGTGTCATGGCCACAGCCAGCCAATCTGGCTGGTTGGGGGGGCATGGTTTGCCACATTTAGGCGGCTGCAAGCTCTTCCTTCTGCTTCCTGCTTCCGCGGATCTCCCGCCCTTTCTTTTTGTGTTCAACACCTTGACCTTGCTATGGACCTCAGTTGGTCGCCTGTTGAAGGGACCTGGTAGGAATTTTTCCACTTGGCAGATTGGCACCAGCCACTTGGTTTTCGCCTACCTCCTAGCAAATCATCACAACATTGTAAGGTTTGGCGGTTAGGCATTGGAAAAGCTTGGTTGATGGGAGGGGAGGCTGTGGCCATCACCTGCCCTTCCCCTTTAAGGGTATTCCATTAAAGGAATCTGGGGGTTGTGATTCCTGTCCAAAGCCTGGGTAGAGGCTAGGGCCATGGCACGACCCCTATCGGTGACCCTGAGGGGAGCTCTGAGTTGATGTACATCAATAGAGCTCCCCCTACTGGTGGTTAATCCTTGTGAGACTACCTGCATGGCGGGCAGGAATCAGATATAGTCGGTTTGGGTCCAATGCCTAAGCCAGGCTTCCTCAAACTCAGCCCTCCAGATGTTTTTGGCCTACAACTCCCATGATCCCTAGCTAGCAGGACCAGTGGTCAGGGATGATGGGAACTGTAGTCTCAAAACATCTGGAGGGCCAGGTTTGAGGAAGCCTGGCCTAAGCCAATGGCACTCACATTCTGTAACCAATAAAGTTGTGGCCTTTATTGGCCCATTAACCTAAAATACTGGTGTCCACGTGTTTTATTCATCAAATGGGGTGGGGTGGGGCCTTGACGCACAAATATGTCTGCAAGTGGCAATAGCATGCAGCCTGATCCTAGGTATTGTCTGGAAAAGGAAATCCCCTGAGAATAATGGGAATTACTCCCAAATTACTCTATACACTTCTTAGAGCAGAAGTATGAGACATATCTAAATATAACTTGTCATTCATTTTACATAACTGCTGTAGAATTTTTCTTCCAACTGTGGTGCCATAAAAGAAGAAGTGATCTCATGCACCCTGAAAAAAAAAAGATTAGAATAGATTTCAAGCAAATGAATTCTGGTGGATTGAGAGGATGATAAAGAAACAGGCATTCTTATTCTTTTTACCGCCTCCAGAAACTGAGTGGAAGGAAGGAACAAAATGGCTTTTAAATTATACATCCAATCTAACTAATTTTTTTCTGCATTATGAATGAGATAGTTAGGAGACAGAGCTATGGAGGTCAGGATGACAGACAAATCTTCAATAAGTAGATGAAGAAAGCCAAGAAAACCTAGCCAGACCTGAAAACTGCATTCATCATTCACTTAGATCTGTGCCAAAAACCTGTATCAGCTGCACATCAAGGTAGATCAAGAGTTTGATAGTTCCAGTTTTCAGTACCTGTGAGGAGCACCTGAGGGCTTAAAGGGAGAAAATATCTCTTTCTCCATCTTTGGTCCTTTGGTTGCAATATATTCTGAGGTGATAACAGCAACAGCTGTGTTCCCAGCAGCCACCAGCTGGGAGCCTCCATTTCCACCTTCAAAGTACATGTGAACATTGCCCTGTCATCTTCTGGCATTGTTTGCAGGGGCCTTCAGGGCAGGGGGATGGAGGCCACCAAGGGGGGCTTCCATTTTCCTTTATATCCCTGCTTGAGTGACACCACATGCAGGAAACTCAGCTCTCTATAGAAAAAAGCTCTCTGGTAGGTGCATCTTGTCTCCCTCACTATAAACATGCAGAAGGAAGTTGAAATTAAACTATCCCTGTTCACTCAGGCATTTAAAAATCTGTTTTTATATGTTCTTAACACTTTTAAATGTTTGTTAAGATGCTTTTATTTTAATTCAATTGTGCATTGTTTGTCTTCTTATATGTTTGCTGCCCTGGGCTCTTTTGGAAGGAAGGGTGGAATAGAATCTTTAGGAATAATAATAAACAAGAAAAATAAAATTGATAGAGTTGTCTTTTCCTTTTAAAAACTATTTTTTTTTACAAGAATTGGATCAGTATCACCCAGATAAAATTGTCATAAAAGTTATGGCATGACATTGGCTAAGTGGCTATTATCCTGTGTGCTGCTGCTGCTGCCCTGGTCAATGTGATAAGTCTATTGGGATGATACATCACAGGACAAAAGATTACACTTGCTGGAAGGCTGGAAAAGCTATCTGAACTAACAATGGATGAAAAATATGCCCCATTGTAGCTGCTGCTAAATATAAACATTTTCCCCAGAGGTAAAAGGGGGGGGGGAGAGAGAAAGCAAGTAACCCTGATGCTGTCACCCACGTATCTTGAACTGCAAGATGGCACATCAAATACACTTCCTTTTATTTGATAAATAGTTTGGGGATTGTGAAAAGATGCAAGAGTCCAGGGTTGATGCAGACATAGTATTTGAAGGTGGCTTGATATAACTGACTCCCAAACAAATGTACAATGGGGGGGGGGGGGAGGATGGCTGCCATTAGACAGTCACCCTCACTCGGCCTAACCAACCTCACAGGGTGGTTGGGAGAATAAAAGGGGGGGGGGCTAAGAGAATATCAGTCAGAGTTATTAAACACTACCCAGAGTTATTTATGATTTAATGGGAACATAGGAACTGTCTTGCGCCAGCCAGACCATGGACTGATTGAACTGGCAGCAACTCTCTTTCAGGCAGGGGTTTCTTACAGGGGACCTTCTGCATGCAAAGCAAATCTTCTACCACTAAGCTACAGCCTTGTCCCGAAAAATCATGTACTTGTAAATAAAAGGAAATAATCAAACACACAACTTCCCCACCTGCACCTGCTTCCTAAATGGGTCTCCTGTCCTGAAACATTTCTTCTCACCTCTTCCACCCACCTGCATTTCTTGGCAATGGAGATTAGCCATATTTACATTCTTTTTACAACTTGGCATTTTTTTTAACCCTTCACAGCTCTACCCTACGGGACCGCCTCTCCTGGTATGTCCCACAGAGAAACTTACGGTCTTCAAATAAAAACATCTTGAAGGTCCCAGGCCACAGAGAGGTTAGGCTGGCCTCAACTAGAGCCAGGGCTTTTTCGGCTGTGGCTCCGATCTGGTGGAACACTCTGTCACAAGAGACTAGGGCCTTGCGGGACTTGACATCTTTCCGCAGGGCCTGCAAGACAGAGCTGTTCCACCAGGCCTTTGGCCAGGGCACAGCCTGACTCCCTCTCTCGGCAATCTTCGCGGAGCTCTGGCCCAATGGTTGCCAGTGGCTTGATTTGAATTAATTTTATAATGAATGATTTTAGAGTGTTGTGTTGTGTTGTATTTTTGTACTGTTTTATTGTTGTTAGCCGCCCTGAGCCCGGCTTCGGCTGGGGAGGGCGGGATATAAATAAAATTTATTATTATTATTATTACCTGTCTGCACAATTATCAGAAGTTTGGCTCTCCATTACTTTCTGGGCAAGCCAGGTGTGTGTTTAAATGGGAACATTATGAATATGTGAGGCATCAAGAAACTGAGCATTGGCAGCTTGGCTCCTGCCAGCTGTTAATATATCTGTGGTGGTGTCATAATATGTTTCTTATTATATCCACCATGAGAGATATTGCAAATGGCTGAAGGTAATTATGCCTCTGCCCTTTGTTTCTGACCATTCTCCGGTGAAATTGCTCAGAAACATTTCTGTTTTTGAGTGTTTTCATGGAAACAGTTACAGATGGGTAGCCGTGTTGGTCTGCCATAGTCGAAATAAAAAAATTCCTTCCTGTAGCACCTTAAAGACCAACTAAGTTAGTTCTTGGTATAAGAAGTGAAGAAGAAGTGTATATGAAGAAGTGTGCATGCACACGAAAGCTTATACCAAGAACTAACTTAGTTGGTCTTTAAGGTGCTACAGGAAGGAATTTTTTCATGGAAACAGAATTTCAGATTGGGGAAACATGAACCTGGCATCAGTGTTAGTTTGATGCTTTGGGCTTGCCTTGTGGCAAGTGGCCATTTTGAATTCCTCACAGTTATAGGGAGCAGCCCTACACCAGGGCATTGTGAATAATTAAAATGGTGGATGGCTGACATCAGTGCTGCTGCCTGACACCACTGATTAGCTAATGGGGGAAGAGGCAAGGATGTGGGGAGGAGGCAAAGAGGGCCACCCAATGGCACTTGTCTGGGGACTCCCTCCCTGCTGGAGCTGGCTGAGAGAAAAGGTGATATAAAGAGCATTGAAATTGTTTTCTAGCGGCTTCAAACTATGACTTTGATGTTAAAGGTCAGGTTGTATTAAATCTTAAAGCTGAAAGAAAGAACCCAAGACTATCAAGCTTAATTCCGTGGCATGAGACATGAGGTCCCAGTTTCCTCCTCCCAATCAATGTACACAAGTCCAAACCACAGTGTACTATCATGGAGCAGGTAGAAACAAGAATTACGGAGCCAGTACCTGGTCAAGCATTTCAGTTGCTTATGGAAAATGCATGGAGGAACCTTGAGAGTTGCAGAAGTACAACAAATCTTTATTGGGGGGGGGGCATGAAAGGAGCACTCCCAAAAAAAGGCCCACTGAGGACTGAGCATGCTCAGGTGGCCACAGAATGCTGACTGGCTTTTTTTGGTGGGGGAGCAGCAGGAATCAAATGGAGTATCCTGGAAGAAAGAATGGCTGATTGTCTGAAAACAGGAGCACTCCATCCTGCACTCCTACACTCTGGGTTCCATTTCCATTGCCTGAGAATATCAAATTTCCAACCCATTCACTTTGCAGTCAAAATCATTAACCTCCTTTGTCATGTTAATCACAGAACCCCCCTCCCCAAATTCCTACACTGGTTACCTTTCTGCTGCTGCATCCTGGATGACCTCCTAGCCCTCAGTTTCAAGGCACTCTGTGGTATTTTATCACAAATCACTCTGCTTTTATTTCCTGATATATCCTAACCCTTTGCTCCTCTGCTGTCCCTAGCCATCCAAAATCCCCCTGGTTCTCAAGTAACTCTAACCTTTCTCAGTTGCAGCTCTGTATGCCGCCTAGGACAACTTACACTTTACTCCTTCAAATGTCTCCTCAAACCTAGGGCTGCCATTCATCCAGATTTTCCCAGACATTGCATCCCTAACTCATCATATGCAAGTCTGATGGTTCCCATTGACTTTTAATTAGGTTTTAAAATGTAGTTGTTGCTGACTGCAATTATTTAGTTCATTTGTTCAGCTAGTAATATCATTCTTTGAAATATGTGCAGGAGTGGCACTATAATGTACCTAGTGCACATTGATCATCAAGTGCCTGCAAGGTTTTCTTAATGAACACAAACAAGATAAATGTATGCCCATTCCTCCAACTAATAAAGCCTATTTGATTCATTTGTATCTGGGCTAAGTTAATCAGACCCAATTCAAACAATGCATCAAGACTGGTGGTCCAGGATAGATAGTTGCCCTGCCAAAGGACAAATGTGCTTTTAAAGCATTATGAAATGTGTATCTTCATCAGGCCAGCCCACTTGGCCACGATGGGCTAAATCTAATAACCACAGGTATACGTTTTCCAATGACCTCAAGCTATGGTGAATGAAAAGAGAGAGACCAAGCCATAGAGATAAAATGCACGATGATAATACTGTGCTCTTGCATGGTTTCTAGTCAGGAAGAATGTTCATTGGGTTGTGCCCTTGCAATTCATTTTTTGTTATTATTCAACATCCATTTTGCACAAATGATACCGCTAGGAAGAACATCATGGCACTGTAGAGACCAAGCTGTCCCCATCTATTGGTCAGCAAACCAGCTGCTGCTCCAGTGCTTCCTTCCTTCTGCCCTCAACATTCCTTTTTCCTTTTATATCATGTCTATTAAATTGTCAGCTTGTGGGCAGGGCCTATCATCATTCATATATGCAATGTGTAGATAATTTTAAGCACTTTGTAAGTGTTAAACTCATGATAGTGAGTCTGGACACTGATCAATCTACTTCCTTATTGTTTCCTCTGATTGACAGTGGCCCTCCAGAGTCCCCAAAGAGTGAATATGTTGGAGTGAAAAGGGGGATTTGATGGTGTCTGTGAAGATTCCCCTGAGCATCCACACTCCAAAGTGCACCTTTTCATAGCTATTCTTTTGGTGCTTATAGTCAAAGAAGGATGGAACTACTGTTCTGCATTCTCAGCTTGACTCTTGCAATGTACTGTACATGGGACTACAAAGTCAGAAACTTTGGGAGGACCTCAGTTAAGGAGATTGCTTGATTGGTGCAATTATTTCAGCTTGCATAGAATGATGTTCCTGCTCTTCTCAGTGGGAGCCAATTTGGGGAGGGTGTGTACATGTGTGGCATGCAGGGGGGAGGAAAGGGGGAGATGCCATGTTGCATTAGTGGAAGTCTTTGCATGAGACCCATTAGTTGAATCCAGGCCATAATGTTCAGTTTGTGGCACATTTTGCTTTATCTGAAGCTTACTACACATCTCATTGAACAGTGGTTCTCTTTGAACCAAATTGGACGTAAAAAGCCCTAACCAGCCTGCATCTGGGATACCATATATAGTGCCCACTCCAATATACCACCCTCCTTGTGACTTAAGCTAAACCTGATAATCACTGTTTAAGGTGTCAGCTAAGAGCAGAGCTTTTTTGGTGGTAGCACCAGCATTATGGAACTTCTTCCAAAGAAAGATCCATTAGCTGCACTCTGTTGGAATGTTTGCAGAATTTGTGAAAAACCATTTTTTTCTACCAAGACTTCTGTGAGCTCCTTGGACTTACATGTGCATTTTAAAAGTTCTGCATTGTGCTTGATGGTTTCTCAAAGTTACTTTGCAATGCAAATTTTGTTGCTGCTGCTCTAATCTGCTCTCAGAGGCATTTTTGTTGGGAAGTTGCCATAAATCAGTCACCCAGACAAACCATCCCTATAGGCTCAATATTTGATCTCTTCTGCAGTACATACTCATACTGGTTATATATTGCTTTCACAGTGTTTTCCAAAGATCATGGGAATTGTAGTTTGTGAGGGTACTGAGGGTCAGTGCCTCCCCTCCCCCAAGAAATCTATAGCTTTTCCATTTGAATATCCTTGCAGAGATCCAATTCCCTTAATTTTAGGATACAGAGTGCTTCCCCCAAGCAAACACAGGCTTGCTAAGGATTTGGCTGGGAGCCCAGCAGCCAATCAAAGCATGAGATCATTTCATTTATGATTTTGTTCCTCTGTTATGGTATTGGTATTCTTATTCTGTTTTGGTCCAGCACTTTTGTTTGCTGTGATAAAATACTGTTGTGATTAAATATGATGAAACATTGTTACTGGGAAACTTTTCCTAGCATATGAGAAGGAGAGAGAGAGGGAGAGAGAGAGAGAGAGAGAGAGAGAGAGAGAGAGAGAGAGGACAGAGACAGAGAGAGAGCAGACAAATCGTGAATCACACACCAAATTTTAACTGCTGAGACAGGCGTCAAATAAAGGCAGCAACTCTTTGGTATAGTAAATTATTCTCATCAATTCTGCATTGCAAAAATAAACAAATTAAACAAACACCCCATTTATGAATCAGCTTGTGAAACAAGCACTTAATGCAAGAGCTTTCCTCTTAATTTATCCAATCTCAGATGCATGCCGTTGGTTCCTATGTGTTGTTTTCAGTGTTAATCATAGTCGGAGTAGATCCATGGTAATGAATAGAAATGAGTAACTTAGGTCCATTAATTTGCCATCCCAGGGAAAATCCCTCTCTTCTCACTTAATGCATTTAAGAAAAAATATGGTGGCTATCCGAAGAACGTAGGGAGATCATACTGAACCAAAGCCCTCTCTAGTCCAGCAATCCATTCCCACCCTAGCCCATCAGATGCCCACGGGAAGCCCAGAAGCTGAATAGGAGTACAATAGTACTCTCCCTACATATTCAGAGGCCCACTGCCAGTTCCACCAGGCCTCATTTCCCTCAGCTGTCATCTGGGAGCAGCCATTCCACCAGACTGCCTCAGCAGGAGAGGGAAGTAGCTGGGCTCCTTTCATCAGATTTGCTGGAGGCACACCTCCATCAGACACCTCCTGCCCCTGAACTGTGCCAACTAGTCTTTATAAGTACAACTGATCTAAGAACTGGTGCCTGAATTCCCCGACTCTTCCCTCTTTGTTCCCTTCCCCCCATTTCCCCCCCTCTCTGTGTAGTGTGTGTGCGTGCGTGCGTGCGTGCGTGCGTGCGTGTGTTTTAGACCTGTGAGCAGAGACTGTCTTGTTTTAATAGGAGACTTTTGGGCTGAATATCAGAGTACCAATTCTCTAAATAAATAAATAAGATGGCCAAGCAAAGAAAAAGCTGTGTAGGTCTGCAAAATTCTTCCTTCCTAGATTCATAAACACCAGCTATCATTGTCCAAATTCTGCCATGATGTTGGATGAGGGGGAAATTTGGTTTGGTTTGGATTTTAACCTATCTAATTTGCATAATACACAACATGAAACACAGCTAAGCATTGAAATTAAAACTTTCTCCACATTTTTGGTGCAGTTCTCTAGCCAAATAATATGTACAAAATATGTATATTACAGGAAATTGTGCATGAAA
Source organism: Podarcis pityusensis (assembly GCF_964106645.2). NCBI lineage: Eukaryota > Metazoa > Chordata > Lepidosauria > Squamata > Lacertidae > Podarcis > Podarcis pityusensis. The sequence goes on from NC_138040.1 coordinate 42,160,542, forward strand.
ATGCCTTTGTTGTTGCTGTTGTTGTTATTGTTATTGTTATACTTGTTAGTCACTTGTAACACAAAAAGTTCTTCAAGCAACTTATAACATTTTTTTTTGAAAAAGTAATCATAGGTAAAAATACATTGTAATGTAAACATATTTACAGAAAAAGCACATTCACACAGAAAATAATTTTCTCCTTCCCAGATTTACAAACACCAGCTACCTTATTGTTGTTATTTTAGTGAAAAGAGCACATAAACATGCCTTATACTAGGGGAGATTGCTTGCAAAAATGTGTGTGTTAGGAATACTGTAGTTTGTACTAAGATGCTGAAGAATCTTCACAAGGACTTGAACAAAAAAAGAAGCACAAAGCGATGGAAATGCAAAGAGCTGAATTTAAGTATGGAAATAGGAATCTAAGAGTGACTGAAATTGACAGATTGGTCTATCCACTGGCATGGCTAAAATCCAACATCTCCTGAAGAGCAGGAGCAAGTTGGATGCCTACTGGGTGGTTGTGGGTGGAGGGAGCTTGGGGCATACTGGCAGACTGGGAAGCAATTAGGCACAGCAGTGAAGCCCGTTAATTGTTCACTCCAGAACAGAGCTGTGCCAACAAATAGCAGTGCCAACACACCATCAGCCCCCAGCTCTGACTCACTACCTATCCCCAAGGTCCATCAACTGTTTCCTTCCTAATGTCTGTAGATGAGCATAGCAACAACAGGGTTTCTTTTTTTCATCCAAGAGTGAATTTGATTCATGCAGGTTTTTTGTTTTATTTTTATTTCCCACTGAGTGCTACCCAGACACTAAGCTATTGCTGCAACACCGGGTGAAATGGATCAAGTGGCACAACGGCATGGCAAGGTCACCAGGCGATCCTTGGCATCAACCCAGTATCACCCAGTGCTCTGGATCTTTCTTTCATGGCACACAGCCATGCAAATCCACATTAGTAGAAAACCTGCCCAATCCTGTGTTTACATTGTGAAGATCAAAGAAGCACAGTCTCCCCTGGGAGAAGATCACCTGTTGGAAGGCAGTACAATGTAATGTTGTGCAATTAGCCAACGGAAATGCAGGACTTGATTGCTCCAGTGAATGTATGCCAATCAGTGAAAATGCACAACACAATTCTACCCTAATGTTAGCCAATTAGTAAAAGCATAATTTTTCATCTTCTCTTGCCAAAGTATCAGCAAAGCATCATTCCAATTCAGCACACACTACTCATCCAATCTGTTGCAATGCTTTGTTTGTCCCAAGTTATCTCCTCCACCCACCCAGAATAGCATGCTGCTTAATGTGGTATGGAACTTCAGTGATAGATCACAGTGTCTGCAGATGGTAGCACCTAAATCTTTAATGTGTTATCCTGAGCTTCTCCAGGTCCTTAAAATTCAAAGCATAAATATTTGTTATTTGTTTTGAAACATTTCTATCTCACCTTTTACCTAAATATTTTGAAGTCAACAATTCAAGGTTGATAATAGAATCATTGAATTCTATAGCTGGAAGGGACCCCAAGGGTCATCTAAGTCCAACTCCCTGCAACTAAAGCATACATTACAGATGGCCATTCAACTTCTGCTTAAAAACCTTCAACGAAGGAGAGTTCACTAACTCATGAAGGAGTCTGTTCCACTGTTGAAGAGCTCTTACTGTCAGAAAGTTCTTCCTGATGGAATCTCCTTTCTAATAACTTGAAGCCTTTGGTTCAGGTCCTAGTCTCCAGAGCAGGAGAAAACAAGCTTGCTCCATCCTCCATGTGACAACCTGTTAGATACAGGTATTTGAAGATGGCTATCATATCATATCAACTCTCACTCTCCTCTTTTCCAGGTTAAACATGGAATTTCTTCAACCATTCCTCAGAAGGCTTGGTTTCCAAACCCTTTATCATCTTGATCACCCTCTTCTGATAAAAGAAACAAAAAAAGGGTCATCTGCAAAATAAAACAATAGAACTACAAAAGAGAAGAGATTACAATAGTCATAAAAACAAACACTACCAACAGGAACAAACAAAGTGAACCAGCATCACATCTAACACAGAGATGAGGACTGCATGGCCTTCCAGATATTATTGGATTGCATAATCTCTTGTGATTGGTCATGAAGCCTGGTGTTCATGGGAGTTGAATAAATGTTCCCTATCCCTGAATGAATGGGCAATGAAGAACATTGTCAGAAGTGATCTAAAACTCATGATAAATGGGAAGATTAGCTTGGGAACAAGTGACCCTAGAGATAGAGGGAGTCATCCTGGGAATTAAAGTATATTTATTTTTTAAAGATGCTACAGTAATATGAGACATGGCACTTATTGTCCCATTCCTGTAGACACAAGTCACCCTGTGGGACGGGGTTGAGCAAACTTCAATGGTTTCTGTGATCTACTTTGTTTTCCATTAGAACCCCAAGCTTGAGCAAGTGAAGCCAGGTGGAAAATGGTAAGCTAGAAGGAAGGAAATAGACTTTGAATCAAACATCAAACTTTTGAGCACATGTTCAGTCTAGAAGTAGGGTCCAGTTTTTCATTTGTGATGAAACATCGGCACACCTCAAGTTAGGAAGCACATCTGTAGTCCTGAGTCCCCCCCAAGAGCAGCTGATAAGAAAGGGCAGCACAGCCCTTTGCATTCCCACTCATGGGATCCTGCAGCACCCTTCCTCCTCTGCCTTGTCTCCTCTGCTTTACTCCATTTTATTCATTTCTCCATGAATCATTAAGAAAGGAGACTGAGCGAAGCAGCTGCACTACATGAAGCTCCTTGGCTGTGCAGTTGCAGGTGGAACTGTCCCGAGTGCTGAAACATCATCTCCTATAACATAACACCACTTTGTGCATGCACCACTTACCATCCTCCTGCTGAGGAGAATTCTGCACAGTCTAGCAATCAACAAAGAGGCATGGGGGATCCATTTACTGGCCAAGTATACCAGGTAAAAGCTCCCAGTGCCTCCCATTGTCCTGGCTTTGTCCCTCAGATCCTGGAATGATTTCAAGGGCATATGTTTCAATCTGGCAAATCTACAAAATGATCACAAAGGTGGAGATAACAAGTTTTCTGAGGGGCACTAAAAGGAAGACAGGGAGGGTCTTATGAAAACTTTCTTGGAAATGTTCACATGAAGGCTTCTGCAGAATGAGAGATTCTTTAGCTGTTAATCCTGCTTTGCAGGGGGTTGGACTAGATGACTCTTTGGGACCCTTCTAAGTCTACAATTCTATGATTCTATGGAATACTGAGTGGTTGGGATTCCAGATTCCATGGAAGTCTTTGCCTATTTGTACAGGTTCTCTGTGTGTGCCACTGTTTGTTGATTTATGACACCTATACACCACTCTTTAGCCAAAGAGACTCTTAGAGCTGTTTACAGAAATCAGTATTAATGCAGGTTCCTGCCTTCAGGCTTACAGATTTAAAAGACACAAGCCACAAGGAAAGGGAAATGGGAGGGAGGAGGAAAAAGCAAACTCAAGCATAAGTTCTTAAAGTTGCATTTCTTATAATGCAATTAAGAGTAGCACATCCTTGTTGGTGCATCTGGGTGTTTCACCCTTGACAAATAGTAGTCTTCCCCTCCCCCAGAATTTCTGGAAGTGCCCTTCCTCCACCATTAGCTTCAGGAGCAAAGTGGATGACAATGCCTAGGCCAGGAGGAGAGGGCAACTTCTGCAACACAATCTGAGTGTTTATGGCTTGATTGTGTTACCCTCCTCCCTTGCCAATGTCAGTAGTTCTAACTGTCTTCATCTTCCTGGATGCACTCTTCCCTCACCCTCCTCCCACCAAGGTCAGATCCAGAAACAGAGCAGGTGACAATATCCAGGCAAGGGGATAGTGCAGTTCTTTCCTCTCTCTTTACCATGTGTTGGGAAGCTTTGGTCTTCAAAATGTTACTGAACTACAACTCTCAGCATCATGGCCAATGACCATGCTGTCTGGGGCAGATGGGAGATGGGAGTTGGGAGTGCAACATCAGGAGGACTTCAGGTTCCCCACACCTGCTCTTGGGTAGCACAGGAGCTAATGACCCTGCACCACATTGGCTTCACACTGCACCACATTGTCTCATAGCATTATACCGGGAATCAGAGAGAGGATTTTCTTTGTGGTTATTCAAGTGTAGGGCTGGTACAATGCATAATCCAATAAACTGGTTTTCAGTGCAGTCTAATTTTGTGAAGGTGGCCTTTTGCTTCAGACTTCATTGCTCAGCCACAAGAAACCTTAGAATCATAGAATCATAGAATTGGAAGACACCACAAGGGCCATCGAGTCCAACCCCCTGCCAAGCAGGAAACACCATCAGAGCACTCCTGACATATGGTTGTCAAGCCTCTGATTAAAGACCTCCAGAGAAGGAGACTCCACCACACTCCTTGGCAGCAAATTCCACTGTCGAACAGCTCTTACTGTCAGGAAGTTCTTCCTAATGTTGAGGTGGAATCTTCTTTCTTGTAGTTTGGATCCATTGCTCCGTGTCCGCTTCTCTGGAGCAGCAGAAAACAACTTTTCTCCCTCCTCTATGTGACATCCTTTTATATATTTGAACATGGCTATCATATCACCCCTTAACCTCCTCTTCTCCAGGCTAAACATGCCCAGCTCCCTTAGCCGTTCCTCATAAGGCATCGTTTCCAGGCCTTTGACCATTTTGGTTGCCCTCCTCTGGACACGTTCCAGTTTGTCAGTGTCCTTCTTGAACTGTGGTGCCCAGAACTGGACACAGTACTCCAGGTGAGGTCTGACCAGAGCAGAATACAGTGGCACTATTACTTCCCTTGATCTAGATGCTATACTCCTATTGATGCAGCCCAGAATTGCATTGGCTTTTTTAGCTGCCGCGTCACACTGTTGGCTCATGTCAAGTTTGTGGTCAACCAAGACTCCTAGATCCTTTTCACATGTACTGCTCTCAAGCCAGGTTGATTTCTACTGTCTTCATGTCAAGGAGTCCATATAAATAACTTTTGTTTTCCAAGTGGCAGGAGACAGAGAACAATTGCATAAAGCATTTGGCAGGGAGCAAAGTTGACTTTGCAATTTTTGAATTTCGAAAGGGACCTTATGATGGAATAATACACAGATGGAGTCCAAAGTGGCTGAGGAGGCAACTGTGATAGCAGCAGAAGGTCAAATGCAGAAGTCCTTCTCAAGTCAAAGGGCTTATTCTTTTCCCAGGGAATCTTGATGACAGTAGCTCTATAGGAGGCTGGGCTAGCGATGTCTAGGAGGAAACACTCAGCACCTTCTCCAGACTGCAGTATAATTCCAAGGATTCTTTGCAGGAATATCATGTGCTGAAAAGGTATAGAATGATACAGTGGGTTTTCATCCCACGGACCACTTTCCCTTCTGGGAAACCTTGCAGGCAGGGTGATCCAAGTGGGCCGCAATAGTACTTTGACAAAATACCCATGAGCCATACAATGCCTTGTAGCGCAGGCAGGAGAGTGAGGCCAAAATGTGATGTGCCCCCTCCCAGCCCTTGTGCTGCCTTCTCAAAGTGAGCTAAGTGAGGCATTGGGCTTTGGGAAGGAAGAGTGAGGCTCTGGCAGGGTCCTAGAGCCCCCCTTCTTCCTTGCCAAAGCTGGGAAAGTACTAACTAGGCTTTGGGAAGGAGACAGGAGGACTCTAGGAACCTGTCAGAGCCCTCATGCCTCTTTCCCAAAGCCCAGCACCTTATTTACTCTCAAGCGGGTGTGGCTTGAGAGGGTTTGTTATCTCAGTGAGTATTATGGGAGTTAATTCTGGGGGTTTAATCCCAAGTAAATGCATACAGAGTTGCAACCAGAGAATTCAGTGTTGAAAAGGCAATAACTGGATCAGGCTTAGTAAAAATATAAAGTCACTGAATGCTATTATACACTTTTTAAACCATACACACACACACACACACACACACACACACACACAACACATTTTCACATTTCTTGAAAATAAAAAAATTAGAATTTCTTGAAAATGTATAAACATTCAAAACTTAAAGCAGATCCAAAGGTTTAAAAGGTGTGAAATGCCAAATGTTGACTTGGTGCGTGCTTGTGTGTTGTACGATCAGAGATTAACAGTGGAGTCCTACACATATGTAATCAGAAATAAGTCTCTGAGTTCAGTGGGATTTACTCCTAAGGAAACATGCTGATGAATTGGCAAAATGATTTGGCAAAACTAAGTTTGAGACAAACGGCAGTTTCACATAACCCTTTCTCTTTGAATTACTGGCTCAATTTTATGATTTTTTTGGTCAAATCTGTTTCCCTTTGCAGCCCTAGGTTCAGTGTCTGCTCAGTATTTTGGGGAACTACATTCAGACAGGCAATATTTTGCAACTAAGGTTGGAGGTGAAATTTCATTCACTTTTTATTTAAAAGCAGATGTACCTAATTGACACTTTATGAAATAAGATGTGAACCCAAACATAAGCTGGCACTTTCCAACCAAGAAAGATGGACAAAAACACATACATATGCATGTAAAGGATGCATAAATATACACACATGGAAATTAGCACATGTATACACATACGAAAATAGCATACAAAATTACATTGACATTTTCATTAAAATGCTGGTGACTTTTCATGACTTTTTGAAAAATTGCAGACTGATATTAAAACGTGGAGAACTGAATATAAGATTGGAAAAATGAAAAACAGAGAAACTAAAATTGAGAGATTCATTTAACCCTATTCGCAACAGCTGGGTTTGGCTATAATTGATATAGCCCTTATTGTGGCACCAGCTAATTTACCCATTTATAGAGTCTGAAATCCAATATGGCTTCAAATGAAATAGATGAAGTACAACTTTAGTTCTCTTTAATGTGGAAGGAAGAATAAATGGGTGTGGGAAAGCAGATTTCACAAGTGCAGAGTATGCTTGTGTCCAGATTATTGAAAATTTGCTTTATAGAGCTGTAAGACAAGAAATGGCTTTAAAGTACTCCCAGCTGGAAGAAAATGTTTAGCTAGCCCTTCATCCTGGTGGGCTGTTGGCCAAGCAGCAGCACTGATCAATGTTTTATCTGCAATGCATCAGTGGTTTAAGTGCAGCCTTTTACAGCATCCGCTGGAGAGAGCCTGTGCCAGAAGAAATGCTGCATTCATTTGTAACCCTTGGTCGGCACTGAAATTGTTGTATTCCAGACGGACTGAAAGAGGAATCCTCCCCCACTTACTATGAGAGCTTTTTAAGCAAAGTTAACCATATAAACATATTTTGCTTTTCCATTGACTGAATAATCTGAAGACCAAAGCTTAGAAAAGCCCTTTGTTAGTTTTACCTTCCAGCTGCAAGTCTTTGCTTCCTGGTTTTGTTTAGCTGGGCTCATTGCCAAAGAGAAACTGACAAGGGGCATCCCTGGGCTTTAATTTAAGAGCAAATTTAGAGTTTGACCCAGCAAACAACCAAATAGCAATCAGAGTGTTAGACTAGGGGTGAGGAGAGCTACCTCACAAGCTTGTTTTGAAGATACAGTTGGGGAGGGGGGTGTCTGACACTTTGAGCTTCTTAGAGAAAAGAACTGGTCCACCAGTGGCAGGTCACCCCAGAAGGGGATGTAAGTATTGGGCTGAAAAACGTCTCTCATCTCTGCCCCACATGCACCCACCACTGCACATGCCCCATAACCTCAGGTATGGATCTGCTAAATTCCACACTTTCCACCTTCAAAACTGGGAAGAGGGATTTCAGGAGCCAAGTGGTGCATGTATAGCAAGCATATGCATTTATGCTTGCTATAAAAGGAAACTCTCCTGCATGTTGGCACATAATCTGCTGCACACATCAGTTTTCTGTCTGGATGAGTGTGTGAGGTAGGCCCTGGTTTCATTAATTAATGATGCCGGCTCTGAATAGCCAGAGATGCAGGAAGGAAAAATGTGTTATGCATGGCAGAGTTTGCAGGTTCTTTGCATTATTTCAGTTCAACACACTAAAAGCTCAAAAATGTCTCCTGAAACAGTATTGCAAGTTGCAGGGAGGGGGGTGGTCAAGTCAGAAATGCCTCCTAACCTGGTTACCCTGATTGTTAAATATTCTGGATTAGTGCATGTGGGGGGAAGAGGATATTGAGTAAAGAGGTTAAAGTCAGTTGGACAAATTTAGCCTGACATTTAGTCACTCAACTCCTTTAGACACTATTGTGACAGTGCCAGCTGAGATGTCCAATGCACCATTGAGCCCAGTGTTGTAGGATCAGATCCAGTTAATGTGGACAGCATACTCGCATTGGTGCCTGCTCATTAGATCCTCATCAATCCTGGATTATTAAAGTTAGCAGAGTGAAGTGACTGAATGGGTCACAGGTGTGGTAAATGCATCTTTGCATGATGGTGCCCTGCCTGCACCCATTTCTTTAAAAGCTCACTCTAGACCAGATGGCGTGTAAGAACTGCACACTGGTCACCAAAACCCTTTTTTTGGCAAAAGTGATGGGGTGTGTGTGGAGCAACTGCAGGTATTCCTGGATGAGACTACGGTAATTACCTAGATCCGCTTCAATCTGGCTTCAAAACTGAATAATAAATAAATTTAGATCCTCATGGTTTATGAATTAGTTTGATTGGCTTGATGGGCCTTAATCTCTGGCCTTTTAGATGAGAAAGAGGCAGACAGGGACTGTTCTGGAAGGAGGCCTACCTTGGGATGTGCTAATTCAGAGGTCTGTATAAAATTCAAGGTCACAACCACACCATACCTTTAAAGCAGCAATATACCACTTTAATTGTTGTGACTTTCTCCCGAAGAATCCTGGGAATTGTAGATTGCAAAGAGTGCTGAGGAGACCTCTACTCCTCTGTAGTGTGGTGTAGTGGTTAAGAGCGGTAGTCTCATAATCTGGGGAACCGGGTTTGAGTCTCCGCTCCTCCACATGCAGCTGCTGAGTGACCTTGGGCCAGTCACACTTCTTTGAAGTCTCTCAGCCCCACTCACCTCACAGAGTGTTTGTTGTGGGGGAGGAAGGGAAAGGAGAATGTTAGCCGCTTTGAGACTCCTTAAAGGGAGTGAAAGGCGGGATATCAAATCCAAACTCTTCTTCTTCTTCTTCTCTCACCCAGTGCTTTTTTTTCTAGGAAAAAAAGTTGCAGAACTCACCAACCCAGATGATGATGCCGACCACCATCTTGAAATGAAAATCACATGACAACCTGCTGGGCTCGCCGCTGGCCCTCCCGCTAAAGCTGCTTTGGCTGCCATCATGCCCATACGCACCTCACTGCACCCCCTCCTTCAGGCTGCTACAGCTGCCATCATGTCCGTGCTCACCTGGCGACTTGCCCCCACTCCACCCACTAAGGCCACTTCAACCACCATCCTGCGCACCTTGCCTGCTCCGGTCTTCCTTTGCTACCTGAGTGGACTTCTTGGACACAGAAGGGCAAAAAAGGTTGCAGAATTGTGCTCTGGCATGTTCTTGCAAAAACAACAGCAACAACAACTGCCCCTCACAGAGCTGTAATTCCCAGTGTTCCTTAGGGAGAGGGATTTATTTGTTGATTCACTCTGGGAATTGTAACTCTGAGAGAAGAAAGGGGATTTCCTTAACCATTTTCAGCATGCTTAACAAATTAGAGTTCATGCTGAAGGTCAGATAACTAATTGGATCTATGAGAGGTTTTGTTTACTCCACTCTTGCTGGTGTGCCCAGGCAACCCCAACCTCACTGCCACCTTGTCCTTCTTGGTGTGTGGCAAATGCTGCCATGGCTAGAAGGCCATGGCTCTGGCCATGCCCCACTGGGCAAGATGCTTCTGGCATGGCCAGTGCTCAGAGTACACTCCCCAGCTCTCAGCATAGCTGTAATATGTAATCCAGAAAGTAAAAATGCCATGCACAATTAACTCATAAGCCCTTCATGCATCATTTTAAAATGGAAATAAAAGAAGCAAATTTTCTTGTTTCAGCACTGCAGTTGAAAAAGACCTGAGGATTTTAAATGGTGTGGGAGGAAAAATAAGCCTAATTATCTTGGAGCATAGCTTCCTTTGTTTTAATTTCCTTTGGGAGGGAGGGGGGGTCATTTGGCAAAAAATGAAATGAAAGTTGCAGGTTGAGAAGAGAGCCTTGGCCAGAAGATAGCAGAGCAGGGAACCCTCATTTATTTTTAGGACCTGCTCCATATAGTATGAAAGAAGAAGTTGACAGCACAATCCTGTGTTACTCAGAAGGAAATCCCACAGAGTTCAATGGCGCTTATTCTCAAGTAAACATGTTTAGGATTTCAGCCTTAATTTATTATTATCCAGCACTGAAGTCAATTCGGAATCACAAGAGCACAGGCTATTACAACACTGAGAATGGTGGATAAGAGAAGTAAGAAGCAGATCATGACCAGCCTGAAGAACCACACATGCACACCAGATTTATATTGTTTGGATAGTCCTGTCCAATTTCAGTCTGGCGTTAATCCAAAGTCAGTAAGTTAATTTCTCACTGGATGTTCAGCAATAGGAGGGGCCCACTAGGGGCGCATCGGAAGATGGCTGACAATAACATCTCTCCGACCCACGGGAGGTAATTAGGAGGCTGTGATGGGAGTAAATAGCCTTCTTACCCCCCCCCCAAGGTTGTTGGGGGGGGGCTGCCCTTGCCTGCTGTGCCCTATACCACCCCCGAATTTGTGGGGATGGGGGCACTAGGCAGATGCCCTCCTGTGGATTTCTGATCCGCGCCACTAGCTGCAAGAACTTCAAAAGGAACAATTAGGAAGAAGCGAATGCACATATTTTAAGGAAGGAGGGGGAGTAAAGACTGCTAACTGAAGAGTTCTTTGATAAACAAGACGAGTTGGAGGAACGAGAATCATTCATGAGAAGATATGCCAAGACTCGGTATGGCAAAGTGACGGATGGGGAAGGGGGGAAAAACTTTCCTTTCTTTCCTCTATGTGATTAAACAAGAATCCCCCCCCCCACAAGTCAGAAATGCCGTTTTAATGACTTAAGCTGTGGATTTACGACTGTGTGGAGATAAATTTTCTAACCAAAGCATGTTTTAAGAAGAGCGTGGAAGGTTTAAGAGCTCTGGAATGACGCAGTTAAAAATACCGTCGCCATATTGGTAAGCTCTGTCGGAGGACTTGAGTCTGGGAGGATGAAAAGAGCTGTCTTTGTATTGTGTGTGAGACTCCTCAGTGGGACTTAAGAATGACAGATCCTGAGATTAATGATGGAAAGAGTGATGTTATTTATGAAAGTGATGATATATGGAAACCATCCCGATATGAGGATTGGACGAACGGAAAATCCACACAGGATATAATTGGTGTTTTTCTGCTTAAGGAGATTATCAGAAGAGATCTTAAAGAAAAAAGAAAAAATATACGAACAAGATGAGACGTGGAAACAGCAAGTTAAGACTGGATAGAATTATGAACTTTATTTGGACTGATTTGGATATGAACGCAGTAACAAGAAGATGATCGGAATCCCCCTTCGGATCTTGAAATATGGGTCCCCTCAACAAAAAATTAAAATTCGGCTTTGTAATTCAGAATTTATGTGATGTGATGTGATGTGATTTGATTTGATTGGTCGGTTAATAAAAATTATTTTTTTTAAAAAAAGGATGTTCAGCAATAATGGGTTGTAGCAAACTAAGTTATAATCAGAGCAGACCCACTGAAATTAATGGATCTGAGCTAGCTGTGGCCAATGGGTTGGCTCTGAGCTGGACTACCATTAGATACAGCCCACTGATCCTATCATGTGTTGATGAAGTCATTGCCATGCATCTGGGCTTCAGTCTGTGCTCCCAAATGGCTTGGATTGCCCTCCCCATTAAGTTGGGGAGGAGAAATTATGATGGCCGCAGGGCCCGCTACAAGGAATGAGTTCAATACTTCAAGCAGAGGGTGGACGAACATCCATTGGGGTGCTCTTGCTCAAGATCTCCTGTAACATTCAGAATATTGGCCCAGATTGTCTTGAACCTTTTAAGATCTGGAACCCATATTTAACCCAAACATGTCTTTAGGGTACCTAGGGCATCACACTTATTGATGTATCATATTTACAGGGTAGTAATCCTGCTGCTGTGACACATCTTGGATCAGACTGTGACCCAGTGATGGTTCCTAACCCACCAAGATGAAGACCAGGGGACTAATAACAAGGTTTCTTCCTCCAACCCTATACAGTATCTCCCTGGAAGCATAGAATGACAGAGAGCCCCCCCAACTCTGTGCCCCCAACCATTGTTCAAAACCAAAACAATAAAGGAGATTTTGCAGCAGCCCCCAAAATGTTAACTTGGCATGTGAAATGAGAAGGACATTTTTTAGGATGATTTGCAGATGATCAGCAAAACAGATATCCCCGTGTGACATTCAAAGGAAAGTAATGATCTCTGCCATATGCTTAAGGACTGATTTGTTTTACTCAGCCCCCATGAGTGGCAGGGGACAAGGAGGGTAGAAAGATAATGTTAGCATTGGAGACAAAGCAGTTTCTGAACCATCTGGTGTGAGACACTGTGCTCCATTCCTAGGAAGAGGATGCACACTTCCATAGAAGAATCAGTGACTTGCCATCAAGGATGGGGCTTCTGATCAAACCCACTTCCATTACTGTTTCTCAGAGGTCCCCCCCCCCCTTCATTACGATGACAGGCCCTGCTGAAAAAATGTTATGAAAGCGCATAGCTCAGTGGCAGAGCATCTGTCTGGTTTGCAGAAGGTCCCAGGTTGAATCCTCAGCATTTCCAGGTAGGGCTCAGAGAGACCCATTGTCTTGCCAAATGCAAGGTGATTCTTGTGTGAAGGATTCAGAAGCAATATGAAACACAAGTGGGTGAGAAGAAGATTTTATTCCTAAATAGCAAACAATATACAGTGGTACCTCGGGTTACATACATTTCAGGTTACATACGCTTCAGGTCACAGACTCCGCTAACCCAGAAATATTACCTTGAGTTAAGAACTTTGCTTCAGGATGAGAACAGAAATCGTGCTCCGGCGGCGCGGTGGCAGCAGGAGGCCCCATTAGCTAAAGTGGTGCTTCAGGTTAAGAACAGTTTCAGGTTAAGAACGGACCTCCGGAATGAATTAAGTACTTAACCCGAGGTACCACTGTACATACATACCAGGACATGTACTTCTATCTGCCACTTTCTTGTTGTTGTTGTTTAGTCGTTTAGTTGTGTCCGCCTCTTCGTGACCCCCTGGACCAGAGCACGCCAGGCACTCCTGTCTTCCACTGCCTCCCGCAGTTTGGTCAAACTCATGCTGGTAGCTTCGAGAACACTGTCCCACCATCTCGTCCTCTGTCGTCCCCTTCTCCTTGTGCCCTCCATCTTTCCCAGCATCAGGGTCTTTTCCAGGGAGTCTTCTCTTCTCATCAGGCGGCCAAAGTACTGGAGCCTCAGCTTCACGACCTGTCCTTCCAGTGAGCACTCAGGGCTGATGTCCTTAAGAATGGAGAGGTTTGATCTTCTTGCAGTCCATGGGACTCTCAAGAGTCTACTCCAGCACCATAATTCAAAAGCATCAATTCTTCGGCGATTAGCCTTCTTTATGGTCCAGCTCTCACTTCCATATATCACTACTGGGGAAACCATAGCTTTAACTCGATGGACCTTTGTCAGCAAGGTCTCTGCTTTTAAAGATGCTGTCTAGGTTTGTCATTGCTTTTCTCCCAAGAAGCAGGCGTCTTTTAATTTCGTGACTGCTGTCACCATCTGCCTCAAAGAAGTGGCGAAGTGACTCTCCTGGGTAGCCTTGGATTGCACAGCCCTGCAGCTGATCAGTCCATGCATGAGCTTCTCAGTTTCTCTGTTCAAACCGTATGATTTTATAGGTAGCCACCTCCTTTCAATGCCCCATGCTCCAATAACAATTTCCAACAACAAAGAAGGTTCCCAGCATCACTGGCGGAGGAAGGGGGGGGTGCAGTGGGTGCGGTCCGCCTGGGTGTCATCCCTGGGGGGGGGGAGGGTTTGACATCACCACTGCCCCGGGATGCTTGCCGTGGGCGACGCTCCCGTGGGACACTCCCCGCCTCTGCCCAGCATTGTTTTCCTGAACTGATTCAGGCAGCTGTGAGTGGGGCTTCACCTGCTCTCAGTTGATTAGGACATCAAAAAATGGTTCTTACACCATCAAAACTTAACACAAGGAGGGAGGGAGAAGGAACAGAGGCAGGAAGGGTAACCATGTTAGAATCACTACCTCCTCGATATACAATAGGTCTTCTGGTTGGGTTTTCCCATACAACCATGTCTGAAATTCCAGGTAGCAGCTGCAAGTCAGGGTAGACAATATTGAGCTAGATTGACCAATTGGGTCTACAATGACTGGCAGAAGTTCTCTGGGGTTTCAGGCAGGAGTCCTTTCTGCCTTACCTGAAGATGCTGGGGATTGAGCTTGGCTCTTCTGCATTCAAAGTATATTTTCTTACCACTGAACTATGACTCTTCCCAGCTTTCTTTCCAAGCACTTCCTAAATTTAACTGACCTTATCATCCAGGTGGCAACTTTTGCCCCAAGTTGCTGTGGTCTCTCAAAATAAAAGGCTCCATTATACTGTGCTGATTGGGACTGACAGGAGTTATAGTCCATCAGGTTGGTTAATGCTTCTTTATCCCTTGACACATTCCTGATGTAGTGCACACCTTCCACCCACAAGATATATGCCTACTGAATGTTTTCCTAAACAGGGCAAATAAGTCCCTGGTACAATTTGCCTCCTCATGCCCCCCCCAAAGACAGAACCAATTACAGAAGAGACAGATCCAGCCGTACTTCTACAACATCTTTTCTAATTTGACTCCAATCCATTGCAATCCTAAATGCGCTTGAAAATACTTTCAATATTAATTGAATCCATAAGTCCAATTAATGTCACTGGGACTAGTTTCTAAATAAAGATGCACAGGATCAGACTCACTTGTCCTCAAATTCTTTTTTATGGCCCAGAATCCTTGAATATTTGACCCAACCCTCCTCATTCCGCCCCCCCCCCGCCAAAAGTGTTGCTTCCAACGAAATTCAGTAGCAATTCTTATTTATTATTTCACTGGATTATTGTGAAGATACAATGAAACCAAGAGAGGGAAGGAATCTAAATAAATCACATATATTGGTTCCATCTGCTAAGATAAAAATATGGTTCATAGTGAAACAGATGTTTTGAGCCTCTTATTCCAATTACATTATTTATTGACAGGTAGCAGATGGCAGTGTTTTCTCCATGAAATTGGCAGTTTAATTGGATATGCACCTATTAAATAAAGAGGTTGATACACAACCTGTCAGCATTCTGCTGCAAAGAGTTATCTTCAAAGCAACTCTATGCCTCCATGACAGTTGCCATATTAGATCCATACTCTTCTGATTCTGATCCATATAGCAGGAGTGGGGAACCTTTTGATCCTGAGGGCAACATCCCCTTATGAGCAGCCTTCTAGAGGTCCAATTGCAGTGCTGAATATGGCATAGGAATAAAGAAGCTGTCTTTTTTGAGTCAGACCATTGGTCCATCTAGTTGTCCAGGGTTCCAGACAAGGGTCATTTCTGAGCCCTGCCTGGAGATTGAACTTGGGAACTTCTGTATGAAAAACATGCACACTACTACTGAGCTACGTCCGTCCCCCAAAGTGAAGCAATGGGGGGGGGGGACACGGCAGAGCTGTGCGTGGAAGGGAGCCCTCTCCTCATCATTTGAACCTCATAGAAAACTCAGCAAACCTGCTACACCTGGACCTGGGTGTGGAGAGTGCAGCTGAATGGGACACAGCTGTGGACAGCCTAGGGAAATACCATCCACCTTGGACCTACTCATAAAAAGCAAGTCTAGAGTGAGAGAGTGGGGTCATGTCTGTTGTTTTGAGGAACTCTTCTTGCTGTGAGACTTTTGTGGGTGAGTTGAGTGTTTGCTGGACCCTGGGTGAGAACCTGGAAGCTGAGTGGGAGTGTGTGCAAGAAGAAAAATGGAATGATATTGAGTTATATAATATTGGTATTAATGTTACTTTTTATATGTAGCTGACTATTTGCAATATTTTGTATAAGTTGTCTGTTGTTATTTCAGTTTTATGTAACCACTTAGAGATATTTTTAGTATATTAAAATATAGTATAGAAATTAATCAGTCAAAATTAATCAGGGTTGTTATGATGAATGTTAATCTTATCTTTGCACTACATTCCAGCTGTGCAAACGGTTTCTACACACACTACTCCATCCAGGTAAGTAAAACACTCTTATTCATCCCTAACTTATCTCCATGAATTTATGAATTTTCTTATGGAGTTCTTGAATCAATGTGTTAAAATGCATATATTAGTGGAAAGTGTGCATAAAATTAAAATAGTGTGTGTTGTATTGGGGAAAATGATTTGCAAAAATGAATGAGTGTGTGTATTAATTTATTTTATACATTTTCCACAAATATATATATATATATATATATATATATATATATATATATATATCTCAAACATTGTCATTTCTCTTAGGAGTTCCCAGTCCATCTCTCCATGGCATTCTATTCATATCTTATTTTGCTGCATATCCTGTTATTCCACCCCATTTCATCACCGATATTTCCTTCACTGATGTTAACTGCTGCTCATATACTTACTCCTACTTGTAGGTTAATTTGAGATACTCTCCAAATCATGAGATACTCTCCAAAGTACTTCCACTTGTCTTATCTGTGTCTTGTCCTGGTTTCTTATTTTTACAGTCACATTTGCTAACTCTGCATATTCTATCAATTTGTTCTACCATACTTTTTTTTGTTGGTATTTCTTTTTCTTTCCCTTTTTTTGCATCTACTATTCTGGCTGCAACGGTTGCGTATAAGAAAAGGCTAGGTGCCTTCTATGGGATATCTCCGTTTGTTATGCCTAGTAGAATGGCCTTGGGTTTGGGGGAAAATGTGAATTTAAATATCTTTTTTAATTCTATATAAATCATTTCCCAGTATTCTCTGGCTTGTTTACATGACCACCACATGTGCATAAAAGTTCTTCTACCTCTTGACCCTTCCAGAATATCTTGGATCCCATTTTATACATTTCTACAAGTTTGCTGGGCGGCAAGTTCCACCTCCTTTGTAAGTTTTCTTTGATAATGAACATATGTGTTAAAACTCATTGCCAAAATGTGTACCATAAATTCACACTAAAATGCTGGTGAATTTTCATGAGGGTTTTTAAAAAACAAAACATGAATTGATGCAGATATGTGGAGAACTGAATTTAAGAATGGAAAAATGGAAAATGGAAAGAATCACAACTGACAGAACCATTTATCCCAAGTGTGGGGGGATATGTGTGAATGCAACTTCTGAGTCATATAGACCCAATTTGTTAGAACAATGCTGCCATCTAAGCCATTCTCTACATAGAAGAAGTCAGACTTTCATATTTCCATTGCCATTAAAAACACACACACTTTCAAGTCCCATGGCTACTTGTGCATCCTTGCTCCCTGACCCTTAACACGCAGCACCTCTCCTGGGGAAGACTGTGGTTTAATTGTGCCATCCAGCACCAAGCAGCAGAATAGAAATGAGCAGATCAAGAGCAAATAATCAATTATCAGTATGCAGATACTACAGACGTCTTGCTGCATTAGCAGCATATTTCTCCGTGTCCAAACTCTTCCTTTGTTCTGGCTTCTTTTTTTAGTCCTGTAATTGATGGATATTTTTATCCTTACCCTTGACAAATGCTGCCATTATTCATTATTTAAAAAGCAGCCACAAAGGAACTTGACTTTGCTGGAGGAAGTAAATAGCAGATCCTTTCAGTGGTGAAGGTTAAAAAGCTGCCTGCACAATTGGGGTGAGGGGAGAGACGTTTGGTAGGAATGTTCAGAGGTGGTTTTTGTTTGTTTGTTTTCAAATGATTTATGGCAGGAAGAATGAGGGGGCTTGAAATTTCAAGTGGGTCTAAAAAGTTATAGATGTGTACCTCATCCCCAATGGCCTTTTGTGCAGGACTGAATTTTATTTGTTCAGCATATTTCTATATCTTACACAAGCCATGTGCTTTGCAATAAAAACAAGCAAATAACAATAAAATTTAGAAAAACAAGCCATTAAAACTGCACAACATTCATTCTGTTACAAAAAGCCTTGGGTTATATTCAGTGCTAGTCCTACTCAGAGTAGACCCATTGAAGTTCATGAACATGACTAAGTTAGGTTCATTAATTTCAGTGGGTCTTCTCTGAGTAGGATTTAGCTGGATACAACCCCATAGCTTGCTTAAATTGTTTTTAAAATATACATTAAACACTTTTCTGTGACAGTGCTCAAATTATTATGTGGCTGGCTGGGTTCTAAACAGAATCCACATGTCCCCTACCCTGACTCTCCTCAATGTTAGACAAGTCAAGTTCCCCACAGTTTTCTAAAAATCACCACCAGTAGCAATGGAAACTAGTAATAGAATCTACATAAAGATATTACCTGGCCAGCCACCTTGGCAAACTTTCATAATTGTGATGTCCCAAAGTAGCTCACTATGTGGGACAGAGCAGCTACACTTGCTTCCTGGCAGGGGATGTAGCAGGGAGGGTGGGGTAGTGAAAATGCACTGTTGATGTGTTTGCGCCACAGTGAGCTCTATGCCACCTCACCCCTCCCAGTAATCAACAGTGTCCCACCTTGCTAAAAACTATAGTAGTAGTGGCTCCACCCTAACCAGCAAGTCACTTCTGGTGGTGCCACCACTGAGAAGACCCTCCTTGAAAACTGATTGATTTTACTTTTCCAAAGGCATATAAATACTTGGATTATCTAAATCTCCTGATGCAATGTTCTCTCTAATACCAAGCTTGGGTTGTATGTCTGTACGTTTGCACAGAAAATGTGGAGTCTGAAGAATAAAACAGTGTTCTCCACAGGCCTGAGGAACTCCCTAGGTGTGCAGAATACTTTATAAATGAAAGAAATAATAGTTTGTTTGGCAATTAAAAAAACAAAAACCTGACAAGAACTTGTGAGCTACCATTACTTATGGAGTAACAGAGTTATCAGTTTGATTTGCCTGTGGCACAATGACCATTACAAAACATGGGGACACAACAAATATCTACAATCACAAATTGGTAGCAAAACTGAATTCCTGCTAGGACAAACACCAATGAAACATGAACAAAACATATCACCAATAATAAAACTAATAATATATAACACTAATAAGTCATATATGCAAACTAAGATAAACAACAACATCAAACTAGTGTTGCAGATGGTTCTCTGTACATTCCATGGCAGCAAACCGTAGCCATTTTTTTAGGTGCTAGTGCAAAGGTGGCAACCTTGTTTGCAATGGTTTTATGGTGGTCTGCCAACAGACTACAAATAATATCAGTCCGGGTGCAGCCAGCTCTTTCTCTCAGAAGGTCTTCCAAAAAATGAGCTCTGAGAACTCTCTACAAGGGACGTTGCAAATAGTAATTCACTACTAGGTCTTCCACCTCCCCATAAATACCTGTCCACTCTGTCCTTTATACTTTCCTTCCAAAATAGGCTGAAGGCATTGTTCAGCAACAAAGGCAAAAAACGGAAGTTTTTATAGGAGTAACAAAAGTGACCTTAAAGTATGGCTGAAAATATTAATCTCTCTTTAATAAACTAATCCAAGTGCGGAATGCTGACTGGCAATGACACTTTCCTGAGAACCTACCTAACAAATTCTGTTTCTAATGAAGAATTTGTCCCTATGGGCTAGGTAAGTCTGAGCCTCTTCATTGAGACAGTGTTAACTAACAAATACTGTATTGAAATAAAAAAAATCCTTCCAGTAGCACCTTTAAGACCAACTAAGTTAGTTCTTGGTATGAGCTTTCGTGTGCAAGCACACTTCTTCAGATACACTGAAACAGAAGTTGCCAGATCCTTCTATATAGTGAGAAGGTGGGGAGGGGTATTACTCAGAAGGGTGGTGGGAATGGGAGATTGGCAGATAGCTGAGATGAGCCTGCTGACGACTCTTAACGACTGTAATAGGTCTTACAGGAAAAGGCAAGGGGTGAGAAGGTGAGAAATGGCTTAGTCATGTATATAATGTCCAGGTTCTTGCATTTAGTAAGAAAGAAGATATCAGTCTGTACCTGTGCAAGTTTCTTGGTGAGGTTGATGGACTTCCATTTCATGCGGCTCAATGTGGTGCCTTCCATGGTTCCAGTTACAGATAGGTAGCCGTGTTGGTCTGCCATAGTCAAAATAAAAAAAATCCTTCCAGTAGCACCTTTAAGACCAACTAAGTTAGTTCTTGGTATGAGCTTTCGTGTGCAAGCACACTTCTTCCCCTCCCCACCTTCTCACTATATAGAAGGATCTGGCAACTTCTGTTTCAGTGTATCTGAAGAAGTGTGCTTGCAGGATTGGAAGGATTTTTTTTATTTTGACTATGGCAGACCAACACGGCTACCTATCTGTAACTGGAACCATGGAAGGCACCACATTGAGCCGCATGAAATGGAAGTCCATCAACCTCACCAAGAAACTTGCACAGGTACAGACTGATATCTTCTTTCTTACTAAATGCAAGAACCTGGACATTATATACATGACTAAGCCATTTCTCACCTTCTCACCCCTTGCCTTTTCCTGTAAGACCTATTACAGTCGTTAAGAGTCGTCAGCAGGCTCATCTCAGCTATCTGCCAATCTCCCATTCCCACCACCCTTCTGAGTAATACCCCTCCCCACCTTCTCACTATATAGAAGGATCTGGCAACTTCTGTTTCAGTGTATCTGAAGAAGTGTGCTTGCACACGAAAGCTCATACCAAGAACTAACTTAGTTGGTCTTAAAGGTGCTACTGGAAGGATTTTTTTTATTTTGACTATGGCAGACCAACACGGCTACCTATCTGTAACTGAAATACTGTATTGGGTAGCGATGTGGGAGAGAGGGAAGTGGCTTACTTATACCCCTAACTGTTATAATATAATAAAACATCCTGGAAGTAAAGATTAGGGCTGGGAAGATGTACATTTTAAAAAAGGTAAAGTACAAGGTTTCTTTCTCCAAATTCTGATATTACCAGGAAGAAGTAGAATGGGTGTTTCAATAAATTTCAGTTTCTCTGATTTTCATTTTTCAGCCTCCGGTCCTCCTCATTTCCAAACCATTTTGCATTTTATTCATTATTTTTTAAAAGTTCTCATGGAAATTCATCAGCATTTTAGAATGAATTTCTCCTGATATACACATTTTTATGCAACCTTGCCTTCCATACTTTGCATTTTATTTTCAGCAAGATATGCATTTTTATCACATTACTTGGCTGGAGAACTGCACTGCATAATTCAGAGATGTGCAAATTTTGAATGTTCACATATTACTTCGGGAAACGTGAATTGAGTGGATTCACATTTAAATTCCAACTGAAATGAATTTCTCATTTCCCACCACAAAAAGTCCCAAAGTGATTAACAGCAACAATAAAAATCAATATTAAACATACATTAATATATTCAGAACATCCAAACCAAACATTCAATTGTTGCTGTTGCCTTCAACCCCCCCCCCAAAAAAAATGTCTTTGCCTGGCACTGGAATGATGTAAAGTAGCCACCAGGCAGCCTTCCCTGGGAAGACCATGAGCTAATAGTATTTCCCATTAGGAAAATATGCACAAAGCAAATTATTCAAATCTGAAATTGACATGGTATAGCTTTTCCGTGGGTTTGTGGATCTGGACAATTGTCAGAATTCAGTAAATGGAAGTGAATGTCTGAGAATGTCATGAAGTTTCAAAAATACAGTCTCTCGCCCGCCACACACACTATTTTGGGAGGTTTTAGGAAGAAGGAAATTCTCCCACTCCCATAAACAGCAGCCCTGGAAATTAGGGTTAGAGGTGGGATGTGTGGAATGACATTAACAACTATTTCCCAAGCTACATGAAAGGAGGAGAAAAAACTGATTTCCTCATTCTTACTTCTCAAGTCTCTTGCTTGCCACAATGGCTACATATTGTCTGTAAGATCAGAGCTTCCAGCACGCCTCTGAATACCAGCTGAGGAGCATGAGTGGAATAGAACTATTGCAGTTCTGTCCTGGTTGTGGGCTTTCCATAAGCATCTGATTGGACACTGTGGGAAACAGGAGAGTGGACTAGATTGCTTTGATTCAGCAGGACTTTTCTTTCTCCCCCATGCTGATATGCATCAATAAAGCACTTAGATTTACCCAAGTCATTTAGCACATTAAAGCACAGCAATGTGGGGAACACACCCAATTTGCCTTTCCCCTCCCTCTTCCATGAAAACAGAGAGGATGAGTCAATAGCCAGCACCAATGAAGCCTGCTGTTCCTCCTCTTTATTTGATTCTTCCTCTCTTCCTCTCATAGTAAGGAGAAAAGTATGAGGCTGGGAAGCATCTTCTTGTCTGAGCTAAGGGGGTGACAGATGGTGCCTTTCCTAAGAGCCCTAGATCATTGTAGCCAACACTGCAAACTGTACTAAAGCCCCTTCTGACATTAAGAAGATCCCTCTGGATCAGGCCAATGGCCCATCTAGGCCAGCACTCTGTTCTTACAGAGGCCAACTAGATGCCTGTGGGAAATCTGCAAACAGAAACTGCACAGAACAGGACTCTCACCAGCTGCATTTCCCAGAAACTGGTATTCAAAGGCAAACAGCCTCTGACTGTGGAGACAGAGCATAGCGATCATGGCCAGCAGCCTTTGGATGACATTTCTGCTTGTGTGTCCTGCACTCTGGGCTGGTAGTGATGCAGAAAAAATCCAGCTTGTGTTGCATTTTATTGTAAACCTACCTAATTCTCACTTCTTGCTACAATAGGTGTACATAGCTATCCATTGAAATTTGCATTTCTCCAAATTCTGCAATGCAGTTGCATCCAAAAAACCAGACTGTGTAATATTGTGGGAAAGTGTATATGTTTTTGGAAATAACAAAAAGTGCATTATACTAAGAGAAATTGTTGCACAAATATTTATATTAGGCAATACTAACTGAAGAAATGTATATACTGTATTGAGAGAAATGTCAGCTGAAATACCATTGAATTATCACGATGACTTCCAAAAAAAAAAAAAGCAAACTGATGCAGAAATGTGACAAATTGAACTTAAGACTGGAAAAATGAGAAACCAGAAGAGAAACTGAAATCAACAAATTTGTCCACCCTTTGTTCTTACAACATGGCCCCTATGTACAAGCTGCAGTTTATGGAAAGGATTTCATGAGGACTTCTGCAACCTTAAATGTAGCAAACTGATCTAAATATTGGGGAAATAAGAAACTGAAATTGCCAGTTTTCATATGTAACAAAATTAAAGTGTACTTGTGAGGATGCTGGGATGCAGATTTTTAAATCCTGAGCTTTAAAATTGCTAGATAAATCTCTAGGGTGTACCCCTGGAAAACTTGAATACTGGGGAATAAATATGGAAGAGATGAAGATATTGGACATCTAAGTTGCCAATTGCTTGAGCTGGCTTGAGGCATTTTGGCCTTCTCCGACAAGTAAGTAATTTAACAGGGTGATGGGGGAGAGTTGGTGATTTGCACTTTAACAAGGTAGTTTATAGTCACTCCTGGCTTGCCTTTGCTTTTCTGAAATGTTCGCTTTCTTGAATGGGCACATGGAGGCTTGAATACTAAGTAAGAGCCACAGCTCCTAAAAGGGGAGAAGCCAATTAAGTTTTGGAGCAGGGGAGAGAGAGGAGGAATTTAAGACTCCAAATGGAAAAAAGGAAAGCCATATCCTTCACTGATGAAATTAGAGGCATGTGAATATAACACTGCATATGGCAGATGAGCAATGCAGGGGCATAGAGACACTGGGATATAATGATGGGGACATCCATTGAAACTGAGTGTTGGAAGATTCAAGACAAATCAAAGCAATTTTTGTGCAGTGAATAGTTATGGAATTTGCTCCCACCAAAGGTAGTGATAAGCATCATTTTGGAGGCCTTTAAAAGGAGATTAGTCAGATTAGGGGCAGGAAGAGCCATGTTGAAATCCCCACTAAGTCATGAATCTTACTGGGTGACCTTGAGCCCTTGTCTCTCAGCCTAACCTACCTCAGAAGGTTGTTGTGAGTATAAAATGGTGCTTAAGTTAATTGGCCAAGTACAGGCAAGAGCTACTTTGTGTGCCTTTGCGCAACATATATATCAAATTCAGGAGGCGAACTGCTCTATTGTCATGGAGTGGAAGAGATGAAAATGCAGGAATTAGATCAGTTCCTCACAAATGAGTGAGATAAATAGTTTTGCTCCTGGGCATCAATACACGGCTTTAAGCCAAGCCATTTAAGCCTTTTCTCCCACATGCACTCAGACACTTACAAAACGGCCCCTGTTAATGATGACAGATTCTTTTATGTTGCTGGAAAGGAAACAGGCACACAAATATAGAGGGAAGTGCCATTCTTTGTATTGGAATTAATTAGCATCATACAGCTTGTTCAGTTGCCAACCAAATCTAGTTCGTGTTCAGTCTTTTCTTCTTCCTTCCGGGAGGTCTGACTAAGCAAGGTTGAAGCCCACGGTTCCAGGATGATTTCTTAGGGAAAGTACCATAGCCTACTGAAACAACATATACTTTTTGCATGCAGAATGTCCCACATTCAATCCCTGCTATCTCCAGGTAGGCCTGGGAGATACACATGCATGAAACCCTGGAGAGCCACCACCAGTCAGTAAAGACCAGCCTTTCTCAACCTTGGGTTCCCAGATGTTCTTGAACTACAACTCCCATCATCCATAACCAATGGCCATGCTGGCTAGGAATGACGGGAGTTGTAGTCTAACAACATTTAGGGACCCAAGGTTGAGAAAGGCTGAGTGGTTCAACGGTATGACCCTCCACCAGCAAGGGATGGCTTGGCTCTTTTACTTGGGTTTCTGTAGAACAGTTTGGTGGTAGAGCACCACTAGGGTTTTTGCATGCAGAAATCCCAGGTGGGGCTAGGAAAGACTCCTGTCTGAAACCCTGTAGAGCAGTTGTCAATCAGTGTAGACCAGTGATGGCCAAACTTGGCACTCCAACTGTTTTGGGACTACAATTCCCATCATCCCTGACCACTAGTCTGCTAGCTAGGGACGATGGGAGTTGCAGTCCCAAAACAGCTGGAGGGCCAAGTTTGGCCATCACTGGTGTAGACAATACTGAGTTAGATAAACCAGTGGTCTGATTCTGTATACTTCCCATGCTCCTATGGTTGTGGGGAGGGAAGAGAAAATGTATCTTTCCCAACTTTCTCCATATCATGCATAATCTTCATACCCCCTTACATGCCCTTTTCAAAAAAATAAGAAGTCCCAAATGCTCTAAGAGACAGGGGACATGGCCTATTATAGGTACATGTGTGCGTGTGCAGTAATAAGGGCCTCACAGATGGCCAGCCTCCCTTGAATGAGATGCCCACTGCCCTTGGTCTGAATGCAATGAAGGTCAGGCAAGAAATTCCAGCACAGCCTAAATGGAAAACCATTAACAGCAGTGCAGCAATTCTGCAGCTTTATGAGCATGAGTAAATACTGCACAGTGATAACGTGCTGAAGTGATAATAATGAAACAGATTTAATTTATGCACTCATTAATTGCACCCAGAAAGACATTTCTCAGGCTGCCTGGGCAAGATGGCTGTGTGCAATGAAATAATGATAGAGATATTAAATAAAATAGTGCATCTTCCTGTGCATTGAGTAGCAACCTTTTCCAAGCTGGGAACGGCAGCAGAAAATGCATACATTTGCATATTTTAGCTCATGTACATTCTGTAGTGTATTAAAGAAGCATACCGCACTATTTTGAGGCAGGGCAGGAAGGATGGATTCATTAGGGCAGGGGTGGCTAACTCCCAAGAGACTGCGATCTACTTTCAGAACTAAAATCTGGCAGTGATCTACCCCCGGTTTTTTTAGGGGTTATGCTCAAAGTGTTGAGCTTTTTTGGGAGGAGGAAAGCCCTGTTTTCGGGGGGGGGGGTAGGTGCAGGCCTTTTTGGGAAGGGGAGTTCCATTTTTGGAGGGGGGAGGAAGGCAAGGGAATTTGGGGTTAAGTCACTGACAAAAACATTGCTATGGATGAAAGCAGCCACACAGAGGGAGCTCCACCTTCCCTTCAAACAACAAAGGAGGGCGGGACGAGGGGACAGGGCAGGAATCAGATTTACCGACGCTGAGGAATGGGAGCCAGAGATCGACTGCAATCTACCAAAACATCATGGGGATCTACCAGTATATCGCGATCGACCTGTTGGACATCCCTGCATTAGGGCAAATAAGGCACTGCACCACCAATCTCAGGCTGCCCTTAGCCAGCCTCCCATTCCTTATATCCGGTCCAGGAGATGACACTGGCTGTCACTTTCCTCCTCAATCTCCACATTGCCATTATAGAACTCAATAGGGTTGAGGATGGGGGCAAAACTAGAATTATTTGGCTCTGCTCCACTTGTTGACTTCTTTGCCTTCCAGCCCACCGGTCTCAATCGATGCTAGCCACCACATATCATTGGAAGTGACAATCAAAGACTTACATTAATTATGCTGCGGGACTCAAAAACTTAATGAAATCTATATCGTCTTCTTGTTGTTTTACTTTCTGAGTCTTTGGGGTGTTCATTCTGCACATTCATTCCTATCATCATCATCATCATCATCATCATCATCGTCATCATCATCATCCCTCAACACCACTTTCTGGACATGGCCAGGAGGAAGGAACAGAACCACTGTATAACACTGCCCCCAGCTCCCAATTCCACTAGATGGTCAATGGTATCAAAAGCCGCTGAGAGATCCAGCAGAACTAAGAAACAGCTTTCACTTTTGTCCCTAGCCCATCAGAGATCATTGACAAATGCAACCACAGCAGTTTCAGTCCCATGATGAGGCTTGAATCCCGATTGGGAGGGATCCAAAAGCTCTGCATCCTCCAGGCATGCCTGGAGTTGTTTAGTAACCACCTGCTCAAGCACCTTGCCCAAGAATGGAAGAGTTGAGACTGGGTGCTAGTTGGCCATAGTGGCTGGGTCCAAAGATGTTTTTTTAAGAAACAGTTTAAATGGTTTGGGGTTTATCTCAGTAAACTAGGTGCTCTCAAAGCTTTCCCTTTTATTGTGTATTCATGGTGAAGATGATCTATAAAAGTTATTATTTTATTGCCTTTCTCTCTGTATAGTTGGTCTTGATGACTGGCTTCAATTTCCCAACACTGCTATATCTGAAGGGTGTGGATGGCAATGAGTTTTTCCAACCACCACCCTCTCTCAGCCAGACTTGTGAAAATAGATCAGCACCCCTACGAAAGGACCTCAGGAACACATGGAGCCTCCATGGACTGCTGCTGAGCAACACTCCCACACAGATGCTGTTTATACCCATCAGCTTGTCATCTTGACCACTATGAACTGCTGTGATTATGCATATTGTGAGAATTTGGGGGCATTATGTGACTAAGCTTACAAATATGGAAAGAAATGAAGGAGACAGCTCAGTCTTAGATTACTTGAAATATGAAGCCATTTTGCAATGTACTGAAGTATTAGGGTTCAAGACAAGGCTGGCTCTAACATTAGGCAATGTGAGGCGACTGCCTCAGGCCACAGATGCCCCAGCCATCCTGCTCTGTTGAAGCTGTGTGTGCTACTCCATAATAAATTTCCAAAGGGTAGGTGTCGCCACACTTAAGGCCTAATTCGAACATCTTGTAAAGATGCTATCTGCAGGGTGCCCTCTCCTGCAAAAGATAGTGTTCAGTTGTGTGTATAAGGGATGAGATGAGCTCACTGCAGCCAATGTTTTGATTCCATGTTTTGATACCACACAGAAAGCATCTTGATAATAACTGTATAGGAGAGATGGGCAAATCTCACAATTTTATTTTCTCTTGTTTCTCTCTCTCTCTCCACCTCACCCCACAATCTTGAGGCCACTACATCTCATTTCTGCATCAGTCTGCAATTTCTTAAAATTAAAAGGTCTTCATTAAAAAAACTGATACATTCAAAAGTCTTCCCAAAAAATAAATAACAGGTGCTCATTTCTCCTTATATAATCATTTTTGCATACAATTTTACATAACGTTCATATATTTTGCAAGCAATTTCCTTGTATATTATTCTCAATAACTTGTATATTATTCTCAATAATACACAGATTTTTGTGTGCCATTTCCCCTTCGCACACACAATGTTGGTTGGATCCTGCATCATAAAAACTGGAGAAGTTTGAATTTCAAAGGATTGCTATGCAGTAGTTCAGGAGGTTCAGATTAGGTAGGGTGGCATTAAAATACAAACTGAATGAATTTCTCTCCATAGATTTCTATTGAGTTTCCACTATTTGCATCAACAGAATCATGAAACAATTACAATGGGGTTTTTTTTTGGGGGGGGGAGGCAGTGTTTTATCAATTCACATACACATAATCTACAATTAAAAGGAGAAAGGTGGTAATAGTTAAGGCTAAAATCCAAGGAGAAACTTGGGAAGGGGGATTTGGGAAACATCCCAGGGACCAGCAGGCAGTCCTGTATGCTTCTCAGACACTTGGAGTTTTGGCAGGGGACATTAGCTGGTGTCACGTAGCCCATGGAAATTGAAAAACAAATCCCCGTAGACTGCAGGATTGACCTAGCTGGTGAGTGAAGGATACAGTCCTCCTGGGTTCAGGTTCCCCGGTGTGTTCTCTGTGGGAAGCATGCTGGGGCTGCCTGGCTCTCCTTCCTTACAGCCCAGTGCCCCACCCTTGAGAGCTCCAGATCACTAAGGGCAGCCCAACCTCAGGCTATCTCATTATGGATCCTGTTTGATTCAGCACAATTCAGCTTGAGAATCTGATTCACAGTCTAATGGATATGCCTCTTCTCAATATATTCTTACGAAAGCTATTTGGGTTTTAGTGGTTGCTTGGGACCACCAGGTCTCTGGCAATTTTATACTGATAAAGCTTATCACAAATGGGTTGTATTTTTCTTTTCTTTAAAGGACAATTGGTTCCATTTGAACTCTATGAGCGTAGTACGGTGCATAGTTGTCAACGTTCCCCTTTTTTAAAGGGAAATTCCCTTGTTCTGAATAGGATTCCTCACAAGAAAAGGGAAAAGTTGACAGCTATGGTACAGTGGTACCTTGGTTCTCAAACTTAATCCGTTCTGGAAGTCCGTTCCAAAACCAGAGCGTTCCAAAACCAAGGTGTGCTTTCCCATAGAAAGTAATGCAAAACAGATTAATCCGTTCCAGACTTTTGAAAACAACCCCTAAAACAGCGATTTAACATAAATTTTACTATCTAACAAGACCATTGATCCATAAAATGAAAGCAATAATCAATGTACTGTACTATAAAATAAGATGATAAAAATTGTAGATGATAAAAATTAAAATTATTATTTTTTTCTTGCCTGCACTGATGATAGTCATTGGTTGGATGGGGGGCTTTTATCCATTTCTGCAGTCACACAATCAATCAATCAGGAGCTGAAATGGGTTCCACACAGTCACAAAAACAAATCAACTGAAAAAGGCTCAAAAACAAAAATGCAAAATAAAGAGCAAAAACAAAACCACCAAATTTAACCCATTCTGGAAGTCCGTTTGACTTCCGAAGTGTTCAAAAACCAAGGCACAGCTTCTGATTGGTGCAGGTGCCACAGAAACAATAGCCAACAATCGTTCGGCTTCCGAAAAACTTTCAAAAACCAGAACACTTACTTTCGGGTTTTCAGTGTTTGAGTACCAAGTGTTTGAGAACCAAGGTACCACTATACAGACATTATGAGTATAAGACCTTATCAATGTGGCTCAGTTAATAGAAAAACTAGATGTTTCTATAAGAATTCCAAATTGGCTTCAAACGGATGCCTTCAGCTAAAATGGGGCAATATTTCAGATTGATGCATTTCTGTAATAAAAAATGTAGATATTCCTAGGGAGGGGGGGGAGAATCAGCAAAATGCTGATGCTTGCTCCTCTGTGTCACATTGTCTTGGCAGTTTAACAAAATATATTATAGATCATCTTTTACACCTCCCCTGAGTCCCGTTCCCATGGAGAGGGCATATTCATCTGTCTTAATGATCAGGCTTAAAGTGGTTCAGTGTACAAAAAGAAAATGCAATCAATTTGCTTTAAAGGCAGAGACACCTGCGGCCGCTAAGACAAGGCCATAAGAGATGATGCAAAGGTCTCATCGGGGGGGGTGGGGGGTGGAATGGGGGAGGGGAGATGTGCAAAAGGGACAATAGACACCCAATAGCCAGATGGAGAGCCATTATTTGGCTGCATGATCCAGGGCTCATTATGGTGCAATGGTGTATAAAGCCCCATTCAAGGGGCCAACCCATGTTGAGGCTGCCGCTGAGGGCGGGGAAGGAATTGAATATTTAGCAGGCAGAGTTAATAGGATTGTATGTATCCTTGGTTCAGCAGTATGTGGTAGCACTTAAAAAAACACCAAAAAACAACATCTAGCTACTTGGGTTAGTTCAAACACAGTTGAATTGACTGGGATTCAAACAGCTGCACTTCTATAGACCTGCAAGATAATGTGGATCATCTGGGGAAACTTCTACTCATGCCACCACACCCAACAGAATATTTTAATGCAGTGACTCAAAAATAGACATTTTCTGCTGTTGCCCCTCTACTGTGACATTTCTTCCCCTCTGCCACACATGAAGCATCAACCATTGGTTGCCTCAGATATCTTGCAAAGACTTATATTTATTGCCCAGGATTTCTCTGACCCATAAGATTGGACTCTGCTTTGGGTGTTTGGATTTCAGTTTGATCTGCTTTTATGTAAGCTAGTATTTGCTCTCTAAATCTTCTGTCCCCAAATCAGCAACCTTGTTTAATGCTGGTGTGATTTTCCTTGCTAATCTAAGAGTCTAATTTAGCTTGATTACACCTCAATTTTATAAATGTTTTTAGATCATTTTCCTCTGCATTTAAATTTATTACTGTGTTTTGATTTTACTTACATTTGAATTGTAAAACTTATTTTATTATTTATTTATTGAATTTGTATATCCAAAGATCTCAGGGTGGTTCACAGAATAAAACCACAAAAGTACATAATAAAAACAAGAACAAAAACAAGACAATAACCCCCCTCCCACTTATAGCCTCATCCCTTTAATGTAAAATGGGAAAGACATGTGAATGAACAAATATGGCTGCTTATAGGACAAGCCCTAGCATTAGGCAGAGAAAGTCAGCCACCATAGCCAAGCTATCCTGCTGTCCTCAGGTGCAGTAGAAGATGGTGTCCCATTGCCTGTGTCAGCCTGATCAGCTTCTGAATTGGGGTGGGGAGCAACATCTCAGGCTGAACCTCTAGTAGAAACATGTATTGGGCCAGCCTGGCTCTCCAAAGCTAAAATGTCCCTGTACAACTTTTGACCTACAAAACTGAATGCAGCATACCAAGAACATATTGCAGGCAGCTAGATGCTTGACATGCCTGCCTTGTTTGCCCCCCCTCCCCCCCCCCCAGTTACAGACAAGCAATGAAAGGCAGGCAGGCAGGTGTATCAAATAGCGGGGGAGTACCGTATTTTTCGCTCTATAGGACGCACCCGATCATAGGACGCACCTTGTTTTAGAGGGGGAGAACAAGAAAAAAAATCTCCCCCTCTCTGCTCAGCGCCCCTTCAGCGAAGCGGCAGGAGAAATGGAGCCCCTTCCATTTCTCCTCCCGCTTGGCTGAAGGGGCGCTGCGCAGCTCTCCCTCTCTGCTGAAGCCAGGAGAGTCTTGCTCTCCCGGCTTCAGCAAAAGGAAGCTGAAGCCTTAAGAACCCCTCCTCATTAGAACCGTCGGTTGAACTGACCCAAGCAGGATGATTAAGGTCTGTGTGGAGATAAACTTTAACCAAAAGTATGCTTTATGGAGACCGAGAAGCAATAAGAGCTTTTGGGAATGGCGCAGCAATTAATTCGGAGTCACCATCTTGCCAAAGGATGTACAGCTGGGAGGAAGAACGGATTTGTTTTCAGACTGCATTCCTAGTGAATCTCCTCAGAGGTTTTGAGAAAGGAGGCAGATTGGTGAAGATTAATGACGCTAAGACTGTTTTGATGTATGGAAGTGATGTTATATGGAAAACGTCTGGATATGGCTACTGGATAAAAAAAATAATATCCATGCAGGATTACAAACTGTTCTAACCAGCTTGCGGAGACTATCAGAGGTCACAAAGAGAAAGGAAAAATATATGAAAATAACAACAAGAGATGTGGAAAAATAATAAGAAAGGACTGGATAGTACTGTGAACATCATAAGGTTAGATTTGTGGACATTAAAACAGCAGTAAGAAGCAAGAAGTTGATTGGATCCCTTCGGAACTTGAAATATGGGTACCCCCAACAAAAATTTAAAATTCGGATGTGTAATTGGAATTTATGTAATTTGGTTTGGTTTGATGTGATTGGTCGGTTAATAAAAAATTATTCTTAAAAAAAAAAAAGGAAGCTGAAGCCTTCGGAGCGCAGCAGGACCTCCCACTGCGCTCCAGAGGCTTCAGGCAGCTATCACTGAAGCCAAGGAGCCTGCATTTGCTCCATAGGATGCACACACATTTCCCCTTAATTTTTGGAGGGGAAAAAGTGCGTCCTATAGAGCGAAAAATACAGTATTTGTCTTGATGAGTAACAGGTTGTATAAGTCTGTTCAAAACCCAAGATGCATGCAAGATAAAGGGCCAGGCCCCTCTCCCCAGGCCACACCTCTTCTCTCCAAGTCACACCCTTAACTGGTCCTGCTTTGCACCCCAAGAGTTTTTGCTTTGGCTGGAAGGTGCCCTTGAACTCTGGTTACACCCAGACCGCTATGCAAAGGGACCATTTAATTTGTTGCTTTGCCCACTTTTGCTCCTGGCCCAACCCACCACTGGCACGCAGCCTTCAGAAGGTTGCAGCCCTTGAGTTGGAAGAGGTTCCCCATCTTGTGTTGGGGTAGCAGGAAGAAATATCAAGAGGAAACAGGCCTCTTAAACACAATTGTCTTTTATTCCTACATAACAAAACTAGGAAAAGAAACTGCACTCTGGAGGTCTGCAGTATGCAAACGACTGAACCCCAAGAAGTCCAAAAAGCAGTGCTTTTTCTGGGGGGACTCAGGGATACGCATAACCCTAAATTTTGTGAATCTTTCTACTTTTGTCCATTTACTGTATTTATTTCCCCCGATTTGAACTGTAAAATGGTGATTTTCTTGAGTCAAAATGAGAGTGCCCATAAAGATTTTTAAGAAGAAAAGCACTGCCAAAAAGCATTACCTGAAACAGTTCCCCTGCCCTGTAGACTCCTATCTCATCCCTCTGTAAATTTATAATCCTCTTTCTTTTATGTGCCATGTGTGTTTTGTAGAACCGTTTCATGTTTATATGTGTGCACCAATACTGTTATTCCCAGTCCCCCGAGTATTGCTGTGCAGCCAGCTGAATAAATTAAAATGCGGGGAAGGATCCCATCAGCATTAATCTACTGCAAATCTGCCTTAATGATTGCACAGAAGCACAATTTTGCTGGAGCTGCAATACTCTTTTGAATTGCAAATCTGTGGTGTCATTCTAATTGTTGCTGTAAATTTGTTTATTCTTGAAATGATGGAGTAGCTCTCCTGAGATGTTGCATTCTTGAAGGCTGGGCTTCGTGAAATGCCCTTAGCAGGTGCTGAATTTCCTACCTCATTCCACAAAGCACCAATGGCACAATTAAACACTGCACAAAACACAGGATGGCTACTGAAAATTGTAACACCACCCCAGCTTTTTAACAATTTGTACAAGTATTACACTGGTCAACAACAAATTTGTTGTCTGCGTTTTTTCAGTTTTTTTTAGGACAAATCTGATGAGCTGAATCCAAAAATCACATTGGTTTTGCTAAATCAGCTCAAGTTTTTGAGTTATGGCCACATGTTGTTTTTTTACGTTTTTGTTCACATGTACGCTTGTGTGGAGCATTTTAGAAGAAGTTGGTGGGGGTAAAATGCCATGTCAAATAATTGTTTTGATTGTAAATGATTATTTTAATGACAAGAAGTATTCAGGTCCGATGGTTCTGGGTGATTATGTCGAAAAGGGATCAGTTTGAAGTCATAAAACCTCGAAATCTTCCATAAATTGGTGCGGCTGGGATCAACAGAAAGAACTGGAGCAGCCTCAAGTATGCTGATCTTCAATCGGCACGTCGTCCTGTAGCTCATTGTGATGAAATTCCAGTGCCTATCTTCAGAGACTTCCTGACATTAGTGACGAAGATGCCTCCAGTGTTGAAGGACATGAAGAAGAAGAAGTGGTTCTTGAAGATGATGCTCCACATCCATTTTCCCAAAAGGAGTTGAATGATCTAGTTCATGACCTCAGCTTGCCAAAGGACTCTGCCGAACTGTTGGCATCCAGATTGAAGGGAAAAAAACTCCTCTCTGTCAGTGCTCGCATCAGCTTCTTCCGCAACAGGCATCAAGAGTACCTCCGTTTTTTCTTGGAAGAGAAGGACTTGGTGTACTGTGCAGATATTGCGCAGCTTCTGCTCAAGCTTGGAGTGCCACAGTACAAACCCAAAGATTGGAGACTGTTCATTGACAGAAGCAAGCGATCACTGAAATGTGTTCTGCTACACAACGGCAACCAGTTTGCCTCTATAGCCCTGGCTCACTCGAGTACACTGAAGGAGAACTATGAAGCGGTGAAGTATGTGCTGGAGAAAATTGGTTATGATCAGCATAAGTGGTTTATTTGTGTTGACCTGAAGATGGTGAACTTTTTGTTGGGACAACAGTCTGGCTTCACCAAGTACCCATGTTTTCTGTGCATGTGGGATAGTAGGGACCGTGCTCAGCATTACACGAAGAAGGACTGGCCTGTGCGGGGGGAATTGGTGCCTTGCAGAGAAAGGAACGTCATCAATGACCCTCTGGTGGACAGAGACAGAATACTCTTCCCACCGCTGGATATCAAGCTCGGCTTAATCAAGCAGTTCACCGAGGCTCTGGACAAGGATGGTGACTGCTTCATTTACTTGTGCCAGGCTTTTCCAGGATTGACCATGGAGAAGTTGAAAGCTGGCATCTTTGACGGTCCTCAGATCCGTCAGCTCATCAGAGATCCAGAGTTCGGAAAGTCAAAGAACGAAGTGGAACTGGAAGCATGGAAGGCATTTGTTCTGGTAGTGAAGAACTTTCTTGGCAACAATAAGGCCAGAAACTACGCAGAACTTGTCAACAACATGCTGACTGCTTTCAGAAACCTGGGCTGCAACATGAGCGTCAAGATGCACTACCTATTTTCACATATGGACCGGTTTCCTGAGAACCTGGGTTCAATGAGTGACGAGCAGGGGGAGAGATTCCATCAGGACATGAAAGAGATGGAGACCAGGTATCAGGGTCGCTGGGATGCAGTCATGATGGCTGACTACTGTTAGACTCTGAAGAGAAACCTCCCTGCCGCTGAGCATTCCAGGAGTTCCAAGAAACGGAAGTTCAAGCCCTGAAGTTTGAAAAATGGTGAAGCAACATGGAATTTGCGTGTACTTACCTTTATCAATGCCCACCATTCAGTTTACAGTAAACCTGACCTGATGGAGAGAAACGGATGCCATTTCCTGATTCAGCAGTGCAAAAATACCCTAAATCAGTTGTAGAAATCTAGACAACATTCAAAAAGTAAAAAATTGTTGCCCAGTGTTATTCATTCATTCATTCATTCACGTTTTTAAGTTATTTCTTACCCTCCCTTCTGAAGAAACCCAGGGCAGCAAGCATATCAATAAAACATTTTAAAAATGCATTCAGTAAACCATTTGAAAAATTATAAAAAGATTCAACCAGTGATTTCAGTCATCAAATGCCTGTGTTAACAGGAATGCTTTTAGCATCCTTCTAAAAGTCAGTAATAAGGGAGTCACCAGGGAGGGCATTCCACAGATGGGGAACCACCAGTGAAAAGGCCCTGTCATGGGTCAACTGGGCAACCCTTGTAGTGGCAACTCTCCTGCTTATTTTAGGGTCAGAGATGGTTGAAGTCACTCTTGGGTCCCAAACCATTTAGGGTTTTATATGCTAGCACTAACATCTTAAATTTGGCCCAGTAGCTCACCAGCAGCCAGGGTAATACTTTCAGGACTGGTGTGGGTTGTAAAATGCTTTGGTTCCCCACCACCACCACCACCACCACCACCACCACCACCAAAAAAAGCACTATAAAAATATAGAAATAAAAATGAATGAATGAATGAATGAATGAATGTCAAATGCTCCCCTTGGGCTGACACACTTGCCAGCCGAGCAGCCACATTCCAGGCTGGCAGCCTAGGAATGGGAATTACTAGTTAAACAGTGGTAATGAATTATATAATCATAATCTTTATTGGTTAAATTTATATACCACTGGTTCACCATAATGGATGGAGCAATGGAGCAGCAAGATCAGTGCAGTTCAAATGCAACAGTGGGAGTACTCGATTGGCTCCTGCTGGTGCATTTGAACTGTGCTGGTCTCACCACTATCTCACCCCTCCCCCTCTACTTGCTAGCAGACAAGAGCAATGTGACCAATTGGAAGTCAGGTGAACAGTGGCGTTCCACCATGCCATCTGCTAGCGCCTGCATAGCAGGGTTTCCCAAACTTGAGTCTCCAACTGTTTTTGGACTACAATTCCCATAACCCCACAGTTCCAGGGGGATTTCTTAGGGAAAGTACCATAGCCTACTGGTACAACATATACTTTTTACATGCAGAATGTCCTATGTTCAATCCCTGCCATCTCCAGGTAGGCCTGGGAGATGCCTTAAACCATGGAGAGCCACCAACAGTCAGTACAGACCAGCCTTTCTCAACCTTGGGTCCCCAGAGGTTCTTGAATTACAACTCCCATCATCCATGACCACTGGCCCTGCTAGCTAGGGATGATGGGAATTGCAGTCGCAAAAACAGCTGAAGACCCAAGTTTAGGAAACCCAGCTGTACAGCATAGCTGTCTGGACAGTTTGGTGG
Source organism: Podarcis pityusensis (assembly GCF_964106645.2). Lineage (NCBI taxonomy): Eukaryota > Metazoa > Chordata > Lepidosauria > Squamata > Lacertidae > Podarcis > Podarcis pityusensis. The sequence goes on from NC_138040.1 coordinate 42,197,501, forward strand.
TGTTGTTTAGTCGTTTAGTCGTGTCCGACTCTTCGTGATCCCCTGGACCAGAGCACGCCAGGCACTCCTGTCTTCCACTGCCTCCTGCAGTTTGGTCAGACTCATGTTTGTAGCTTCGAGAACACTGTCCAACCATCTCGTCCTCTGTCGTCCCCTTCTCCTTGTGCCCTCCATCTTTCCCAACATCAGGGTCTTTTCCAGGGAGTCTTCTCTTCTCATGAGGTGGCCAAAGTATTGGAGCCTCAGCTTTACGATCTGTCCTTCCAGTGAGCACTCAGGGCTGATTTCCTTCAGAATGGAGAGGTTTGATCTTCTTGCAGTCCATGGGACTCTCAAGAGTCTCCTCCAGCACCAGAATTCAAAAGCATGAATTCTTCAGTGATCAGCCTTCTTGATGGTCCAGCTCTCACTTCCATACATCACTACTGGGAAAACCATAGCTTTAACTATGCGGACCTTTGTCGGCAAGGTGATGTCTCTGCTTTTTAAGATGCTGTCTAGGTTTGCCATTGCCTTTCTCCCAAGAAGCAGGCATCTTTTAATTTCGTGACTGCTGTCACCATCTGCAGTGATCATGGAGCCCAAGAAAGTAAAATCTCTCACTGCCTCCATTTCTTCCCCTTCTATTTGCCAGGAGGTGATGGGCCCAGTGGCCATGATCTTCGTTTTTTTTATGTTGAGCAAAACCATTAAATCAGGGGTGTTGGACCTGTGGCCCTCCAGATGTTGCTGGACTTCAACTGCCATAATCCTTCACCATTGACCATGTTGCCGGGGTCTGATGGGAGTTGGAGTACAACTGGTTATGACGCCCCTGGATGGTCATAGGATCCCCATTACTCATGTAAGTAATAGTTTTCAGTGCTACTTGCGATGCATAAAGATCTCCAAGCTATCAAGACCAATAAATAAAAAAAAAATACATGATTTTTTTTCATTGATTGCTTTTTTTGGTGTCTTGCAGAGAGAAAATTGCTGTTTGCTAAACTTCAGCCATTCACTTCCAGGGTGCAAAAAATATGTCTGGGGAGATTCTAATTTTATTAATAGCTTGAAAAATCCGTAAGACAAAGAAAAGCCATTAACTAAAACTACAGTTTCATAAAATTTACTGGCACAGCAAGACCACTGAGTTAGGCTGCTGTAAAGCAATTAGTGGTCTGAAAGATGCTGTCAAAGGTTTTTCTTCTGCCAAAAGACACAGACAATGTTTCAGCCTGATTGTCAACTGCCCAAGCTTGCATTCCTTCAGATGAGACATTGCCATCAGTCTCAAGGAGGATTTTACCTTAGACCTTCACCTAAGACTGCATGTTTGCACATTCCACACTGTCATCAATCTGCATTTTAGATCACCAGGAAGCTTATACTTATACTCATACAGCAGTGTAGCCCTTAATTATATTTCCTTCTGCCGAACTGGCAAGATAACACTTTTGCTCTAAATAAGCTATGAGTGTGGATGTGCTTCTCCTTTTAATTTCAAATGTTTCCCATTGGTGAGTCCTCAACTAAAATTGTAGTAATCACCCATGTGGGGCATGTAGCAAAACGTAGCAGTGTATTCTCTCCTACTCAGAGTAGACCCACTGAAATTACTGGACTCAAATTAGCCAACCCTTTCAATCAAAGGGGTCCACTCTGAGTAGGATTAGCACTGGAGACAACTCTATAAATTGTAAGCTCCCAATGGTCATTCATCTCTCATTTTGCATTGGGCTTTGTTTTTTTTAATTTCCCTTCCTTTTTAATGTTGCTACCCTTCTGCAAACTTCTGAGCATACCGATACCTCCTCCTCTTTTTAAGCATATATGGATAGGGGAGAATTTTGATTCACTTCACTTTGAAATGCAAATCTACATAATTCATATATCCTAAAACAAAGCTGTCCTTTAAAACGTACACCTCTTCGGATTTTGAAATGTAGTTATCCTGCCAAACAAGGTGCACATATACTAGGGTGAAGCGTGCATTAAAATGCATATATTGACAAAAACAACATACATATGGGCAAATTGCTTTGCAAAATTGTGTACATTAGGCAAAATTGCAGACAAAAATGTATATATTAGAATAAATTTGCACTTGACTTTTCTTAGGGGCTTTAAAAAAATGGAAACCAATGTAAAAATGTGAATAACTAAAGATTAGATAAATGAGAAATAATGCAAAACTGAAAATAACAATTTCATCAATCCTGTCCCATTTTTGCTCCATTTCTGTCTACTGTACATACAACACCCAAGTTTGCTATGAGAGGGAATGATATGGCTTTAAAATAGCAATACTGCTAAGCAAAGGATTGTTAGGCAGAAATAATGTCCATTAGAAATATACCAGTTGGAAGTCATAAGCCCTATACAGACAAAGGGGTTTTTGTTAACAAAACTGCTTAACTAACACAAAGAGAGTGAAAAAAATCCTGATTTTTTCCTTTGCTCAGGGAACACAACAAAAATAGTGAGAAATAAACATAGAAGTTTGCTTTTTCTTACTTCAGGCCTTGTACGTAGCAGATAAACATTCAACCAAATATACAGAGGGTGGGGGAAGTAACTTGGAACTACACAGCCAATGAAAGCATATGCTACCTCACTAGAACACATGTCACTCTGCCTAGTTGCTAAGCAACACCTCCACCCCACTCCAGCCCAGTTAGCTTGCTTATAAGATAACTAACCCTGAGGTTACAAACTGAATGAACCCTGGTGTTACACTTCCAATATTTTTCTCTTAATGCTGTACCAGTTTGTCATTCCATTCTGAGGTGATGAATTGAGGGGCAGCAATTTTAAGGGTTGCAATTCAGGGGAAGTAATTTTGCTGTGGGTGTTTTCTTCCCATAAGTTCAGAGCTGCCCTTCATCTGAAGTCCTTGTACCCACTTCTACATACAGTGTGCCTCTCCCTTTAAGTTTAAGTTATAAACTGCCATCTCCCACCATGATAAAAAACCAGCCAGCTTTACAGCAATGTCACCTTGCATAATAAGATTAGATCTCACTGAACTGGAGGTCCAAATCATCCCCCAGCCTTCGCCTTCCTTACTTACTAAGAGCTATTTTATTAATAACACAAATGGAAAATAAGCTAGGAAGGTCCAACTCTTTCAAGCTTTCTCCTTCCATTAGGACTTGTTTGGTTTTGTTCTTGGCACTGCCACAGGTTTGCTGGGTGACCCTGAGTTGCTCCTCTGTCTGAAGAAAGGAATGGAACAATTTTTTATTCTGCAAGTGGTGTTCTAAATGGATAGATCACTTGCAGGAGGATTAATGCTTGTGGCTTCTTCGGAGAGGGCAGATGGAAAGCAAGACGGTCACCATCAAGCCAAGCAATCCTGAGGAAGCGTTGGGAGAAGGCTGGGGAGAATGGCGTCTCCGTCACGGTATTCTAGAATCTGCTGGCTTGCACCAGCCAAGGTAGAAGATGGGGGCGCTTTTATTTTCTTTTTCACTCCAGAGCCCCAGACTGGTGTAGGTGAGAGAGACTTGGGGGGCTACAGATCCAGCACACCCAAAGCCAACAGCAGCCCCCCCACCCTGAAACACTGACGGATTTTCACCAGAATTCTTTTTAAAGGGTCACATACCAGTGTGGAATTGTGACAAACAGAGCTTAAGATAGCAACAAAAATAAACTGAAATGGGCAGTCACCTATCCCAAGTATTTTCTTTATTATTTCATTAAATTCATATACCACTTGATTGTAGAAAAACTTCAAAGTGGTTTACAAAAAAGATAAAAAACATTGACAGCCATAATTTAAAACATACTGGAAGTTAAAACCACAATAGAATAGACTAAAACAGATCAAAACTCATACAAACTTTCTAAACATCTGGGTAAACTTGTCTAAATAAGAATGTCCTCAGCAGGCACCAAAAAGAATAGAGTGAAGGCATTTGCCTGGTATCAATAGGCAGGGAGTTTCAAAGTGTTGGTTCTGTCACACTAAATGACCAAGTTCTTACAGATATGGTGCAGGTATTATGAGGCACCTGTAAAAGTGCCAGTTCCACTCACTAAAGCAGGTTGAGTGGGCAAGTAGTTAAAGGCCAATTCATGTGACGTGCACCTGCAAGTAGCTGCAGGCAGGCAGGCTCAGAGGGTGTGGCCTAGCTTCCACTAACACCAATCCTACTCAGAGTAGACCCATTGAAGTGAATGGACATGAGTAACTTAAAGGGTAAAGGTAAAGGGGACCCCTGACCATTAGGTCCAGTCGTGACCGACTCTGGGGTTGCGGCGCTCATCTCGCTTTATTGGCCGAGGGAGCCGGTGTACAGCTTCCGGGTCATGTGGCCAGCATGACTAAGCCGCTTCTGGCGAACCAGAGCAGCGCACGAAAACGCCGTTTACTTTCCCACCAGAGCGGTACCTATTTATCTACTTGCACTTTGACGTGCTTTCGAACTGCTAGGTTGGCAGGAGCAGAGACTGAGCAACAGGAGCTCACCCCGTTGCGGGGATTCGAACCACCAACCTTCTGATCGGCAAGTCCTAGGCTCAGTGGTTTAACCCACAGCGCCACCCATGTCCCGAATGACTAACTTAGGTTCTTTAATTTCAGTGCATCTACTCCAAGTAGAAAATCGTTTAGATGCAGCTCTACGAGCTTTGGAGGAATACACAAAGTGTTAGGAAAGAAGAGAAAGGGGTGAAATTCACTCTGCTCCTTTCAAAGCAACCAAATTGAGCAAGAAAATGCAAATAAATAAATAAAATAAATAAGAAGAAAGGCGGCAGAGTTGCAGGCAAGGTTTGCTGAGGTAACGTGGACTTGCTTGAACTAAAAGCTTCTTAGCCACATTGCGTGACAGCAGATTCTTAGAGCTCTGCCGATGGCTCGCTTGTGCAACTAAAATATTGATGTTGTGCACCTGCCCAGCATGTTTGTCTCAGTGACGTCAAAGTTGCTTTGAGAGAACAGGCTCCCGTTGCCTGACAGATTCCACATGAACAAGGCCAACGGCACATTTGGCAGGATAGAATGAGAAAGGGAGGCCCGGCTCCTCTTTGTCCAAGTCAGCATTTATAGAAGAGTAAGAATTCATAATTGATAGCCTCTTGCTTCTCTGCTAGCATTGCTGGTTGGGAGATCACAAGGTGAGCCGCTGAACTTAAAAGCCTTGCGTATCTCTGGAGAGCAAGAAAACATCCCTGGTTTGCACACAGGATAACTAAGGTAAAGATAAGTCAAGCAAGGCCAGGGTGTTTATATTCAGTTCTTTGGGGAGCCGGGGCAGAATAATAATAATAATAATAATAATAATAAAAAAAGAACATTTGTCAGTGAGCAGAACATAAGAAGGCCTGTCCTGATCCAGCATTCTGTTCTTACACTGGCCTAGCAGATGCCAATAGGAAACCCACAAGAAGGACCTGGGTGCAAGAGCACACTGTCACTCATGACTACTAGGAATTTGGTATATAGCATTACATTGACTTTGAGACTGGAAGCAGTAATAGACACCATGACTGCTAGTCATAAGAGGTGTGCACCACCCCCAGCCAAATCCTGGATCCCAAACAAAACTGGGCTTATTTGGGTCAATCCAGGATACAGCAAGAGCAGGGTGACACAGCCCCGGGTCAGAATGGCTTCTCCCAGAGCAGTCTGGGGCTGCCAAAGAAAGAGGGCAAGGAGATGTGCCTGCGTTTATCTCCTTGTCTCCCTGCCCCCTGTCCACATGTTGAAGCTGGGATTAAAAATTTAAGACTTTGTAAGGCCCCCAGTTCAATTCAGAGCCTGGATCTCATCAGATCACTCCCAAATAATCCTGTGTGAATTCAGGGCTGCTCCAAACTGCCAGACCATGCCCCAGTTCAGATGTGGGGCATGCACATTGCCATGCTCCTGGCCATGGATTTATTCAGAAGTGTACATATCCTTTGCATATAATGGTACTCCTCCCTTACTGTCCCCCTCCCCACAAAAATCTGACCAAATCATCTCATTTAGTGGCCACCGCACATCTCATCCCTTGCCTAGGACAAACACAAACCAAAGCTAACCCACCTTCCTCACCAATATGGTTAGTAGGTGGTATCCAACCAGCTGTGCTAGCCTTCACTCCACCCTCAAATGGTGGCCTCCAAAAGTTACCTACCGTGGTGAACACTAGCCTGGACTGAGCCTAGCTCCATGGCTGGAGCTAGTTGGATATACTCTTGGCTGAAAATTGGATACACAGACCCCAAATTTCCATTGGTCTATACAGAGGGGTAGGGAACCAGGTCTCCCCCCCCCCAGCAAACCCTCTCCCCCCTGTCCCGCCACATCCTTTGATGTCGTTGCATGACACCATCCTTGAGTGTTTTTGCCTGGTTGGAGTATGTGTGTAGAAACTAGCCTAATGTACAGTAGATACACTGATTTGCTCTGCCCACTTTTGCTCCTGACCCTGCTCACCACTGTGGGCGTGTGCTCCTCCGGGAGATTGTCTGTATGGGAATGTGGCTCTTGAGCAGAAAAAGGCTCCCATTTCTGTTCTACTTATCCTCTAAAGCTGCACGTTAGCTTTACCACCGCAGGACCTGTCTACCAGATTTGCTGCCATATTGGTTTACATCACACATGGCCTACTCAGGCCATTTAACAAGTGATTCTGGCATCACAACATCGTTCAATTAAAACTCAAGCATTGATTCAATTAGGAGCTCAAGAGGAACAGTGCATATGCCACCATTCATCAACTGGCCTTTGTGTCCGCTTTTGCTCTTGCTGCCCAAGATTTATTTCTTTCCAATGAAAAAAGAATTATATAAAGAGGGAGGTTGACAGAGGAATATATTTCCTTCTTCGTGTGTGCATATGAAAGCAATCCCTCAGGGTGATATTTTCAGGAGGATTTTATGCATTTGCAATGTAAGGAAATGATTGTCAGATCAAAGATTGATCAGTTATTAAGGACTGAATATTAAGGTGGAAGATTATTTTTTAGGGCTGAGCAAAAATGACATGCCCAAAATGTGCATGCTATTTGTGAGCAGTGAAATTTTAGAATGGGGGCTGCTGCTGCTGAACTTTCTTGGCTGACCGGCTAAAAGCCCCAACAGTCCCCACCCCCCGAAAATTCTTCTCAGAGAAATTTCGGCTCTCTTGGTGTTGAATGAAGGTCAGCTCTTAGCGATGCTGGTCACTGTCTGCAGCTGGAAGCTGGCAGAGGCCAGAAGTGGTGGGTAGAAGGATGCCTCTGCCCATCTAACTTCCTCTGAAGCCTGGCACAAAGTGGCTTTGAATTGCACCCTGAAGCCCTGCTCCTGCCATTTCCCAGGCGATAGGGTTGGTAGGTTGAAATCCAGAAATTTGTGCTGCAACTTTAAATTGATCCCTGCAGCTCTGGTTTCTCCACCTCATTTCTTCCTGCTTTTTTGCCCACTCCTTCCCTTACCTGTGGATCACCTTGAGTAGAGTTGCTTAAGGAATTTAGTCTTTGTCAATTCTTACTTTTAAAATGACCTCATCCAACATAGGTTTATGGACCAAAGTTCCCAGTTTGAGAGGGAATTGGTAGAAAATATGGAAAAAAAATGATTTCTAGGATGCATAAGATGCTGTTAGCATGGGAAACAAAAGACAAAATGGTTAAATTTGCCATGATTCAGTGGGCTAGAGACATGGGTTTACAGCATGTTATGCTTTGAGAGAAAACTATATGAAAATGAATTATAGATGGTAATTGGCTAAAATGTATGTCAGAATATGATATATACTGGAAATGTAAAGAAACAGAAGGTACATTTTATCATATGTGGTGGACCTGTAAAGTAGTCAAGGGGTACTGGGAGATGATATACAACGAGATGAAAAAAATATTTAAGAGATCTCTCCCCAAAAGACCAGAATCCTTTCTTTTAGGCATATCTGGGTCAGATGTACCAAAGAGCCAAAGGAATTTGTTTATGTATGTGACTGCAGCAAAAGTATTATATGGCCCAAAATGGTGTGAGGAGGCAGTACTCACGAAAGAGGAGTGGCAGTTGAAATTGATGCAATAAACAACAACAACAACAACATTTATTATTTATACCCCGCGCATCTGTCTCGGTTTCCCCAGCCACTCTGAGCGGCTCCCAACAGAATATTAAAAACATGATAAAACATCAAACATTAAAAAATTCCCTAAACAGGGTTGCTTTCAGATATCTTTTTTTTTAAAATGATATTTATTAAGCATTTTAAAGTTACAAAAAAAAAAAACAAAGAAGAAAAAAAACAAAGGAAAAGCAAACAGCAGTCAAACCATACAAATCAATAAAAATAAAAAAACAAAGACAAAACACATCAAAATCCAAAAAAACAAAAGTAAACCACAAACAATTAAAAACAGATCCAATATTCCCAAATCCTTAACTGTCATTGCCTTATTTCATCGACCTCCTCAAACCTCCCTTTTTTGTATTCCAGTTATTAATTATAACAGCAAATCCTTCCCATTTTTCATAATATTCTGTCATTAAATTACCTTAATCTATTTTAACCTTATCTTACTTTAAAAGACCCTAAAACTTAAAACTTAAATCTTATTTATACCAATTTCTCATAACCATAACATATTCTTGCATAGTTATTTTTAACATTTCTGCTAAAGCCAAATAGTTTCGTTCCAACATTTTTCTAATACTCATTAATTTTACAAAACAATCCTAAATAGAATTTTTTAAAAAAACTTTCTTCCAATCTTCCTCCAACGTCTCTTCCTCCTGGTCCCGGGTTTTGTCAGTCCTTTCTGTCTCATCCATTTAGTTCATTAACCTGGTAATCTTATGTCCGAGGCCCTTAAGTCTCTTCCATGTCCCTTCCGCAGATCTTCTTCATATTTATACCTGTACTTTACTTTGTCTCCTGGTCCTTTCACTCGTGGAAACTCCAACTTAACAGTATTTTTGTCCCTTCTCGACAGATCAGCCCCTTTTCCATAATCCACACTGAACTCCATGTGGTATTTAAAAGCATGTTTCAAAGTCCCTCCAAAGTTGGGGACCCTCCAGAACCCCAAACTCCTCATGGCCCATTGCCAGACTTAGAAAGTCAAGACATCCCTGCATAGGGGGGTCTATCCAGCCCCCCATCTCCAAGCCAAACAAGACTCTCTCTCTCCAAATCTGGCTTTTTCCAGGTTCATTTGTCAGATCCAACAACTCATGTTCCTGCTGGGCCACAGCTCCCTCCATCTCTGCCACCCGAGGTCCAACAACGATCTCCTCCCTCATCTGATCTGTCAGAGCACACTCCTGAGTTGATTCCTGGGTGGGTTCTATATAGATATCCACTACCTGTCCAAAATTTCTAATCGCCAGAGTCATCAAATCCGTCTTCTCATGTAACTGTTCCAATAAAGCACTTGTCTTACAGAAAGCACGCACCAGAGCCTCTGAATACATTGTTATGCAAGGTCAGAAGTCTGTTCCCACGATCTTAATCTGTTTGCAGCTGCGAAGCTCCCCAGTTCAAGTTTAATAACAGTTTCACAAGCTCCCTCTAGGGGAAGAACTTCTATTTGTATCAGTCTCTTTTCTTTTTTTTCTTTTTTTAACAGCAGATCTAACAACAAAGTTTCCTTTTTCAGATATTTTGTCAGTATTTGTTCCTTTAAAATGCGAAAGAGAACAATGGAATCACTATGTTTCTCTTCTTTTAACTATCTGTCAAAAACATTTGTCTATAGTCAATGAACTTCCTAAAAACGTCTGTCCTGACATCCCGCTCCCAGGTTCAAGACGGTGGAAAATTACTTTTCTTTACACTCTCTCCTGCAAGTTTAAACCATCCGGAAAAAATCCCCCCTCTTCTCCTACTTCCGAAGGGGGTTCAGTAGTTTTAGATGATGAAAGTTGATCCTTTACAAACGATTTTCTGAACTCTAGTTTGCCATGTCTTTGCTTTAATCTATCTACAAGAAACGGAAGGCTGACTTCCTGTTTAGACCTTCCCGCTTCAGTGCCAAATTAAGAAGAATTTCTAATCCAATTTTTCCTTCTACTCACAGATCGTTGTTTAAAGTCCAATTGTCCAAGTTTGATCTGCTCACGGGTAGTTATTTTTGTAACCAAATTGTCCCAGGAAAAAGGTAGCGCTCTCCGGCAACGGCTGTGCGGCTTCGCTCCACGGAAGAAGCAGTTGACTCTCAGCACCGCGCCACTAACCCCTCTTCGCTCCGGAGCCCGTAGTTGGGTTCCTTTACGGATTGGGGGGGCGCAAAAGGTGCCTGCCGAGTCCCATGGTCACAGGCTTCCTCTGCCTGTGATTTTTTGAAGGGTCCCCGCTTCGCCGTAGCGGAACAGACCCGTTTTCCGTGGAGCCAGTCCCTCCGGATCAGAGGGAGTCCGCCATTACCGATGGCGCCACCCCGGAAGTCTGCTTTCAGATATCTTCTAAAAGTCAGATAGTTGTTTATTTCTTTGACATCTGATGGGAGGGCATTCCACAGGGCAGGCGCCACTACCAAGAAGGCAATACGCAGAATAAGCAAGTTTAAGTAGCAAAATCAGAGAACAAAATGAAAGTTTTCAAGGAGGAATGGAAAATGTTTGTAGATTATTTTTTAAAATATTGTAAATATGTTAGTATGCTAGCAAGTTCAGCAGTAAAAGTTATTTTGAGAATAAAGATGAGAAAAGAAGGTATAGATTAGTTATAATATGCAACAGCAAAAGATAATTATGAGAAAACCATGGACTGGTGGGAGAGAAGTCAACTTTTTAAGTGAATGTATACTGGAAAATGTTTGATCAATTGCATTTTATTTGTAAAAATAAAATAAAAAGGAATCTTGCTAGAGCCGGTGTACATGCAGCCATAGCCAAGAAGTCCAGGGTTCTGTACATGGTGGATGCACACTTTTAGTTCCTACAGCCACAGCAATCTTGCATGGTTCCTTACTCTGAGAGAGAATGGCTGGCCCAGGATCACCCCGTGTCTCCCAGTCCTGGTCCAACAGTCATAAGAACATGAAAAGAGCCCTGCTGGATTAGGGCCAAAGCCCATCTAGTCCAGTATCCTGATCTCATAGCGGCCAGCAAGGTGCCCATGAGGAGCCCACAAGCAAAGAGTTTTAAACCCATATGCAACATGGGTGTGTGAACTAAATCTCAAAGCTCAGTGATGCACCCCCGACAGAGGAGGAGACTTGGCTAATATACTTTTCCTCCTCATCAGCCTTTTATCTGCTGCAGGGTGTGGGTGTGTTACAGTTTGTTTATGGGGGGCTTAATAATTGGATTTTTCACCTATATGACAGGATATAGCAGAGATTTATATGCATGGCCTTGCAAAGAATGGGCACAACTCTTTGCTTCCTTCTCCTTAGGATGAACTCAGCAGAGCTCATCTGCGATTTCTCTGTATTGGCAATACTTTTGGAGAGTAGCTACAAGGCTGGCAGCATTTCAGAAAGATGTGCATTGCTAAATACTTAGCATGCCAGAATTAAATGTGAAACAGGCTCAGCTGCTGCTGATAGGTATTATAGTATAATATTTCCTTCTGAGTTTAGGCTTTGCTAGTTTGTTTTCCATTTCCTTCTGAGTTAGGCTTTGCTAGTTTGTTTTCCATTTTTCTAGTATATGGTGATTTTGATCATTTTGTTTCATTTGCTGTATTTTATAAATATTTTATTGTTAATAAAATGATAATGTGCAAGCATATGAATGCACAAAAGGGAAAACAAACAAGCAGAGGGTAGCATCTAGATTGAGTTTTTGAATGTGACTTCTACATGCATGGTTCTTTTTGGGTGGTAGAGGATGTGACTGCATCAAAGTTCTTTCTTTGGTGTTCGACATACATACAGAAAAACTCATATAGACATCAGTAAAACAGCACGTGAAACAAATCTTGATGCAATCCTACAATGACAGAGAGTAACCTTTATATTTTATACAATAATAATAATTCTAATACTTTAACCTCTTAAAAATTGCAAAACTCCTAACAAACTATAATTGAGAATGATCTTGTACCTCATTGTTCTAATGGTTAATAAACATGGACCATTTTTATATAAAACATTAGGGTTGTATCCAACATTACTTGGAGATGAGCAATTAATATTTATATTTGAGGTAATACTTCTGCTTAGTTTCCAGAGACAGTAAAAATCATTCTTGCAGATGATCAGCCAATAATTGTCTCAGACATCCAAGTACTTGCATATATAATTATCCCCAATGGCAATCAATCAGCACTAGCTTTTTTAGATCTATGACTACATCTTCTAATAATACATTACTGAAATTCCTTTACTTTTCTCTGGCTTTGGGGAAGTTTCTCTCCATTGTCCCATCGTCTTGGCTGCAGTTCAGCAAGGAGAATGAGATGAATGCAGCACTGGGTGTGTCTAGCTTGCTCCAAACCAGCAGATTGCTCTGCAGCAAGGGCTGCAAACGTGAAACGTCTGCAGGCTAACGCCTGGTGCCACAGGTTAAGGCACATAAATTAAGAAGCAAAGGGTGGTTTTTCCCAGGTGGGGCAACTGAATAACCATTCCTTTTCTTGTCAAGGTTAGTGTCATTTTGTTATTTTTAAAAATCTCTGCAGCAGCAATGCTGGAAGGGTGGGAAAGCTGCCTTAATTACTGCAGATGAGATAAATCAGGGCTGTCTCATTGTAAATGCAGGAAGAAGAGACGGCAGGAGCTGCAGTTCCCTGAGTCATCCTGCCAATAAGGGCTATTAATTTTAGACTTGGAGGGACCAGTCTGCATAATCAGAGGTTGCAAACCGCTTCAAGGTGTTAAGGGCTTTCAAGCAGACAAAAAAATGGGGAGATGGTTGAAGAAACACAAAATGATGCTGTGATTACTAGGGGATGGATAGCAAAAGCATGAAGAAATAAGATCTAGAGAACAGAACAGAAGCAAATGAAATTTAGAAAAGCTAGTGCTCAGCTCTATCCTAACATGAGAACTTAAAGGACCATCGTAAACAAGGATGAAAACCCCAGTTTTGGAGAAGGGGTAAAAGAGAAACTCCACTCCATATACCAGACTCACCAAGTATCCCTATTTTCAAGGTACAGTCCCTTTTACAGAAGCTGTCCCAGTTTCTGACTTGATCCTGGAATGTCCCACTTTTCCTTTGAACGTCCCTGTTTTTATCAGAGAAATGTTGAAGGGAATAGTAGGATATCCCTATTTTCATCGGAGAAATGTTGGAGGGTATGGAGTTATCTGACTCCCGAGCCATCTGAAAGCAGCTCTGTATAGGGAAGTTTTTCAATGTTTAATGTTTTTATATATGTTGGAAGCAGCCCAGAGTGGCTGGGGCAACCCAGTCAGATGGGTGGGGTATAAATAGTGAAATTATTATTATGGAAAAGAGTGGCCCTATTTTCATCGGAGAAATGTTGGAGAGTATGTATAGGTAGGGTAAAAGCGAAAGGACCCCTGAACGGTAAAGTCCAGTCAAAGGCGACTATGGGATTGCGGAGTTCATCTCGCTTTCAGGCTGAGGGAGCCGGCGTTTGTCCACAGACAGCTTTCTGGGTCATGTGGCCAGCAGGACTAAACCACTTCTGGTGCAACGGGACACCGTGATGGAAGCCAGAGTGCACGGAAACACCATTTACCTTCCTGCCACAGTGGTACCTACTGTATTTATCTCCTTGCACTGCTGTGCTTTCGAACTTCTAGGTTGGCAGGAGCAGGGACCGAGCAACGGGAGCTCACCCCGTCACGGGGATTCGAACCGCCGACCTTCTGATCGGCAAGCCCAAGAGGCTCAGTGGTTTAGACCACAGCACCACCCACGCTTTATCTTTATGTATATACATTGTTCCACACAGCACAGATCTAGCTACTAGGGGATCCAGTTTGGTTTTAGAATGAGCAGACTTAGCCTTCTTTAAACACCTCCCACCCTGCAAGCTCTGTTTTACTAAGTTATAAAGGTTAGCACTTTAATACGTGGAAAAAACCTCAACTGAAAGTCCCAGATGAAAATGCAGATTAAATCTAGCCTAGTGTATCAAATCTAGCCTAGTGTATCAAAAACTACAGAGTAATTGGGACTTTTCAAAGTGTGTTGTTGCCAGTAAATAAAACAAAAATTAAGTAAAAGCTAGAGTGTGTAAAACAGACTTCCAGGAAGGAAGGAAGGAAGGAAGGAAGGAAGGAAGGAAGGAAGGAAGGCCCACCCCCCAAGGAGTCAAGTGCTAGTTTACTCATCAGTCCTTGCCCAATCCCCATTTATCAACCTTGCCAGCTATCAAAGGGAGCCCATTCCATGAATTATAAGAAGCCCCAGATGACAAAGTATCATGGCAAGTTCAGCAGATGTGCGAGTTCAGCAGCAGGGTGAGAGTCAGGGCATACCAGTCTGCCCCCTCTTTCTTTGACCTAAGGAAAACCAAAACTTTTGATAATTAATTTAAACTACAAAAACAATCATGCAGTTAGAAGACCAGCATGGGGGTGGGGAGAGCTATCCAGGCTTTCCATATGTGTGACAGAAACCATGGGTGCGTCTGGTGTGCAGTGAACATCCAGCTCCTCAGGAACGCATAGCATCCCTTGAAGCCAAGGCGGCAGACCTAGAAGAACTAAGAGAGGCATAGACATTGCTGGATGAGGCATCCCTCATCCCTTATAACTGTGTTCTGTTCCCATAGCTCCCCACCCCCACCCCTTATTATATATAATGAATTAAAAAAGATGTTTAAGTTAATGTTTGTAAAAAACAACAACCCCAGAAACTTTTCTCTTGTGAATTATGGGGTCAGAGTTACCTAGACAATATAGAAATTTATTTATGTATGCAACCACTGCTGAAAGAATGATATTCCCCCAAAAATGGAAAGAAGAAGAAGTCCCAACAAAAGAAAAATAGCTACAGAAATTAATGGACTATGCAGAAATGGCAAAACTTACCGGAAAAATAAGAAATCAAGACAACATATATTTACAAACCAATTGCAAACAAATTAAGACATTAGCAGGATTATTGTAAAATCTTGCAGTTTTTAAAACATATGAAATAGATGATTGGGATGTGCAGGAAAAAGAGGGTAAATTCGTGGAACCGCTGAAAGAGGGGGAGGGAAGTCAAAGTTCAATATGTGAGAATTATTTTAATTTATTTGTTGAAATGTTTGTTATAAATGAAAAATATGAAAAATTTTTTAAAGAGAAATGATGCAAATCTTGCTTGATGTTCACAATGCTGCAGAATACGGTGTTTCCTCATGCGGAATTTCAAATTATTTATTAATTTTGGCATAGAATACATCCGGCATGACTTTTGCCCTGCAAGACTATACGCCATCCTCTGCTTTAATTTCTTGCAAAATTAAGTTTTTATTGACAATACCAGAGCCATTCAGTCTAGAAGGCATTTCTCTGTTGTTTCCGAACTCATTGCCTTGGCTTATGTGCAGCCAATGGATATGTCCTAAGATCCTCACACCGGCTTATACTGAAACGTGTGCATGGTGCATCAAAACTGCCCTACTGGCCTCAGCGATAAAGGATCTCATTGGCACTGAGATGCAAAGAAATAGGAACTTTTACGACTGCTGCATTACTGAGACTTGGAGAATAAATATTCATGTGATCAGGAATCTGAGCATCTCATAAATCTGTGCCTTCCTTCAAGATCTTCAACCCTTTGCTATCCTCCCTCTAGTCTCTGAAATGTGTGCATCGTCTCTTTCCTCCCTCTCACTTGCCCCAGGCAGTGTGAAGTAGTTTGAACTCTTTGATACCTTATTGCAATCAAGGTAAATGATTGTTTCAGTTTCACACACTTATTTAATGTCCTTGCCCATTCCCGTCAGTAAAATCCCTTGCTGCCAGCCTTCACTCTGCCTTCTCTTTCCTCTTTCTGTCCAGCCACAGAATCAGCACAAGTGTCACAGGTGGAGCACAGAGGAGGACCAAGCTCTGATGGTGTTTCCTGCTTGGCAGGGGGTTGGACTCGATGGCCCTTGTGATCTCTTCCAACTCTATGATTCTAACTTCCGCCTCCCTCCTGCTCATGAAACACAATAGGCTTGTTCATGAATTACACTGAAAACAGGTACAAGCTGACTCTGCAGTTATTCAAGTGTTTGTGTGAACACTTGTCAATTTATGCAGTTCAGGTATTGTGTACATAAATTTTACACTCATGGAAGGCAAGACCCCTGCTAGGTAGCAGAGTGTCAGGGTGCAAAACACAGATGGACCAGGAGAGAGGGATAGCAAGGATTTGTGAGGAAGGGTGCGTTGAAGTGGAGGGCTCTTCTCTGGCCCAGTCACTGATCTGAATGAGAGGATTTGGGGGCTTCTAAAGCTTTTGTCTCATTTGCAACAGGCTTCTGAAAGTCCTCAGAACTCTTACTAGGGGGAAATCTCCCGCCGTCTTTATGGTTTCTTGCTTGTTGACTGCAGTGCATGTGCCAGGTGACATTTATATGGCATATCTGTATGATCTGTTGGAAGCCTTGTCTTGTAAATTTAAATTTCAGCTTCATCAAGCAAACTGGAAAGAGAGTGAAAATGTTTAATTAAAATGGTGTGTCTTTTCCCCTTGGTTCATCTACATAAATGTATTTAAAGCAGTCATGTATTATTTTCAAACCAGCAGCTCTCTAAC
The DNA here is from genome assembly GCF_964106645.2 of Podarcis pityusensis. NCBI lineage: Eukaryota > Metazoa > Chordata > Lepidosauria > Squamata > Lacertidae > Podarcis > Podarcis pityusensis. Next base: position 42,214,076 of record NC_138040.1, read on the forward strand.
TAATTGGGAGGGGAGGCAGATGGCCCCATCCTTAAATACGGTACCTTTATCCTTTGGCTCGAGAAGATAAAAAGATAAAATAAAATAAAAAGCTGAGCCCCACCCACATCTCTGCAGTGGCTGCAGCAAGAATTTAAAAGCCTATTGGGATGTCTAGGTCAGGAATGAGCAGATCTGACATCAGCCTGCTGCAGCATTTGCCCACACAACAGTGGGCTGCAAATTCATCGCCCCCCTTCCTTGCTGAGGTAGCTCCTGTGGAGAAACAATTCTGTTTTCCACTCTCTCAGCAGAAGCAGGGGAAAAGCAGCATTTCTAGAGAATGCTACATTGTTCAGGTCCTTACTAAGGTGCCTGAGCTGTACCACTTCAGACTGCAGGTGGTTTTGCTTTCACTGGATCAAAGGCTCTTACTCTATATATAGAAAAGAGCATGTCAGAGAGAAGACATGTCAGTTTGTTTTAATGTGGAGGGATCAGTCATAGGGAGCAGCATTCCGTCATGCGGGCGCTAGTGTGCAGTCTGAAAGAGCAATCGCCAGAGGTGGCTCCATGGCTAAGCCATATTGGATGGACCCCTTTCTACATCAGTGGGCCTCCTAGTATTCTTACCTGACATCAGTGGTAACATCGCTGAGGCATTGTAGGGGGGTTCCTCCACTGGGGGCTGCTGCCCCACAATGCATTGGAATTATGCTATCTCAAAGCATCAAGGGACATTTAAATAGCAGCTCTCTGCCTGGTACTCAAAGCATTCACAGCAGACATCAGCAGTGGCCCTTTGGGGCTCTGGAGCCCTCACCACCAAGCCACAGGTTTACCAAATCAGTCATAAGAAGATCAGAAGAGCTGCTTCTGGATCAGGCAGGTGCCTCATCTGGTCCAGCATCCTGTTCTGGCCAACCAGATGCCTAAGAGAAGCCCACAAGCAGAATCTAAATACAACAGTACTCAAAGCCATTTTCTATGGGTATAATATTAGAGTGATTTATTTCTCTCCTGAGCCACAAATATACAGACTATGCATTCTCACTTTACAGAGGGCATCCATGCAACTTGCCCAATACAATGGTACCTTGGTTCTCTAATGCCTTGGTTCTCAAACACCAAAACCCGGAAGATTGATTGATTGTGTGACCTGCCAAAAAAGTTGAAAAACATCTTCATGTATGCGACAACAGCCGTAAGTTCTGGTGGCACAAGGATGGAAGACTGAAGAAACCCCAACTAAAGAATCATGGCAAGAAAAATTGATGGACTATGCAGAACTGGCAAAACTGACATATAAGCTATGGGACAAGGATAACTGTGACTTTAAAGATGAATGGGAACCCTTTACAAAGTATCTGAAGATGCAACAAAGCGAACTGGACTCCTTGGCAGGTTTTGAATAAACATTCACAAACTTTTTATTGATAATAATCAGCTAAATAGTTTGAGGATCTATACAATTTTGTAACATGCAGAAAACAGCATTCTTAGAGAAACCAAAGACTGGAACTGAGGGAAGTCGGGGGGTGGGGGTGAGTGGGTTCTGTGGGGGGGGGGAGGGAGGAAAAATGGGGGGGGGACAAGGATGATATGTTTTTGGATAATATGTCTTGTTATAATTATGAATAAAAGAAATATGTGCCGTCGTAAAAAAAAAAGAAAAAAGATTGATTGTGTGACTGTGGAAATGGATAAAAGCCCCCCATCCAAACAATGACTATCATCAGTGTAGGTAAGGAAAAAAAAGTAATTTTATTTTTTAATCATCTACAATACTGTCTTATTTATTTTATAGTAAAGTACATTGATTATTGCTTTCATTTTATGGATCAATGGTCTCGTTAGAAAGTAAAATTCATGTTCAATTGCTGTTTCAGGGGTTGTTTTTGAAAATCTGAAACAGATTAATCTGTTTTGCATTACTTTCTATGGGAAAGTGTGCCTTGGTTTTGGAACGCTTTGGTTTTGGAACGGACTTCCAGAACGGATTAAGTTGGAGAACCAAGGTACCACTGTAGTCCTCCAGGGTTGCATTGCAGGCTAAATCTGGCAATGCTGCATAATCTGTCTTTCATTACTGACAAGTTGAATTCTTAGGAAGAATGCACTCTGAACACTGCTGCTCTTGCCTGTTGAAGTATGTAGTGCAACAGGAAAGCAGCTATGTGAGGAGGAGGCTCTGAAGTGAAGGGCTCAAGTGAAGGCCTTTAGCAGGTGACATACTGACACAGGGTAAAGTTCAGAGTTGTGATGGGAGGGCTGTAGCTCAGTGGCAGAGCACCTGCTTTGCATGCAGAAGGTCCCAGGTTCAGTCCCCAGCATCTACAGGCAAGGCTGGGAAATATTCCCTGCCAGAAACCTTGGAGAGCCACTGCTAGTCTGTTCAGAGAATACTGGGCTGGATGCACCAATGGTCTGACTCTGTATAAAGCAGCTGCCTATTCTCTCTCATGCACCTCTCTCTCTCTCTCTCTCTCTCTCTCTCTCTCTCTCTCACACACACACACACACACACACAAGCACTACACATACAATTTCCAGAACAATGCCATCAGCTATGTATACACCCCACACCCCACCCCTGGATCCACACATCTCTCATGTTGTTATTTTAAAGTATGTGATCAGAGAACTTTACTGCCTCTGAAAAAGCAACTCCGGCTACCGGGATTCACACCCACTTGACGGACACATCTTCCACAGTAATCTGCCCTTTTTAAAAAAATTATACTTTTAGAATCTGTGCCTCAGTTGGTTTACAGTGGTTGATTATGTGTTTGAAGGAAAGGATTATTATTTTTCTCAATTGAAGCATCTGTCTTCTCATCTCGGAGACTGAAGTGGTGTTTTGTGTTTTGAGAGGGAGTGAATCATTTTCTCAAAGTTCCAGCTACATCTTGAGCCGCCTGGAAAAAGGTTTGCTGGAATACTAAAAACCCTCTGATTACAAAAAGCAGGGGGAAGATGAAATGTGCTCTCATTACACTCTGAAGGGTACTTCTTCAGAAAGCTTCAGACAGTGAGTCTTGGCACCCACACCTGGCTGGTATTCAGAAGAGCAATTCCTAATGGAAAGTGGTGATGCAACTGGAATGATTCTTATCTCTCCCTTACTGAGAGCCAATGAAAATGTTACAAACAGAGCAGAACAAAACCAGATATGACAGCCCCACCCCAAAAGGTGGGCTCCTTCAGGCTTCTGTGAATCCCCGAGCAACAGTTCTGTCCACATCAAAAGGACCACTTCTGTGATCCCTAATGCTGGAAGTGCAACAGCAGGTATCATTCATTGTGCAATTGAAGCATCAGTTCCCTTAGTTATTAAAGTTAACTAGCAACCAGGTTGAGGAGAATGATCACTGATTGACTGAGTAGTTCTGAGAGACATTTTCCTTTCGTACTTTTAGTTAGATGTCTCTCTGATCTGTACAAAGCCTGTACTAAGAGATATGTCTCTGTTTATTTCCCCTCAAATTATACAGTTTTTGGTCAGCTTGATCATTAAAGTGTAACCAGTACTTTTCTCTCTGGGATCTGCTTGCATTATTTAAATGACTTAATTCACCCTCCAAAACATTTTTCCATGTGCCAAAAGAGCAGAACAGAGGATGGATCAAGCTTAGGGTGACATTGTTTCTCAATTTAGAGAGGACTGTCTTCTCTTGATGGCCTTAAAAATATATTTTAGTTATATTTTGATCTGTACTTTATTACGTTGTTTTGTGAATAAAATCTGTTGAAAGGGGGAATGTAAATCTGTTAACTAAATAAAATAGATTTTAAAGGATTCCTCTTTCTCTGAATGCTTATTTGTCCAGATCTGAAAGACAAAAATAAACATCAGAAGGGAGAGCATGTGGGGTGGGGGTCTTGAATTTGGCTGTCAACATTTCACATGTGGACAGCAGACTGAGTTGGCACACAGATCACCTGCTCATATACTAGGGTGAGATGTATATCAATTTAAATTCATTCAAATTATCATATGGAAATGTTATGCGATTTTTAAACCTCTTTTTGGGGAGATCTATTTTGGCCGTGCGTAAGTGGGCCCTTTCAGCTTTCCAAGTGTCATTTCAGAGTGTTAGTGAATGGTTGAATACTGTGAAACTAACCTCCCAAATAGAAAAGTTGTAGCCTGCAATGCAAACCTTAAAATAGCAACTCAGAAGTAAGACCTATTGGATTCAATGGGGCTTACTCTCAAGCAAGTGGAGTTAGGATTGCAGCCAATTAACCATTTCCCAGATGCCTCCACATGCAGCAAGATTATGACATGGGGGAAATGCATCTAGAAAGCAATCCATTTAGTGTCATTTAGGTGCATGAATACTGCATGGGTCAACATGGCCAGGCTGCTGTTAGGAGACCACAGCCCAGCAGGGGGTTGGGGGGGTTGAAAAGAGCTCCCTGGATTGTTCATCCTTGGATTGTTCATTCCTTGTTCATCCACCTCTCACTCAGGCTCTCTGCCTGGCAAGCCAGTGGCAGGTAGGAGGAGCATCACCTGGTAATAGTGGCAGTGAGGACAACTACTGATGGAGGGGGCAGGATGTCCTGTTCTGTCCTGTTGCTGAACCCAACAGCAAAGCCAACTCAGAAGTTGCAGGACCACAGGCAGCTCCAACTTGAGCAACGTGTTCCAACAAAGGTTGAGAGCAGACTTGAGGCCTTTGAGGTTGCACCCAGACAAACTATTCTGGGCTCTGCCCCTCATGGATGACTTTCGCCTCCTTAAAGGACCAACTCCTTGGCCTGAAGATGATCCGCCTTCCTCCATGCCATAGCCTTCTGCCTGGTGTGCTTTCTGCATCCATTGCTCTGTGCCATGAAAATGGATTGAAAGATGAGATTCATCCTTGAGTTACACATGTCTCTGATTAGAATGGCAGCTGTTAGAAACATAGGAAGTTGCCTTCTGCTGAGTCAGACTATTGAGCCATCTAGTTCAGTTTTGTACACTGACTGGCATCAACTCTCCAGGATTTCAGATTGGGGTCTCTCCCAGATGCTGGGAGATGCTGAGGCTTGGACCACCTGGAACCTTTTGCATGCAAAGCAGTTGCTCTAGCACTGAGCTATGGCTCAGCTATAGTGTTATTCTCTGTGTTGCCAGGTCTGATCAGTATTGATCAGGAGGTTTTTTTTTAAGATGCATCAACTCTGCTGAGTGCATTGATATGATGCATCACAGATAAGCTTGTTCAATAAAGGGGGGGGGGGAATGTTTCAGATGTCTTTGAATGGGCAATGTAATATTGAATTCTTACACATTGCAAAAAATAAAATAAAATGGGGAAAATGAAATCAAAATAAATATCCAGATTAAACCCATTTGGGAGAGGAAACTGGATAAAGTTTGAAGTTAATGTATGATCACTGCTTACTTAATGAGGCAGTTCTTGTCTACAAGGAACGCAAAGTGCTCTGGCTGCATACTTTGTCTTTGTATGACTTTCATTAATCAAAAGCTCTTTTAAGAGGGAATGCCAAGATGTCCAAATGGTCTCTCAAAATTATCTCTTTTCACTGATTTTCTCTAAGAGGAGAACAAAGTCTTCTTGTAAAATGGGGGTGGGGATTAGGAAAAGTACCCTTTTGACGCCTCTGCCCTTCAATGCAGATCATGGGAAATATTTGAGGGATGGTGTCAGCATTACTCCATAATCCAAACCAGGGGTAGGCAACTTGGTGCCCTTCTTGCTGTACTATTGGGCATGCTGACTGGGGTGGATGGGAATTGTAGTTCAGAACATTGCCTACTCCTGGTCCAAGAAATCAAGGGACGAGTCTGTTCCTTGCGAGGGAATGCTAATAAATGCAAGCATGTCCTGTACTTTCTTTTCCCCAGCTTATTCCCTGGACTACTTCATTTCCTTTTCATCGCCCCTCCCCCCCCCATGAGGCTTAGCAATATATTAATGAGTTCATAGAATCATAGAATCATAGAGTTGGAAGAGACCACAAGGGTCATCGAGTCCAACCCCCTGCCAAGCAGGAAACACCATCAGAGCACTCCTGACATATGGTTGTCAAGCCTCTGCTTAAAGACCTCCAAAGAAGGAGACTCCACCACACTCCTTGGCAGCAAATTCCACTGTCGAACAGCTCTTACTGTCAGGAAGTTCTTCCTAATGTTTAGGTGGAATCTTCTTTCTTGTAGTTTGGATCCATTGCTCCGTGTCCGCTTCTCTGGAGCAGCAGAAAACAACCTTTCTCCCTCCTCTATGTGACATCCTTTGATATATTTGAACATGGCTATCATATCACCCCTTAACCTCCTCATCTCCAGGCTAAACATGCTCAGCTCTCTTAGCCGTTCCTCATAAGGCATCGTTTCCAGGCCTTTGACCATTTTGGTTGTCCTCCTCTGGACACGTTCCAGTTTGTCAGTGTCCTTCTTGAACTGTGGTGCCCAGAACTGGACACAGTACTCCAGGTGGGGTCTGACCAGAGCAGAATAATAATAATAATAATAATAATAATAAATTTTATTTATATCCCGCCCTCCCCAGCCGAAGCCGGGCTCAGGGCGGCTAACAGCAATCAAATAATCAAAAAATCAAATAATCACACAATCTAAAAATATTTCATTATAAAAATTAATTAAATCAAATTGATGGCAACCAGTTAAGCAAAGTTCTGTGCAGGTTGCCAGAGGAGGGAGTCAGGCTGCGCCCTGATCAAAGGCCTGGCGGAACAACTCTGTCTTGCAGGCCCTGCGGAAAGATGTCAAGTCCCGCAGGGCCCTAGTCTCTTGTGACAGAGCATTCCACCAGATTGGAGCCGCAGCTGAGAAGGCCCTGGCTCTAGTTGAGGCCAGCCTAACCTCTCTGAGGCCTGGGACCTTGAGGATGTTATTATTTGCAGACCGTAGGTTTCTCTGTGGGGCATACCAGGAGAGGCGGTCCCGTAGGTACGAGGGTCCTAGGCCGTATAGGGCTTTAAAGGTTAAAACCAGCACCTTAAACCTGATCCTGTACTCCACCGGGAGCCAGTGCAGCTGGTATAGTACCGGATGAATGTGATCTCGCAGCGAAGACCCCATAAGGAGTCTCGCCGCGGCATTCTGCACCCGCTGGAGTTTCTGGGTCAGTCTCAAGGGCAGCCCCACGTAGAGCGAGTTACAATAATCCAGTCTGGAGGTGACCGTCGCATGGATCACAGTGGCACTATTACTTCCCTTGATCTAGATGCTATACTCCTATTGATGCAGCCCAGAATTGCATTGGCTTTTTTAGCTGCCGCGTCACACTGTTGGCTCATGTCAAGTTTGTGGTCAACCAAGACTCCTAGATCCTTTTCACATGTACTGCTCTCAAGCCAGGTGTCACCCATCTTGTATTTGTGCCTCTCGTTTTTTTTTGCCCAAGTGCAATATTTTACATTTCTCCCTGTTAAAATTCATCTTGTTTGTTTTTGCCCAGTTCTCTAATCTGTCAAGGTCGTTTTGAAGTGTGATCCTGTCCTCGTTTTGAAGTGTGATTACCAGCCCTCACAAAATTTGTCTGGGCCCTGGGGGGAGCTAATGCCACTGTCTCTTCTAAAACTTGACAGCCTAAGTGGTGATATGGAATGCAAAGCTGTAATGGAATAAAACATTTAATATTTTGAATACCAAGCAGATTTCACTCTTATGGTTAGCTGTGCAAGCAGGGAAATGAGTTTGTGAGGTGGTGTGGAAATAGCTGTGCATGGGAAATGAAGTGTGCAGTGAATTAAGGGAGAACCATACATGAACAGGTGATCAGGCCTTGAAAGGCACATGTTTTCACTCAGAAGATCCCAGGTCTCTGGTTTCATCCTTCCATCATTCCTGTGTTCTCCCTCAAATGTCATAGGCAGAATGCCTCTGAATACCAGTTGCTGGGAATCACGGCTGGACAGGGTGCTGTTGTGCTCATGTCCTGCTTGTGGGCTTCTCACATGCATCTGGTTGTCGATTGTGAGAACAGGGTGCTGGACTGGAAGGGCCATTGGCCTGATCCAGCAGGGTCCATCTTACGTTCTTAATTTCAGTTAGCAAAGCTAGGAAACAGCAGAGGTGGACTGATAGGGCAGAGGACAGGGAGACCAGCAGCAGGCAAAGACACCCACTGACTTTTTGTAAATAAAGTTTCAGGCAAGTGAGCACTGGCTAAGTGCAGGTGGAGGTTGGCGAAACAGTGTCTCATTTGCTATAATGAACCAGCCTCTGCTGAGAAACAATAGGGCAGACTGGTAACTTAAAAATTCTGAATGTATGGGCTTTATTTTCACCCCACCAAGTCATTAGATAGCACTGAGTAAGGAATGGAGGAGGACTCTGTTGTAAATGGAAGTATACACAGAACTTGGTGGTTCTGATCTGATTGAGCTTTTCTTGCAATAAACCCCTTCTTATATCGAGCACGTGCTTATGTCCAAGCCACTCATGATTTTTGGGTGGTTCATGAGTTCATTAGGGAGGAAATTCAACCAGCTATATGTGAAAATGCAATTTACAAGCATCTTGAATGTGGTGCATTGGATTTTGTGTTTGTCTAGGACGGGGGAGATTCAAGTTCAAATCTCCGCTTGACCATGAAGTTCACTGGGTGACAGGGTGCCAACATGAATAAAGATGGTGGGGACCCAGATAAGCCCTGCCCCACATAATCAATCACATAACGCAGTGCACACACACCATTTGAATGAGAATGCTTATCAACTTTGTGGGGGCCTGGCCTCAAAATTTTATTGTGGGGGCTGAAACCCCCATGGCTTCTAGGAATTGGCTCCTATGCTGGGTGATTATTGCAGAACCTTGCCTCCCACATAGGGTTGCTGTGTGAGGATAAATGAATTGTGTATATTGCATGAACTTCTTGGAAGAAGGGTGGAGTTGATTAATAAATACAATACATAACATAACAGCCTTCAAAAATTAAGAGCAAAATCAAGCAGGGAGTCTCTCTGCAAATGTATATGCTATCAAAGCCATGCTATCTCATTGATTTTTGTGATAATTGTGAATCACATGCTTTAAATACTGTATTAGACATTCTTTAAAGAAAATGTTATCAGCAACTTCAGTGCTAATTCTGCTTGTACTTGCTTTATGAAACATTAATGCTGCTTAATATCCATGCTAAAGAATGCTTAATCATTTTGGAACTGTGAGTACAGTAGCTGAAGAATCCCTTAGGCCAGAAGAAATGAATAATATTAAGAATGAAATTTATTTGGTTGGGGGAGAATGGGTCAGATGCAATGGTTTACCGTAAAGTGTTGGGTGGGAAATAACACAATTAATCTAGTTCAAACTATGGCATAGTAAGAATGCACATGTGTGCAGCTTCTGAATGGATGATTATGACTTTGCTTCTCCTCTGTTTCTGTTGCTGCTGCTTAGCTGTGAGCTAAATCATTTTTAGGCTCATGAGCCCATGAACCTAATGGTTTGTTTCACTCTAGACAAACCACAAGTTGCAACCCAGGTTTGTTCTGGGGCTTAGAACTTGTGTTTTTTCTGGCTGACAAAACCATGACCTGCAGTCAGGATGACACGCTAAGACAAACCATAGGTTGCTCACAGCATTGTAGCAGCAGGAGGACCAGGGAAGGAGCAAAGCAGCTGCCATCTCCACCCCATGAACCCTCTTGCTCATACAGTACATTTGTGCTAAGACATGGTTTGGTTTGCCATTACAGCTTGTTATGTTCCTGGTTGACAGATGAAGCCACTGGGAAAAGAAGTTCTTGCAGAAAAGTTATTATTGGATTGGACTGACAGGTTTGTAATATTGTTCTTGGTCCTATTCCAGGTTATAAACCAAATCTGAACATTAATATTCCTTAACAAACTGGCAATCACACCTCTTGAAAATGTCACTTCTAGTTTGGGTTGCCATGTTTCCCTTAATAATCTGTCGTTGGCTATTTTTAAAAAAATGTTAATTATTCCAGAACATTTGAGTCACTTAGGACACAACAGGTTCCATATTCCAGATGTCACAGCTGTGAGACCTCCTCCTTTTTTATTTTATTTTATTTAGGAGGGGGTAGTTTTAATGACAAAGCCATTACATTTCATGTTTTTTGTCAATGTTGTCAACTTCAGTCTTCACTTTGGACTTGCTCCTTGACCTTGGCTTGCATCCATTTCTATTCCTACTCCGAGTAAACCCATTGAAATTGATGAGCATTGGGTTAATTTCAATTAGTCTGCCCTGAGTAGGGCTTTAAAAGGTAAAGGTAAAGGACCCCTGACAGTTAAGTCCAGTCGCGAATGACTCTGGGGTTGCAGCCCTCATCTTGTTTTACAGGCTGAGGGAGCCGGCGCAGACAATTTTTCCGGGGCATGTGGCCAGCATGACTGGCGCAATGGAACACTGAAACCAGAGCAGTACACGGAAACACCGTTTACCTTCCTGCCGGAGCGGTACCTATTTATCCACTTGCACTTTGGGGCGTGCTTTTGAACTGCTAGGTTGGCAGGAGCTGGGACCAAGCAACAGGAGCTCACCCCATTGTGGGGATTCGAACCGCCAACCATCCAATTGGCAAGCCCTAGGCTCAGTGGCTTAGACCACAGCACCACCCGCATCCCTTGAGTAGGGCTTAGTGGTCTACAATCATTTACCTCCTAGTTTTCCCCATAACATCTGGTGCCTTGCTCATCGCAGATTATGGGCTATATCTATAAAATGTTCACCCAGCTCATGCTCACCCTGCTTTTACAATGGCTAGGAGAATATCTGAAGTGCACCTTGGTGACACCTATGATTGCCTGCTGAGAAGGTTACTCCTGATCCCTAAAGCGAGCCCAGCACCCCCATCCCTTCACCTCTGCCCCAAAGAATATCTGAGGAAGAAACTCTTAAGCTCTTAAGCTGTTCGTGTATTAAATCAGAAAGTTTATTTACTGCTTTATATTCAGAAGTGCCTCAAAGAGATGAAGAAAACAGAAATGCAATACAATATATTAAGAATCAGATAGGAATCTATTAAAATGACACAACACTCTTCCAAAATTAACAGTGATCAGGCAGGGTTATCTTTCGGGGGAAGCCTGTAGGAATAAAAATGTCTTCAGTATGCTCCCAAATCCCAAAGCAGTCAATGCCTATATGGTACCCACAAAAAGGGAGTTTCATGGCACTGGGGTTCCTCAATAGGAGAGCACTGGCTTTGCAAGCAAAAGATTGCAGGTTCGATCCCACCATTACCAGGTCAGACTGAGAGTGTCTCTTCTCTGAAACCCTGGAGAGCTAGTCAGTGTAGACAAAGCTGACCAAAATGGACCAATGATCTGACACCATATAAGGCTGTTTCCTATACACCTATCTAACCATGATGCAGGCCTCTGGTACCCTTTAATAATATAATTCCAGGCTAACACCCATAATCTTCAGGCCAGTTACCATTCCTCTAAACCTCTTGCCTTTACAATCACAGGAATACTTTAGCTCCTGAAAGACGTTATATTTAGTTGCCGTTGGCAAGCATTAAACATATGACAAATGGCTTGGTCCCCCCCCCCCATGTCCCTCTACCTCTAAGTGCTCATTGACGATTTAAGATGAGGAAGAAGTTCCTCCAAGCACAGAGTCAGTGTAGAAGGAAGGGATCAAGAACTGCTGAAAACAGCACAGCTTTGATTACTGTTGCAATTTTATGGGCCAGTGGCAAGAACCCTGCCAATCTTTCATGCATCATTTGTCAGTATTGCAAATCAATAAAGAAGTAAATGGTATCATATTGATTTGGGCTTCTGTGGTGTCGAGCATACATTTTAAAAGGAGGGCTTAAAAATGATCTGCCAGTATAGAGAATGCTGCGATGTGCAAAAAACAAGCAAACAAGCCCCTGGATAATAGCTGGGTTCATTGGTAATAGAACTCATAGAACAGCATATCGGAGAGAAAAGCAATAATTTATATAGTGGCTCTTCCAGATCTTTGTATGCTCCAATACTCCTTATTTACCAAGGCTTCATCTGCACTTATTTTTATTTATTTTATTATTATTATTATTATTATTATTATTATTATTACTACACATTTAACGCGCTTTAAGGAGTCACAGTTAGAACAATAAAATCATGCATTGTAGAGTTTGAAAGGATCACAAGGGTCATCTAGTCCAACGCCCAGCAATGCAGGAATCTTTTGCCCAACTCTCAGCTGTGTCACGGTCTAGGCAGAAGCAACTATGCTCCCACAACTATGCTATTGGCACAGTCGTGCCCCACTCCACACACAGAGAGAATGCTTCAGAGTGAGGTCAAGAAATGTTGTCTTCACTCTGATTTGACTTCACTGTGATGATGCACCATTTGAATGGCACTGTCATGAACTAATGTTCTCTGCCCTCACTCCAGACCCTTATGTGAAAGGATACATGGCGCACATGATCAACTACTAGTAAATTCACACTACACTTTGCATTTGTTCACACACCTGTCCCCCAGATCATTAAAATGCCCTCCCGATTACTTATATATGAACTGAGTCATTGTTGGGAGGGGGCATTTCAGCTGAGTACTAGCTGAAGAGCACCAGAGATCCGGCTCATCTAGTCCAGCATCTCTTCTCACAGAGGCCATTCATGGCCAACCAGAGGCCATGGGGAACCCACAAGCAGGACCCACATACAGCACCATTCCCCCCACTGGCAATTCCCAGCATCTGGCATTGAGAGGCAGGCTGATTGCTCTGCTCTGCTCTTCCTCTTCTACGCTGCTCCCTGGCTTTCTTTGCAGGTGAGCATCAGGTGTCCCTGTTTCCATCAGAGAAATGTTGGAGGGTATCAGTATGATACCCAGCTGGAGAGAGCCAAGGGTCAACTGGAAAATGACACCTGTTTGTTTCTTGAAAATAATATAAATACAAGTCTCCAATTTGCCACAACACTATTTGTTTTAACTTAATATCAGTGGCTGCCCCCTCAAGAACGATTAAAAAGAGGTTTTAAGAAAGAATATATTTTCTCAGATAAAGATACACAAATAGAAAAAAACAGGAGTTAAAGCAAAATACAATGAATGTATACTTCACAATGTACCCGCTATTAGAAAGCATACAGTACATGCAAGCGGTACTCCAGAATCATCAAAATAAGTACAATATTACAATTAATGATATATTTTCATTATTTCTGACGCAAGTAAATTCTTGTGAGTGGTAGGGCAGCTGTAGCAAACAGGACTTGAGCCTGGTGATTGCATTTTGAAGAGAAACTCCTTCTTCAGGCTGTGAAGTTAACAAGGTCCCAAATTGGGTACAAGTAGAGGCAATTGCTGCTTGCTGGCTGCATCAACTAGAGATACAGCAGTGAAAAACCCCAGAGATGATGGGAAGCTTGGCTGCTCTTTACCCAGGGATGTGTGTGGGGAACCTTTTCAGCCTAAAAGCCACGTTCCTTTCTAGACAACCTTCTGGGGGCCACATGCCAGTGGCAGTCAGGGTCAGAGGCAAAAGCAACAGAGGTATACAGTATATATTTTCCTTTGTACAATAGAAGAGTTTGGATTTGGATTTGATATCCCACTTTATCACTACCCGAAGGAGTCTCAAAGCGGCTAACATTCTCCTTTCCCTTCCTCCCCCACAACAAACACTCTGTGAGGTGAGTGGGGCTGAGAGACTTCAGGGAAGTGTGACTAGCCCAAGGTCACCCAGCAGCTGCATGTGGAGGAGCGGGGAAGCGAACCCGGTTCCCCAGATTACGAGTCTATCACTCTTAACCACTGCACCACACTGACTCTCACACTAGTTTCTCACACTACCCTCTGTCCCCTACATCTTGGCAAGCAAACAGCATTGTCAGAATTCAGGGACATGTTTCACACACTCAAGGAGAATGTGAGTCAGTGCTAGCGAGGGCCTTGTCTCGGGAGGGTGTGTAGCATGGGAAGAGTTCTACAGCCTGAAGAGAGAGGCTTGGAGAGACCCCTTGGTGCCTGGGACTGATGTTCATCACCTCTGCCCTATGCAGAAGCAATGCCACTATCATAGAGCCCTTCCCATCGTCTGGCTATGTTACTATGTCTGTGAATAGACTGAGATGGAAGGTAAACTCAGGCACAGGCCAAAGCTTTTTACTTTCCCCAACAGTAACCGGGAATGATATGCAAGTCAGAGGAGAGACTGCAATTCCTGCTGCTGACTGCATGAGACATCATTGTACTGACATTTCCATCTGTCAGATGCCAAATTGCTTGTCGCTTGCCAAAGCAGTTGGTCCCAGATGACCAACAAGATGAGAGATGTCATACTGCACACAGGAAACAGGCTGCCAAGGGAGGTCTGCAATGCTTTTGCAAATCAAGTGTTTTAATGCCTTGATTTTCAATACTGCCTTCTGCAACTTACTTTCTCCTAATCCAGGGATAGGGGACTCGAGGCTCTCCAGATGTTGTAGGACTCCAACTCCCATCAAATCCAGCCAGTAAGGCCAATGGCCAGTGCCAATAGAAATGGTAGTCTGCAACATCTGGAGGGCCACAGGTCTTCAAGAGATTCTAGTGGCATGATCATGCTTGATAATGCTTTCATTGATTGAGGGCTATCATTGTGCTTCATTTTTAAAAATGCCTGCTGCAGCTTTCTTCCCACTTATCCAGGGATGAGAAACCTGTGGTCCTCCTTAAGTTGCTGGACTCCCATCTGCCCCAGCTAGCATGGCTGGTGGCCAGGGATAATGGAATAGGGAGTCCAACAGCATCTTCAGGGCACAAAGTAGGGAAGGCTGTATTGTTAATTCCACCAATAGTGTCTTGTGTACTTTGGAGCACAGAGAAGATGGATATTTGAATGGAGTAAGTTCAAGCAACAGATGTTTTGCACTTTGTTCTTAGTTCAGCAGAGGTGGACTTAGGGCAGCACAACTGGTTCTCCACACAGGGTGCTGAGCAGAGAGGGTACCTTCCCACCTCCTTCCCAAACCCTGGTAAGCACTTGCTTTGGGAAAGGGGTGGGGGCTCTGACAGGGTCCTAGAGTCCTCCCTTCTCCTTCCCAAAGCAAAGTTAGCACTTGCCCAGCTTGTAGAATGAGATGGTAAGGCTCTAGGACCCTGCCAGAGCTTCATGCCACCTTCCCAAAGCCTGGCGCCTTGCTTAGCTGGCTTTGGAAGGTGGCATGAGTGCTGGTGTTTATGTGTCATCCCCCCTCCCCATATGCACACTTTGTAAAGCAAATTTCCCTAATGCGATGTCACGTTATTACATTTTGTATGTCATTTTCACAAAAATATGCATTCATACAAACACTTTGCTCCAGTATATGCATCTTTGTACCCATTACTCGACTGGAGAACTGCATTGAAAAATTTGGAGACGTGCAAATTTTGAAGGTTGGCTGTGTTTTGGTTCATTTATTGTTTTGAACAGAATCATATTCCCTCCCCCTGATCCCTAATTAACTAAGACAGCTTACCAGGTTGGTCTCTGGGAGAAAGGAGAAATTTTGTAATGATTCTCTTCTTGACCTCTGCCAACATAGATAAAAATCTAGCCTCAAGAGGAGAACTGAGAAAAATTTAGACCCGTATTGACCCCCAAAATGCTGACTCAACAAAATCCTTTGTAAAGCAGTTCCCACGGGAGATCTGGATTGCACAGAGACATCTCAGCACCAACACAAGCTATATGAGGAATACAAAAGAAGACGATGCAGCGATCTGTTTTTTTCATTGTTATCCACCCCTTCCTTCAAGTAACTCAGGACAAAAAGCACGGTTCCCCTGCCTCCAGCCTATCAAACCTGTCCTGAAAGCACCAGTGACAAGGTTGAATTAGTGTTGTGCCGAGATCTGTCCTCCAGTTTCTTGGAAGGTTTCTTCCCCTGTCAAAGAAGCTACTGTTTTTGCTGCCTTGTTCGCAAAGTGTTTGAACATTTCTTTCAAATTTCAGTCAAGGAGACTTGGGGCTTACCTCACTGTTGCAAGGCTGGTGTTGTATGCTTTTCTTTTACAAAATCATTTCTCCACCACTCTGCAGCCTCCCCAGCTGCCCACACGTTCTGATCTGAAAAGTCCCATGCCTTTAACTAAAGTCTTGGGACCCAGGAAGGCCGCAGAATGCAGACTATTGGTGAGGTTCTTTTAAAAAAAGAAAAGAAAGCAAGGACACCCACAAACACGCTACCCCCAAAAGCACACCAAAAAAACCCTGCACCCTGCTCACAAAAATTTTACCAAAATTTCTCCTCTCATTCAAATGCAATTTCTTTTAATGGCTAGGGATGAAACAGGAGAAACAGAATATAGGCCTTACATTTCACACACTATATATATAACATATGAGCACAAACAAGAACATAAATTGTCACACCTTTTAACAGCTCTGCTTGATGGAAATCTTTCCCCTGCCAAGAATTAAGCATTGCTCCTTACAGCTGGTGACACTCCTTAATACATTAATCTTTCTCAAACTGCCTGATAGCTACTCTGCAGCATTTACAGTTGGTGGTCTGCAAAGGTCCAGATACTTTCAAGAGATTAGATGTTAATCTAATTCATCTGCTTCCTGACCTACTCAGTGGAGATGGCAGAACTTGAACCAGGAACTTTCTACTAGAGATGGGGGAGGATGAGGGAGAAAATTAGCGCAGTTCATATTTTAATGGGCTGAATCCAAAGTCATGCTATGTGAATGCCCCATCAACACAGTGATTTCTGCTTGTACAATGGAACATTCTAGGAGTTCCATAACCCTCTAGAGGAGATTTGGGGAGTGTGTGGGGTACAAGCATGAGGCGATGGATGGGGAAAGCTCTGTTCTGAAAGCATAGGATCCTGCTCAATCTGAGCGCACCTAGTTATTTGTACTTCCCAAATCAATCTGCAAATTGAAGCACAGCTATCCCTCTTTGAATTTTGCAGCACAGTTCTTCAAGCAAGGCATGTGTACAGGAAAGCCCAGATTACAGAAAATGCTTAGATTAGAGGAAACAATGTACATTAGAGAGAACTGCTCACAAAACTGTTGTTATTATAATAAACATGTATTTATTAGATGGAATGCACACAAACATGAGTATGAATTTTTGGAAACTGCTACAGAAATGGAGAGGCCTGAATGTAAGGTTGGAAAATGGAAAATTGACCTAATTATCCATCTCTACCTTACATATGAAAAACACACATGTGTGTTTTACCACTGAGCTATGGCTGCTATTTCGTGGGTTGGACTCAATTTTGATTCATTCGTTTGAGAAATAGAGGGAGGGGAATCCAATACATCCCTGGATTTATGAGGACCTTGGGTGTTAATTTTGCTCCCTTAGAAATGTTCCTCACTTGCTGCTTTCATTTGTACAGCAATGTCCCAATCTCACCATAACCACAAACATTGTGTGTCCTCCTGAATATGTCTTCCTCACAGAAGAAGCTGCTATGTGTGGGGAGAAGGCGGGGGATTTTCCTACCTCTCACCTCCCTCTTGCCTCTTCAGCCACAATAAATTAACTCTCCTTCCTTGCCAATTCCATTATGAGGCTTGGCATGATGGGCTTTTTTAATAAAGTGAATATCAGAGGATAGAGGTTGATAAAAGACCCGCCACATCTAATCATGGTTAATGAAGATGAAAGCTTTTGGGCTTTGGTGTCCTGCCCACCGCTTAAGTGCAGGCTTGGTTGCTCTCCATAATTCAGTGTCTCTGTGGGGGGGGGGGTGTAGGTGTGTGTATCACGCAAGCACACATCACAATGACACAGTGCAACATACAAAACCCACAGGGTTGTCCACATTTCCTCTGTTTTTTGTTGTTTTAATAAAGTCAGCCAAGGGAATCTTGAGCAGATGAAAATGATAGTGCTCTGATTAGGGCATGTCACATTTCAGGCAATCCTTATCTTGGATTAAAAAAAAATGGACCAAAATAATGACAGCTAAGCATTTGTGAAAAGTATCCTTTGCTCAACAACATTCTCTGCCCCATAGAGCTTCCAGTTTGAATACTGACAGCAGAGGAGGTTGGAAAGGGAGTAATGAGAAGGGTAATGAGATCGATGTGAACAACTGCCGTGATGGATACAGACTTGGGATTCAGCCTTGTTATGGATAGGGATTTGAAAGATTCTGGCCCATTACTGAAAAATACGCCCCATTGAATCCAGTGGGTTTCACTCCAAGGAAAGTGTGAATAGGAATACAGCCTTACATCAGAATCCTATACGTGTCTACTAAGAAGGAAATCTGAGTTCTATCAGACTTACTTCCAGGTAAGTGAGTGTCAGATTGCAGCCTTACAGCCTTACAGTGTAATCCTACCCATGCATATTTAGAAGTCCTATTAAATTCCTCCCAGGATAGTGCAGTTAGGATTGCAGCCTGTGGTGATTCTTGCACTTCCATAAATGTATGTAGCTGATTTGCAATTCAACACAAGGTAAGAAATCCTGGACATATTTATTTTGCTGGCTGCCAATCTTACTCTTCTTTTTTCCTTCAGGAGAAAATTAGATATGGCCTAATTGAAAAGAAGCAAATCATCTTAAAAGGGATTTTATTAAACAAACCAAACATAAATCATGCATTGGATTTCATGTGACTATAGATGGGAAAATATAAGTGCCAGTAAAATGAGGGGCTCCAGTAAATGAGTCTGTGTAATGAAAAGGGAGGGCAATAATGACCAATGATGTGATTAAAAAGGGAAGGAAGGGAAATCTTTCAGCTCCGGTTATATTCTGCACATGCTGTATGTAGTTCGTTTACACGCATTTTGCACATGAATTGCTCCTCCAGGATGTTACAAAGCAGGTGAGCATGAAATTCACCTTCAGTTGGCCCTCCAGGGTGTAGAATGACCTCAACAGAGGCATATACACATGGCGCCAACTTAACGTCCTTCCAGTGCCGTGCAAATACCCTCCCCCTGCCCATGGACTTTATTTATGTGGCTGTTCAGTACTGTTTTACTTCTGTGAATTGGTTTTTTAAAAGAGTTTTTACTGAGTTTTTCAATACAAAAAAGAAAGTCAATATGACTGCATGCCATCAATAGTAAGGTGAATTAAACATAATAAGTATGAATTTTTATTTCTCTGTTTTGGCTTTTTGTTTATTCCGTGCCGCTGAGTTCTCCTCTGCTTTCTGGTGGTCTTTTTCACTCCCCTAGGTTTGTGTCATTTGCAGTTTTTATTGTACTTTTAATTGCAAACTGAATCAGGGTGATTTGGGTCAATTTGGGATTGGACCAGAATGGGATGAAATAGCCCGAAACACCCCAGGTCAGATTGGGCCCACCTAACGTGATCTGGGGCTGTCAAAAGGGGAAGGGGGTTGGTAAGGGGCTGAGGAGAGGAAGGGGATTAAAATACACATCCAGGTTGCCCCCTTCCCCCTCCACAACCACATTTCATTGCATTTTTAAATCTATGTAAAGCCTTTGATTCAGTTCAGGGCCCATGTCAGATTGGGGCCACCTCAAAGTACAGAAATTAGGGGCCATTCACAGTCCTAATTAATGTTTGTGTGTGTTGAGCTGGATAACACTTGGGGGCTCCTTTGAACTCCACAAGTATATGATTCTCTGAAATGAATACATTAAAATAATTCCTAGCATTGAATTTGCCCTTTTCATAGTATCCTTGTAGGCCAGGTTGAAAATTTCCAGTGAGTTATCCTCTGCATATATAAGATACTGAGCAATTAATTTTTAACAGCTTGTTCATTCCCCTTAGTCCCTCTTCCACCTTCTCTAGCCCCTTCTCCTTTCTCCCCCTCTCTTGCTCTGGGTGTCTGTGACATTAGGGTTTGTCACTCATTGCATATGAGTTGGGACTCAGCTAGATTGGTAAAGAAAAAGCGATTTGTATGCGTTGTATATGCGATTTAACACTGTGTCACCAGATAGCAACGTGGAGTCCCATTTTTCTCTACCTGTTTTCACTGTTTAAATTTGCAACGCTTTAAACGGAAACGCTGCTTTGATGTGTCTGGATCCAGCCATGGAGTTCCAGTGTATATAACTTTGCATCTGAACACATGTGCTCTTTGATGCATGTGAAAGGAGCACACAAGACAAAAGAGTTCAGGAACAGGATGCTCTTCCAGAATTTGTCTGCCTTTCTGTTGCCAGCTCTGCTTGGCTTCTTTTTGCACAGCATGCACAGTCAGAATGCAATCTTTGTTCCAGCAGCTGCATATGGGACTTTCTCTGCAGCATTATTCTTGGCAGCCGTGCTCGGATGCAGCACTATTTCCACTCTGTATGCATAAATGGCATTTTGCAAGCTGTATGCTGGGTGTGTCCTCTGGTAATGAAACTGTTAGGTTGTATCTGAATACCCAGTGATGGCTGATTTCCATGGGGGAAATTTAATTGTGATGGCTCTTCTGATCTAAAACCCAGCAGCTAAATGTACCATACCTGAGATGCTTTGCTTGCCTTCTTTTAAGGTTCATCATCAAACGTAAACTCTGAAAAATGTGGAAGTAGAATCACAGTGTTTAATACGGGGGTGGGGGGAGCAATGACTCTTAAAGTGGTATCATAGTGTGTTAAATCCCCTATATGTCCATTGTGTCTACTGAACCCCATAAAGCAGCATAGCTCTCAACTTT
Source organism: Podarcis pityusensis (assembly GCF_964106645.2). Classification (NCBI taxonomy): domain Eukaryota; kingdom Metazoa; phylum Chordata; class Lepidosauria; order Squamata; family Lacertidae; genus Podarcis; species Podarcis pityusensis. The sequence goes on from NC_138040.1 coordinate 42,234,603, forward strand.
TCCCTTTTCTTGCGAGAAATCCTATTTCGAATAAGGGAATTTCCCTTTAAAAAAGGGAAACTTTGACAGCTATGTAAAGCAGGCAGACTTGGCTCTCCAGATGTTTTGGGACTACAATTCCCATCATCCCTGACGACTGGTCCTATTAGCTAGGGATCATGGGAGTTGTAGGCCAAAAACATCTGGAGGGCCAAGGTTGAGGAAGCCTGCCATAAAATGTGATAACTTCATTGAAAACTGAATGCCTCCTTCTAGAGGGAAAGTGGTAGAAACATCTGACATGTCTTCAACTGACTGACATGAGAGCTTTTGCTGTATGTGATTCTGTGAATGAGGACTACAGATTTTTAATGGAAGATTAGAAGAATTCCGTAGGCATGAACTCGTGCACACATTACATTTCTACAGCATCTACGGCAAGGTTGTTTTATCTCATATCATCTGAAGCAGTGGTGGGGAACGTGTAGTATTCCAGATATCATTGGACTTGAACTCCCACCATCTGCTGTCGACATGAACAACATGCAAGGATGTTGGGAATTGTAGGCCAGCAACATCTGGAGGGCCACCGGTTCCCCATTCCTGATCTAAAGGTACATGTTATAATTTGCTATAGCTAAGCTATACCGGTCTAGGTCTGGTTAGTGCCTGGACCACCTAGTATATATATAGACATATAGCTTTGATATCAATCACAGAAGTTAAGACAGAATTATAACGAAATGAATTGTCCTCTCTATTGCCAGTGTACAGGTTCTGAGTTTCAAAACAGCAGCACCACTTTTGCACAAGAGGTGCAACAGGCTTGGAAGAACTACAAGATTCACAAAACTATAGAAAAACCTTTAATGCCTTCTTTGCCTTCTTTGCCTCAGTCTTCTCCGATAAAGAAAACAATGCCCGACCTGAAGAATTTGGAGCAAATGATTCAGCAAAGGAAACACAGCCCAGAATAACTAAGGAGATAGTACAAGAATACTTGGCTAGTTTAGATGTATTCAAGTCTCCAGGGCCAGATGAACTGCATCCAAGAGTATTAAAAGAACTGGCAGATGTGATCTCAGAACCACTGGCAGTCATCTTTGAGAATTCCTGGAGAACAGGCGAAATCCCGGCAGACTGGAGGAGGGCAAATGTTGTCCCTATTTTCAAAAAGGGGAAAAGAGAGGACCCAAATAATTACCGCCCAGTCAGTCTGACATCAATACCAGGGAAGATTCTGGAGCAGATCATTAAGCAAACAGTCTGTGAGCACCTAGAAAGGAATGCTGTGATCACCAATAGTCAGCATGGATTTCTGAAAAATAAGTCATGTCAGACTAACCTGATCTCGTTTTTTGACAGAATTACAAGCCTGGTAGATGAAGGGAACGCAGTGGATGTAGCCTACCTTGATTTCAGCAAGGCATTTGACAAGGTGCCTCATGATATTCTTGTAAAGAAGCTGGTAAAATGTGGTCTTGACTATGCTACCACTCAGTGGATTTGTAACTGGCTGACTGACCGAACCCAAAGGGTGCTCATCTATGGTTCCTCTTCATCCTGGAGAAGAGTGACTAGTGGGGTGCCACAGGGTTCTGTCTTGGGCCTGGTCTTATTCAACATCTTTATCAACGACTTGGATGATGGACTCAAGGGCATCCTGATCAAATTTGCAGATGACACCAAATTGGGAGGGGTGGCTAACACCCCAGAGGACAGGATCACACTTCAAAACGACCTTGACAGATGAGAGAACTGGGCCAAAACAAACAAGATGAATTTTAACAGGGAGAAATGTAAAGTATTGCACTTGGGCAAAAAAAATGAGAGGCACAAATACAAGATGGGTGACACCTGGCTTGAGAGCAGTACATGTGAAAAGGATCTAGGAGTCTTGGTTGACCACAAACTTGACATGAGCCAACAGTGTGACGCAGCAGCTAAAAAAGCCAATGCAATTCTGGGCTGCATCAATAGGAGTATAGCATCTAGATCAAGGGAAGCTCTGGTCAGACCTCACCTGGAGTACTGTGTCCAGTTCTGGGCACCACAGTTCAAGAAGGACATTGACAAACTGGAACGTGTCCAGAGGAGGGCAACCAAAATGGTCAAAGGCCTGGAAACGATGCCTTATGAGGAACGGCTAAGGGAGCAGGGCATGTTTAGCCTGGAGAAGAGGAGGTTAAGGGGTGATATGATAGCCATGCTCAAATATATAAAAGGATGTCACATAGAGGAGGGAGAAAGGTTGTTTTCTGCTGCTCCAGAGAAGCGGACACGGAGCAATGGATCCAAACTACAAGAAAGAAGATTCCACCTAAACATTAGGAAGAACTTCCTGACAGTAAGAGCTGTTCGACAGTGGAATTTGCTGCCAAGGAGTGTGGTGGAGTCTCCTTCTTTGGAGGTCTTTAAGAGAGGCTTGACAACCATATGTCAGGAGTGCTCTGATGGTGTTTCCTGCTTGGCAGGGGGTTGGACTCGATGGCCCTTGTGGTCTCTTCCAACTCTATGATTCTATGATTCTATGAGAAGGAATCTTAAGGTGCAAATACACCCTAAAGCACCCCACTGAGGAGTGAGTGTGGTCAATAGTCATAGAATGCTGACTATCAGGGGTGGAGTGGGAGGAATCACTGGAATGGAGCAGAGTGGTTAGAAGCAGCACTGCACACTGCAACATTTTGTTGCATGTGCCATTTGCAAATAGTAATACTTTTCCTTTTTAGATGTGCACTATCATCACTCTAACATATATTTATTCATAATTATTGCAGTGTACAAATACTTCCACTTAATGTATAAAAATAATTAACATGGAGCAGTATGAACTTGCCACTCACATGGAGAAATAGATGCTCTAGGTTGGGATCAGGGAGAATTTCTAATCACTTCACACTTTCCAAAAAGAAAAAGAAAAGAAAAAACTGAAACAGGGAAATCCTTCCAAATTAACCCTTCTCAGAATTTAGCAATGCAGTTCTCCAGCCAAGCAATGTGTACAAGGTGATGTACCCAAAGAAACGCATATTTTGGTGAGAATAGCATAAAACAATGCATTATTTTAGGGAAAATAGCTCGCAAAATTGTATTAAAATGCCAGTGAATTTTCATGAAGACTTTAGAAAAAAGTACTGAACTTAAGATTGGAAAAATGGGAAACAGAGAAAATCGACAGATTCACTCATCCCTACCCTTTGTACATAGCCACCAAAGAGTAGAAAGTGAAGTCTTTCACAGTGTGGAAACTGTAGTACTGTACCTAATTTTATACCATTCTTTCCAGCTGGTTTGAACAAGTATGGAACAAATTAAGCTTGATTAGTATTAGACATACAGTACTGGCATTGTGATTTGATTGCACAACGTAGGCAGCAGCTTAGATCTTTTCAGACATTAACAGGCTTTTGTCCTAGAGCTTTCTGTGTAAATTGAAGTGGGGAGGGAAACATATAAAGTGAATTAAATCCATTGATTTCTGTAGGTCTGCTCTGAGTATGACTATTGTTGGATCTCACCCATGATAAATACAATGGGGCTGCTGAAATGAATAAAGACGATGAAGTTGACAACTGGCTAGTTGAAGGATTCTCTCCCTAACTCACATTATTTTGGCATGTTAGGCAATCCAAATTTTTCAATACTGATACATTTCCATTGCTGAAGAAACCAATTGGGTAACTGACTCCACAGGAGCATCGTGTGTGTTCTGCTGAGTTGCAATTGGTTGGCCCACGCAGAGGACTTTACAGAGGAAACCCTCCCTCATGGAAAGGGCCATGAGCTGGCCCCAGTGCCATCTGATGTGGGCATCAGGGCTGGTTTGGTCCTGATCACTCTGCCAGTCTGCCTGCAGCCCCTTCCACCCCAGCTGCTATATGTCATTTAGCAAAGACAAGGGAAAGATGATAGACTAATTAATTCAGGGCACAGGGCAACCTTTACAGTAGATTCTTATATCTGGCTACTCAGAAAAAAGTTCCATTACGTTCAAGAGATTCAATAATAGTTTCCTGTTTGAAAGATACTTGACTTTGACTGGATAACACCCTAAACATAATACATGAAATGCATATAACTAACATTACTACCCGGACTTGATAGTCGTGTTCTTCACATTTTTCCTTTTGCTTCTAACCTCCCATACGTCAAATTATTTATATTCTATTACAGAGCGTAATGGAATATAGATTGCATCTTTATTGATCTATAACTTAACTGTTTCTTAGCTATATAAAATATCATGGCTTTGTAATGTGTTTAGCAGGAGAGGTACCATTTTTATGTTTTAAACTTAGATAAGATGTATGACAAGCTGGAGGGGATCAATTATATATATATATATATATAATCTTGTCCTTCTGGAAGAAACATTCTGCTAATGAGATTATAATGCTGCCCTCCATGACCTTACTTCACATCACTTTTACCAACAAGAAAGATGCCCTCTGCTTTGAAAAAGAGGCCTTAGTCTTATGCTAGATTGCTGTTGTTTGTTGTTGTTTAAATGTAATAGTGCAATTTCAGTTCCATTAATCTGATACCACAACAGCAGGTGGAGGAGACAGGATTTATTCAGGAGTGGGGAGATGTTTTCAGCCAGAGGGCAACCTTCCTGAAGTTCAGCAGGCTTGATGTAAGTTAAATGTAATAAGTCAGGACTGCCTGTGTTCTTTTTAGGAAAAACGTATTTTAAAAGTAACAGATTTAAAAATTAACAAATCTAAGATGGTCTTCTGCTTAAGACAGGTGTGGGAAACCTTTAGCCCTCCAGACAGGTCAGACTTTGGTAATGTGGCACCCTGAGCGAGGACAAAATCCCCCCCCCCTTTGCCCCCTTCTTTTCACAATAATTCCTTTTGGTACAGTTGCTTTTTTATGGATCTTCTTGGTAGGTGTCCATAAAATATAGGTATTATCATTATTATTACTACTATAGGTAGGTATTATTATTACTACTACTGCTACTACTATTATTTCGCACCCCCTGTGCGGCAGAACTGCCCTCACCACCCTAAAACTGCCGCTGCGCCAGATGTCACTGAACAACAACTCCCACCTTCCCCAGCCCTTGGCCCTGATTGCTGGGGCTGAAAGGCAGTTGCCATTCAACAACATCTGGAGGGCTTATGGTCCCCTCTCTGGTTGAAAAACGTAAGAAGGGCCCTACTGGATCACAGCAAAGGCCTGTACACAGCAGGCAACATCACAGCAGCCTTCTTTCCCCCTGAACAAAGATGGACGGATCTGTCCATTTCTGTATCTCTGAGTTTCTCACTCCTCCAATCTTAAAATCACTTTGCCACATTTCTGTATCAGTTCACAATTGTTCAAAAATGTCTTCATGAATTTTTGTGTGTCAGCATTTTAGTGTCAGCATCATTCTTGCAAGAAGCTTCCCATTTTTGCATGGGATTTCTATTTTTCTTTTTTTCTTTTTGCATTTTTGCATTATTTTCATGAACACATCCACTTTTATGCACACATTACACAAATATTCAGGCAGAAGAGGGCAGAACAAGGGCGGAACATGGCAGGGCAGCCTTAGGTGTGCTCTGCCAACGTGTGCAATCACCCAGAACCAGAGGACCAACTTGTGCCAAAGATTGAGGAGACCCAGTGTCATCGGGAGAAGGCTGAGCTGAGCCCAGTGCAGCTCTTCCTCTCTCACACTTGGTCTCCTTCCACAGCAGCAGGAGGAGTGCACTCTGCTCTCAGTCTCCTCCTCCTCCTCCTCCTCAATATTGCCCCCCGGCCCCCTCCCAAAAGATATTGGGGTGCATAACAGCTTGGCCCCCATGAGTTGTCGCTCCTGCCCAGAAAACAACCCCCACGCAAATCATTTTTCCACACATTTTTTTGGCAACCACATCACAAAATTTGGAGAAGTGTGAATTTTGAAAGACAGCGGGTTCGCACATTTTTGCATAATGTACAATTTGGGTAGGCTCACATTAAAATACAAACAGAAATTATCCCTTCCCCTAACCCCTCCCTTCAAGATCACATTTAAAACATTGTTTCCAGAGTCATGGATTGCTTGGTTACTGTTTAAGTTTAGCAGCATTCTTGGCCCTGCGCATTTTCATTAAAATAGCCTTTAGCAGTCATGAGAATAGATGACAGATTCCCACAAATCATAAGGGGAGGGGTCATTTTCGGGAGGTGTGGGAAAGAGTCTTTCTTTCTCTGTCCTCCCTAGCTGATTCTCTGACCAAAGGGCTGAAATATATCTCAGGGAAAAAATCCATTCTGGTTTCCATCTTTTAAATAAGTAATGAGGGGCTTCCATTCCATTGCTTTCAGGCTGCTGCTGCGGGGGGGGGGGGGGGGGCAGGGCAGGCGGAGATTACATGCATCTCACCCAAAGATGAGCTTAAAATGTGGCTTTTAAATTGGGTGTGCAAGGGAAGAATAGGAGAAAGGGAGGAAATGGATATGTTGAGATGATGAGAATCCTCTGTGTATGGACAACACACTTGCAGCAGATTTGGATCTTGCCCCTTATATTGTGTGGATGGTCACCTTTCCCTTCAGTACTTTGCAAAGCCACCATTTCTTCCGCCTGCTGCTGGATCTGTCCATTTCTTCCATTTCTCCCACTCTCCAGCTGTTTCTTCATTTCCCTTCTTGGCTTATTAAATGTTGGCTCATTTAAGGCAGAGGTCACCAATGTGGTGCTTGTGGGCATCACTGTGCCCACCAGTGCCTTCTACAGTGCCTGCTAAAGGTCTCAGTAAACATCCCCTCAGATCTCCTCTGTACATGGGGAGTTGTTTGCATTTCCTGCTCAGTTCCCGTTCACCCAGCCTCTCCTGCACACCCCTTCCATAGCAGCCATTTTGTGTTAAGCTACACTCCCATGGCAGCCCTTTTGGAACTTGTGCTCACGGCACCTTCTCAACATTCCAAATGTGCCCAAGAAGTTTGGTGGTCACAATTCAAGGCATTATGCACCACTTGCCTATGGATATGTTCTGCGTTGTTTGTCACACGTGATGTTTCTCAGTCAGGGAGGATCCATGCAGTGAATGGGATGATGCCATGATGCTATAAGCAGAGTTAGTTATGTGATGGCATCACTGAGGGCAAGTGGGGGACACGGAGAGTGTGGGCAAGTACTGGAAATGTAAATGAATAAGCACATGTTCTGCAGAGGGGAAACACTAAAAGGAGAGGATTGCCCAATGGTGGCTGTTGGGCAACAGAAGGAGAGGGTTGGGGAGTATTTTGCTGAAAATATCCGTGACATCTTGTGGGTAGTCCTGACTCAACTCTACTTTCCAAAATTAGTAATGATGGGAGTTGATGTGGCAAATAGCATTTGCAAGGGGTTGGTAGGTTTAGTATCAGCAAGGGCTTGCAGCCATTTTCATCACGGTACAGAGATCAGCAACATGGAAAGAAGATGTACCTCTGCTGCACTGATTCAGAGTTTATCATATGGCAGTAAGAAACAGACTTCACACTTGCAATGTTATGGATGCTTAAGGATGAGAGTCCTTCACTGCAGTGGATTGGACTAGATGACCCTCAGGCTCCCTTCCAACTCTACAACTTTATGACTGTATTTGCATGAAAATGGGTGATTCACCTCCCTTCATCTTTCCTGTGCTTCTTTTAGATACAAACTGTATATGTATTCTGCCTGAACTGCACTTTAGTATTATTAATATTTTAGCTCTGTTTTCCACATCACTCTGTACTGCAGAACACGGCTGATGCTGGCATGATAATTTCTGGCAAATTACAGGCGTCCCAAAGATCGGGTGATCGCCGGATGATTCAGACATGAGGGCTCGTCAGCAGTTCTCTTAAGGACAGGGTTTTCCTGCTGCTGCAGAGGACACACTTTCTGAAAAGACTGTGGGGTTCCAGTTCCCTCATGGCTTTGCTGTTAGCTTAGCATTGGGTTTTTTTTGGGGGGGGGGATAGAACTTGTGGCAACTACAGTAGCATTCTGAATAGCCACATGCTCAGGGGAAGTCCTCCCTTTTATTTCCCTATGACAAAATTTGCTTGGCCCTGTCAGATGTTGATTGATCCTGTTTGTGCTGCCATACTATTTGTGTTTATGATTGCTAAAACTCCAGATTTTCTGAGTGTCACACTAAGGAAACAATCATAACCCCTGGCAGGCAGCATTGGAGCTTAATGAAACAGTGGAGCCACAGCCACATCCAGACAGGAGCTCAGCCCCTCAATTGGGACAGGACACAAGCATGGGGGGGACAGAGGAAAGGTCTCTGTGTTTGCTCTGCCAGTACCAGACTGGCACAGGAAACCAGCCTAGATCAGGGTTCTCATCACAACTTGCAAGTAGAAGGACTGGCTTTGGATCTAGAAAAACTTTGCCTTCTCACCTCCCCAAAGTGCTCTGTTTTCAGGGCTTACAAAGAAACTCCAAGTTTCTTTAGAACTTCATGGACTTTGGTGTCTGTGCCCTCCAGGGATGACAGAGGCTGTAGGTTCAAGTCTTAAAGGCACAGCTTTTCTGTTGGTTCCATTTCATAGTCATTGATTTCTCCTCTAAATCAGCAGTGGGCTCACCAGGCCTCTCCACTTGACCCTTGAAGCCATTTCAACCATTTCAACCAAACCATGCCTACTTACCCTGGCTTATCTGAAAAGGAGCTTTCAGACACTGCTGATCAGATGACCGGGGCACCTGTAAAGCCCCAAGGTCCACAAGGTCCAGCAATCAGCTGGTTGTCAAGTCTTGCAGATCCCTGTACACAACACACTGCAGGACCCAACCATCAGCGCATCATTGGCTCTTTGTGGACTGTTTCCCCCAGCACAGTTTGATTTCAAACCATGTGGGCAAAGACAAGTCTCTCAACATCACTGTGGTACCAGGTGACAGGCTTGACCCTTAGTAGGTGGGAGAGATAATGATCTGGCCAGTCAGATCCAGTTCGCCACCCCCACTCTAAATCATCCTTTTCTGTCTTTCTCTGCTGAATCCAAGGTCTATCACACCAAGACAATGCTGCAGTGGTTTGCTGTTGTGGTTCTTATCTTTTCTGTTAGAGGATAAAAGAATTCTGCTATTCAAAGGAGAGGGGGGGGGAGAGAGAGAAATCCCTCAGAAACTTATTTTCTTTCCCCCAATAGTGGTTATTGATGTATCAGTCAATATCCTAACCTTTGCCTTTCTCCACTCTAGAGACTCCTGGAAGGCAGAGGTCATATATTACACAGAATTATTTATGGATCTCGTGTCAGTTACCATGTGTCAATATCCTGGTTGTTTTTCTGAAGAATACTCTAAAAGCCATCCGGTGGTCCCAGTCCTTGCTGGCTGGCCCATTTTCTTGTCTTTGAGTGCACAGGCACTCAAAGATGGGAGGCCCCATTTAGGCAACCCTGGGGAGGCTGTCAATAAGCTTGTAATTAACCATGAATGCCCTTTATCTATCAGTAATACATAGCTGATGGCTGAGATTGACAATTGCAGAAGGTTCCAAACTAGGATATTGCATAACTATCTTGGAGATTTTTTTTAAAAAAAGAAATAGAGGAGTCAACACCGCCCCCCATTTCACTGAATCGCTTTGGTGACCCATCCACTGATTTACACAAGTGTGGTGTAGTGGCTTCAAGTCTTGGGTTTAAACCCCATCTGAGTCATAAAGGTTTCTAGGTTAGGCTCTCCAGATACTGTTGGGGGCAGAACTCCCATCATCCCTGACCATTGGCCATGCTGCCTGAGGCTGGTGGCAGTTGTCGTCCAAAACGTCTAGAGGGCACCAGGTTGGGAAGGCTGCCCTAGAACAGTTGTTGTTAGGGTTGTGCACACCCTCTTGACCTGATCTGGGTTCCAGTCCAGGACTTCAGGTTGACCCCAACCTGGGCCAATCCAGAGCTGACATGACTCAGATCCAGGCTTTGAACTGATTTGGGTAGTTGTGAGGATAAAAAAGAAGCATGTACCCTGTGAGGCTTTGAGAAAGGAAGGTAATAATCTGTGGTAGAGATTCCTGTCCAAACTACTAGAGGGATTGCTATGAAACTTGTTAGGAATCCGCCCCCTTCTATTACTCCCCCAAATCCCCACCTAGCTTAGGTGCAATTCACTTGACCTCAGAGCTTGCTTAACTCGCACTTGAATAAAAGCAAACGCTGATTGGGCATTTAGGAGTTTCTAATGATTCTCTACGTCTGGTAATAGCTTGGCATGCTGTGGGATGTAGGTAGAGGCAGAGGAAAGAAAATATGGCTCTATTAACCACACAACACTCAGAAGAGAGGGATTATTTTCCCTGTGCCAGAAAGGGGCACCAGAGGGAGGGCCTTTCCAGTGGTGGTGACTGGTGTGCAAACTCCAGAGGAGTTGCCCCCTGTGTTGGTTGTCTCCTGTATTACAGAGGGCATTTAGTGTTGTTGCTGGTCCCATGCTGTGGAAGACTCTTCCAGCAGAGATTAAGGATGTAGGAAGAGCCCATTGGATCAGGTCAGCGGCCCATCTGGTCCAGCACCCTGTTCACTCAGTGGCCAACCAGAAGCCCATGGGAAGGACCTGAGAGCAGCAGCACTTTTCCCTCTTGTGATCTCCCACAGCTGGTATTCAGAATCTTATGATGCTGGAGGTAGGAAATAGGCATCAGGGTTAGCAGTCACTAAAAACAGGCACCTTCACTTTCCACTTTCAAGTATTGCTTGTGGATCTCTTTATGCTTTGGAAGCTAATTTTTCCTTTTTTCTCTGTATTAGCCTATTGCTTTAATGATTTTCTGTAAATATTAACACTGTTCTATGTTTTAATGCTGTATGCTGCACTGATATATTTTGACAATGGGAATATAGAATTACTTTTATAAGATAAATAAATATGAAGATCCCAGGTTCAATCCCCAAAATCTCTGTGCATTTTAAAAGCACATTACTTGGCTGGAGAGGGACATTAAAAAATTTAAATAACTGCAAATTTTGAAAGATGGCTGTCTTTCAGTTCTTGTATTGCCCTTCCAGGCCACTATATCTGACTCTTAGAACTCACATGCATTATTAGCCCTGCTTCACACCCCAAATGCTTTTGCCAGGCTGGAATGAATTGAACCCTGATAATGCTTCTTGGTTACCCAGACAGAGGGCAGAGGGACATCTGAGTGTATGTCAAAACCCCAACCTATTGTACGGAGGTAACTTTTTGTCAGAGGAGAGTGCCAGGGTCAGGTAAGTAATAACTCACATGATGCCAGTGAGGTTAACTCTTTATTCAAAGAAACAAAACAGTCCATTCCTAATGAGCCCAGTAGCTCTCTACAGTAGATCTTGCTCCAATGAGGCAGTTGCCAGGACTGAAGGTCCCTGCCTTCCGACAGTTCCCTAAGTCTCCTCCTCTCTGAGGTCCTTCCCAAGCAACCTGGGACTCCTTTGTCTTCTCTCTTTGCTCTACCCTCTTCATTCCTCTTCATGTTCTGTGAGACCAGTACCAAGGGGACCTGGTCACAGCAGAAGGGGAAGGCTCCCTGTCTTCTTTAGCAGTCTGCCTGATCTCTGCCTCTTGGCCCCCTCTTCTCCAGCCTCCACTTCTGCCTCTGGCTCTGGACTGCTTTCTGCCACAGCCTCTCCCTGCCCACTAAGCCCTGTTACCTCTTCAGCTTCCGACACCTCCTCTTCTCACTCTGACCACTCATTGTCATCCCACCACCAATCTCCTGGCTCCAAGCCGCCTTTCCTTGGGGCCTCCCCAGATGGTGCCTCCCACCACTCTTCTGCATCTAGCCAATCCATGACACATTTACATTCATTGCTCCATCTATTTATGCATCTGTCCCTGTCCACCATTGGCAGGTGGTCCTCGGCCCTTGGCCTGAAAAATATCCCCTGCAACACCGCATTCTATCAGAAAGTTTCAATTAAGTTGGTTCAGCTTTAAATTCAAACTGAATCAAATCCCCACCACCACCATATTGGCTTCAGCCCCCAGCCCCCTGCCAAAGGTCTTGCCATCTTTACTCAGCCTTCTTCCCTTCTGAACTCTGCAGTCAGTCAGATAGTCTGGAGCCCAGGTTAAGTTTATGAAAAGATGCAAGATCACAGCTCCTTCTTTGCCCCGGTCTTCCTGCACGTATAATTCCTGTGGTGATGCATTATTGGAAGAAATGGGCTTTACCTATTGATTGCTTTTGGTGCCAGACTGTCTGAGACTTCTGTGCTTTTAGGTTAAAGCTGTCATGGTTAATGCACATGTCTCCAACAGGAAATGTACCAAGATTCATAATTAGTTAAGAGTAAGTGAAGCTTGTCAGACAAGACAAGAGGTGGGCTGTTACTGTAATGCAAAATTGGTGTGGGTGGGTGTGATTCCTTGCAGGCTGTGTTGGTGTCATCCTCTTGCTCCACCTTGTGGTCATGATGCAGAAAAAGGTGAAATGTAGACACTAGAACAGGGGTAGGCAAACTAAGGCCCAAAGGCCAGATGCGGCCCAATCGCCTTCTAAATCCAGCCGGCGGACAGTCCGGGAATCTGTGTTTTTACATGAACAGAATGTGTCCTTTTATTTAAAATACATCTCTGGGTTATTTGTGGGGCATAGAAATTTGTTCTCCCCCCTCCCATCAAAATCTAGTCCATCCCACCACATGGTCTGAGGGATGGTAGACCAGGCCCTTGCTGAAAAAGGTTGCTGACCCCTGCACTAGAACATGAGTAGGGAACCTGTAGCCCTCCAGACGTTGTTGGACTACAACACCTCTCAGCCCCAGGCAGCATGGCCTATGATTCAGGATGATGGGAGTTGTGGTCCAGCAGCATCCGCATAACTGACTGAGAGCAGAGAGCTTCAGTTCTATGTTGTTGCTTGTCAAGAGCCTTCCAGGTGCCCAGGGTTCAGTTAAAGCCCATGGGATGCCATCAAGAGGTAATTCCTCCCATGGACTTGATCAGATCAGGAAGCTTGGGCAGCTGGGAAGGCTGCAGAGTAGTGGCAAAACATATGAAGATGCCTAAGACAGGCCCACACAACATGTGACTTGCCAGGCTGAACAATCCCCACCAATCATGTACCGTGGCCTGCCAGGGTCTTGGCACTTGCGCCCCTCCCTTTCCCTTGCAGTCATAAAATCACAGAATCACGGAATTGTAGTGTTGGAAGGAATGCCAAGGGCCATCTAGTCCAACCCTCCACAATGTAGGAAACACAGCTAAAGCATCCATGACAGATGGCCATTCAGCTTTTGCTTCAAAACCTCCAAGTCTCTGGATGCCAACTGAAAAACGTTTATTGAGCCTCCCTTGGCAGGATTCACATGGCTAGTGGGGAGCTCTGTTTAGCTACATCCATAAGAATATAAGAAGATCGTCCAGCGGCCAACCATGTACCTATGGGATGCCCCCAAGCAGGAAGTGAGTGCAGCAGGGCTCTCCCCACCTGCAGTTCCCAGCAACCAGTATTCTGCTTAGCAGGTCTGTGATCATATAATAAATGATTGTTTGAGGTGACATTCTGAGGCATGTTGCCTCCACAGTGGAAGTAGAAGATAGCCATTGTGACTAGTAGTCATTGGTAGCCTTATCCCCCATGAATCTGTCTAATGATCCATTTATAGACAATCCAAACTGGTGACTACATCTTGGTGGAGCACATTCCATATAGTTTAGATTTTTTGTCTGTCCTGTGTCTTCTGCACTTCATGCTTCATTCCAGCATTTGAGTTGCTCACAACTCTTTTCACCCAGAAGAAAAAGTAATATGAAAATGCTACATCTCTTTTTGGAATGTAGTTGTAGATTTTAAACAGTAGATGTCAGGGCTGCTTTGCAGATACACAGGTGTACAGTTCTGAAGTACTGTTTTGACCTAAAGTCTAGGTGGGGCACGACAAGGAACAGGAAAGCCCCGCCCCCATCACTTTAATCTGGCCTTGCAGGAAAGGGTTGTGTGATTTTTGTTGGGACTGCAGTGCAGTGAGGAGAGTCCTGGCATCCCAATCCTGATCTCTTTCTCTCTCTCTCTCTCTCCCCCCCCCCCATGTTGTTATTATTAAAAAGGGAGAAAGAGTTGTTCAGTACTGTGAGACATGTGTCATCTATTCTATTTTAACAAGGAGAACACTGAATAATGGTTTCACCCTCTGCACTCTGTATTAGTAGTTGCTGTCCACTATACCACCTGAAGCAGGAATAGGGCCCTTTAGCTGTCGTTGGACTAAATATCCCATCATTCTTGAACATTGGCCAAGTTGGCTGCAGCTGATGGGAGCTCGAGTACCATCAAAATTTGAAAAATACTTGAAAGATTGCCCCACCTGCTATACACTGTGTCCTGCAAGAGAAGACCTCCTGCAGATGCCATCTCATCAGGGGAGACCATCTGTGTGATATATATAGTGGGTCTTTAGTGTGGTGGCACCCACCCTTTAGAACCCCTGCCCACTACGCATTCAATGGGCACCATTATCAGCATCATTTTGGAAACCTAATGAAGATCTTCCTTTTCCATCAAGTCTTTTAAGTGGACATTTTGTCCGTCTGAATCTGTGTTAACTTGAACTTGTTTGAATTGTTTTTTAAATGGAATTGTTAAACATGTTTTATATATGTTGAAATGGTTTTAATCGTTCCATACACAGTTGTGCGTGGTGTGGTGAACGTGGGCAGAGTTCAGCATTTTCTCCCTCTCTCTTAACACTAGAACTTGGGGACACCCAGCGAAGCTGGTCAAGATCCAGGACATACAAAAAAAAGTACAGTGGACCCTCCGGATACGAATTAAATTCGTTCTGGGGGTCCGTCCACAGGGGCGTCTTGCCCATAGAGGCTAGTGGCGCGGGGCACCAGGGAAGAGGCAGAGGCTGGACGCGGTGGCTCCCGGCATCAGCTCGCCACCCTTGCCTGCCTCTGCCATTCCACACCAAAGCAGCGCCGTACCTGGAGCCTCCACCTGCCGTGGCCACCGCAGCACAAAGCGGCCAGCTGAGCCAGGAGGTGCCGCGTCCAGCCTCCACCTCTTCCCTGCCAGAGGAGCCACCCTCCAGCCACTGCCCGCCTCCTCCAGCCTCGCCGGAGGTCAACAACTCTGGGAAATGGGGGGGGGGGGACACCGGAGGGACCTTTGCACCATGGCGCTGGATATGCTTAAGATGGCGCTGTCCATCTGCAACCCAAAAAGTCCATAGGCAGAGGCGCTCCTTCTGCACATGTGCGCAGCGCGATTGAGCATTTCTGCACATGCCGGCATGGTGAAACATGGAAGTATACACTTCCGGGTTTGCCACATTCGTAATCCGAAAGTTGTGTATCCAGAGCGGTACGTAACTAGAGGGTCCACTGTACTTCTCCTACACAGTGTGTGGTTAAACTATGGGATTCACTCCCACAAGCAGCAATTGGCACCAACTTGGATGGTTTTAAAAGAGAATTAGACAAAATAATGGAGGGGAAGGCCATGTTCTGCCTCCACTGTCACAGCAATATGCTCAGAATCCCAAGTGGGAAGAGGGCTCTTCAGCCTAGTGAAAGCAGTGAGTGGGGGAATGCAGAGAGGAAGGGATAGCACAATAGCATGACTCCCATCTCACCCACAGCACACACACAGGGGCTGAATTGTGTTTGTTCTGGAGCACCATAAGTCCTTCAAATCGCAACAATACAATAACACATTTGTATTCCACACCATTTGTTACATTACAAATGAAAACAAAATATAGAATGTTTTGTGTGTGTGTGTGTCCCTCATTAATTGTGCTGCTTTAAGGGTCAATATTAATTTTATTTTTCATGCTTAAGGCTTTGTTTTGACATTCTGCAACGGTCTCTATTTGCCATGCTGAGATAGGGTCATAAACCTAGACATTTTTCAGAAATGTAAATTGGCACAGAAGCAATTTAAACAAAATAAAATGATGGATAAATAGACAAGATACTCTACGGCGGGGGTTTTGTCTCCCCCGGAAAAGTTTAGACTTTATATAATAACATTTTAAATACAGATATATTTGTAAATACACTTTCTCCATAGATAACAATATAACATTTCAAAATCTCCATTCACCAGATGCAAAATCACTTAAAAAGTAAAGGTAAAGGGACCCCTGACCATTAGGTCCAGTCGTGGCCGACTCTGGGGTTGCGGCACTCATCTCGCTTTATAGGCCGAGGGAGCCAGCGTACAGATTCCGGGTCATGTGGCCACCATGACTAAGCCGCTTCTAGCGAACCAGAGAAGCACGGAAATGCTGTTTACCTTCCCGCCGGAGCGGTACCTATTTATCTACTTGCACTTTGATGTGCTTTCGAACTGCTAGGTTGGCAGGAGCAGGGAGTGAGCAACGGGAGCTCACCCCATTGCGGGGATTCAAACCGCCAACCTTCTGATCAGCAAGTCCTAGGCTCTGTGGTTTAAACCCACAGCGCCACCCACGTCCCGCAAAATCACTTACAGTACATTAAAAAATAGCTCCCCCAAGGTGGGGTGGGGAAACACAGAAGAAATAATCAATAGAAAACTCATGGCTGGAGAAAAGGGATATGAGCTAGCGAGAAACTTTCTTGACCTGCCCCCTTTGAAATGCATGGAGAGTACAACTGCAGAAGATTCCATATATGCTGTTAAAGAGAGTGGGTCTGCTCCATACCCTCCATGAGCTCTTTTCCTGCCTGGAATGTGTCCTTGACAGAAAAACAAGAGGCAACTGATTGATAATGCTGTGTCATCAGCAAAGGCAGCAGGGATGCCGTCCCCAGACATCTGAGCTTTAAAAGCAGAGTAGAGAGTTGACAGGGCGGTGGCTTTAAGTTTAAACATTTTAACTCTCTAAAAATGTGACTTGTAGCTGAAACTTGGCAATCTTCTATTTGTGTGTCTGGCTTATAGGCAGGGACAGCCGCAAGGGAGAAATGGTGATGCCCAATGATTCCTTTAGCCCTGCTTTCCCTCTTCTTGCCTGCCTGCTCCTTCTCCTCAGGCCAAGAAACCTGATCTCTAAGGCTTAATGTCCACAAGCAGTGGAATGAGGTGGCAGAGCCCTGAAGGGGATGGCAGAATAGATGGGACTACTTGAGGCTGAAGGTGGGAGGCAGGTGCCATTTGAGTGTGTTTCCCATGTTGAAGCACTCCCTGCAAGCAGAAAAGCAGCACACCCAGGGGAAATGGTGTAACCAACTTGTCTCTTTGCTTTATTTGCTCTACTTGCAGGGAATCACTCTCTTTCTCAAACACACTCGCCACTCTATTACCTCTGAGCTAAGCAGTGGGGATACTAGATGAGAAGGGGCTACAGAAGGGGTGGAGTTGGTAATCTTTTGTAACATGGTGTCATGTGCAAGGCTAAAATTTTCTGTCCCCCAAATGGATCTTCTCAGTTTTGTGCCCTGTCTGCTCAGTGCCCTGTGGGGAGGAACCGTCCGCACAACCCTGAATCTGGCACTGGCTGCAGAGAAAAAGCAGCAGTGAGGGTTAACTCCTTCCCCACTGCTGCTGCTTTTCCATAAATGCTCACCATGACTCCACATTCACAACTCTTGTATTTAAGGCCCAAACTCTAGTTGCATCTGAACTATTGATAAATAAAGACCATCTTACAGCTCTCTGTATGCACAGTATTCTGATTGTACTCTTTGCCTGGTGACAAGCATTGTGCTCAAATTTGAAGACTTTATCAGAAATACGGTATTTTGAGGTCTTATCTGTGCTGTGAATGTAACGAAAAACATGAACAGGTGGTTGAGAATGCTGGTCCACGAAGAGACACATGCTATGGATTTTTGATTCTGTGCCTTGTGTGGTATCCTTTAATTTCACAGATTACTCTTTCGACCTGATCTTCCTTCAGAGAGCTCTGTACAGCTTGCGGGTCAAGGAATCTAGGTGAGCTTTCCAGTTAGGCAATTTAGACTGTTCCCTGGTTTTACATTGTAATGTGCTTACTACAAAATGTGGTTAAACCAGCCCTTCTGCAGTCATCTTCATTCTGCTGAGTCAAATCCCCGTCATCTGCCCTAAAGTCCTGCTCTGATGGCATTTCTGTTCCATCCAGCCCCAAGTTCTGCTCTTTCCAAATTCCAATTTAACCAGAGAAAAATCTGTAATTAATTTCAGAATCAAACCACACCATTTGTTTTGGTTCATATGCATCTTCTGTCTACCACTTTTCTGGTCCTGATGTGCATATCTCTCAGTAAAACACTGCAGAAAAGCAATCCTGATATGATCACATCCCTCACTACAATGCAGGGTGCGTTACTGATCCATGCACGTATCCCAAGGAATCTTGATGCAACTGTGCATATGATCACACCATGCTTGCTTTGGTGATGCAGAGGGAAGGAGACATGAATTAACTGAAAAGTAAGCAGACTGTGGGCACACAGTGTTCTGTGTGAGGAGAGAGCGAGCAATGGAGAATCCTTATCAAAAAACAGCGAAAGGTAATTGTTCTGACCTAACAAGTCTATACTTCTAGTTGTGTTGGTCTACCTGATTTTTTTGATATTGCACAAAGTACACTGGATCCCATTGCTCCCCTGCTAATTTCTACAGTAATCGTTTCACTACTGACCTTTTCATAGAGTTAACCCAAAAAGAAAGAATATACTGTTGTATTCCAACTTATTTCACAGCCACATACAAATCAGGTGCTTAAAGCATATGTGAGCATTTGAATAGTAGTGTTTCTTAAGTTTACACTCTATGATAAATAAACTATTTAAAATGGAACTCTAGTCTAAGCAAGTGCTAACAAGGATGCCTTCTAACATTTAGGGTTGCCAACTGCCCTGCTCCTCTGCCTTTAACAGCAGCTTGGATTGAAAGAGTCAGCATTTGAGAGAGAAACACAGTCACCTGCACATATCTGCAGATCAAGCTGTTGTTAAATGCACAGGCGCAGTGCTGGTAAAAGAAGCTGGCAACACTAGTACCAATGCACATTATGGAAGCTGTTTAGCAGTAAATGCGTGAAGCACAAGAGATTTGGAGTCTGAGCATCCTGAGAAAGTGATGGTTTGTGGATGCATCAAGGTGGAGAGAAGGGTCAAACAGATTGACTTTCCCCCATTTTAATAGCCTGCATTGTTTTGAGGGATTGTTCAAGGCATGGTGGTATGCTCTCACTCCATGAAAATAAGATGAGCAGTTCAGTAGTCAGGGAAAAATCCCACTCCTAATCCCATAAAGCTTTGAGCAGCCTCCAAAAACCTCAGGTCTTGTCCACAGATGGCAGTGATGGGCGATCACAACTGGCATGGAGACCACTGGCCCAGAAAGAAACTTCATTGCTTAAAACTACGTGGCTCAGTTCACCGTTTCTTTTGTACCAGGATCTCCTAAATCATGATTCTATCACTACGGACATATTGCAAAATGCTTGAATATTGCACCTTTCAGTTACTTGCTGAAGAGTCAGGAGGATTGCAGGCAACAAAACTCTGAACACAAATACTTCAATTCCTTTTGCAGACAAAACCATTAGACCTTTTAAAACAAAGCTTGTTCTGTTTTCTTCACAGATGGAGAAGCCATGGGGATTGGTGATGGGGGGGAAGGTTCCTTGAAACTGGAGAACAGTATTTGGTTTGGTCCTTCATTTGCTTCATATCTTGGGGTTACCTGGGGGCTTCAATGCCTAAGACAAAAGCAAAGAGATGCTGAAGTCAAAGGAAAAAAAAAACAAAGTTCCCCAAGTTTCTCCATGTTGCAGTCCTAAGCACACCACCTATTTTTTAGCTATTTTAGTTTGATTAAGCTAGTTATACAAAAATGGAGGTGCTCAACAGCTTGCATAAAAGCCCAATAAAAGCAATAATAAAATCATTATACATACAAATTGATAAGAAGTGTGAAAAAAGCATCTTAAAAACAAAAAACAAAAAATGAAACTCCTCCATTATATTTCTCTGGCTACGTAGATTGATATATGCTCTTCACCTTTGCTCTGATATATATGTACACACATGCAGATCCTACAGATTCAGCTATCCAAACAGAGAGCACCTTTTACTTCCTTGTTTGCCTTTTGTTGGTTAGCTGAGGAATGGGGGGGGGGGGGTTAGTGATAAGACAAATTAGTGAGCCTTTTTTCTAGGCTTTCCCAGGTTTTCTTGGCTTTGGGGGGGTGGGGTCAAAATTCCACGGTTGGGAACACATTAGAAATTTCCCCATAGGTATACGTTGAAATGATGGTACACGGGTGGCGCTGTGGGTTAAACCACAGAGCCTAGGGCTTGCCGATCAGAAGGTTGGCGGTTTGAATCCCCACAATGGGGTGAGCTCCCGTTGCTCGGTCCCTGCTACTGCTAACCTAGCAGTTCGAAAGCACGTCAAAGTGCAAGTAGATAAATAGGTACCGCTCTGGCGGGAAGGTAAATGGCGTTTTCGTGCGCTGCTCTGGTTCGCCAGAAGCGGCTTAGTCATGCTGGCCAGATGACCTGGAAGCTGTACGCCGGCTCCCTTGGCCAATAAAGCGAGATGAGCGCCGCAACCCCAGAGTCGGCCACGACTGGACCTAATGGTCAGGGGTCCCTTTACCTTTACCTTTATACGTAGAAATATTGGACTCATGTAAACACTTGCAGACCGAATGATTTCTAGGAAACACATTGTGCTCAGTAAGTGGGGCCTGTATGTATGTATACATCTCCACCATCCATTTATGTGGTGTGCCACATCCTCAAATTATTCCTGCCTTTCTCCCTTGAACAAGAGGTAGGGATGGTCACTAACTTGGATGGCTTTAAAAGAAAACAAGACAGCTTGATGGAGCAAAAAACTACCCCTAGCTATTAGCCACAACGGCACCATGGGGCACCATGGCTCTGAACAACATCTTCTGGGAATTGCAGTGGGGAGAGAGCGGTTGTGCTCAGGTTCTGCTTGCAGGCCTGCATAGCCTGCCCTAAGCTTCCCAAATGGCTTCCTTCCCTCAGGTGCAATGCACATGTTTTTTGCCTCAGGGAACAAAAGGTTATGGTTGAGCACATTGCCACAGGAATGAAGAAAATGGCTGCTGGGTCTTCCCCTGATAGATGAGGCCACAGGGTCCTTCTTGCCCAGCATGCTGTCCTTGCAGTGGACAACCTAGGGGAAGCCCAGAAGCAGGACCTGAGCACAACAGCACACTCCCAACCTGCTGCTCCTAGCAGCTATCATTCAAAGACATCCTGCCTCCAACAGCGGGCGATAGGACACTCTGCAGCTCAGCATCTTCCTTGTGAATCTTGGGGCTCCTTACCTGGGGCGGAGGTGGAGGAGCTGTCTTACGCTTGAAGTGGGGAGAAGGAGTTTTCATCATTGCTGCTGTCTGTAAGAGAAGTGCCACATTTTCCTGATCAGATGTCAGTCACCCCCTTTTCTCTCTTCAACACAACCAACCCATCCAGGCAGCTTATTTGAAAATTCCAATTCCAATTAATATTAACGCAATGAATAAATAAATATGATATTAATCATAATGAAGATTTATCCCGCCTTCTGCAAAAGTGCACAAAATCAGCACAGTACAAAATAAGGTAAAAGCAAATGGCAGTCTTAAAAGCAGAGGGTGAGGATGATTTGCATTTGTTAGAAACTTTATTTAAAAGGGGGGTGTATATCCAATACTAGTCAGAGAAGACCCATTGAAGTTAATGGACGTGGCTAACTTGGGTTCATTAATTTCAGTGAGTCTACCCTGAATAGAACTTAGTTGGATTCAACCCAAAATCTCAAGGAGATTTACAACCAATTCACATTCAAAAAGCAGGGTGGGGTGGGAGGCATAGGACTGCAGGTTCCATCTGTAATCTGGCTGAATTTTTTCCTGTCAACCTTTACCATGGTTCCTCCTTAACCAGGATTTGAAATCAGGATTTGAGGCTGCTTCTGGAGTTAACAGAGGGCCTCATTAACTTTGGGGGTAATGGCATCTGAACTACCCCTGCCATGTTTTCTAACTGCAGCCTCTCGCATCACCCTGGGAAAAAGTGAAAATGGACAACTAGTTGATTGAAGAAGAGTCACACTGGTGATAGTTGCACCAGCATTCAGTTAGAAAGGAGAGAGAAAATCCTGAAGCAATTACTTACTGCATTGCTGTTGACAGAAGAAAACCCTGTCTTGGCAGTTGGAATTGGAGGTGGAGGAATGTTTGGCTTTACAATTGGCTGGAATAAAAGAAAACAGGAGAAACATTTCCGCATAGTAAGCAACAAAGATATCAAGACAGCAGGCAAGGATATCTGAAGAAGGCACAATTTTTTAGGGGACAGAAAACAAGGCAGGAGCGGTGCTTTCTGTGTTTTGCTCATACTCAGAATTTGACTCAGCTGTCTGCAGCAATTGCCAGCAAGTGTGCTTGTTGTCAGGGCTTATGTGTGCAACATAGACTTATACCAATTTAACATTCATTTCCTTTTCTCTGGAAACAGCAGTTCCTTTAGGAGAGGAGAGAGCACTCTTCACAGAGAATTCTCAGCAATCTCACCAAACAACAATGCCCTGGATTCTTTGCAGTAAGCTGTAACAATTAAATTGGTATAAAACCAGAGGTGGATTTAGGGGAGCAAAACTGGTTCAGTCACACTGGGCATAGAGCCTCGGGGACACCATAGGGGATGCCGAAACTATGATTTAGAATAGAGTGCAAAAGGCCGGGGACACTGAACTTTTGTGTCACACAGGGCGCTGCTGAACTTGAGACCCCAAGATCCACCACAGATAAAACCTATATAGATTGGTGGTGTAGATGTGTGATCTGTGCACATAAAAGGCACTACTCAAAGGGACTACTACTGTATGCTGGCCATGCAACAAGCTATGTGAACTTTACCATAAGAAAACCTTCGCTGAAGCAAGCCATGCCCACTCACCAGATGCCATATAACTACTGGAGTGGGGGAGGTAAAACCTAAGCTGCCAAGGAACAATCATGAGCACAGGAATGTGTTCCCAGTTTTTCCTTGGCAATAGCTTTTGCATTCAGAACTGTTTAAATTCAGCACCGGGTACAAGCCCTGCTGCTTTCCAGCAGGCTCACCTGATGTCATATGCTGGCAGGTGACTGACAGGGGCGTCGAGCTACCCACCAATCAAAAGTTGTCCGTGGAGGAGTGGCTCTAGTTGACCTGGCTCACTGAACAAAAGTGGTTCCCCAGCCTTTGTATAGACAATACTGGGCTGCAGGGACCAATGGGCTGACTCAGGGTGAAATGGCTTTGGAAGTCCAACTCATTGTTTTATTCATCTAGGCAAGCATCTCACAATCATGTAAAAAGGTAAAAAGGTAAACGGCCCCTGGGTGGTTAAATCCAGTCAAATTCAACTATGGGGTGCGGCTTTCATCTCTGCGTTCAGGCCGAGGGAGCCGGCGTTCGTCCGCAGACAGCTTTCCAGGTCATGTGACCAGCATGACTAAACTGCATCTGGCGCAATGGGACACTGTGACGAAAGCCAGAGTGCACACAGATATGCCGTTTAGCAGTACCTATTTATCTATTTGTGCTGGCATGCTTTTGGACTGCTACGTTGGCAGGAGCTGGGACAGAGCAAGAGGAACTCACCCCATCATGCAGATTCAAACTGCCAACCTCACATAGCTGTCAAGTGTCCCTTATTTGAAGGGACAGTCCCTTATTCTAGCGCCATGTCCCGCTGCTGTCCCTTATTGATGGATGTCCCTTAAATGATGTCCCTTAAATTTCAAAGGAAGCAGCTCCTCTCCCTCCCTCCCTGCCGGCCAGGGAGGAGGGAGGCTCCAACTGTGTTGCTTGGCTGTGTTGCTCACCCAATAAGAAGTCTAAGAACGACTGGGGGGTGGAGCTTGCATGCCTTGTGTGTGGCTAGTTAATGCAAGCTGAGGGGTTTTTTGAATGCTGGATGCCATTTTGTTGCACGTGCTGCTGCAAACTTTGCAGTGCAAAGCCAGGCCGGGGAGCCATCTTAAATTGAGGCTGCATAGGCCTTGTGGTGCATGTGATTCAGATTCTATTCAGTTGAACCTCTGGTTACAAAGTTGGTTGGACAGTGTTCTCGAAGCATGAGTTTGACCAGACTGCAGGAGGACAGGAAGACTGGAGTGCCTGGAACAGGTGAAGCTGCAGGTCCCTTATTTTGGCTGCTGGTCCCTTATTTTCAAGGCTGCTGGTCCCTTATTTTCAAATCTGTAAGTTGACAGCTATGCAACCTCATGATCAGCAAGCTCATGACCACAGTGCCACCTGTGTCCCTTTTAGGCTCATAGAATCGTTGTAGAATTGGAAGGCGCCCAAAAAGTCATATAGTCCAACCCTCGAATAAATGGAATAAATAAATTGGATTGAATAAACTGCTGATTCAGTATACTCTATTTGTCAGCCAGTTAAAACATGCCCATTTGTTTCCTTGACCTCAAAAACATGGGATTTAACACCCTATTTACTCTTCTATGGATTGAGATATGGAAGTTGAGAAATGGTGCCATACGATCCCCCTGGAACTCCAATGGTCAATATTAGTGGGGAAATAATAGCACTCTTGATTCCGCTTTCCCCCCACTCCAGAAGGATCCTTCTTGGGCTCATTTAGGAACTTACCATTCTGGTATTTTGATACATGGTTGATATGTGGTTGCACGGTTCATCTGGAATTTGCTGAGGAATTATAAGAAGCAACATTTGGTTAGTGCTTCTATAAAGCGGAATAGTTGAATACAGTTTCATGCCACCTGACTTTCTAGAACCCCAACAAATCACAAAGACACACGTTTCAACATTCCCCAGGTTAAAAGAACAAAATTTTCCATGAACATGAAAAACACCATGCTGGGGAGAAAGGTTTTTGCCTCAAGTTTATCTGTGACATGTTAATTTTTTGTGTGTGGTTGTGTGTGTGTTTTAAAGTAACTAACATCTTTAGTACACATGTTTACTCTAAAACAAGTCACATTAAATGCAGTGGAATTTACTTCTGACCAGAAATGCATACAATTGTATTGTGCATTTTTGACATCGCTTTCATTCTTTTTTAAGCATTGCCATTAGCATAAATATATTTCCTTGTCAGAATGATGAGATATAATTGTGTAGATTGCATATTGCATTACATTTGCTGGGGTTTTTTTAGATTTTACTGTTACTAGGAGGAAAGGATGGTACCATCTAATCTTGGTCAGAGACAATTTAGCAGGCTTTCTGTTCCATCCCCTTCTTGCATTTAATCTGGTGAATTTTGTTCTTAGAAACCCACATGAAAACGTGTACTTCAATGCATATTTTTGAACATTTTTTCAAAGGATGCATTTCTAAATGTATTTTATTTTATCACAAAATATGCACATTCTTGAGCAAAATTCAGAGAAGTGTAAAATCCAAAGAACAACTATATTCTGATATGTACATTAATCCAGCTGGTGCTGATTGGTCAGTTCAGGCTGCAATTCACAAACAATTAATTCCAGAAGCATTCTAGTTTCCAGTGTTGTTGTGGTCCATATTTTAAGGAATAACTATTTCATTTAATATTACTTACAACAGAAACTGGTGGTTTGTTTGCTTGGGGTGGAGGTGGAGGGAGCAGAACTCTGGAAGAGGTGACCTAAAAGCAGGAAACAGCTTTTTAAACAGTGTGCCATCTTTGCTTTTCAAAACAACAATGAGGTATCCTCAGTTGTCACATGAATCTTACACATTACACAGTCATGCTAGAGAAACATATAGACGGTAATTTCAGGACTGAAAGGCAGACATGCAAGTGCTACAGTCAGTGAGTTGTATCAAATTAAAACAAACTCAGAGCAGATCCACTGAAATCAGTGGATGGTTAAACAGGTCATGTCCATTGATTTCAGTGGGTCTACTCTCAGTGTGACTTAGTTGGATACAAGTCAGAGATGTTTCAGTAGAAAATTAAAGCATATACAAGATAAACACAGTGAGGTAGGACAAGACTCACCCTTTATATTTGTGTTGTTGGGTGAACATCTTAGGATATTTTATATGGTACAGTGTTTTATGTTTTCTGGTTTTTAATTGGTTTTATTTTTGTATTATATCTTGTTAATTCACTTTGAGACTTTTTAGTGCAAAATGACTAACAAACGGAATAAAGAATGAAATAAACGCACCATGCTAGGGGCTCAGTTTTGGAGTTGCTGAGAACTTGAGCATTGCATAGCTATACAGCAGGGTAAGGAACCTCTGGTTCATGAGCCAATCTGGGCTCATCACCCTTCTCTAAGGCCATTCTGGGCAAGCCATACTGGCTCGTCCTATACCTGATGTCATACAGGTAAGGGCGGTGCTTTGCCAAAACCCACTGGAGCAAAGTGTCCTCGCTCTGGGACTTCAAAGCACCAAATCCCATGACATCATGAAATTGAAAGGTGGGTAGGCTCACCTGCCTATCAAATTTGGCCAGTATGGTGGATCCTGATAAGGATTTGGACCATGGAACCAAAACAGTTCTGGTATATAGCATGGGGTGGATTCCCTGGAGTTGGGAAAAAAAAAAAAAAGATTGCTTTCCTTTCACCTGAATTATTCTTGCATATTGCCAGGAGAGGGTGTTATTTTCGCTCCGTAAGACACACTTTTTTCTTCCTAAAAAGTAAGGGAAAATGTCTGTGTGTCTTATGGAGTGAATGCGTGGTCCCTGGAGCTGAATTGCCCAGGGGCAAAAAGCAGATCATGCTTTTTTGGGGGGGGGGAGAGGCAAGTGGGTGTTGTAACAAAGCCGCTGATCGTTTGCCGATCGAGGAGAGAGATAAGGGACGCTAGAGATAAAGGAGGCTGCCTGGGAGGAGGGAGGTAAAGACAGCAAACTTGCAAAGGGGGAAACCAGGAAGACTAAAGCAATTAGGAGAGAAATTAGAAGAAAAGGAGGAGCAAAAAACTGCTCCAGCTAAGGAAAAGACACTAAGGCAAACAAGAGGGAAGGGAGTGTTGAAAGGAAACAGCTGATCAGTGGGATCGCGAGAGAGATAAGGGGGGAGGTAAAAGCCCATGAATCCTCAGGATTTTTACATTGGGTCACCCCAAATTCACCATCAGATCACATAGCATGTCCATGGCTACAACCTGCACCAAAAAAATCACGCATCCACTGTTTCCTGGGGCTGCAATGGTGCAAAAATGTGGTTACAAAGCACGGATCCACATGGATCCTCAGTATTTTTGCATTGGGTCTCCCCAAATTCACCATCAGATCACATAGCATGTCCATGGCTACAGCATTAACCACAAAAATCATACATCCACTATTTCGTTCAGAATATTTTGTTTCTTGTTTTCCTCCTTAAAAACTAGGTGCATCTTATGGTCAGGAGAGAAAAAATATGGTAAATTGACAGCATGCTCACTCACATCCCTAATCCTCCTCTTCTGGATACTTACTGTAACTCATTAAAGGCTTCTTAGTTCAATTTCATCTCCCTGTCTGCCATCTTCAGCTTCCTTCCCATGGCTTTACTGACACCTCACTATTTTGTATATCCTGGAAACTTACAATTCCTTGTAAGGGTGTTTTTTCCCCGTTTTCTTTTAAAAATATTGTTCATTTATTTTACAAACTTAGGAACTTGGGTTACCTAGGAAGTATGTAGAAATTTTGTGTAGCCCAATTTTACTTCCAAACTGACAGAAACTCAGCCACCTGAGGGCCAGTATTATTGGGAAGAATGTTTATGATAATCTTATTCAAAGTGAATGGACTGCAAATGGTACAGGATCATTGCTTTTGCCCAGATGCTTAAACAGTTTGTGTTGCTTCTCACCTCTGGAGGACCAGGCACAGGGCCAAGATGCTGTCTTCTCTTCTGATCTTGACCTGAGAAGGCATGGTTTGTGGATCCAGCCACACTCTTGTGGGTGCTATCAAAAAACAGTAAATATTAGCATGCGGATTGAATTCATAACTTAGAACATCTGTGTTCTGTACACAGAAATGTAGAAGTCTTGGTCAAACAATATAGGATGCAGAAAAGACAGAGAATTGAGACCTTCACTGTCTCTCCTGAATCATATATTGTTTGGTCCAGAACAATAATAATAACATCCCGTCCTTCTTTCCAAAGGAACACAGTGCTCTTGGAGGGGAAGCTCTGGATTTTGCCATTGCAGCATAGGGGAAATGAGGTATACCTGATCAGGAAGACTGATTCCAGAAGAGCTTGTTGTCTAGCCCTACAGTATTTTAAAGGAAACCAAACTGGTTTCAGACTTCTATGCGAATTGGAATACACATATGAATTCTCCACTTTGAATTTTGCCTTATTGTTTTGCAACAAAATACATACAAACATGCATTACCTTACAGGAAACGGGCATACAAAACTGTGTTTTATGAAGAAATGCATAAATACAAAACACATACAATTTATGGTGCAAGTGCCTACAGATAGGCTGCGCTAGCCATCCCTAATCTGAACAGCTGCAAGTCCTCCACCCCTGCTTTTAATCAAGGCGAATTATAGCTCCAAATCAGCAGCTTCTGGCATCCAAAATCTAAGACTCTACTGCTCAAACTAGCCAGAGTTGGCTTTCCATCCCAATGTTCAATCTGGCCACACATGCCATTCTTAGTATTGAGCGCTTAGCAAATCCAGCAGTTAAACCCTTTTGCAAAAGTTTGGCTGACAATTCTTCACTTAAAAGATTCACCTTGGACTATTTTTCTTCTTTGAAATTTTGTACCGGAACAAGACAATGATGGTGACTGCTGTGACTAAAATGGCTAACAACACTGCAACAATGATGATGATATCTGCAAAAAAAGAACAGGCCATAAACAAATCTGAGATTGTACTGAGAGACAATTCTTGGAAATCATGCTTCCTCAAAGACTCCCTATTCCTCATCTGTGACATAGGAAATGACCCAAAACACATTCTCTCAGCCCAGTTCGTGATGAACTAGATTTTCACAAAAGTGTTGTCAGAAAGCCTCACACCTTCCCTTATCTTCTCCTTCATATCCAAAAGTGACTTAAAGCTTCTGTTTTCACTTTTGACTAAACCATGAGGGAACTGTGGTTTATTCTAACTCTAGTTACTTACCAAACCAGAATGTCAATGCATGGTTTGACCCTGGTTTGTTGTAACTATGGAGAGACCACAGTCACCTCAAGGTGAGCATGGTTTAGTCCAAGGTGAATAAATTCACCTCCTTTTGTGAAAGAAGAAGAGGGGAGGTTGCATATGAACCTACCTGAGGCTTTGCTGCAGTTCATTTGTGACCATCTAAACCATGGTTTAGAGAATTGCCTGGCATCTGTAATATAGGGTTAATTATACTGCCCCATCTTACAGAAATTGTAAGGATTAAAACAAGCTACTGTAAGTGAATTGCTTTGGATACACAAAAGCTTGTAGTTGTTGTTCTAGGATAAATGTGTGCATGAGAGACAGTGTGTCACTCCGAGCTCTTTGGAGTGAAGGGCAGGATAAAAATATAATAAAGAAATGTGTTGATAATAGGTAAATAAATAATGGGCCACCATCCTCTTTGCATACAACTTCTTGCTCAGAGAAGGGTCATCTTGCAGCTAAGTAATGAACTACATCCTTCTTCAAATAGAGCTCTTCGTCTCCTCTTTCTGGCCATCATCAAACCAGCAAGAATTCAACAGGATGATATCACACTGTATGCTAGGATAATTGCATTTGTTTTCCTGCTACCCAAGGATCCTTCCCCAAATTACATAAGATGCAGTCCTAACCCTACTTACCCATGGAATTCAGTAGGACTGAGTAGATTTGGTTAAGATTTTACTAGTTATTACCCCCCCCCCAATATTTTTATAAACTTGTTAATACTTTGGGCCGCCTGAGTTTACTACTTTATCAGGAGAAACTTGCAGTCATGCAGAGCAATAGAAGAGAGTTTGGTGTACTTTGCTACATGTCCTGGAGACAGAACTTTGGTAAATATGGCCAACCTAATGCCACTGAAATCAGCAGTAAGGGAAGAATTTATAAGAAGCAAAGGTGAGTCACCCCAAATGACAGCAGTGCATTGAGTTCCCCCATCACAACTCCAGCAATGTATTACAGAACTTACCTGATGTCCTGATGTTGTTACCTAAATGATCATTCACTTCCATCACTAGCCCAGCTATGTGGAGCAGGAGAACACACAGAGAAATGGCTTATGCCAAACTGAGTTTGCAGCTGCAAACTTTCAACAATATTGGGACAGGGTGGGTTGTTCCCTGAAATAGCGGCCAATATTTCAGGTGGGATTTTTGGAAGAGTTCATGGTGAGGCAGGTTTACCATTTGTGGCAGAGAAGCTGTGCCGCTGCCCCCCCCCCCCGCCACCCCAACTCCCAATAAGGTAACAATAAAGCTCTTTTTAGCAGCTGGTGGATGCCATTTTTCACCCCAGAATACTCCAGAACGATGCTGGATTTGGGGCATTCTGGGGAAAACATGTCAGCTGCAAACTGGTAGCTTCTCAGAAGAGCTCCATCATTACCTTCATTTTACTGTTTAGAGCTTTAAAAGGGGTAGACACTCATGGGCGCCCCCATTGCAAATAGTAAGCCTGCCTCCAAATCCATTCAGAAGTCCTCACCCAATAGCCCAAATCCCCCTCCCCCAAAAATTAATCATCTGTGAATTGGGTGGCAAATTTGGGGAAGAGGCCATTTTGTTAGCCATATGACAAAAGAGTCCACGGTTAGGTGAAAAGAAAGGGGGAGTGTGGCAGGGGGCTCCTGCTTTAACTCACATCTATTTGCTGTGGGGTCATCGCAATTTGGTGGCGCCCATCCTTCTTCACACTGGCATAGCAGCTCATGGTCACATACCTGTGATAGCACAGACCTAGCATTAGTCTCTAAAATGGGCACATGGAAAAGAAGCAGACCATGCTTGCTTTATTCATTCATTTATTTATTTTTATCGGAAAGATGTCTATCCTGCCTTTTGATCAGGTCTGTTATTCAATGCGGTGCAAGTCATAAAACAAACATTTTAAAATAAATACAAAATTATATAGATAACAAAGGCACAGCTCCAACAAATTATCAAAACTGCAGTCAATCCCAAAATTGGTGTAAGTCATCAGCTGTTAGCCAAAATACTGAACACACACACGCACACATGTGTGTGTGCGCGCGCACACACACACACACACACGCAGACTTCTTTGAGAAGGGGGAAACTTTCAAAAATGTCTTGTCTACCTGAGATTCAAAGGTGGTCAAGGCCTCCTTGTGGAAAGGAATGGCCCTCACAATTTACAGAAGTAAACCTCTGGTCACCCATTGCCAGGACTCCAGCAGTGGAGAGACTGCTGCTGTCCTTCTTGTGGGCTTCCCATGGGCATCTCGTTGACTGCTGTAGAACAGGATGCTGGACAAGATGGGCCTTTGGCCAGACTCCACAGGGCTTTTCTCATGATCTTATGTTCATGCTATGATGACCTGGCTAACCTTAGAAACTGTGATCCTGTCTCCAGCCTTCCTGATTTGGGCAAGGTGCCTGAGTGTGTGGTCACTTCTCAGCACCAGGATTTTCAGGATGAAACCAATTTTGCTTCTGTCCTGGTTTTAGGACCAAAACTGTCTTGCTCAGGACAGTGGATGGCCTACACGGGGCCTACATCACCTGGCTCCCTTCCTCTTGTCTTCAGACTGCTAATTTAATTGCTGCTTTTCATGGCTGTAAGTTTTTTAGTAATACATGCTTATTCTTCAATGTATTATTAGGTTTCCTTTTTTCTTTCTTTTGTAAGTTTCTCTGGGTACTTATTGGTAGAAGGATATAAATATTAAATAATATTTTAAAAAACAGAATAACACATTTAACAACAATATAGTAATAATATTAAATTAATAATTTCTTTTTTGTAAACCACTTTGAGGGTTTTTTACAATCAAGTGGTAAATAAATTTTATGAAATAAATAAAATAATAATAATAATGGTGACATTTAATGGTCACTGTTGAAATGCCATCTGGTTCAGGGCTTGCTTTCAGCATCAGGTTTTGCCAGCAAGAGAGGACTTTGCATCCAATTCCACACATTTTGGCTAGTGCAACAAACTCTGGGCTCTTCATGCCATGGGACTCAAGGGTTAACCTCAACCAGGGAGCCCAAGTATATGTCCAGATACATCTTCGTTGGCTCCAGTATAAAGTAGGGATGGGTGAATCTATCCATTTTTGTTTCCTTCTCCTAGTATAAACTTTGTTGTGTGCATTTTTGCCTAATGTATACAGTTTTGAAGGAAATTTCCCCGAATACAATGCAGTTTTGCACAGTAATATGTGTATTTTGTGCACACTTTCCCCCAATATACACATCTGGGTTAGAGAACTGCATTGCAAAAATTAGGATAAGTTAAAATTTTGAAGGATAGCTGCATTCCAGTTCTCATTAAAATGCAACTGAACACATTTCTCTCCCCCATCCCTAGTAGAGACAGTTCAGAGAGCAACATACACAGTATCTTGTAACTGACAACCAGGACTGGGGCACTGGCATCCGTCAGAAGCTACAGAAGAAATACTGGGCATGGGCAGAGGTGGGGGAAAGCAAAAGAGCCAAAGTCTCCAATGCAGAAATTCAGTGACTCATTGAGGAACATGGTCCTGGGAGAATACTGTGAGAGGAAGGGTGAAGAATACAGGCATACGTGCTCAACAGAGGAAGGAAAGGTTTGTGTCTCTAAGCAGAACGTTTACAAAGGCCACTAAAAAGCAGCCACCATTATTCTTCCCTTAACTGTGATGTAACTCTTACAGCATGTCCTTGGCACTTGGAAGAGCAGTTGGTAGACCTGTAGGCTCTCTCAATCTCGACACATTGCCCATTGCTGCAGACCTGAAAGCAAAATGCCAAAGATGATCAACAGGGTGGGGCGGTTCTTTTCTTTTATGCAAAACTGAACACCACTGAAGCTTCAGTTAAAAGGTTCAAGTAGTGAGTAAAGTGAAAGAGCCTTTTCTGTGTGGGAACATGGATAGCCTCAGGTAGTATAGATAATATCTGGCTTAAGGTACAAATAGTGTGACTGGATATAACTTTCTGACCCTGTGCTCCCACCCGCCATGTTGGTAGGCAGCTCAGATCACAGTCTGATATGGCAGCTTTCTTGCTTTGTTGTGTCCTCAAAGAAGGGGTACTTGTCAGTTTCTTGAGCCAGTGAGTCTAGAGACCTGCTTGGCTGGGGAGGAGATGGCCAGTCATGACTGAACTATACTAACTTCTGACCTCCATCTTAAGATCCATGTCACTTTAGAAGAGGGGTCATCAATGTTTTTTAGGCTCATGGGCACATTTGAATTTTTGAGTGGGTGCTGTGGGTGACACCTCCTCTGGTCACTTCTCTCCCTTCTAGGCCAGATGTGCTTCTTCTAAGTCCAGTGCTTCTTTTGTACAAAAAGAGGTGCCGGTACTCACCATGAAGTTGTTCCAGTAAGTGCCACACTTTTTAACAACAACAAAAGGAGGTGTAATGGTTCTAGGGGTTGCTCGTGCGTAAGCCGGTGCAAACACCTGGCTGGATTGCCTGAGTGAACCTTTTCTGTCCGGACAGCCACTCACCCGTGGCTGTCTCAATCGCTGGCAGAATCTGTCAGTGGGCGTTTCTTAAACTTCTTCCAGCAAAGAAGCTCTTTGACGCCTAGTCTCCTCCTACTCTCTCTGCACGAAAGCCTTCTGCGCAAGGAGGGCGTAGGCAGCGGAGGAGCTTTACTCTCCCCGCTGGTCCCCAGCAAGGAGTCATGGGACCGCCTCGCCGCTTCCCCCATCTGCCCCCCTTCTCCACTGGTGCTACGCTGATTCTCTTCCCCAGAAGACGGGCTGCCTCTCCCAATCCCGGGACGCTCTCTGGAATCCCTCTGGATTTTGCTCTGTCCCTCCGGCACTGATGGCAGTTCCCTGACAGGAGGTGCTGGTACTGCGTACCCTTCAGTACCCCTTTTTAAAAAAGCACTGAGCACCCCACATGAGACAGAAGCACACACACACTTCCTTTTCCCAAGGCATCTGGGAAAAGATCCAGTAGAACTAATCAGAACCTTGTAAAGGGAGAGGGAAAGAACATCACTCTTCCAGCTTCCACCTTCAGCTCTAGGCATTTTCAAGGGACGAAGAAGGTAACCACCCTCATCACCTCATGGAAGCAGAGAGTGTGGGGTCAGAGGGCTTCCTAGGCACCACAGGAGGAATTCAAGGGCCCCAGAGCCCCAGTGGGAGCCAGGTAGGTGACTTCTGCTTTCAAAGAATAAGTGCATGCCAATTTCACTCCTTAAAAAGGCTCAGAAAAATTGTAATGGGATTAAATCTTCCAGCTGTAGCATTCAGGATATTATTGTGCCGGCATTTGAAGTATGTGAACATAACTTGGACAGGCTCAGTTCACAGGCAGGATCAGAAGCATGGCTGACAAATGAAATGAACCCCAAAGGTGCAGCCCCACTTGGCAAGCTACCGGTGTGAAACGGCTCACTCTGTTCTTGCAGCAATTCCAACAACCGCATTACAGAAATTGTGCTTGAGAAACCTCCCCCCTGACCACACCTGTGGATCAAAGGAAGAGGACGTGAGTCACTAACCATGCCTTCTCCACATTTTGTTCCAGTGGCAACCATTCCACCATCTTCTTGGTCCTTGCCTGGGAAACTGCCTTTGCATGTATCAAACGACACTAGACTTCCAGTTGAAGGCATTCGAGAACCCCCTGTACAATATAACTTGCCACACTTTATATCTCTGAAAAGGAAGCAGACAGTTACCTTGAGTTTTTCTTTTAAACAAGAACAGACTAATTAGGGAAGTCATATTTTTCTCTCATTTGGAATCCTCATGCATTCACCAGATTAACTGATATTCATTGGCCCTTCTGGAATAGCTCAGTTGGTGGAGCATGAGATTCTTCATCTCAGGGTTGTGGTTTCAAGCCCCACCTTGGGCAAAGGATTCCTGCATTGCAGGGGGTGGACTAGATGACCCTCATGGACCTTTCCAAGTCTACAATTTTATGATTCTATTATTTATTTTTATTACTAGAGATAGGATAAGCAGAAGACTGCTCATCTAGGGATGGATAAACCTATCAATTTCAGTTTTCTCAGCTCCTCATTCCCCACCCCCAGTCTTAAATTCAGTTTTTGCACTTCCACAAGAATTTCCCCCCAAAAAAGGTTTTATACGAAAACCTCATTAAAATTTGTCAGCATTTCGGAGCAAATTTAATATACCGTACACATATTTGTATGATCTTTTGACTAATATACACATTTTTTCTGCAGTTTCCCCTAATTTAATGCTTTTTGGGTATGCTATCTTCACTAATATATGCATTTATAAGCGCATTTAACCCTAATATGCATTTTTGAACACGTTACTTATCTGGGGAACTGCATTGCAAAATCCAGAGAGGTGCAAAATTTGAAGGATGGCTATTTTTCACATATTGTCTCAGAATGTGCTAATTAAATGTAAACTGAATCTAGTTTCTCCCTTGTCCTTATGCTTACCCCCAAATTAACTGGGTTGTTTGCAGTAGCCCAACGGAACTCTGAAGCTCATTTAGGAGACGGTTCAAGGTATGAAAGAATACTCAAGGAACCCAATTCCCACCACCCACAGCTGACCTAACCTGCCTGTCTTTAAAGGTGAGAGCAGAGCCATGGTGTTTGCGAGCAGAACTGGAGGACCATTTGCAGCAGGTTGTGCTTCCTGACCTGAACCTCCTTGTAGAAATCAAGCAGAGACGGCTGACCTTTAAAGAGCCTCTGCTTAATTTTTCATGATGCCTCCTATTGGGTACTTTTATACCCCACCTTTCTCACATTCCGGAGCCCAAGGTGGTATGCATAGGGTTTCCAGGAATTGGTCAGACCAGACCCAAGGTGATGTGCTCTCAGACAAACCATGCCCTGGGACTGATTTGTGTTTGTGGTGCTTACTTTTTCCCACATGGTATGTATGTGCCATTAGCCTTCTTGCAATGGCCATAATAAACCCCGTTCTGGTTTATAGCATAGCAAGAATCCACACCCACTGTGGCACCTGAAAAGGCAAAAGAAATAAAATAAAATCTTCAGCATGTAGCAGTATAATGGTATGAATCGCAAAAGCAGAACGTGAGCACAACACAGTGCCGGATCAAGCCAAAGGCACAACTTTTTACCAGTCCTTTTTCTGCTGTGTTGCTAGGTGGTGTGGCTGAGCTTAAAGAGGTTTGGAATAGGCGTAAGTCTCTCCTTGCCACATCCCACCCCTTTTCAGGGAGTCACACCAGCTTCGGTTCTCCTGGATGTGTCCCAGCAGAGGCAGCTGAGCCCTGATTGAGCTACAGTGAAGGAATTACACCAATGTAGCCTCAGCTGAGCTCCGGCTCAGCAGGAAAGACCAAGTTCCACCGAATCCAAAACAAATCTGTAAGCCTCTTTCAAGTTAGATGTTCAGTAACTCCAGGGTTCACTCACCTGGCCCCCAAAGTGCAATGCATTGGTTCTGCAAAGTGGGACACTTCCCCATGTAGCAGTAACCCTCGTTATTTTTGCAAGGGAATCCATTCACTCGGAAGCGATCCATGGGACATTGCTGAGAGGTCCCTGTGCACAGTTCTGGTAGATCGCAGTCATGCTTCACTGGCCGGCATACAGCGCCTGCTCTTCTAATCTGTAGGGGAAAGTGAAAGGTCATCCAATCCCTCATTATTTATCATATTTAGCAGTGGAGATCAAATATAAATGATCATGGTTCTTCCAGTCTACAGTGAAGCCTTCTCTTCATCTGCCTTGCTGGCTACCTACTAGGGAAGGATGGGCATCCCAAGCCAAACAGCTCCAGGGGTTTCCACGAGACCCTCAGTGTTTGTGGGAGGGGATTCAAGCACATACTGGAAAATTTAGTTTCGCAAAGTCAATGTGGATTAAAGTGCTCTACTGCAATAAATCCACTGTTAAACAAGAAAAGAACTATTTTTCAATTAGGAAAGAGGCAGGGAAATGCATCAAGAAGTATGAATGCTCATTGTTCTATAAGCTCTCCACAAACAAATCAGAATGAATGCTCAATAAACAGGTCTTCTGGAGAAGTCCAAACATAGCCTGGATTCCTGACTGAGCCCATAGGGTTGTATCCAACATTAAGTCAGACCCATTGAAATTAATGTACATGCCTAACCTAGGTCCATTAATTTCACTGGATCTAGTCTGAGTAAAGTTAATTGGCTACAACCTATAGTGTTACATTGCCTGAAAGCCACAATGGCATTCATGTCATAAGTGGAGACCATCATATTCAACTTGTGTTACTTACCAGAACTAAGAGGTTGCCATAAGAGGTCCATTCCTCTCGTGGCAACAGAACTACTCAACCTCCCCACAAATTCCTGTGCAGACATGTTAATAAGTTTCAACTGAGCTTTAGAAAGCAACCCAGAAAGAATAAAAATATGCTTGCTATCAATATGGGCAATAGAGAGAAATAGAGATTACATCCCCATTTGACCAATGTGCAGCAAGATTGAGAGGCATTATTTTCAGTGTAGGAAACAAAGTCTTACCTGGCAATTTTCACAACACTCCCCATATCCACATTTAGCACCTGGCTTCAGTTTACAAGTTGCAGCCTCGCAGCAGTCATTTTTGCATTCCTTAAAACCAAGAACAGTCCTGTATTATCAACTTAATTTTGCCTGATCTCTTCCAGTTAGTATCTTTTCAGATGGGTAACTAATAAAGGAGGAAAGTATTTCTTCAGCGCACTTCATCTAAAATACTAATGATCGTAAACTGAAAGGCGTATTTAACCAGAGCTGTGTGACCTTGGTGTTAAAAAAAGTCAAAATGAAAAATGAAAATTCTGCACTAAGCTAATTTAAATGAGGTGTCAAGAAAAGTTTAATTTTGCAATCTGCATAAATTGTGCAAACCAAATATATTTGCATAATATTCCCCCCTTTTATTTTGTATAATTTATTCTGTCTAGCTCCTCATGGGTTTATGCAAGAGACTGTCACCCTCTCCCTGCCAATTGCAAATCATGCTCAGAGCAGGCCTCTGGCTTCTCATTTGAAAACATAATCTGAAATGTTCGATGTTCAGCACCCAATGCCGTATTCAGTGCTTCTTCTATGTTCCCACAGAACAGTTAATGAGTAGTTGCCACACTGTTACTTTAAGGTCCTATTGGAAAGATACTACATCATGGAATTGTATCATTCCAGGTGCATTGTTTGGTCTTGTGCTGGCAAAAGGAAAAAGGAGAGAGGAAAAGGAAAAAGGAAAAGGAAAGGCACTGCTGCTGCTGCTACGTAGTTATCCCAGGGCAAGATCCAGGTTTGATGGGATCCTCAGCAACATATCCTCTGATGGACTCTTTCCTACATAAGTGGATTTGCCTTACAGAAGTGGTGGGAGCAGCGGGTGGCTATTTCCCACAATGCCCAAGTGACACGATGGCAGGAGCACTGTGGAAAATTTAAATGGGAACTCACAGGCCCCAGGACAGAAGTCAATAGCCGTGGGCCCTGTCTCAGAGCCAGGGTGAGGGCAGCTGCCCAGGTTCTGGCTGCTGACGCTAGGCTTGAGTAATTACCCCCCTGCCCAACCCCCCCAAATTGCAGTTATTTCCCTTCACACATCATTTTCTTTTTCCAATTTGGTATCATCTTGCATTTCCCTGCTCCTTCAAACAGAGGATACGCCACTTCTATCTGCATTAATAATATTTTTTAAGGAACTTTTGCAACCCACACTTCAAAATTAAAATTTCCAAATTTGAAATTGGGACATTGGTACATTGATATCTTGCATTGCCAATCCATGTGTTCTTTAATGTGAAAGTGCACCCAGTTACGCCATGAAACAGCCATAGGATTCTGTTAAGAATTCCACCCATTGACAAGTTCCTTTTCCCAGCAGTTCATTAACAGATACCTCTGGAGAGCCGCAGTCGCATTCTTCTCCCTCTTCAACAAAGTCATTCCCACAGACTGGGGTTGCAATGATATCTTTTGGAGATGGCATGTTAGTTATACAGGATGGGGTCCGGTCCATGATGTATTTCTGAAAATCCTGCAAACTGCAGGAGCTGAAGTCCCGGGGAGTTTTGTAGCTGTAAAGATGAAAAGATATGTGGGAAATTATTCTAGCCAATAATTGGGAGGGATGATATAGTGCAGTGGTAGAATGCATGCTTTGCAGGCAGAAGGTCACCTCCAATCAACACAGGTCTGGCAGCAGCAAACAGGTGACGAGAAAGGCCTTTGCATCAGATCACAGCCACCACCTCAAGCTGAAAACCTTTAGCAAAGAACCAAAGGGATGTACATTCTCAGTCAGCCAGATAATACTGGTATGGATGGACTATATCTATTGGAATCATAGAGTTGTAGGGTCATCTAGCCCAACCCCCTGCAATGCAGGAATCAATGAATTGCTTAATGCCATAATAGGCTTCTAAAATATAAGAACCAGTTGCACAGATATTTAAATATTATGGCTTGGTAGTTTCCTATAGTCCTAAATAAGGAAAGATTCATCATCACTAAATCACTCAAATTCTTAAGGAAACACAGCAGATGCATGGATAGACTAGAGTGGTGCAAATTTTGTTTTCCTAATGTGTCAATTTTGGCTACATCTACCCCGAGTCTATATAAGATGCAAACACACCTTTCCCCTCAATATGTCACAACCAGTTCTCACAGATTCTGCACAAGTCTAAAGACCAGGTATATAGTCATTTTAAAAAAGAAAAGAAAAATACAAGCTGTATTTTGGATGAGAACCAAAACCTAAGACCGCAGTCAGGACAAGAATTCTCACTCTGTGGTGCAGTTTTCTTGCAGAATTTTGTATAGACGTCTAAGAAACCTATTTCTGCTTACCACTAGTATTATGCAAGATCCCTTTTTGCACAGCATGACTTGGTGACCAATGTTCATGCCCGTGAGAGATGTGCATTCTATCAAGAAGAAGTCACCAGGGAAGACTGCAACTGATTTGCTCAATGCACATCCATTTTTTTAAAAATAATGCCTCTAATCAGTTTACAAGACATATTACATTTATCAATAAAACAGTACAAAAGGCAAGTAATTAAAACATGTGAAATATAATTAAAATTAGCAGTAAAAGATCAAAACCCGCCAACATCTGTATGTCTGGATAAAAAAGGTTAAGATACCCCTGACCGTAAGGTCCAGTCGTGGACGACTCTGGAGTTGTGCACTCATCTCGCTCTATAGGCTAAGGGAGCCGGCGTTCGTCTGCAGACAGCTTCCGGGTCATGTGGCCAGCATGACTAAGCCGCTTCTGGCGAACCAGAGCAGCGCACGGAAATGCCATTTACCTTCCCGCCGGAGTGGTACCTATTTATCTACTTGCACTTTGACGTGCTTTTGAACTGCTAGGTTGGCAAGATACTTCTGGATAGGCTTGCCTTAAACAAATGTTTTAAGCAGACGTCTGATGTCAACAGGCAA
The DNA here is from genome assembly GCF_964106645.2 of Podarcis pityusensis. Taxonomy (NCBI): domain Eukaryota; kingdom Metazoa; phylum Chordata; class Lepidosauria; order Squamata; family Lacertidae; genus Podarcis; species Podarcis pityusensis. Next base: position 42,274,932 of record NC_138040.1, read on the forward strand.
GGAATTCCAAAGTGTAGGTCCTGCCACATTAAAAGGCTGGTTTCTTTCAAGTATAGAATGAGTGTTATCTGCAGTACTATTTTTCTAGAAAAAGAAGCCATGAACACCTCCCTTATTCTCTTAGAATGGCAATGGTGCCCACCTAAGAGGTGCAGGAACTCAGTTCCGGTGAGTTTTGGCTGAAAAAAAGGTCCTAGTTACTTGTAACAGTGCCAGTTCAGCAGATCTAAGCAGTCAATTGGGCATATATGAGATAAGGTGATCCTACAAGTAAACTGGTCCCAAACTGCTAAGGGGTTTATATGTAATGTCAATATTTAGTCCTTATTGAATTTTAATATTTTTCTGGAAGCTGCCCAGAGTGGCTGGGGAAACCCAGCCAGATGGGTGGGGTATAAATAAATAAATAAATAAATAAATAAATAAATAAATATTATTCAGTCACTTCATCTGAAAAAGCTTTATTCTGGTCAAACTAGCAGCCAAGCTATGTGTTACATTAAAGCTCTGTGTTTGGAATTCCATATGTAATTTTCTTTTTTTTAAAAGCTGTTGTTTTTTATCAGGGCCATGGCTAGAGGAAGAGCGATCTAACCCTTCTCTGAAATATCATGGCCCCGATACAGATTGCTCCTCCAGACCTGCTATTAGCTTTGAAGGGGAAGATGTGTTGGCTTTAAAATATAAGTTTTCTGCTTTCCCTCTCCATGGCTAAGAAAAGCTCCAAGGAATTGATTTGGGTCCATGCTAAACCTCCCATGCATGGCCTCGATCCAAATTGTACCTCATGGCTGCATTTGCAGAAATAAAAAAAAATCATGCACACAGTTCCAGTGTAATGTGTCATTTGACCCTATTGTGAAACAATTTGCTTAGGTTTAAAGGAACACTTAAATAGAGATTAGGGATGGACCAATCTGTCATTTTTTGTTTCTTTCAGTTTCTCATTTTCCTCCTATCTTAAGTTCAGTTTTCCACATTTTACCATCATTTTGTCATTTTTTTAATGTTAAAGGTCCTCATGAAAACTCATCAGCATTTTAGTGTGAATTTCTCAGGTTTATATACATTTTTGTATGTCATTTTTGCCAATATAAGCATTTTTGTGCAGATTTTACACTAGCATATGCATTTTTATACACATTGCTTGGCTTGAGAATGGCCTGGCTGAATTCAGAGGAGTGAAAATATCAAAGGATGTTTCTATTGTTTCGGAAAGCACATATTAAGGGAGGGAGGGGGAGAGGAATAGTCACCAAGTCACATCATGAGAGCAAAAGGGGATCTACTGAAAACCACTCACAACCAGACGTGGTTTTCTGTTAAGGTCATAACAAAGTTGAACCAGAAACCTCAGCACTTGCTTGTTGGGGAAAAGCAGACATTCTTGAAGCAAGTGCTTCTGTGTGAAACACCAAAGAAATCCTTTCACATATTAAAACTGCATATGATGCACAAATTCCATTAAATAACTCCCTGAACATGAGGAAGGAGCACCCTGGGCTTTTTGCAGCAAGTACAGAAGCTTCCCAAACAACTGCATGCTCTATCAAGGCTGCAAGACAGCAGAAGTCTGCAGCCATGTCTAGCAAGACCTATTTCCGAGCCTAAGCAGAACAACAACATCAATCAGCCAGCAAACAAAATTCTGTGATCACTTGATTTGACTGGTAGAGGAACTAGTCAGGAATGCATTAACAGTCTCTCAACTTTCTTAAAAAATGAAAAGCAGCTGCAAAGTGCTGCCACTTTAAGTGGAAGAAACATGTGGAGAGGGCTGCTTAACCCTTTCTACTCCCACCATTTATCAGTTCAAGATTGCTCTCTCTAATTGTATTTATTTAACAAAATTTATATACCACTTGGCTGTAAGAAAACCCAGTTTTTATGCCCAGTTTAACTAAATCTCTCCTCTGCTAACAAAGAAGCAGGTGCTACTTTCAGCAGACAATGGGTTAAGCACTTTTGCTCTCCAGCAGAGTTTTCAGAAAACTGCACCATCCTGGCAACAGTCCCATGCAACACAGTTGAATTATTAATTCAAAACTGTTTAGCAGGAATTGCATTCAAAAGCAACCACAGGTTTTGCCAGACTCCTCTGGCATGTACAGGGGACTCACCTGAGCTGCGCTGCCATGATGCATGATCCAGAACTGCACTTACAGAAACTTGCATCGTGATTCATGCCAAAGTTATGCCCCATTTCATGGGCCATGGTTGCACCAATAGCAATTGGGTTTGGGTTGTGATCCTGCAGAAGGGAGAATAGTTAACCTACTGTTAGTCTTCCAGGAAACAGAAGATGATGGTGGCTATTAGCATTGCATGGAAAAGCTCAATGAAATTTTGAGTGAATATTAGGCTTGGGAGGTGGGTGGAGGGAGGGGAGGAAAATCTAGTCATTTTCAAGGGTCTGTTGTTTGTTAATAGCAGCTATTTTTTCACTTCTTAAAAAAAATGGAATTGTTGCCAAAAAATTAAGGGGCCTAAGTTAAAAGTAAAGGTAAAAGTACCCCTGACCATTAGGTCCAGTTGTGGCCGACTTTGGGGTTGTGGCGCTCATCTCACTTTAGTGGCCGAGGGAGAGGGTGTACAGAGGGGAGCACAGAGGGGAGGTAGCAGCTGCCACCAGTCCAGTAAAATATTTCAGAAAAACAGTTTCTGAAACCCCCCCCCAAAAAAATGGCCACTTCTGAATGTAAAAGCAAATTTGGGGGGAAGCATTTCTGCTCAGCTCTATTCTCTCTTTATGCATCACATGCAAGAGAGCATTTTTTGAAAGGGCTGCAACTTGCTTGGAGGGCAGATGCTCTGCGTGGGCAAAGTTCCATGTTCCATCCCTGGCATCTCCAGACAGGGCTGGAGATAAGCCCCCTCTCCGAAACTCTGGACAGCTGCTGCCAGTCAACGTAGACAATACTGAACTAGACAGACCTACAGCTACTCAGTGGATAAGGGATGGAGAACATCAGGCCCAGGGTTCAAACTCAGCCTCCCAGACCTCTCTATCTTCTCAGGCCACATGCCCCCCCCCCCCCCCAGGCCATGCCCGTGACTGGCCCTGGTTTGCACCCTCGTTGCAGTACTATTTTTCAACAAAAAGAGGTACCAGAACTGACCACGAACACCATCTTTGTTCTTTTAGAATGACAATGGTGCCCACCTGAGAGGTGCCGGAACTGAGTTCCGGTGAGCTCCAGCTGGAAGAAAGCCAAGTGCTTTTGCTTGGCTACAACCTGTCCTTGATCTTTGCTAATGTTTCTTGCTTGTCTAGATATGGGTGGAGAGGGCTACTTACTGTATAGATCTGTGCAGAAGTGAGTATATGTGGAAACTAGCCCATTATCCAAAGATAAAAATTTATATTTGTTGCTCCACCCACTTTTGCGATCCCTCCCCATCCCCCTAGAAGGTTGCCCATATTATCTGGTGTACCAGATCAGCTTCACCAGGGTTCCCCCCTCCCTCTAGGGAAGCAGCAGTAATGGTGTCACCAAGAAGCTGGGGTTGTGGTTCTGCCCCGCCAGGCGAGCCGCTTCTGAGTAGCTTCTTTTATTCATATGTTCTGTTTCCAATTTGCATTGCTTTCAGGCAGGCCAAAGTGTTTAGTCAAAGGGGAAAAGTAAATGAAATTAATAATCTAACAGCATGCATGGCATGCTCCAACAGCATGTGTGGAGGCTGGTTGTGTTTCTGTTTCCTTCCCAGGATATTTCAGCAAGATCTAGGCCTCCAGAATTAGTGAGCTTCTTCCAAGGCTGACACAGCCTAACAGCTACATGTGGTGACCCACCAAGGGCTCGAGGAGAAACCTCTTTGTTGCTCCCTGCCTCGGGTTGCAAAGTGGAACAAGTTTCCAAGCACCCCACAGCTGCTGTCATTGGTCATTCCTTCCACAGAGTTCGAGGCAGCCTACATCGTTCAATTTTAGAGGTAGAAAGGATCCCTGAGGTCATCAAGTCCAACCCCTTTTCCAGCCTCTGTGTAATTACCTCCAGCAAAGTTGAACTCACCAGCTCTCTGGAAAGCCTGTTCCACTGTCAAACAGCAGTTGCCATTCCTTCTACTAACACTTATCCAAAATCTGCTCCCTTGCAACTTCCACACATTAGATCTAGTTCTGTTTTTTTTCTGGAGTAGGGGGAGTCAATGTGGTAACTTCCCTATGTGGTTAGGCTCCAGCTCCCATCCATCCTAGCCAGCATGGCCACATGGGCTAACCCTGCTCTGGAGCAACAGTAACTGTAGATTTACACATGTATATGTGTAAAGGAAAGTCGCGAATGACTCTGCAGAACTGCTTCTGGGTCATGTGGCCATCATGACTAAGCCGCTTCTGGCATACCAGAGCAGCGCACGGAAACGCCGTTTACCTTCCCTTCTGGAGTGGTACCTATTTATCTAATTGCACTTTGACGTGCTTTTGAACTGCTAGGTTGGCAGGAGCTGGGACCGAACAACGGGAGCTCACTCCGTTGCGGGGATTTGAACCACCGACCTTCCGGTCGGCAAGCCCAAGGCTCAATGGTTTAGACCACAGCGCCACCCGCGTCGCTTGAGTAGGGCTTAGTTTAGACCACAGCGCCGTGATGCATAAATTGGTAAAACTAGATACACAGTTGGAGGGCCACCAGTTCCCAACCTTGACCACCTCAGCCTAGTGAAAGCAGTGAGTGGGGGAATGCAGAGAGGAAGGATAGCACAATAGCATGACTCCCGTCACACCCAGTGGCACACACACCCAATGAGATCTTGTTCTGTGACAAATTAACAGCCTGGGCTGAGTTGTGTATGTTCTGGAGCACCATAAGTCCTTCAAATCGCCACAATGCAATAACACATTTGTATTCCACACCATTTGTTACATTACAAATGAAAACAAAATACAGAATGTTTTTTTTTGTGTGTGTGTCCCTCGTTAATTGTGCTGCTTTAAGGGTCAATGTTAATTTTATTTTTCACGGTTAAGGCTTTGTTTGACATTGTGCAACTTTCTCTATTTGCCATGCTGAGATAGGGTCATAAACCATCCAGACATTTACCTTCCCGCCGGAGCAGTACCTATTTATCTACTTGCACTTTTGACATGCTTTCGAACTGCTAGGTTGGCAGGAGCAGGGACCAAACAACGGGAGCTCACCCCGTCACGGGGATTTGAACTGCCGACCTTCTGATCGGCAAGCCCTAGGCTCTGTGGTTTAGACCACAGCACCACCCACGTCCCTGGCCTATGTGTGGTTTATCCTAAATACACATTTTAAAGCATTTGGGCATATTTTTTGAGCGGAGATGTGTGTTTCAAAAATCAGTGAAATGTGAAAACAGAATAATTACATTACAATTAACACGGGGTGTGTGGATTCGGTCTGTTCACTTTGGAATTCACAGGAATTGAGTTCCTCAAGCATCCCAGAACAGAATGAGCAAAGTCTGCTCTCACTCTAAGCCAACTCAGCCATGCACAACAACAAATTCCTAAGACTCAGCCACATGCAAAAGCTAGTTCCCAGGATGAGGAAGCCACAGCCGATAAGTTGGTTTATGTTTGTAGTAAGGAAATGCCATTTTATAAGCCTTCCTTGCCTGCAACCCAATGTTCTTCCCTCCTCCTCCTATCTAATTTCACAAACCTGAACAACTCCCAAGGAATGAGCAGGGTTGCACATGGTTCCAACATAGGCCAGTCCTACTGTTGGTCCACTGAAGTCAATTCCTCTGAAAGAAAGGAGGGGTAGAGAACAGACTGTGAGATCTCATTCAGAAAGACTCCATTGTTCTATCATTCATAGAATCTATTGCTGCATTTGGCAAATAAGCCTTTGGCAATTCTTCCCAATGGAGTTGTAGACTATTAATATTTCAGCTGCAACCTGTCTCAGAACTAAGGCACATGCAAGAAAAGTAGGGATCAATGAGTTTTGCTAGAACCCCGTTTTTCATCCTGCACCCTGAAAATGGTAGAGGTTATTTGAACCCTCCCACAAATTTAGCCAAAAGTTCAAATGTTGCAGAAAATATGGTGTACCATCCCCCCTCACCCCCCCCCCACTCCAGTACCATGTCAATGACACCCAGAAGAAAAGGGCTGGTGAAAAACTGAGGAGGCCATTTGGGGGCAACGGTACCCCCACCACTCTTGACAGCATTCGGGGAAGTATTTTTGAAACTTTGGAAACATATGGCTCACTAAAGGTACTCCACCTCTGCCCACAACCTTTTGCCACAGGGATACATACGTGAGAAGCTGAGCGTTATCGTTCCTTTTCCGCTTCAACAGAACGGCCTGCCTCCATGCTGAGAACCGGTCTAAAGTGCTGCCCGCAGATTCATTCACATCAATCTTATCCCCATCAGACCAAACTTCTAGGCCAATCAATGCTACATGAACATTTATAGCTTTGTAAACCTATGAGGAGAACAAACTGTAATCAGGGAACACACAAAAATACCTTAAGAAATACCTTAGGGAAAATGTGATAATGGATTTTATACTCCTCACCCCAACTTGGAGCAGATTAAATTGTATATATACTTTGAAACCAGGGTGTTAGTAAGGTAAAGGGACCCCTGACCATGAGGTCCAGTCTCGCTTTACTGGCCGAGGGAGCTGGTGTACAGCTTCCGGGTCATGTGGCCAGCATGACTAAGCCGCTTCTGGCGAACCAGAGCAGCGCACGGAAACGCCGTTTACCTTCCCGCTGGAGCGGTACCTATTTATCTACTTGCACTTTGATGTGCTTTCAAATTGCTAGGTTGGCAGGAGCAGGGACTGAGCAACGGGAGCTCACCCCGTCATGGGGATTCAAACTGCCAACCTTCTGATTGGCAAGTCCTAGGTTTAACCCACAGCACCACCCGCGTTTCTAACCAGGGTGTTAGGACAACATTAAAAGAAATACGAAAGTTCCAGGATTGTATCCAATACTAGTCCTACTTAGAGTAGACCCACTTAAGTTGATGAAAATTGCTTAAGTTATGGTCATTCATTCAAGTGTGTCTACTCATTGTAGGATTTAGTTGGAGGCAAGCCCAAGGTTCTTATCTCTTAGTGTATTTTTTTCTTTAAAAGCAGCCATGTTTTTTTGTGGGGGGGATTGGGCTGGGCTGAGAAGGGGAGAGAAAGGGTTAATCAACAAATGCTTCCAGACTCCTGAAACCAAATAAAATTTCCATTGAAAGCCCCAAACAAAAGCACAAAACAACAACAACAAAATCACAAACAAGCAGCATGAAACAACAGTGTGCAAAGATGTAGGTACCACAACCAACTTTCAATCAAGTTGTGGGTTTTTTAACAAATGCAAAGAATTATTATAGTTCGTAGGCAACAAGGATAATTCACACTTCATGTTGCATGACATTTTCAGATATTGTAACATGCATGTGAAATATAAACATTTTTTTCAAAATATAAGCATGCATATTTCTAAATAACATTACAGTGAAGAACACATGTGGGCAACCCCTACTCCCAAATGTTTTATGGACTTGTGAGGGCATTAAAATTAGGGATCTGCAAATCTGTCAGTTTCAGCTTCTCTCGGTTTCTCATTATCCAATCTTAGATTCATTTAACCCCATTTCCATATCAGTTTCTGAATTCATCAGCATTTTACTGCAAATTCTTCCGAATATACATAAAGTTTGTTTGCAATTTTGCCTAATGTACTCATTTTCCCAATGCAATTTTCCCTAATATAATGCATTATTGTATGTTGTGTTCACTGCTCTTTGCATTTGAATGTACACTTTAATGTACATGTGCATTTCTATACACATTCCTTGGCTGGAGAACAGCACTGCAAAACCTGAAGTATGAATTTTGAAAGATGGCTACATTTTGGTTCACATATTGTAATTGCTAGGAAGATTTCACTTTAAATGTGAACTGAATTTTATTTCTCCCCATTCCTAAATATACTTCTAGGCCCTGCACTTCTTTCCTAAGAATACAAAAGGTGGCCATCTCTGTAATAAGTGATGTTGCTGTGCTCTAAAACTACCTGGTCAGGAATACAAAAATTGTTCATCTAGTAATGCTGAGTTGCATTCAAATCAAACATTATTTTGTCAGCTCAGAGTGTAAAACAAGATTTCTTCACATGCACCTAAAAGAAGTGTTGAGGTTCATGCGATGAAAAGTCTGTTGAATAAGAGAGAAACTTCCACTGAATAACTGAGTGACTTGTATAGAAATTTGAAATGTTCTTCTAATTTTAAATGCCCAGTTTTTGAACACTAATTGCAAAAATCAGAGAGAAACAAGCTAAGAGGATTCTGACCATTGCTAATTTAATGCAGACATAATAATAATAATAATAATAATAATAATAATAATAATAATAATTTTTATTTATACCCCGCTTTCCCCGGCCAGAGCCAATCTCAGGGTGGCTAACACCAATAAAATCACAGCAAAAACATAATAGGGGGGAGGGGAAAAAACCGAATTTAAAATACAGGTTAAAATGCAATTTAAAATGCAGCCTCCTTTTAAAAGTAGCCAATAAATCAAGACCATAAGGGGAGGGCAACATAAGGGTCAGACTGAGTCCAAACCAAAGGCCAGGCAGAACAGCTCTGTCTTGCAGGCCATGCGGAAAGATCTCAAGTCCCGCAGGACCCTAGTCTCTTGGGACAGAGCATTCCACCAAGTCGGGGCCAGTATTGAAAAGGCCCTGGCCCTAGTTGAGACCAATCTAACCATATTAAAACATATGGTTAAAAACATATGTTTTAAAACATTTAAAAACATATCTACGCCTCACTATTGTTCACTCAGGGTCATTGCCATTATATCTTACCATGTTTATGTAATTGACTATTTCAAATACTCTTGTCCTAATACCAGTCATATTGCGGCTGTACTTCCTGAACTGCAAAAAGAAAAAGATGAAAGTATTAATAGCAGATTGAGCAGAGTGGGGTAATTCCCATCATCCCTGACCATTGGTCCTGTTAGGTAGGGATCATGGGAGTTGTAGGCCAAAACATTTGGAGGGCCGCAGGTTGGGGATGCCTGGGTTACAGAGAAAGAGGAAGGCATTTAACTCATCCTTGCTGTAGCAAAAGAATCTGTGAACCTACATATAGGAAGAAAATGCTTTTTTGACAACTTACAACCTATGACAAGTTCTTCATAGTGGATTCTTACAAGCTCACCTCCTACACCTGGGTCCCCAACATGGCACCTGTGGGCACAAGAGCACTCTCAGACACCCCCCTTGAAGCCCATCAGGGCCCCTCCCAATTTTTTTAGTTCCTTGGGGATGCCTCTTTTGGGGAGGTGTTAGTTACCTTCGGTGCTTTTTTGTAAAAAAAATGTTTAGGGGTGCTCTCACTTTCCTACTTGTATTGAAATACTGCCCCTCAATGAGGCCAAACTTAAATTCACAAAATGTTTAGGGGTGTGCGAACCCCTGTATCCCCCAAGAAAAAAAGCACTGGTTACCTTTTGTTGATGTCTATGTATTAGGATTCTTAACTGATGAGATTCCAATGTCGTGGGTTCAAGCCCCATGTCAGGCAAAAGATCCCTGCATTGCAGAGGGTTGGACTAGATTTGCCCACATGGTCCCTTCCAACACTACAATTCTATGATTCTATGTAATCTGGGGCGGGAGTTCACTGTTGTTTTTTCTGTGAAATTGGCATTCTGTGGTACCTTATACAAAGGACAAAAATTCCTTTATCTGTCAGTCTGTAGGTCAGGTTTTTATTGTGTATAGCTAATGACCATTGCAATGTCACTTACGTGCACATTAAAAAACAAACAAACCCCAATACATTTCAAGAATTTGTTGAACAAAAACATGAAATGCAAGGTGTTACTTTAAACTTTAAAGTTCCCCAAATTATGTAAATTTAAAAATCCCCTTGGGTTAAAAAAATAAAAATTGTCCATATTGCCTATCATCTATCTAGCTATCTAGCTATATCTATCTATATCTATCATCTATCTATCTATCTACCTAATATCTCACCCTTCCTCCCAACTACTAATGATCTCCAGCTCAGGGAAATTAAAGATGTTCGAAACTGGTTTAAATTAAATTGAATGCATAGTGTGGCTGCGCCTACTGTCCCCAGTAACATGCAGATAAATATTTGCAGGACAAAGATCAGGTTTGCATCTTCCTTATTAAGTTCTGGATTTCACTGAAAACTCATTGAATGATAATGAAACTGATGAGGTTAGCTGCTTCTCAGTAATTGCGGTCAGCTGCTTCTCATTAAATATGGGAAATTGTGCAGTGACTTTACAGTAGACTGGAAACACAGTAAACTTTGTTCATTCAAATGACTTTTTTACATTCTTGCAAGAAGCATCACCTCCAAGGCTGTAGCTACATATGGTAGTGAAATGGTGTCACCGTGGTTAGAAGGAAGTAACAACAAATGGCATCATTAAATGACATCAGCACAATATCAATTTCCTCTAATTTTTCACAAGACCAGCTGTTCCCTTTTGTAAAAGCGCTAGCAGAACACCAAATCTGTAATTGGAGAGACCTTCCACCACCTCCTTTGATATTATTATTTCAGAAGTTAACACTGTTTGTGTACACATAAGGGGGGGTGAGCACAACCTCAAGTATGGGCACAGGAGCAAAGAATAGCAAAATAGGGTTTATCTTATGGAGTTTGCTACCACTGAGGAAACAGATGGAAAACTGGTTCAATCAATGACTATTATGCATTATAGCTAAATGTATTCTCCATGTTGAGAAGAAATATACATCTGAATATAAGAAGCTGTGGGCAAATAACAATAGAAGGCCATCACCTTCATGCCCTCCTTGTGAGCGTCTCAGAGATATTCGACTGGAAACTGGAAACAGCAAATGCGAGACTAGAGGGAACCTTGCGCTTTGGTCTGGTCTAACAGGGCAGTTCACATACTGCAGTGCTCCCCCTGTAAAGTAAGGTTACCAGATGTCCCTGTTTCCCGGGAACAGTCCCCGGATTTACAAATCACTCCCCTGACAAAATCCATCTATTTAGAAGGAAGTTGAAAAGTGTCCCCGGATTCATTGAAAAAAATCTGGTAAGCTTACTGTAAAGTGAATGCTTCAAAAGAACTAAGGAGAAAAGCATTCCTTGGGATACTTACCACTGTGTAGTCTACAGCTATGTAAAGTTCAACATATTTCCTGGCCTTCAGGTATGCCTGCTTCTAAATGGAACAAGAAAGTTGAGATTGGTCAGAGTTTCCACACAAAGTTCACGGCAGGGTTGTTTAAAAGGGTTTTCCCCAGAGTGGCTGGGGAAACCCAGCCAGATGGGCAGGGTATAAATAATAAATTATTATTATCATAAAAGGAAAATGTTGAAGTGCCCAGTGGAATGTGATTATAATTCACTCTCAGTGCATGCATCACTACAACACACCAGCCTGTTTTTGTGTATGTGTGCATACATGGTTTCTTGCTCAGAAAATCCTCAGAACTGAGAATTTGACATCAAGAGTGAAGAGAGTCTTGGGAGGGTTGTGAATACTAACTTTCTAAGTACCACTTTGAGGTCAATATGTGGCTGATTCCCATTACAGTGGTACCTCGCAAGACGAATGCCTCGCAAGACAAAAAACTCACTAGACGAAAGGGTTTTTTGTTTTTTGAGCTGCTTCGCAAGACGATTTTCCCTATGGGCTTGCTTCGCAAGACGGAAACGTCTTGCAAGTTTGTTTCCTTTTTCTTAACACCGTTAATACAGTTGCGACTTGACTTCGAGGAGCAACTCATAGAACGCGGTGTGGTAGCCTTTTTAGAGGTTTTTAAAGACTTTGGTGATTTTTGAAGCTTTTCCAAAACTTTCCTGACACCGTGCTTCGCAAGACAAAAAAAATTGCAAGACGACAAAACTCGCGGAACGAATTAATTTTGTCTTGCGAGGCACCACTGTACAGTTATACATAAATCTAAATGGTAGAGTTCTCTCTTTTTAAATATTTCACTTATAAAGTCCCTGTGAAGAACATCATATTGGCTGTTTCTGGAATCACCATCACAACTTCGCATGCCTTGTTGGGAAAGGGGTCTCCAAGTTCTAAAATCGTTTTTGCGTCATCTTAGAAACATTGGTGACTACTTAGTAAAGAGTAGCAATCGTGTTTATGGGAAGTGTATTTGGGAGGAAGAAAAATGTGTATGATTGATCAAGTTCTGGGATTGTAGGGGAGCTTGGACCATTTAATTTACTCTTTTACATGGTCATCACTCACTTTTTAGATCACCTAACATAATTTAACTTTTGCATGACTTGGGTTTTTTAACTGCCTAAATGTTATTTCTGATCTCCCTTCAGCTGCCTATTTTGGGTCTGGCTGCCCATTATATAGCCCTGGTTCACAGGAACATTGGATCGTCTGATAAACTAAGGATTGCTGTTTTATAGCCTGGTTAAAGCACATAAACCTTGGGTAATGCTGGCTGTGTGTGATAAGACATTTATAAGGTTAGAGAGCTTGTTAAAATGTTTGAATGTACAGAATGTAAAGATTCCATTTTTCAGGACTTGCATTATGAAATGAATTACTGGACAGAAACAGTGGCTACCCATATATATATATATTGTTTTTACAAAAGCTCAGATAATTTCTGAAATAATGTAAGGTGATCTGAGGAGAACATACCCATCTCAACACAGTAGCAGAAAATATGCAAAACTATACAAATGAAACTTACATCTCAATATCAATCCACATCCAAGTAGTATGGCTTAGCTCAATTTTGGTCTGAGCTCTACATTGCACATTATCTTGCATTTGTGGTCAGGCTAATATTTGTAGAAGCAGAACTATGAATTTAATTTGCACAAGTCACTATGCAAGTATTAATTGTCTCTTAGCCCTTTCTCCCAATTTCCAGCCTCAACAGCACTGAACATGTCAGTGTTTGCCATCATATGTCAATGACACTTTTTCTGCCAGCTCTGCAAAACTGTCATCTGGTTCGCATGTGACAAACTTTCAAATAAAAACTAGGTTTCTTTTCTTTCAAACACCAATGGAATTTAATTGCCATCATCAAGCCAGACTTCCAGAAATAAATCAAGAGAGTATTTATTTATTTATTTATTTATTTATTCTTAACCAAGCTTTTCTCCCACACTCCTCTCTTGGGCAAAAACACCTGACTATTTCTAAGCCTAGCAGCTGATTTAAGATTTTGTAAGAGCGGATGGGATAGTAATCTGGTTTTTTAACATGAATCAATTATTAATGTACTAAATTTAAATACATTTGCAGTTATTCACTCATTTGAAAACAAACAGTGCAATTTAAAATGTTGGGAATGAATGCAACCCACTGTCCATCCACTATGCCCCACTTACTTCTGCACTTGTGCTCATCCTGGAGGTCTTTCTGGTGGGGTTTTCTGATTGCCAAGTAGTGTTGGTTACCCCACAGACCTTGGGGGTCTCATCCTTTTCTAGGCTATCATATTTGAAGACTGCATGTGCTTCACTGTCTGAGAGCTTCAGAGGTTCGATAAGATACCTCTCACCACCACTCTTGAAATACCCTCTGGAAAACATGAGAAGACCACTTCAAAATAAGTTGATGAAGATCAACTACTAAGCCGTTTCCTCTACTCTAAATTCCCCTTGAAACCACATTGGATCTTATTTTCCTTTATTTCCTCACATCTCTCCTGCTCTAGCTTTCTGCACCCAACGTTATACCTACCAAATCAACAGTTTTATGCAGGAATGCATAAACTGTTACTTATTTCCAAGACCAGAATTGAAATAAGGATCACAATTCCTTCACTCAGATTGCCTGATTAAGGTTGCATATATGCCATACATGTGCCATGAGCTTTAAATGTATGGTGTACATGCACCCCGTTTCTCCTGCAACATCCAAGTCAGGCTGGTGTCGCATCAGGCCTTAAGGGGGCGAGGTCACAATTCAGAGTTGAAGTACATGCCTCTCCTAACCAACCTAGCATCCCTGCAAGTTACGAATATTGCTTTGATAGCCATGCTACAGGAAGAGTCCTATTGTGTTCAAATCCTATTTGTGGGCTTCCCAAGAGGCAACTGGTTGATCACTGTTGCATTGACAGAATGCTGGACTAGATCAACCTTCACTCTGATCCAACAGGGCTCCTCTTATGTTCTTAAGGTGTCCACATTCCTAATATTTATATCATACCAGTCCACAGCTTTGAGAAGTGGCTGTTGTGCAACCTTCCCTTGCATAAAAATGGACCTGGGAACCAAGAACAAACAGCAGTCCTGGGTAACTCATGGGGCTAAATCCCCACCTGAGAGCATGAGGTTCCTGGTTCAAACCATGGATAATATCACAACTCAGAGATAGAAGATCTGGAAAATACACATAGACTCATCTAAGAGTGGCAGGGCAGAGAGAAGGGCCCAGGTTCAATCACTGGCTTGTCCAGTTAAGGAAAGATCAGGTAACAGGTGAGAGGAAATAATTCTGCTGTTGCCGGTCAGCATAGAGAATATTGGGCTTCTACCAGCCTGGAAGAAGGCAGGTTCCTATGCTCTTCTATATCTACATTTAATTGCCATTGTGGTTGGGAAGGACCATAGCAAGCAGAAGGTCTCGGGTTCAATCCTTTGCATTTCCAGTTTTGAAAGAATTGGGGAAAACCTCTCCAACTGCAGCTGCCAGTTGGAGCAGACAATATTGGACTAGATGGACAAATCATCTGACCTGGTAGAAAGTAGCTACCATGTTCCACCCAACAAGGCATTCCTGAAGAAATCATCCCCCCCTCTGATCCCACCCCCAAAGAGTTATCAGAGTATAAACAAAAACAATGTCAAGAAATGGCAATGACCCATCTTACCTCAACCCACGACATGCACTGATGCTTGCTGTAGAGTCAGTATCATTTTGGACGTAACCTTCATAATAGCAGTGGTCCTGTATGGAGAGACAGAGAAGCACACTGATAGACTCAAAGAACTGTAGAGTTGGAAGGGACCCCAAGGGTCATCTAGCCCAACCCCCTTCAATACAGGAATCTGAGCTAAAGTATCCCTGACAGATGGCCATCCAACCTCTGCTTAAAAACCTCCAAGGAAGGAGGGTCCACAACCTCCCGAGGGAGACTATTCCACTGTTGAACAGCTCTCACTCTCAGAAAGTTTTTTCATAATAATAATAATAATAATAATAATAATAATAATAATAATTTATTATTTGTACCCCACCCATCTGACTGGGTTTCCCCAGCCACTCTGGGCGGCATCCAACAAAGACCAAAAATACACTAAAATGTCACACATTAAAAACTTCCCTAAATAGGGCTGCCTTCAGATGTCTTCTGAATGTCAGGTAGTTGTTTATCGCTTTGACATCTGATGGGAGGGCGTTCCACAGGGCGGGCGCCACAACCAAGAAGACCCTTTGCCTGGTTCCCTGTAGCTTTGCTTCTTGCAATGAGGGAACCACCAGAAGGCCGTCGGAGCTGGACCTCAGCGTCCGGGCAGAACAATGGGGGTGGAGACGCTCCTTCAGGTATACTGGGCCGAGGCCGTTTAGGGCTTTAAAGGTCAGCACCAACACTTTGAATTGTGCTCAGAAATGTACAGGGAGCGTATATGTTTAGTCAGAATCTCCTTTCTTGTAACTTGAAGCCATGGGTTTGAGTTCTACCCTCCAGAGCAGGAGAAATGCATAGAAAGATTGAAAAGCGAAATGAAATTAGATACGAGGGCTGCTCTGAATATAGGCAAAGCCTGCAGTTGGTACACAGGCGTCTAAAAACAGGAAGCTTAACCACCCAGGGTCCAAGGGAATTACTGGCTGGCTGCTAACCAAAAAGCAGCTTTAAAACTGGCAGATCCAGCTGGTTCAGATTTCCCACCACTTATCTGCATGCCCTGTTGGCATAGGGCTGCCATTTTCTTTGTTTTCCCATTCAAGCTCAACTGCAATAAAACATTGCTATGAAGCTAGTGACAAACTCGAAAGCTACATCTAAAGAAGCCTCCTTATACACCCAGTAAAATGTGTGAAAGCCTCCCATTAACTTCCACTGACTTTTGCCAAAGCAATCTAAAAAGTCATGGCATATATGGCATAGTATGATGGGAAGTTACATTATATCATATGATGACATAATATGACATGACATGATAGCCATGAATATCTGCAATTTTGCACTCCTGCTGTGAAAAGCACACATACAGTATGCTGTTGTGGACAAGTATCTGGGAGGTGGCAGGAAGGAGAGGAAGGACATGAGTAGGAACAGCATTGTACAACTGAGCCAGGATTGTATAGTGTAGGGATGGAGGACCTTTTTCAAACCAAGGGCTGCATTACTCCAGTGGAAAGCTGTCAGGGGCCGCCTTCCAGTAGTGGATGGGACCAGATGCAAAAGTGGAAAGGGCTAGACTGCCTCATAATCACACACCCTTAACACAAACACACACAAAGCTATTTCAAGAAGAAGAAGAAGAAGTTGTTTTGTAGCCCGCCCAGCTTCCAACAGATTAAGAAAACATCAAACATTAAAAGCTTCTGGATACAGGGCTGCTTTCAGATGTCTATAGAAAGTCATAAAATTGTTTATTTATTTGACATCTGATGGGATGACATTCCATAAGGCGGGTGCAGCTACAGAATAGGCCCTCTGTGTGGTTCCCTGTAACTTCACTTCTCTCAGTGAGGGAACTTCCAGAAGGCCCTCAGAGATGAACCTCAGTGTCTGGACTGAACAATGGTGGTGGAGATAGTTCTTCACATATACAGAGCTGAAGCAATTTAGGACTTTAAAGGTCAACACCAATACTTAGAATATCAGCAAAGATATATATTCATTTAAAAAAAAATTATTATTATTTACAACTCTTCTCACTTTCTATTTTCTCTATGGAGAAAATGTGGTTTTTTTGTTGTTGTTTTGTTTTTTTACAAAGTTGTAAAAGAAAATTCTCCAACACTCTTATTCTCTCCTGACTGTGTCAAAAGCAAAAAGAACTCAGTGATCCCAGCATAAGAATGCAAATACCGGTAAATGCAATGAATATCAGAGCTGCACACCCTGCCTAACAACTATCTAAATGCCTCAAACGTCAGAAAACATGCATGTCATTTTTGGGATGCAATTGCAATTGCAAAATGCATGGGTTACTTTTTCCAGATTTTTGCAAGGTACTCAGGTCTGAGGAGAAATTTCCCTTTGATCTTCTTGCAGAGGAAATAAGGGCAACTGCACACTTCACACAACATCAGAGTTCTTTCCCCTCCTTGCTGAAAGCTGATGTTTGGAGGTGACCCAAAAGGTCACTAGGCCCAATGAAGAGGCCCCCTCTCCCTGCTGGCCACTTGCCTAAACTCCAAAGTTAGGAGCACCTGAAGAAGGGTCTCTCAAACTAGTGGGTAAATAGACTCATGTGGAAGAATGTAATCCTCTAAATGCATTGTGACTGAATTGTGAAGCACCAATTTTCCCTAAAAAGTCTCCGTAAAGTGCAATGAAAGTATGCAAAAAGGTTGGAACAGCCACAGAATTTAAGGGCAGTTTTTACACATTGCTAGTGTCAGCAGCAACAAATGCTGGCCCAGTCAAAAACCTCACATTATCCCACAATAGCTTCCATTCAGTGAACAGCAGTCTTTTGCTACCTACAGCGTATTTGGCTCAACAGCAGCTTGACTGCGCATCATGTGAGGATGTCAAAGAAGAACTTTGCTGACCACAGTTAAGACAATAGTTAAAAATAGAGAACTTGTCATGTGTAATTCTTACTTAATGAACAGAAAGACAGAACGTGTACAACATTGCCACAGGGAATTTCCCACATTCCTGTAATCCCTAATTCATAGACAATGCTAGTAAGAGTTCTTTGCTCACTATTGTTCATCCTGTCTAATATTTAGGCAATATTTTTAAAATGCTTGCCGTTCTGCTTTATACATTTCCTGGAAGCTGTCATAAAAACTTTGTCAGCAAATCAGGCATACCCTGTGGCATTAGTAAGATAGACTTCATCATTCATTCCAGAGATGCCAGGAATTGAACCAAGGATTTTTAGCATGCTAAACGTGTCATCTGTCCCTAAGCTATACTCCCTCCTCATGACCTACCATCAGAAACAATGGCAAGACAATCCGTGAGAATCTGTGGTGGAGGAACCACTGTATCCAAGCCTGCCACAGCAAAAGTTGGCATCTGCATGGTTTTTCCAGTGTTTACTTGTTCTGCTCTGTTCCAGTTCCCTCCCATTGATTCCTATTAAAGGGGAAAGCACAAGGCCACAATTGTGTTGTTCCACCTTCAATGGGACTTCAGTGGGACACAGGTGGCACTGTGGGTTAAACCACAGAGCCTAGGACTTGCCGATCAGAAGGTTGGCAGTTCGAATCCCCGGGACGGGATGAGCTCCCGTTGCTAGGTCCCTGCTTCTGCCAACCTAGCAGTTCGAAAGCATGTCAAAGTGCAAGTAGATAAATAGGTACTGCTCTGGCAGGAAGGTAAACAGTGTTTCCATGCATCAGGTAAAATGGGAAGTGCCACCCCACCCCCACGAAAGCATCCCTTACTTGGTTGCAAAGCAGCAACACTGGCAGGTTCTAGCCCCAACGCCAGCACTAGTTCTATGCCAGTGGCAAAGGTGGCAACCTAACGCAATCAAACCTTGGTTCCCAAATGGCTCCGTTCTCGAATGTTTCAGCTCCCGAAACCTGGAAGTAAGTGTTCTGGTTTTCGAACGTTCCTCAGAACTCGAATGTCCAACGTGGCTTCCGCTTGAGTGCAAGAAGCTCTTGCAACCAATCAGAAGCTGCGCCTCGGTTGCCAAAAGTTTCGGAAGTTGAATGGTCTTCCGGAATGGATTACATTTGACAACCAAGGTTTGACTGTAGTTCAAAAGCATGGCAGTGCAAGTAGAAAAATAGGTACCACTGTGGCGGGAAGGTAAATGGCATTTCTGTGCACTCTGGGTTCCGTCACAGTGTTCCATTGCTCCAGAAGTGGTTGAGTCATGCTGGCCACATGAAATAGAAAGCTGTCTGTGGACAAACGCCGGCTCCCTTGGCCTGAAAGCGAGATGAGCGCCACACTGCTTAGGGACCTTTGACTGGACTTAACCATCCAGGGGTCCTTTACCTTTACCTTAGAGGCGGCAGTATATGCACAGCGCCCATAGGGGCACCACCAAAGGGGCTTCCGCCACCCAAGGCAGCAGCTTTACCCTGCCTCATGGGTGTGCCAGCCCACATGGATGACCTTGGCCTCATCCAGCATAGCTCTCCTTATGTTGAGCCGGGATATTTTTTAAGGGGGGGAGTTGGGAGAGTAGTTGCTGTTATTATTATTCTTGTAACTTTATTTTAGATGTCTTGCATTTATTTTAGATATTTTGTATTTTTATTTTCAATTATGATTTATGTGGAAATTGTTTCACTTTGTATTTTTTGATTTTTTGATTGTTTATGGCTATTTTTGTTATGTTTGCAATTACATATTTTTTTCATGTTGTAAGCTGCCTTGAGACTGGTTTGGACTGTGGAAAAGCAGCAAACAAATAAAATAATGTATGTATGTTCTTAAGTATTAATGCCAGCTCCAGGGTGATGTATTCATTCCTTCTTGTAGGTGTTGCCAGGGAAAGAAATCCTGTGGAGATGCTCCTTCAGGTATACTGAGTTGAGGCCATCTAGGGCTTTAAAAGATCAGCACCAACACTCTGAATTGTGCTCGGCAATGTAATGGGAGCCAGTGTAGGTTTTGTACACATTACAGTGGTACCTTGGTTTGCGAACTTAATTCGTTCCGGAAGTCCTTTCTGAAAACGAAACTGTTCTTAAACTGAGGCGCGTTTTCCCTAATAAGGCCTCCCGCCGCTGGTACCCTTCCACCGTTCGGCTTCCGTTCTTAGACCGAGGTAAAGTTTGCAAACCGGGACACTACTTCCAGTTTTGCGGAGTTCATAAACCGAACAGTTCGTAAACAGGGCTGTTCTTAAACCGAGGTACTACTGTATCACGGCCTAGGATCCTCGTACCTACGGGACCGCCTCTCCCAGTATGCCCCACAGAGGACCTTAAGGTCCATAAATAGCAACACCCTAAAGGTCCCAGGCCCTAAGGAAGTCAAATTAGCCTCAACCTGAGGCAGGGCCTTTTCAGTACTGGCCCCAATCTGGTGGAACGCTCTGCCTCATGAGACCAGGGCCCTGCAGAATCTGATTTCTTTCCGCAGGGCCTGTAAGACAGAGTTGTTCCGCCTGGCCTTGGGCTTGGAGCCAATTTGATTCCCTCCCCCTCTTTCTTTTTCCTTTCTCCTCCTGTAATGAGGCTGCATTTTAACTGTTTTAATGTTTTAATGTTGTATTTTAATCTTGTTTTTAAGTTGTATTTATTCAACTCGTTTTTATTATTGGTTGTTAGCCGCCCTGAGCCCGGCCTCGGCTGGGGAGGGCAGGGTATAAATAAAATTTATTATTATTATTATTATTATTATTATTATTATTATTATTATTTGGCTAGAGAGCTGCATTGCAAAATTCCAATAAGTGCAAACTGCAACGGATAGCTGTGTTTTGGCATGCATATTGTTTTGGAAATGGCTGAGGTCTGCAATACCTCAAGGACCACCTCTACCCATATAAGCCAGCCACTGTCCTCTGAGGTCCTTCTGTGTGTACCTCCTTCACAAGAGTTCTGGAGGGGGACAACATGAAAATGGGCCTTTCCTGCAGTGGCTCCCCATTTGTGGAATGCTCTCCCCAGGAAGTTTTGTCTGGCACCTTCATTATACATCTTCTCATCACTCAAGTGCCCTGAATTAAGTGGAACATCACAAATTCACAAAAGCCACCCTGGTATCCCGCTTTTGCTGCCTCACCACCACCTCCTCCTCCTCCAGAGTGGTTGGGGCAGCCACCACTGCTGTTGTGCCGCCATATTCTCAGAACTGGGTGCAGCGCATTTGGAAGCACACTTCCGGATGCAGGTGCACCTCTTCTGGTGGCTGCAGAGAAGCCAAGCAGGCCACAAGAAGGCCAGGCCCTAGATGTGGCAGCAGTGGCAGCAGAGAAAGAGCCGGCCAAGGTAAGGCTGTGGTGAGAGGAGGCCGTTGTGGCACAAAGATTCGGCAGCGGGAAGAATGTGCGGATTGGGTGGGGTGGTTGGAGAAAGAGCATATGGATCAGGAGTTGGGGTGGTGGCAAACAGAGCATACGGCTTGGGCAGGGTGGGGTGGGAGAAAGACCATGCGGATGGGGGGGACAGAAAGAGTGCACAGATGTCCCGCTCCCCCCCGCCAATGGATGGTATGCATCTTTAGGCACCAGGTAAAAACATTCTTTTTCAGCCAGTAGTGGCGGAGCTAGCTGCTCCTGCACCCAGAGCAGCGGGGCATGGCGATCCACCCATGGGGTGGGGCAATACGTCCAAGGGGGGGTCCGATCGCAGCGCAGTGGCATGATCCTCCCAGTGGGGGGGGCAATGGCGGCGTGGCAGTGTGATCAGCCCAGGGAGGATTTTGTCACCCCCCTCTGGGCTGGCACCCGGGGAGAACCGCCCCCACCACACACTCCTTTGTACGCCCCTGTCGACCAGGCCTTTGGCTGATTAATATTCTAAAATGTGTTGGTATTGTTTTGTTTTTATTCTAACTATTTATTTGTCCTTTTATTTTTGTATTTTTATCTTTTGAACCCCCCAAGATCTTTGGATGAAGGGCAGTATATAAATTTAATAAATAAAATTAAATAAAAATAAGTAGATTCACCTTTAATTGGAAATTGAATTGGATTTCTCCCCCAACCCTAGGTGAGGGAGATCTGCTCTATCCTATGGCTGCTGAAATGCCTTCCCAGGAGGCACAGGATTATACCCTAAATGCAGTTAAATAAAATCTGGTTTCATTTTGACCATATAATAGTTTATATTAAAAAAACAAACCTTTTTAGTGTATTATTAGAGTTGTTCATTGTAGGAAACATGACAGTGAACACAGGCTAAAACCAACCAGTTTCACATGCTGGAAACAGGAACTGCTAGAACATGCAGTTAGTTATTCTCAGGGAACTTGACACAGTGACTGCTTTTGTGCCTATAACTGAGTAACTCATTATCATGGTCCAAGGAAAGCACCTGGAATAACCTGTAAAACATCTGCTGTGAGGGAGGCCTACTGAGGTATAACCTTTGGAAATGAGTATCTCCATTTTCTTAACGCATGTGACTCAAGCAGCTCCACGCCTTTTTTCTCTGGGAATTCTAGAAGGTTCAGGTGATACCCATCAACCTCTGAGCAGGACAAATATTTCTTTTATGAGAAAAGGTTTGTTCCAGATAGTTACACAAATTAGTGTAATTTGATAGGGGATAGGGAAATAACCATATGAGTTGGCAAGGGGCTTCATTTATGGGGGAAAGGTGAGCAAGTGTGGGAGGTGATAGAGGTGTACAAGATTATGTCTGGTGTGCAGGAGACATTCCCCTCCGTCTCTCGTAATACTAGAACCATCCAATGAAACCAAACATTGGAAACAGTTACAGATAGGTAGCCGTGTTGGTCTGCCATAGTCAAAATAAAAAAAATCCTTCCAGTAGCACCTTTAAGACCAACTAAGGAAAGTTAGTCACACAGTCTTGACAGTCTTGTGGCTCAGTATGGATCATTTTAGGTCTAACTCTATATACAGAGCATTTCTAGGCACTCTCTCATGCAGGTCTTAGAAAGATCCAAAGCTACTTCGTTTCAGCAAGGTTGCTCCATTGTGTACCTTCAGATCATTTGTCTGCGGCCATGTGCTTCCTGTGTTTCCTCCTGTTACGTACATATGTTCACGCCATCAATGGCTTAGAACAGCTCTCAGCTAGTTCTACTTGAAGGCAAACATTTGAGGCATTAACTCTGTTGTAGTCAGACCTATACTTAGTGCTCACTAATCTCTAATCCTTTTGTGGTGTGAATTGTAAATCTGTATTTATGTTTGCTCAGCAGTGGCACCTTCTGAAATCAAACATAAGAACATAAGAAGAGCCCTCCTGAATCAAACTAAGGATCCATCTAGTCCAGAGTCCTCTGGGAAGTTCACAAGCAGGACTTATTAAAGGCAATAGGAACATAGGAAGGCAGGACATGAAGCCCACAAGATACAGTGGTACCTTGGGTTACAGCCGCTTCAGGTTACAGACTCCGCTAACCCAGAAATACAGTCATTTCTCAGGTTACAGCCGCTTCAGGTTACAGACTCCGCTAACCCAGAAATAGTACCTCAGGTTAAGAACTTTGCTTCAGGATGAGAACAGAAATCAGGCTCTGGCGGCGCGGTGGCAGCAGGAGGCCCCATTAGCTAAAGTGGTACCTCAGGTTAAGAACAGTTTCAGGTTAACAAATTAAGTTCTTAACCCGAGGTACCACTGTACACATTTTCAGAAATGGGATCTTTCCCCCTAGAGAAAAACAGTAGTAAAAATTACACTTGAAGGAGATCTCAGCCAGAAGAAACCTATACTGACCTAGTTTGCACATACCATTAAGCCATGGTTTGTTTAACAAACTACGTGTTGACTATGAGTTGTCCCACAGAGGCTGGATCTAGACACGTCAAAGAAGCGATTGAGTTAAACACGTTGTAAAGTCATACAGGGAAATCTGGTAGAGAAAGACAGGACCCCACAGTGCCATCTGGTGTTGCAGTGTTATATTGCATATACAACGCATATAAAACACTTTTTCTTCACCAAACTAGCTGAGTCCAGATTTTAAAAAAATTACTTTTGCTTTGCAGCTTGGTGACCATCCAAACCATGATTAAAGAAAGGTGCTGATTTCACATGTGACACAGTTAAATCAAATGCTGGTATGCCACTAACACTGACTCAGAGTAGGTGCATTTACATCAATGTACCAAAGTTTGAAATGAGTATTAATTTCAATAGGTCTGCTCTGAGTAAAAGTTAATTGACTAGAACCCAAGGTTTGTAAGTCAACAACAAACACTTCAGGTTTCTTGGCAGTAAACAAACCATAGTTAAGCCAGCCAGCAGAAGTCTCATATAACACTAAGTCATGGCCTATTAAACCATACTTTAACAAACCATGGCTTAGCATTATGTGTGAGCCAAAGGGTACTTACGAGGGAGAAGGGAAGGATTGGAAAGACAATGAGAAGCAGTGCAAATTCAAGGTCTTTGGGTTCAGCTTCTGGTGTGCAAATGCCTTCTTTGTTGCATTGCAAGACCTTTGTAGTAAATTGAATGATGCTGCAACCCTCTACATACTTACCTGGAAGTAAGCTCCATTAAAGTCAGTGGTGCTTATTTCTGAATAGACATGCCTAGGATTGTACTGCTATTGACTCAGCAATTTCATGCAGATGCACATCAAGGCATTTTTATTGAGCTTCTGCAATGTGGAGTTTAAAAGACAAACACAAGCTGGCATGTACCCACAGCTCACATCAAAGAAGATTAAAAATGTTTTCTCACGGAAATTAAAATTAAGCAGTACCAAATACAGTGCTGATTATGAGTAAGATATTGTGTGCCAATACCTGCCCTCAAACAGAGCTGGGTCAAAACTGTTCTAAATCTAATGTTGATAACAAAGAGAAACATCACAGACAGCAAGCAAATGATAAAAGATGTTGGTTACACTGACTTTCAAACAAATATGCTGTTACAGCTCATAACTCCATAGCTATTTGGAAGAACAGAAGATCAGTCCACTGAGAGCACAGCTGACTGCAAACCGTCTCTGAGAGAAACTAACAAGTTCTGGGGAAGGGCAGGCAATCAAAGCAGAGGGACTGTGGGACATTCTGTTCAGGTTACAAGCCGTTCTTCCCACCAAACTTGCCTTCCTGGAGGTCAACAATATGGCTACACAACAAGATCTGCAGAATGAACCCTCAGACATGCCATTCGCCCACACATTGATACCATTTCAAAGCACAGAATCACAGAGTTCAAAGGGATCTCAGAGCTCATCTAGTTCGACCCACTGCTAATACAGGAAATCCACTGCTACAATAGTCATCTATCTGCCAACTAAAAAAACCAGAGAGTCCATCATTTTCCAAGGCAATCTATTCCACTGTAAAATGCTCATGCCATCAGGAAGTCCTTCCTAATGTCTAGCTTAGTGGTGTCCAAACATTTTTCAAAGAGGGCCAGATTTGATGAAGTGAAGGACTGTGGGGGCTGACCAAAGGGCCAACCAAAGTTATTGACCTTTTTTAGGATTGAAGTTGTTGGGCTTTTTTTAGGGTTGGAGTTGTTGAGCTTCTTTAAGATTATAAACAGGAAATAAACTGCCACAGGGGCTGGATTAGGCCACCGAAACGGACTTTGGACATGCTTGGTCTAGCTGAAATCCCCTTTCTTGTAATTTTAACCTATTGGTTCAGTCCTACCCTGAACAGGTAGCAACAGAACACAGATATGCTGCATCACCTGCGTGAGATGCTTTCAAATGTTCACTGGTGCCCACATGGGAACAATGCGCTCACATCCCACAGCCATCATTAAAGCACTAGCCACAAAACACAAATTACATGCAACATTTTAGGTTGTGAACCACCCTGAGATCTACAGGTATATCTGTGTTTAGGTTTGATCAGATATGCAATCAATCAATCAATCAATCAATCAATCAAACAAGCAAACAAACAATGGCACACAGAAGTTACATGTGAGGAGAATTCCACCACACATCGGGTGCACCATGATAACATCTTTGGGCTTTCTTATCATGCCAAGTGATAAAAGAAAACTACAGCATACATCAAATGCAGAAATACGACAAAAATGAATGGTCAGCTGCATCCGCTCAGCAGTAGTGTCAAGTGAGGACATAAAAACAGCATCTGTCAAAGGAGCAACCAGCTGAGAGGGGTGGTGCTGTGTATGTGCCCTCCCACTAGCAGGGCTGCTGGGCAGACTGGGAGGGAGTGGGAGAGTGATGAAAATGAGGTGCAAAAATGAGGTGGGCCAGAAATAGGCTGATCCATCCATCCCTGGTCTAGACTCAGTGGATCCTCATGCATTTGCAAGCTACCTTTCTTTGAGAGTCTCTTAAAGCCATGCACCCCAACCCGCCCTTCTCATGACATTTACAACGAGATGCTCTGGCCTTTACCTCAACATCTGGGCTTGTTGTAATTTCTCTGCCATCAGGGGAGTAATGGGTCTCAGTGTAGTCTTTGGAAAGAAGATCCCTGCAAAGAATACAATGGGTTTGTTATTCAAGATGAAAATTAAGTTGGGCCAGAGATAATTGCATAATAAGCCTACAATTATATTTCCCCAATGGCATTGTATGTCTATTTTTAGATTCAGAGTAGGATATCAAAGGGGAGGGAAGGCCCTTAAGCTTCTCCACGGTACATATTTTTAAACAAAAGGAAAGGGGATCAACAGTGTTTACAAAGCACACAAATCTTGATTCATTTGATTAAGGGGCTGCCAACTGGGGAGGGGGCGGTCATGGGCAAATTTGCAAACTGAAGGAACAGTTGTTGACACCACACACACACACCGCAACCAAGAACATGCCACAATCTAGGCCCCACCTGCACTGTGCATTTAAAGCAGTATCATGCACCTTTAAACAGCCATGGCTTGCCACAAAGAATACCAGGAAGTATAGCTTGTTAAGGGTGCTGAGAGTTGTTAAGAAACCCCTATTACCCCCACAGAACTACAATTCCCAGAATGGTTTATATTCAATTCCTCTTCCCAGAGAACTCAGTGAGGGGCATAGGGGCCTCCTAACAACTCTCAGCTGTCTTAACAAACTACAGTGGGGGAACCGCGACTGTTTCAAGTGACATGATACTGCTTTAAATGTAGAGTGCAGGTAGGACCAGTTTCACTGGGTCTGCTTACTGTCAAGGAATGCCTCTGAAGGCACATAAGTGCTCACACGCAACACGGTGGAGATGATCCTATCATAGGAAGGGTAAAAGTGTGTGTGTGTGTGTGTGTGTGTGTGTCTTCCATCCATCATGGAACCCAAGGTCGTGTTCATGTTGTTCCCAGGCACTAACCAGTCCCAGACCTGCTTAGCCTCAGCAAAGAGAAAAGTGAATTTCCTTTCACAATGGTACCTCGGTTTTCAAATGTAATCCATTCCAGAAGACCGTTCGACTTCCAAAACATTTGAAAACCGAGGCACAAAGGGCGGTCTGCAAATTTAATTGAGAAAATTGAGAAACACTCAGCATAAGCCGTTCAACTTCAGAGGTGCGTTTGTAAACGGAAGCTTCTACTTCCGGGTTTTCGGTGTTCGAAAACTGAAACATTCGACTTCCGAGATGCTCAAAACCAAGGAACCACTGTATTTCCACAAAAAGTCTGGACCTATTTGTCTACAATTTGGCAAACTTAATCCACTCTGGAGGTACTCTGGCTCCTAGATTTAATCCATTTTGGCTTCAAGGGGAAAGAGCTGCTATTTTATTCCCCATTACAGTGGTACCTCTGGTTGCGGACGGGATCCATTCCAGAGCTCCGGTCGGATCCTGATGTTCCCGCAACTGGAGGGTTCACTTCTGTGCATGCGGTGGCAGACTGCTTCTGCGCATGCACACAGCACGGTAAAGCACTTCTAGGCATGCATGCGCAGCAAAACACTTCTGGGGTTGCTGCTTTCGCAACCTGAGGTTTATGTTACCCGAGGGCAATGTAAGCCGAGGTGCTACTGTATAATAAATGGGAGAAGTACAGAGCTTTGTTTTACACAGGATGTGAAATGCAAATCGAGGGAGTACAAAGAGAGACTCAGAAATCAACTGGAATTTTTTTAAATGCACAAATGCAAAGCAAATCTCAGGGCCTGTGCACACTCCTAACATTTATCAGTTATATGTAGTGGAAAAACTGATTGCAGGTGGTTCCTCTTTAGCAGAGCAAATCAGGCTGTTACCACAGGTCATTAGTGCAGGTGGGAAATAATTTCATTTTAATGCATGCCTACTGTCCAGTACTGAAACAAGCTGTTAAAAAGAAAACCCATCCCAGGCCAGGCCAGTAGCCAGGAGGAGGAGAGACAGAGAGACAAACCTGTTGAGCTGGTTAGTTATTATGCAGAAACTGGCCAAGTGGCAATTCTATTGAAGATTATCTTTATTAATATCTTGATTTATAGTTCAAGCTGAGCACTCCTCACCCTTAACAAGACTAAAACGCTATGCTACCAATGGATCAGTTTAAAAGAAAAATATCTGGAATATTTCTTGGCCATTTCCTCTTATGCCTTGCTTGTATAATATATCAACTCGGATGCAGGGTTAACATTTTTAAAAGGCTCGTAGAAAACAATATGCAAATTGCTAGGGTTTCTATAGACAAGGCTGAAGTGTAGGTGGGTTCAAGCATGACCCGAGCCCTGGGTTCAGCTCAAAAGGATTTATTGAAGCAGCAGGAACAAGACTGACAAACAGGGGCACTCAACCCAGTATATAGACACCTTAAGCCGGCCCAGGCAACACGCCGCCTGCGCCACCTGTGATAGGTCGCCTTATGCTGCGACTAGCGAATCACAACATTGGCCCTATCACAGCAGGGATTGGCTGCCTGCCACTACCAGCAAATACCATTGGAGCACTTTAGAATCCTTCCTGTCTTTTGTTATGCAGCTGGAGCTCCTGAGCTCCTGGATGCATCAAGGTCTAGGCCTGCAATGGCATGCATGCAGCATGGGTTTGGCTGACAATGCATGAATGCATGCATGCATAACAAGGCCACATGTGCAGTTTTAAATCCTGTCCACGCTGAGTGAGGTAGAAGGCGTTTGTTTGTTGGAACTCAGTCAAAAGAACATTTTTATTTTTATTTAAAAAAATTATATACCACTGTGACATAAAGATACATCACAGTGGTTTACAATTGAAAAACAAAACAATAAAATCATAAAAAGTTAAAAACAACTTAAAAGCAAAGTAATTTTTAAAAAATAAGAGGCTGTCAGCTCAAGCAGACCAAATAATAATAATAATAATAATAATAATAATAATAATTTATTATTTATACCCCGCCCATCTGGCTGGGCTTCCCCAGCCACTCTGGGCGGCTTCCAAAAGAATATTAAAATACTGTGATACATCAAACATTAAAAGCTTCTTAAAGGCCTATCTAGTCCTTTTAAAACTGTCCAAGGTGGCTGGCATCAGTACATTTTGCAGCTGTGAGTTCAATTGTTAAGCACTGTGTGAATAAGCACTTAGTTCTGAATCTTCCACCATTTGGCTCCATTGGATGATCCTGAGCTCTAGAGAGACTTGCACAGTCTACATATATATATATATATATAGTGGAATCCCCATGATCCATCTATATTTTAAATGCATAAAGGAAGAAGAAATCTTGGAATCTTAAGGCATAATTAGAAAACAACCACAAAACTTGGGAACACACCACTAGTAAGAGAGTGGTGCGGAAGAAACTCCAGGTGTTTGGAAATATTTATTTTGGGGTGGTTTTGTATCAGAATACTTCTTTGGGGGCATGTTTTGTTTAACTGTTTCCAGACATCACTGCAGGCTGGCCCAGTAGGGCAAATGGGGCGCTGTCCCACCAAGCTCTCACTTGCCAAACTCCTCATTTACAGCCAGTTCATGGGGTGGCCCTGACTGTCACCTTCTTCCTTTGTCACAGGGTTGCCCTTGTAGAAAACAACAGGAAGGAGGATGGGAACAAACCCAGAATTAGTTGATTCTGCCTGTCATTCGCTCTGGCTCCACCTCTTGTTAGCTGCTCTGCCTTCTGCTCTACCAGTCCCAATGGGCAACAGCTACCACTGCCAGGGATGCATGGCCTGGGACAGTGGGGGTGCTTACCTAACTTCCCAGCAGCTGGGTCACTTACAGGTATGTTTACCAGGAAAGAGAGAGGGAGGGTTGAGATGGGGAGAGGTGTGGTGCAAATGCCAATCCAGTGCTCCTGCTGGAGGGCAGGGCCGTAGCTAAGGGGTGGCGAGGGGCACAGGCGATGGGGGGGGGGTGCAAAATCAGCTTAAAAATATGTCCATAAATATAAATATTGATTATTAAAGGTAAAGGGACCGCTGATCGTTAGGTTCTGTTGCGGACGACTCTGGGGTTGTGGCGCTCATCTTGCTTTATTGGCCAAGGGAGCCCGTTTGTCCGCAGACATATTCTGGGTCATGTGGCCAGCATAACTAAGCCACTTCTGGCGAACCAGAGCAGCACACGGAAACGCTGTTTACGTTCCCACCGGAGTGGTACCTATTCATCTACTTGCACTTTGACGTGCTTTCGAACTGCTAGGTTGGCAGGAAAATATCGATAATAAATGGTTTTTAATAGAGGGTAAATTGAATGGGTGGAGAGGGTGTTGGAGGAGAGGCAGAAAGAAGAGCTAATTTGTCCAGGGCTGGGGGGCGCAATCTGGACTGTGTTCTTTGCAAGAATTTCAGCAACCAGCAAGTGGTGACTTCCATTGGAGACTGGTCAGTGTTTCACAAAAGAAAGCACATTGTTGCATAAAATTTGCATGTGCTTTGTGTCATATGGGAACACATTCACCCCTCCATGTTGCTGCTATATGTTGTGAAAGAAAGAAAGAAAGAAAGAAAGAAAGAAAGAAAGAAAGAAAGAAAGAAAACAGAGACCCGAAGTGGCACTGGGTCTATGTATCTTATACTGTAGAAGCATTTCCATATCTCTTCCAATGTCTAACTTAACCCTGACTGTGACTGAGGCCTCTCCCAAACATAATAACTGTGGGGAAAGAATATCGCCACAGGAATGCGCTCCTTAAAACCTCCATTATTTTCTGCCATGTTGTCACCTTGAATATGTTACGAAAACTGCAGTTCTAACTTAAGGTTACCAGATTTTTTTCAATGAATCCGGGGACACTTTTCAACTTCAATGGATTTTGTATGGGGACTGATTTGTAAATCCGAGGATGTCTGGTAACCTTATTCTAACTTACTTGTTTCTTTCGAGGTGAAGGACCACCTTCTCTCCATTCACTCTCATTTCATAGTCTGCAGTATCTTCATACTTGGCCTGCATTTGAAAAGTGTGGATGAGCATATGTTTATTAGAGGTGGGGTTTTTTGCAGGGGACAGGCAAACAAAGGAAAACTGCTATAGCATCACAACAACTGCTAATAAATACTGCTGAATTGAAGACCTCCTCCCAAGTCACTCATTTGCGCCTTGAAGGCTACAGTAAGGCCTCAGATCCGGGAAGGTACAATTTCACTTACTACTAATTACCACCTCAATTGCTACTTCCCCAACCTATAAACCTGAGGCCCATTGTGCACATTTGTACAGACATCTTTTTTTAAAAAAAAGCTTTTGTCCCTGGATTAGTGCAGTAGCGAACATGGACCAAACCCAGAGTTTCAAGCATGTGTCACAATGAGCAAAATATTTGAATAAACATTCACAAACTTTTTATTGATAACATTTGGATATTTAAATTAAGGATCTGTACAGTTTTGTAACATGCAGAAAATAACATATGTTGATAAACCAGAGAGAGGAGCTGAGGGAAGTCTGGGGGGGAGGGGGAGGGGGGTTATGTTTTGGGGAGGAGGTAGAGAAAAATAGGGAGAGAAAAAATTAAGGATGATATGTTTTTTGATAAAATGTTATGTTGAAATTACATATATATATATATATATATATATATATATATATATATGTATGAAATATATGTTGTTTGATTTACCAGATTCACAAAAAAGCAGTTTAAAATTGTGTGTCATGTTTGAGCCCAATGGCTACAGAGCTAGCAGCCTGAAGAATGCCTAGCAAAGGCCTTCTTCAGGCTGCTAGCTCTGTGGCCACCAACAGGGGTGGTGAAATGGGAAGTTGCCCCTGCCCCACCACTGGAGAGCCAACGAGTTGCTGCCCACATGGGTATCCCACTACCAGTGGGGTTTCCAGCAAGATCTTTGGCTTCCAGTGCCTGTCACGACTGCTTCACCCCACCTCATGGCCCTGGCCAGCCAGGCAGAGGCATCAGTGCCTCTGATCTCCACACTCTCTTCCCCCAACACAAGAAGCTGTGGTGTGCACTGGAGGGTAACATAAGCAGCATGTTTCCCACACAAGCACACATAGTCAAGTCTGGATGGGAATAACTATCTGTTGGAGAGGTGTTTGGAGAAAGTGTCTCCCTCCCTCCCTCCCTCCTGTACCTGCAAAGGCCAATTTTACTTCTATTCTCAATGCTGCTTGCACAAGAGCAGTCCTGCACAAAGCAGCTGTTCTAAAAATAAAAAAATACTGTAAACATGCCTTCAGCAGCAACCAGTAGAAGTGGAAATGGACACTGCATCATTTCCTTTGCGCTGATGGAAACAAAATGGCCAGATTGTGGTCAGGTGCTGAGTAAAAGGATGTAGGGGTGGAGATAGATGGCCCCAAACATGTAGAAAACCACAAAGCCACCCACATGGTGCACTTCAGTGCATCCACACTTGAGTAACGTGATTTTATGTTGGACTTTGTCCCTTACCACATAATCCATAGATTCGTTAAATAAAAATTAAATGGGGGGAGGGAAGGTGGAATGCAGTCTGCCGCTTGGACAAGGATGCTATTATGTTGCCTTGCCTCAGTTGCTTCATTTCCCAGAAAGCAGAAGAAGCAACAAGGGGATCATCTATCTTGGACCTGGACCTCACCAACAGGGAGGAACTGATTGACTAAGTGGAAGTACTGGAAATCTTGGGAGGAAATGATCTTGTCCTTTTGAGTTTCATGACACAGAGGCAAGGGAAAGGTGAGACATGCCCTCTGGACATTAAGAAGACTGATTTCAAAAAGCTTTAGGAGCTACTGGGTGAGATCCCATGGTCACAAAAACTCAAAGAGAAGGGAGTTCAAGATGGATGGGAGTTTCTTAAAGGTTAAATATGGAAGCTACAAATGCAGACAATTCCAATAAGAATGAAAAGTGGGAGGCATCTAAAGAAACTGATGTGACTGCATAAGGAGCTTCATTGGAAGTTTTCAAGCAGAGGTTGGAAGGTACATGTCTGTGGTGCTTTACTTGAGAATTCTGCATTGCAGGGGGTTGGACTAGATGACCCTCAGGAACCTTTCCAACTGAACAATTCTATGATTCTATGTGAAAGGCACAAAAAACATGCACATGTCTGATGCATCAAATGCACCATGAATTGTTGTGTGTACACAACCAAACAGGCAGTTCTTTTTTACCTTGTGGTTCTGGCTTCCTCCGACATCTCTTTTGTGCAATGCATGGATTTTTTGTGGATACACTACTTCGTAGTCCTTCACTCCAGGAAGTTCCTTCAGGGAGTTCCCTTCATTGAGGAGGAAAGAGAGAAATGTTTGCTTTATTCTGAAATTCCCTTTCCCACACATGATTTAATTGTCATTCATGTTGTGAACTGCCCTGTGATCTTCAGATGAAGGGCTGTATATCAATCAAAAATAATAAAATGATAATAATAACTTAAGTGAACAGTCCAGCATAGACCCTATTTCCTACTGAAATGAAGCCCACCTACATAAAACGACCTTCTCACCATACAAATTTCTTTTGCATGGTTTGTTTGTTTCTTGAAATGGCTGATTTAACAGCCTTTGACAGGTGGTGGCTAATAATAACAAATGCACACACCCTTGCTCCCTTGCTGAAGGAAACGGTTTGGCCATTTGAAGGAAGCCAGCAAAAAACCCACAACCCAGCAACATAACAAATGAACATAAGAAGAGCCCTGCAGGATCAGGCCCATCGAGTCCAGCATTCTGTGCTCACAGTGGCCTAGCAGCTGAACACAACAACACTATACCCAGTTGTGATTCTTAGCAACTTGTATTCAGGGGCACACTGCCTCCAACAGTGACAAACCTACAGCTAAAATTCTATATATGCTTACCTGAGAGTAAGCTGCTTTGAACACAATGGGACTTACTTACAAGGAAATATGCATAGGATCCTCCCATAAGTTTTGCAACCTGCTAGCAAGATGTGGCCTGGAGGAGACTACTTGCTGTTTGGGCCTGTCTGTTCATTTCAGCTAATCTGCACCCAAGGTACATGCACAAAATGTGTGAGCACACAAACACCCTTCTTTTCTGTCAGGGGGCACAGTCCATTTGGGGCTGCATGATGGCGGTGAGCAGCTGAGTGAGAGCCAGTGAAAAGCAAACTGAGAGACTAAAGTGTTCTGGACTAACCCCGCTTCACTTCCCACAATGACTCTCTGTTTCAATTTCAGTTTCATTTATTTGGACTACTGTACAAGGGTCTTAAGCATCAAATGCAGTACAGCGTTATCAAAATAATCACAGCAGAGTAAACACCTACACAAATGGTGCCTTTAAAAATAAGAGTATAGCAAAAATCCATGCACGCTCAGAAACAATTAAAACTACATCACGGGTGTGCATTGTGCATGCACAACGGGCCCCCACAATGTTGGGCACAACTCGGCGCCTCTGATCAATATCAAGTAATTTATAGACCACTTTGTAACATAAAGCCATACAAGCGATGTGAAAGATAAAAACAGAATAACACACAAGTCTTGAAAACAATACAACCAGCTTAGCTCAGTCAGCAGAGCACAAGACTCTTGGATCCTGGGTTCAAGCTCCACATTGGGGGAAGGATTCCTGCATTACAGGGGGTTGGACTAGATTGCCCTCATGGTCCCTTACAACCCAACAATTCTAGGAATCTAGGATTTCAGCAAACTCTAAAAACATTCAAACCATCTTTACAAACTCTGAAAGCAATAAAACACTTTCTTCACACCTCAGGGAAAGCCTTCTTAAACGTGTGTGTGTGTGTGTGTGTGTGTGTGTTTGGGTGGGTGTGTATTCAGTAGGGGCCGGAAAATCACGATGCTAGCTATCTAATTTCAACTGGCAATTGATTCCAGAGAGCTGGAGCTGCAGCAATAAGAGCCCAGTTTTTAATACAAGCTAAGAGCACCTCTGGGACATATGATACTCTCAGCAGTGCCCACCTGACAAGTACAGCTGCTGGGCAGGGACAGATGGGGTGAAGCGGAGCACTGTGTGCATCATGCACCCCCTGTTGCACTCCCTTAAGTATCCCACTGCACTCAGTATGATGGAGCATACTCCACGTTGCTAGCGTTTGTGTAACATTCCATTGCAACCTCTTTGCTTCAGGCAGCAAAATCTCTTGGGGCTGTTCCTGTACACACAATTGTTTTTTTTCCCACACCCCACTGGGACAAGTGTTCAACATGGTTGGGGGAGGTAAGGGGGAGGGCTTAATGGAATACAAATGCCACTCCACAATTTTAGCTAAATTATGTTACTCTATATCATGGTCCCCTTATAAAAACCGCAGCTATGTGAGCATCTCAAAGGGTCAGGGAAAACACCCCTTTTTGAACACCGCAAACTAGTGTTAATTGTTGGAGTGGAAGTTCTCCAAATGTAACTGAATTAATGAGACAATAAATGTACTGTATCTACCTTAGATGCACCAAAGAACTTGTGCTTTCCCAGGATTCACCAATACTATTTTGCATCTTGTGTTCCATATACAGATGCCAAGTAGACGGGAAGTTGAATCTTACTTCATCACAGCAGCCAACAGAAACTAGCCGAAGAAGCAGAGATCAGGCTCCTTGACACAAAAGAGGGGAATGCCCAGTCTCAAGGCATGACTGGTGGGAAGTGCTGCTCTTTCCCATCCTCCAGCATCTGCTGCCTGAGATAACCGCTTCACTCTGCCTAATGATAAGGTCAAGCCCAGTGGAATTTTTGATCCTTCCATGAATAAACAAGCTTGGGAGTTCAATACATTCCATGTAATATTTTCAGCTGAATTGCCCTAAGACAAGTATCCAATACAATATTGCAAACACTACACATTTTCAAAGAGAAAACTAGAACTATGCTTGCAACACTCCCATTCTCACATCATTGATCATTGCCCAAGCCCACTCTCCTAGCCACTCAAAGCTCTGTTGGTGCATCTGCCATGTTCATTTCCTCTTCAGCAGCTTGTCTTCCACTGTTTTCACAGTTTGTTCTTAGGTGAAAGATATGCTAAGAAAATGCCCTTCAACATGTTCAAATGCAACGATCCACAATACACCACACCAATAGCACCATGCAAAATGGCAGGCTGTGCACTACAGGAAACTCAGAAGAACCTGTGGACAAAGGACTATTTAGTCCAACATCCTCTTTTCATGCTGGCCAACCAGATGCCTATGGGAAGCCTGCAAGCAGGTCCTGAGTGCAATAGCATCCTTCCCATTTGTGTTTTCTGGCAACTGGTATTCAGAGGCAGACTGCCTCCAGCAGTGGAGGAAGAATGCAGCCAACATAACAAATTACCACTCATAGTTTTCCCCTCCATGAATTTGTCTAATTCTTTTTTTAAGTCATCCAAATTAGTGGCTGTCACCACATCTTGCAGGACTGAATTTCATTGCTTAACTATATGCTATGCAAAAAGGTACTTTCTTTTCTCTGTCCTAAATTTTCTAACTTTTTTTTTATTTAGTAAATTTATATACAGTGGTACCTCAGGTTACATACGCTTCAGGTTACATATGCTTCAGGTTACAAACTCTGCTAACCCAGAAATATTACCTCAGGTTAAGAACTTTGCTTCAGGATGAGAACAGAAATCGTGCTCCGGCAGTGCGGCAGCCGCAGGAGGCCCCATTAGCTAAAGTGGTGCTTCAGGTTAAGAACAGTTTCAGGTTAAGAACACACCTCCAGAACGAATTAAGTGCTTAACCCAAGGTACCACTGTACCACCCTTCATCCAAGGACCCAGCTTGTGTGTAAGACATGATGTATCTCTGCACTGAGCTGAGATATTAACTGCCAAAGACTGGAGGAAGGGGCTGAGCTCTGAAGAATGACAATGTGTGTTAATAAATCTGCAAGGAACTTTCTGAATCAGCTTATTAAGACTTTTACGTATTACAGATGGGAATTTATACTATGCAGTTTTTCATCATTGTAATTCCTTTTCATACATTTATAATCCACCTTTCTTCTGTCACAGAACCCAAGGCAGCATTCATGGGTTTCCCAACCTTTCTTCTGTCACAGAACCCAAGGCAGCATTCATGGGTTTCCCAGGATGTCACCCAACCTGACACTGACCTGCCTACTTTTCAGCAAAGTTGTGTCCTTCTGCTCCTTCAGGCCATGTTCTCAGACCAGCATTCTCTTCTCCCTCCCCCTTGTTTTATTTACCATTCAGCCAGTAGAAGAGTTTTGTGGAAGCTAGCTCCCTACTTCATGTCTTTCAGTTGATCTTGACAGTATTACGCTATTGTTGTTGCTGTTTGAAAAGGACAATCTACAGCAACGGGAAGCCAGTGCAAGGCAACTTTGATGTGATAACCTTTTTACGCATACACATATCACAACAATCTCAACCTAGGAAGGAAGGACATCATTTCACAAGTGTCACTCCAGGATGAAAGGGCAACATTTCACAAGTGCAAAATAAAACATTGTGTTCCAGTAAACAAAGTGGTTATGGTTAGAACACAAAGCCCCCTTTAATGTTTTATCTTTTGTCAATTTGGAAATCTAGACTATAGAATATTCCTAGCACTGAGACACAGAAGAGTCAAAATGTCTCAAAAAGCAAAGAAGTCTAAATCCCATTAGTACTGAAGATGATGATGATGATCCATATTCAACAAGTATCATCTTTGAATAGAATTTGAACACTTCAGTGGGTGGGAAAAGTAGCAACAAAAGTTTTGATCAGGGCTTTGTTTTAGATCATGTGACATCTCCTCCCCTATTTTACTAGATTCATCAGCTTGTAATTTATTTTCAAATTCAACAGAAAGTGCTACTTTAGAGTTGGAGAACTGCTTCCAGGTTGCCTACCTGTCAATCACCAGATGGTTTGCTCTTAGGACCAATTAGCCTATGATTGTTGACAGCAAGCTCTGCTAATTGCATTGAAAAGTTCCTGATGGGCACTCCCTGATCACAGAGGGGATTACTTTCAGCAAGCCACACTTGCATAGGAACAACCAGAAGTTCACTTCAAGCTCTTGATTGTTTTCCTGCAGCCATGTCCTTACCTGCCCGACCCCACATATGGTGTCAGTTGTGTGGGGCAGGTGGGGATGGTTTGGTGAAAATGACATTGCAAGCCAAATTAGGTCCTGTAACAGGTCTAATTTGGCCCATGGGCCAGAGTTCCAATATTACATTGAAAGCCTGAACAGCTTGAGATCACTATACATGAAGGACCACTACACATTACTTTGCATGCTCGATCAGCCAATACATTGGACAAAACCTTCTCCATTGTGGCATCCATGTAATGGAATTCTTGTCCACTTAACTCACAGCAGCTGCATGGACTTTCACCTTTCATTCTTCCCCTTGCAGCATTAAAAATACTTCTGAACATTCTGTGACATTCACAGCATGAATGAATACCAGCCTCCTCCATCCTGGCATCCTCCAGATGCTCCTGGACTACGTCTCCCATCATTCCTGACCATTGATGATGCTGGTTGTGACTGATGGGAGTTGGTGTCCAAAAACATCTGGAGAATACCTGGTTTGGGAGGGCTAGTATACACACTCATATGCAAACATTTCAAAATTAGCACACTGCTTGGGAAGGAGGGTCTACATAGGGACTAGTCACACGCCACTCCACTTTTAATTACTATTTGTTGCATAGTTGTTACTGCATTTGCCTATCGCTGTGTGTACGCTTGTGTGCTAGGATAGTGATAGAGAATTTTTCATTTATGTACTTTGGTGTTCATTTATATTCAGAAAATATATATATAAACCTCTTAATTAGAAACAAAAACCTTCAAGTGGTGTACATAAAACAGTTATAAATAATATGCTGATAAAATCAGAAAATATTAAACCCTAGTATACCTAACTAAAGTACATATCTGAAAAACCTTGCTGAAAAAAAGTTTTGAATAGGTGTCTATAATAGTATAAAGAGGATACATGCATGATGTAAATAGGCAGAGTTCCAAGATGTGCTGGTGCCACACTAAAGGATGAAACCCCAGCAAAGATTATATGGCACTTGTAAAAATGCAAGTTCTGCCTTTCCAGCCATAAAGGCCTTGGAGGTGGTGTGATGGATCCCTATATATAACCACCATGAGTTATCTTTTGGGTTTTGTGTGAGGGTAAACTTAGATCCTTGGAGACTCAGGGAGAAGTCGTCCAAATAAGAAAAGATTTATAAAAGTTGATAAAACAAAGGTGGTGTCAGTTGATAAAGGTCTTTCAGGGAACAGTTAACTTATTAATAATTATGCTAAATCTTGTGGATATTACAGGCTTCTAAACAAAGTAGTAAACACACAGTTTCTTTTAAACTTCAGTTGTTTATTTTAAGTTATTACTCTTCAGTTAAATATGTTATAGGTAACTAGAATACATGGTAAATGCGCAACTTATTTCCAGTGATTTCACTTCAGTTCTTTAAACTTAATTGCTCTCTCTTAATCCAACTCCCCATCTGAATCTCAGAAATGGCTCCTTTTATTTTCCCTCCCAAAGCACTGGCTCCACCCCCTCTTGGTAGCCAATCAGAGAGAGGCTCCAGCCCTCTTGTGGAATTCCGAGACACTGCATCACCAGACTCAGCTGTCCATCACAGGTGGTCTAAGGTAAGACATATATCTATTTCATAATATAGATATATTATATTAGAAAATAAGCTACAGATCAGAACAGAGAGGCAAAACTTGATACAACTGAAAACATTCATATTACTAAGGAGGAAAAAACAAACAGCTGAGGTAACAGAAATGCCTTCACGCTGCAACTAAAGGCCACAAAAGAGGAAGCCCTCTGGCTTCCTGACGTCAGGAGATCCACAGTCTCAGTGCGTCTCTGAGGACCTGCCATCCAATGCCTCATTCAGCTGACCATCTGAACGCAAAGAAATGCAGAACAAAGACTTCAGTAATGAATGCAGTGGGTAGGCAGGGCCATGTGGGAGAAGATGGTCCTTTAAATAGTCAGGGCCCAAAACATGAGGGCTTTCTTAATCATGGGGAGCACTCTGAATTGTCCCCAGAAACATACTGGAGTGATATGCCTCCCCCCAATAATCCACAGTCAAATGCCTTGTCCATTGCATCTTGCATCAGCTGAAGAGTCTAAACCCATTTCAAAGGCAGCCCCACAAAGTGGGCACTGCAGTAATCTAACCTGGGTGTGACCAAGATATGCATAACTGTGGACAGATCTGCTTTGTCCAAGAGAGAGCACAGCTGGTGTGCTAGTCAAAGCCACAGAAAGGCACTCCTGGACACTGCTGCTGCTACCTGAGCAAAGTCAAATCAAGAGGCAAGCTCAAATTGTGAATGTGGTATTTCAATGGGAGAGCAATCCCATCCATAAGAACGTAAGAAGAGCCTTATGGATCTGGCCTATGGCCCATCTTGTCTAGCATCCTGTTCTCACAGTGGCCAACCAGATGCCCACAAGAAAGACCCAAGTGTAACAGCGTTCTCCACACCTGTAATTCCCAGAAACTGGTACTCCGAGGCATACTGATTTTGACAGTGGATGTAGAACATAGTCATTGGGTCAAGTAGTCACTGATAGACTTATCCTTCATGAATTTGGCTACTCCTCTTATAAATTCATTCAAATCTGTGATCATCACTGCTTCTTGTGGGAGCAAATGCCATAATTTACCTATGAAGAAGGGTGGGGTTTTTTGTCTGTCCCGAATCTTTCAACATTCAGCTTCATTGGATGGCCCTGAATTCTTGTATTATGAGGGACGAGGGGCAGGGACTATTCCCTGCCCACTTCTCCACTCCATCATGTATCTGGTTACTTGCCTTTTCTCTTAACTAAGAAGCTCCACTTTTCCTCATGGTGGAGTTGCTCCATTTTCTTGATTTTTGTTGCTGCTTTCTTAACCTTTTCCAACTCTACAAAATCTTTTTTGAGGCATAGTGTCCAAAACAATATACAGTATTTCTAGTGTGGTCACACCATAGATTTGTATAACAGCATTGTGATATTTTCAGTTTTATTTTCAATTCCTTTCCTAATGGTCCCTAGCATAGCCTTCACCTTTTTCACAGCTGTCCCCACATAAAGAACAATTTATATTCCCTAATCCTGGATCAGCCTTCCCACTGACCAGCAGCAATTCCATCTTATCTGAGTGAAGCCTCGATGACTAGGCCAGGAAAAGGAAAATCCCTCTGCCTCCAGCTTGGGTTGAAAGTGGGCTCAGCAGAAAGAGGTTGAGTGAGGACTGACTTATGGATGAGTAAGCATTGGTTTATAAAGATGCAAAGCTAAGGAGCAGGTGACTTAGAGAGGAAATTGTGATGACTCACTCTCATGTTATAGAGCATGTTCTTTGCAAACTTTTCCATTCAGTTCAACCTGTCAACAACCTTGTTCAGAGGCCAAGAGCCTGTTGTGTCTAGAATACACCCTGCCACCCACCCACAATAACCAGTGAGGACATGCATAATCCAAGGATTGTAAATCCAAATCCAAAGTTTGCCTGAAACACCAACAAGGTATCTAGGGAGAGATGGGGCACCTGTGGTCCTTCCAGCTCCCATCAACCCCAGCCAGCATGTTTAGGGATGTTGAGAGCTGTACTCCTCCTATATCTGGAGGGCCACAGGTTCCCCATCCCTGATTTAGGAAGTCTGGAGGGCAGCAGTCTGCCTTACAGCAGAGTGAGGGCATGTTCAAATCAAATTTATCTGAAAGCAAACAACTATCTCTTGTGGTGAATCTTGCCTCCGCCACCCCATCCTAAACCTGAAAATGTACCTCTGCATGCTGATTGCCAAATACTTTTTTTCCTGTCTAGAAGTGGACTCCAAAAATGGTTCAGCACAAATAAGTGATGGAGCTTATTCAGATGATTATAAGTCCACAGTCCGTAGTATGAATGGACCAAATTTTCAATTTTAGTTTTCCTCAGTTTCTGCTATCCCAATCATAAATTCAGTTTGCAACATTCCAACAACATTTCTGCATTGGTTTGCCATTTATTTTATATCTTTAAGAAAGTGACCAAGTGAGCATTTTTGTGTGCATTTATCCTAATATACACATTTTTGCAAACAATTTTCTCTAATAGAGTGCATTTGATTATGTCATTTCAATTAATACGTGCATTTTTGTGCACACTTTCGTCTAACATACACATTTTTCCATTGGAGAACTGCATTGCAAAATTCAGAGAAGTGCAAATTTTGAAGGACTGTTTGCATTTCTGTTTACATATTTTTGAGAACTGCAAATTAGATATACAGTATTTGCATTAAAATGTGAACCAAATTGAATTTCTCTTCTATCCCTAAGCTGAAATAGACACAAAATTGCAAAGTTGCTACTAAATTGTATGTGGACTATGGCAAAAAAAAATCTATTTCGACATGGAGGAACGGTCATAGCTCAGTGGCACAGCATCTGCTCTGCATGCAGAAAGTCTCAGGTTCAATCCCTGGTATCTCCAGGTAGGTCAGAAGTCCTGGAATGCATTGCCAGTTGGTGCAGGCTAGATGGAAAAGAATGCTACTCAGTATAAGGTGCAATATCCTATGTTCCCATGGCATGCACATGAAAAGCCATAGCCTACAATTTAGGCCCTAAACAATTTCAAACTAGTCAAATTTGAGGTGGGCAAAACTGCTGAGAAATGGGTCTTATCAATTCAGGGCAGACTTACCCTGAATATCCCCAGATATTCATTTCTGTGAAAAATAACAACTTGGGAAACTTTTATACAATCAGCACCAAAAATGAAGATACCATATGGAATTCCATCCCCTGCCAAATTAATCCTTCCTGGCTTTTAGAAGAATGGTAAATACTGTTCACTTTCAGAAAGCTTTAGGGCTATAAATGGTTGTTAGATCAACAATTTATTTGTTAGACAAATGCTTTGGATCTCAGTTTTGGGATTGTATATTTATCATTTTGTTGTTGGATCTTTATTCTACTTTATGTGGTTTCGTGATTGCTATGAGGGCTCATGTGGTTTAAACGATAAGGTTAATCATGCATGTCCTTGAGACATATTACTCCTCCTTCTCCTCCTCCTCCCATACCCTCCAACACTTTGAAGCCAAAATCCAGGACGCCATCTTCCCACCCGTCATCTTCCCATCTTTTGGTTGCACTGTGGTTTGCCCCCACTCAAAAGCACTTTTTTGAGTATGACACCCCTAAACACACATTTTGGGGCATCGTGCATTGCGGCCCCCAAAAGCACATTTTGGGAGGGAAATCACAGCATGAAATCACACAAGATTATGGCAACCAAAATGGCCACTGTTGTCTCATGATAAAAAAACAGGATGTCTCAATTGTACCAGGACACTTGTGGGGTATGTCATCGTTAGCAAAAAGGCTCCACCAAATGTTGGGAATCTGTTGGATTAGTTCTGTTTGTTGTTGCTCACCTCTGCAGCCCCACAAGCCTCTGAGAAGGGTGGAGCCTGGTGTAATGGCCACTGATGAAGACAATAATATTCTCCTGTTTGGACACTATGAGTTAGGGGCATTCTAGTTAAAATGCTCCATATGTCCCAAACATTATTGCTTTCCTCCACACTCACACCCACATCTCTGCAGGCAGAGCTGAACAAACATATGGGTCACACGTATGCCACCTTCAGTTCAATGGTAGATGAAAAGTGGGATATAAATGTAAGAAAATATGTACCATTCACAGATGTGGATTATCCTCACACATATTCTCTTGCATGCCTAGCTTCCAACCGCTTGCAAATACTAACTATATTTATCTTTGCAAAGTTTGCATGAAACTATTGCGTTCAGAACTTGGTTCTCTGGTTTAATTTTTATTTTATTTTTAAGAATGGGGTTTTTTGGTCACAGTTTGTTGAGGCCAAGACTGTTTAATTCAGAATTGTTTTTTCTTCCAGGACTATTCATATCTGCATAGATAATGTGTGAGCATGCCTGCCAGGTATAAAGTTCATCCATTAAATTACTACTTTCAGAGACTTGCCTGTATGTTTACCACAGCCCTGACATAAGATTGGCCTTAGGCTATGAAATGTAGTAGTAGTAGTAGTGACTAATTAGCTTTTCACTGGAAAGGGCTATGCATAGAACTTAAACTCCTACTGAATAACAGGAAATGAATTAGGGAGTAAATGAGGCCTCATCACTACTCAGTGCATCAGAATGCTGGATAACTTTGCCCCAACGCACACCCCTTATTCAGAGTGTATCTCCCACATGCTACAGAAAGGGGTGAAAGTGTGCCAGGTGTGCAGCTCTGTGATGGCTCACTTTAAGAAGAGTGTAGCTGAAGGGCAGGCGCTTGAAGCCTGCTGGATCAGTTGCATAACTAAGTTTCCCATGGGAAACTTGATCATGCAGTAGATCCCTTTCGATAGTAGTTTTGCCAACCTATGGCTCAGTGCTTCCCAGACCCATAGCATATGGGTGGCAAATCCCCCTTTGCAGTTCCCAAGTGCTCCACAACCAGCTGGGTGCTTGGGAAACACAACCTAAGCAGGACGACCCATTAGTCAATCATGTGACATCATAATGATGTCAGGTGAGTGGCAGGTGGGTTGTCCCACCCACCTACCTGTCAAAGTTGGTTCACAAAGGTATAGACAGGTAAACAATCTGGTCTGCTGGGCCAAAACGATGACAAGAAGAAGAAGAAGAGGAGGAGGAGGAGGAAAAAGCAGCAGCAGCAGCTCCCTGGTGTAGACAAATGACAATAAGATCAGGGGAAGGCCATGAAAATGGAAATAAGCCTGTGAGGAAAGGTTGAAGGTACTGGGTATGTTTAATCTTGAGAAGAAAAAAAGACTGAGGTGGGGGAGATGAGCACATTCTTTAAATGTAAGAAGGGCTGCTACTTAGAAGTAAGTCTCACTGTGTTCAATGGGGCTTACTCCTAAGTAAGTGTGCACAGGATTCTCTGGTAATATTCCAGGAGGGGGAATGAGGGGGGAATATAGTAGTACAGTGGTACCTTCGGTTAAGTACTTAATTCGTTCCGGAGGTCCGTTCTTAACCTG
The DNA here is from genome assembly GCF_964106645.2 of Podarcis pityusensis. Classification (NCBI taxonomy): domain Eukaryota; kingdom Metazoa; phylum Chordata; class Lepidosauria; order Squamata; family Lacertidae; genus Podarcis; species Podarcis pityusensis. The sequence continues at coordinate 42,319,919 of NC_138040.1, forward strand.
AAACTGTTCTTAACCTGAAGCACCATTTTAGCTAATGGGGGCCTCCTGCTGCCAACGTGCCGCCAGAGCATGATTTCTGTTCTCATCCTGAAGCAAAGTTCTTAACCCGAGGTAATATTTCTGGGTTAGCGGAGTCTGTAACCTGAAGCGTATGTAACCCGAGGTACCACTGTAGTAGTAGTAGTAGTAGTAAATGGCTCTGCTGGTTAGCCTGTTTTAAAAGTTGCTTATTAGCAGACCCAAAAGTCAGCAGTCTTCATTCAACTGATGAAATGATACTGCATTCAAACAGACGGATCTAGTGATCAAATGAACCACCCGCTGCTTAGAGGGTTTGCCATGTGCTCCATGTAAGTGAAGTATGGACTAGGGACAGGCATTTGGGAATTGTGAATATCACACAGATACTTTGATGGTGGACTCCATCTGGATTTATTCCATCTCAGATGGCATGAGTAAGAGGGTGCGTTATGGATCTTGTTCTCTATGTGGGCGGGCAGACCTATTTTGGGTATGCCAAACCTGAAGGCAAATTATTCAGCAGCAACCTGGAGAACAGAACATGCCAACAACTAACATAGGACTTGATTAGCAGAATGCAGGGTGTGGGTGACTTCACTCAGAGCTATTTAAGGACCCTGGCAGAACAACAACCCCCATCCTTGAAACAAGCAGTGTGCTGCTGCTTTAGCTGCTGCAGCTTGTACCAAACTACACGGTGCAAGATAGGGGGAACTGCCACCGTTGCATGATTTCCCCAATCTACCCATTTGCAAGCGGTATTGCACAAAATATGGTGTGTGGTCGTTGTGCTTTTCCTCCAGGCCTTCATCACACAACTGACCGTCAGTTGGGGGCATAAAGGTGCACAGTTGTGTTACAGTACACTGGGGTGGAGGACATTTTTCAGCCTGAGGGCCACACCCCCTTCTAAACAATCTTTATAGGGCCACATACCAGGGGTAGGAGGAGCCAGAGGGAGGTGGAGCAATGAATGCAAATGTTATTTTTGTACTGTAGACTAATTTCTAGATACACTCTCTGCCATCCAAAAAGCATTATCAGAGTTCAAGGATATCAGATTCTCCAAGTGTCCCTATTTTCCAGGGACAGTCCCAGATTTACAGAAGCCATCCCGGTTTCTGATTTGATACTGGAATGTCCCACTTTTCCTTAGGACATCCCTATTTTCAATGGAGAAATGTTGGAGGGTATGGAGTTATCCAGCCCCCAAGCCATCTGAAGGCAGTCCTGTATAGGGAAGTTTTTTAATGTTTAATGTTTTATTGTGTTTTATATATGTTGGAAAGTCAGATGGACAGGGTATAATATAATATAAAATATAATTAATATAATATAATATAATTGAATAGGACATCAGAGAAATGTTGGAGGGTATGAGATATAATCCAGCATGGCCCAAACACTCAACAATAGTGTGAAGCAGGCCCAGTGAGATGTATTACCCGAGGAGAGCCTGGGGAGAGTTCTGAGATTTGGAGGGCTGGTCTTAGGCCAAAGGTTCCCATGGTACATGTTACAAGGAAGAATGGAGAAAGAGGAGGGAGAAGTGGCAGCTAGGGCCATAGTCAGTCTTTCTCACTAGGAGGGCTACCACATTGCCACATGGAATGTTGAAAAATTGAATGGGAAACCAGAGATTTCTTAATAGCAATGTGCCAGTGCCAGGGGTCAGCACTGGCAGGCATTTGCCAAGGCCCACAATCCTGCAGAACACCCACTAATAATAATAATAATAATAATAATAATAATAATAATAATTTTTATTTATACCCCGCCCTCCCCAGCCAAGGCTGGGCTCAGAGCGGCTACCAATTCCTGGAGCTTCCTGACTCTCTGCTCCCCGCACTCCTTGTCATGTATGGCATGTAAACATTGTCCTTAGAGCATGAGAATGGAGCGGGTACCTCAGTTTGCCTTGGACAATCATACCAACTGAAGGGAGATATTTATGGGGCCATTTAAGCCTGAGAAGAAGGACTCTGAAGCACAAATGGAGAAGGCTCCAGATCTGGGGTGTGCGTACAAGCCTCTTTCCATAATGACCAAAGGAGTTCAGAACTCGTGTTCAGCTTCTAAGTATGAACAATGTTTCTTAGCATGCTCAGTGAGGTTGAACAGTCTGTATCTGGGCTGTACTAGTTCAGAATGTGGGTGGGGCTCATAGGACACCATCTTTGTGCTCCATATGGGGGCCATTTCCTTCAGCACAGTAAGAAGCCTGGTCATCTATGCGTAGCATCAAGAGAGGAACCGCACCATCAGAAAAGGTCATCTGTTTTGGACTTATCCAAAATAAATGAATTTTGAAAGAACTTAGAAATTTTCAATATACCTATTGGTGGCCCTTTGGGCCATATTTTTAAAAAGGAAGATAGAGAGCTTCAAGACTAGAACTAGAAAAAAGAGGAACATGACAATTCATTAACAGCTAGTGAAATTTGGGGATATTTTAAGTATGATCACACTTACTCATGTTGTTAAAATAAGGGAAATGGAGAGTGATATCTGTGTGGAGCATGTTTATTATGTAAGTGAAGGATGTGAGTTACAAGGTTCAGTCTTAACTAATATGGAAGATACTGGTTGAGCATGAATAACTTTACTACATTAATCTTATTTGCACTACTATCAACATCAGTGAATTTATAATTTATTCTTATTGTTGACAATATGCAATATGTTGTTTTTTAAAAAAATCTCTGCTGTATTTCAATTTACCATTTGGTTTTGTTATTTTGATGTCAACCAGGAATAAGTCATAGGGTTGTATTCCACTAAGTCCTACACAGAGTACACCCATCGAAACTAATGAACCCAAGTTACTCAGTGGGTAGCATTGAATATTACCCAGGAATACTGTCCTGCTGCTAACTGTAAATGGCCAACTGCACAGAATAATAGAATCCTAGAATTATAGAGGGTCACCTTGTCCAACGCCCTGCAATGCAGGCATCTCAACTAAAACATCCATGACAGATGACCACAATGTTTAAGCCTCAATGGCCATCTGACATGGATGCTTTAGCTGAGATTCCTGCATTGTTGTGGGTTGGACTAGATGATCCTTGGGGTCCCTTCCAACTCTACAATTCTATGATTCAATGTGACAGCTCTTTGTGATGCATATCAATGTATGACAGTCTTCCCTGAGAAGGAAAGCGGAAGGTGGAAGGGCAGATTGTGGGCAATTTGGAGGTGTGCAGGAGATGGATCAGGGGAAGCCTTGCCAGTTCCTCATCATGCCCCTTCAAATGGAGAGGTCATATCCTAACTTGACATATGTATTCGCCCTCCCACAGGAGAGCCATCAGTTTTATTTAGAAAAAAATGAAAAGCAAAAAGCAAATGCAAAACCTCCTTCCACCCTGCTGCAATTAGGAATGAAAGAATCAGTCAATTTTCGTTTCTCTCATTTTCTCATTTTCCTGTTCTCCACATTACCACATCAGTAGGTAAATGCATTTCAGTGTTAATTTCTCCTAATACGCACATTTTTTTTTCTAATACATTTTCCCATACCTAATGCATTTTGGTGTGCTATTTTCTTGAATATGTGCATTGTTAGGCAGGTGTTACCCTGCAATACACATTTTTGTACTCTTTTTTGGCTAGGGAACTGCTCTGCAAAATTCAGAGAAATGCTAATTTCAAAGGATGGCTGTATTTGCACATCATTTTGAAAAGTGTGAACAAAGTAGATTCCCCCTTAAACACAAACCAAATCTAATTTCTCCTTCATCCCAAGCTGCCATGTACCCATTATGACCTTGGGCATCTCAGAGCCTCTGCCATCAGTCCCTCCCTGCAGCACACAGACAGGATTGCTCTTGCAAAAGAAATAATCTACATGACAGCCCATTGAAATTACTGGGATCTCCTCCTGTGCCATAGTGTTCTGAACATTCCTCTAAACTGGAAAATTGTTTGCATAGCAATCCGATGCACATTTATCAAGAAGGGACTCCTGCTGTATTCAGTGGGCCTTGCTCCCACCTAAGTGTGTACAGTGGTACCTCGGGTTACATATGCTTCAGGTTACATACGCTTCAGGTTACAGACTCCGCTAACCCAGAAATAGTACCTCGGGTTAAGAACTTTGCTTCAGGATGAGAACAGAAATTGTGCTCTGGCGGCGCGGCGGCAGGAGCAGGCCCCATTAGCTAAAGTGGTGCTTCAGGTTAAGAACAGTTTCAGGTTAAGTACGGACCTCCAGAACAAATTAAGTACTTAACCCGAGGTACCACTGTATAGGATTACAGCCTTACAGATTTAACATTACAATTGTCATTCCTTAATCTTATTAAATGTTTGGGTTTTTTTGAGCAAATCACACACACCACCTTTGGCTCTCACCCACTCCCATGGTTTCTCATTAAACGAATGAAAACATTTTGAGCAATGGATCTGGACAGTCTGAATATTAAGAAAGCCCTTTATTGAGATAATGTGTGCAAGCTGCCTCAAACATTCTAAAGTATTATATAAAACACTATGTAGCATTATTCTTACATTTTTGAAGGGAAGAAAAATGGTTTCCTTTATTACTGTGGTCTGTGCCAGATCAGACCTGTGGGGTTTCCATTCTTGTAAGCTGCTGCACAAAGTAACTGGAGTCACGGTGGCTTGAATACAGTTCAATCCACTGTTACTCAAAATATAGTTTAGTTATTATCAAGCTGCTCGTCATCACTGATATCATGCAAGTTTGTGCCTATGATTTATATCTCACCCTTGCAGCCCGTTTAAAACTGAACACACTTTTCCTGTTAAAATGCTGCTTTCTTCCAACTTCTTCGAACAAACCAACCCTCCCTTTCTAGTTTCTTGGAACTCTTCATTCCCAAATGACTAAAATACTTTCTTTTGTTCCACACTGTGACATTCTCAGGACTTTCCAACTGACATTCTCAAGCCCTGTTTCAAGATGTAAAAAGATAAAACAGCAGAAAAGAAAAGCATCCACTCAGGAACAGAAACAAAGTCTCTAGGAAACTTTCCTTGGTGCGGCTGTAGAAACTCATACTGGGTATGTGCTTGCTTGTTAATCATTAAAAACACTGACAAAGCTATAGAAGCTAATCGGGGACTACACGAGTTTTCAAAGTTCTGATGGAGTTTTGCTTTTCGGTTTTGTTTGGCTTCTATAAAAAAACCCAAAAACCACCTTACCTTGATGGTGAAGAAGTACCATGCAAGTCGTAACAAAGAGGCCTTTGATCATTTTGGGCAGGGGGTTGATGAGGCGACGGAGTAGCCCTTTGATTTCAGAAGCCGAAGTGCCAACTTGAGCTGTCTCCAGTCTGCCTTTGACTGTGCTAAGCAAAGAATGACTGCTTCGGCTTTATTCTTGCTGCTACATGAGGAAGTGTTTACCAAAGGTGTTGCTCAACTTCCAAGTTGCAACAGTGCCACTGCAGGGTAGAACTTCAAGCTGACTTACCTGGGGTCAGTCGACAGGTGACGGATAGTTTCTTGCAAGGCATTTTTCTTGCAAGTGAAAGCCCCAAAGACCAAATTAAATTGGTAATGTCTGAGGTTTTCTTTGGCCTGGATGTTAATAGAACGGGTATTTTATTGGACTTGCCCCCTCCCCACACACCTTTTTTGTTGTTAATGGGACTATTAAATGTAAAGGAAGGGGAAGAGGACAGCAGAGGGTTCTAATTCCTACAATGTTCTGAAAACAACAAATTTTCTAATAAAGTATAGATGAGTTCAGGAAGTATTGTACTAGGTTCTGGTTATATCACCATTTGTTGCTTGGGGGGCAGGGGAATAAACAATGACAACTTCTGAGACACCTTAAATGCTAACAGTTATCATGGTGTGGATTAAAGACTAGTTACATCTGGCAAAGCAAGCTCTAGCCCCCCAAAATCTTATGCCATAATAAATCTTGTCTTCTTTAATGGACCTCTTTGTAGACTTTGCCACAACAGATTCAGCACAATTTTCCCCCTGGAATTTGCTGTTCATGCATTGTGAGTTCCAGTTTCTGTTGATGTGTGTTTTGGGGAAAAGGGAAGGGATTGAGCAATAGACATGAGACGAGTCACACTGAATCATTTGACTGCATCAAGGTGATTTCCCCCAACACCCTCCCTTCCCCCCATCTCCAGCAGAAATCTTGGGTGTTCAGGAGCAGGCTCAGAATTAAAGTGGGTGTGAAAGAATGATCAGCATCTGGATCCTAACAAAGGCAAGGTGAAAATCTCCAGAGAATGGGGGGAAAGAGAGGAAAAGATGAAGATCTAGTTTCAGCTACTTTATATCAGGTCTGCAAACTTGAATCTGTTTTGGTGAGAGAGATTCTTTTGTTCTACGATTGTGTGGTAGTATGGACTTTTTAAACACACACACATGTAAACATTAACAATGGTCTTTTGTTCTAAACATAGGTGGCAGGTTTTGGAAGCAATTTAATGTGTGCTTATTTGAAAGTAAATTTCTCTGAACTGAGTGGGACACTTCTTAGTAAAGTTGCATGGGATTGCACTGTATGTTTATTAAATTGCCTTAGGCTTATAGTTTGGTAATATGTTCTTTTTCTCCAAATCTGATTAATTAATGAGCTATGCAGTTTACTAATCTTTGCTGACAGCCCTACTTTATATGGCTACTTAAGGACATGGCTCACATACATTATGTTTGCTCTTTTATGTATGGTATAATAATAAAGTAAGGCTGTCATCACGCTGCAGTTAACATGGCTGCCAGCAGGAGGCCATGGCAACTCCAGCATAATGACAGACCAGCAGGCCAGTGAGCAAGCAAGCAGGGCAGGTAGCAGGAGGCCCAGGCAAACAGAGCGGCACTTCAGAGAGCAGTTTGGCAAACTACTCTCTGAAGCACCTTCCATCCTCAATTGAACATTGGTGTTTAAAGGAGGATGGGAAGCACTTCAGACAGTGTTTTGCTAAGGTTCTTTTCTTTAATTCTTTAGAAGATTTATAAACTGCCTGATCAAAACTCTCTCCAAGCAAGAAACACATAAAATAGATAACAAACAGTTAAATGCACAAGCCAATTAAACAACCAATGTGTATAAAACATTTCATAATTTATGAAAACAGTGCATATCCCTGTTTATTCTGCTCACATTTTTATTGACATACCCTCCAACATTTCTCAGATGAAAATTGGGACATTTCTCAGTCTCTCACCCCCCCCCCCAGCCTCCTGGACCCTCCAATTTTTGTGCTCCTCACAGAGCATTTCCTATCAGAAAAAGGGCGAGTGCCACCATCACTATGCCAACAGGACACAGCACACATATATTCCACTGTCCTAAGAAAACCCCTTAATCCCTTTATTTTATTTTTTTATAGATTTACAAAATGAAAATAAATAAATTTTAGAAAGCAGCAGGATTAGGCGCGGATGCACAAAGCATATATATATATATATATATATATATATATATATAATATCAAGACTCCTTACACTCTGCTGCACTCCCCCTTTCTTCCCACCCAGGGTGGCCCTGCCCTCTGCCTGCCCCTCAGAGTTGGCACATCATGTGGAGTTGGGCCTTCGCAGTGGCAGCCTCTCCTTCTCCTTGCCCTCTCTCCAGCAGCTGCTATGAGCTGCCCGAGAGCAGAGGCCAGCCGCACCCGTGGAGAGGCCATAGAGAGGCAACAGGATGCTCTCTCACAGCTGCTGCCACATCCACCATTGTCGCTTGGGACAAGTACTGGCTCATCCTGCTCTCCAAGTTTGGTGACAGTGGCAGGGAAAAAAGGGACATTCCAGTATCAAATTGGAAGCCATGATGGTTTTGTAATTCTGGGACTGACCCTGGAAAATCAGGACACTTGGAGGGTATGCAAAGTCTAATCTTGTTGTTCCAGAATGACAGAGCACTTTAATCTACTAGGGTCAAAACGACGCCGTACATTCAAAGAAATCTTAAACTACTTTAACAGTCATAGAGAATTATGGGAACTGAAGTGCTAGGCACTGTCACTCTTTGAGGCCAGCACCTTAACAAACTACAGTTCCCAGGATTCTCTTGGAGTAGCCATGACTGTTGAAGTGTTATAAGAGTGCTTTAAAGGTATGGTGTGGAACTGGTGAAAATAAGGGAGATAGATGCAAGATCAAAATACATGTGAAGAGGAAGAGCCACCATGTTGGGATCTTCAACTTCAACACAAAGGAATTTATATGCAGATATGTGGATAACTGGGGTGGTTTGGATGAGGCAACAGAGCTGGGGGAAGGGCTGCTTAACCCTTTCCTAGGGTAGCAATATCTCCTCCTTTACAGAGGACTTAATTCAAAGGAGTCTAGTTTAAAGATAAATAAGCAAAAGAATGATAAGAGAACCAGTCAGAGGGCCTTGAAATTGCCTGGACAGCAGACTGAGCAGGCACACAGGACCCATGAGCACAGTCTTCCCCCATATGGGGAGGTGTATTATATAATTAAATTATGGTAATTATTTCCAAATTTGTATCTAAATATTTCTAAATTTGCATCTAAATTTGCATCTAGTCTGTGCAAAAGTTATGCAAATCTGTGTCATGTTTATGCTATTTTGGCTGATTCATTTCCTCTTTTGTTGCAAGTTCTGCAGTACAAATATGGGGAACTGCCCATCATATTTTCTAAACAGAATCTGGGCAAATCTTTCCTCTTTTCAACCCCAGGATGGGATGGCAATTCAATAGGCAAGAGTCATGTAATTTTGTCCTCTTGCTGCAGCCAAAGAGGCTGGATGGAGCTCTTCCTGCCTATCAAGTTTCCTTCAGCACTAAATAAACAGGTGATATTTATTTAGGATATTTACATCCCACTTTATAGAGGATCTTAAAGCAGCTTGCTAAATATTCTCAAAAAGAAACCACACTGAGATCTAGTAGATAGTAGGAAAGAAATCTGATCAATTTGATTTGATCCAGCCCTGTTCTTGTTTCTGAAATGGAAGCAACTGTGCATTATTAAATCATTCTTGAATTTAAAACCTTGAGCATAGCACAGTTTGCTGAACATTTATTTCAGTTTTTACTTCCCATCTATGTTAATGATTTTAATGGGGAGGGAAGGGGAGCATGAGCTGAAAAATCTGCAGCATTTTCTAAATTCCACTTTATTCCTCCCTAGTCGGATCTCACCTTGTGTCCAGTAACACACTGCACTGGATCCATCCAAAACCTAGATCCCAAATGGATTTGCCTGATCCGATTGGGGCAGCCCTGAATTACCCTGGGTTAGATCAGGCCCACCTAGAGTTGTCTGGGGCTGTCAAAAGGGGGGATCCTGCCAGAGGGGATGGGAGAAGAAGATGCACAAGCAGCCTAGATATGCCTTCCTCTCCCCATCCTCCCAGCCATGTGCTTAGTCACCATTCAGGGTTTAAACCCAGATTAAGCATGACTCTAAAATAAATGGGGAGATGGAGTTCCAGTCACGAGAAGCCACCACTGAAAAGCTCCAGGACCAGGACCCCACACCACATACTTCATACTGAGTAGGGACCATCAAGAGAACCTCATCTGCTGCTTTCAAATCAGTGGATATTGTCCACTATACTAGACAACACACACGCACACACAAAGTGATGAAGAAGCTGCACAATCAAGAGTAAGATGATACGATACCTGTTTCAGGAAAGCTGCGTCATCTCTCTTCTCATGAAATGATTTCTGTAAACGTGAACATGTTTGTGTCAGTCTACCTACGGAGGTGTTTCTTCTTCATATTAACTCCCATACATATGGTCGACGTTTCATTCTGTTCTCTGGTGAATTTCTGTATTTGGCAAAGCTGGAGGATAATGCCTAAACCCAGTTATGTAGGGGGATGTCCCACTGAATTCAGATGGACCAGTTTCTGAGTAGCCATGCATAAGATCTGAAATTAGTTAATTGAATATTTATAACTATCTTGTTCTGCTGGGGTTGGGAACAGCAAGGGAAAGTGGTGATGAGAACTGTAAATACGATGGCCCATTATAGCTGGTGGCTTTTCCCGTAGACAAATTTATTTATAAGAACTATTTCCAAACGGACTGTTCATTTTAAAAAAGCATGGCAGCAGGCAATAAAATCATGAAAACATCATAAAATCATGAAACACAGAACAGATGACCAATACTGAATTAAATTAATTCTTGAAAAGTGCTTGTTGAAACAGGAATATTTTCAGCAGGCAGTTTGTCCGATTTCAATGGGAACAGTGTTCCAAAGAACTGGTGCCACTTTGCTAAAAGCCTTTATATGCATAGAAATCAAACAAATATATGAGAATGATGGGATAGTCAGGAAGGCTTCACCAGATTATATAGTTATTCGGCTGATGTATAAGGGAGAAGAAGGACCTTCAGGTAACCCGGTCTTGGGCATTTTCTCTCTCTTTATATGCTGACAATAATACATGGAACTGGCAGTCAATGCAGTTTTTAGCACTACTGTAATATTCTGGTAGAAAGAGCAGGTGTCTTTGTTGCTCAGACTGGTGAGCAAGCCTGATACTGATGCTCTTAAATTCTGATTGCCCACTACAGACTATTGCGGCAAAGAGAATTGCTTAGCTGATAAGGTTTATATTCTGAGGTTCTGTCTTTGGCCCAGAACCAAGTGGTGGTGGAGAGGCTAAGCTCCTGCAACTAATAGCAACTGTGTTGAAAAAAAACAAGACCCAGATATTTTTCATACCACTTGGCTTTATTTGGCAATCAGGAACATATCACATCCGCTTTAAAGCTAAAGTCATTTTTGTAGACATGAGTAATAATTCTTTGTACAGTAAAAAAGAATTTGTCAATGTTAGATCAGTGTTGGGCCTCCAGTAAAAACTATGCCAAAATATATCTCAAGTGCATCACCGGTAACACTAAAGGCTTAATTTTTACACAATCTCTCTGCATAATTTCTTTTCTCTAACCAGCCATGCTGGGCTGTTCACCATTGTGCTTCTCAGCTAATGAACAATACCAGAAAATGCACTGTGGAGAGGGGGGGGGATTAGATCCATGACTCACATCTGGTTTTAAACACAGAGAAAATTCAGCATTGCATGATTAAATAGAATCTGTGCATTGATAAAACTAGGGTTTGAAACCCAGAATTATATACTATGGTTGAGTTCTTATAAGGAGTGCCCAAAGCTATTCATTTTATTTTGAAACATTATCAGAAAAACACTCCCTTTCCACTTTGATGATGTTTCAAAAATGTCTTAAAAAATGTTCACCTATTCATTTCGATTGCCTGATTTTGCTCTCAGTTGGCTTTGATTTTCATTAGTGATTTCAAAACATGAATAAATCTGATTCATTGAGTAATGTAGTGTTATTATCCCTGATCAGCTGGAATCAGTCATATGACTGATCAGCTGAGCAGGGCTTTCACTTCCATATAACTATATTCAGGCCTGGTCCACTCATGAGCTGGGAAGAAGCAGCCTTCTCAGGCAGCAGAAGCCCCCATGACTGCTCCTCCACCAGCAGCATCAGCGCCAATTTCTAGCAAAATCTCACAAGATCTCATAGTGTGAGAGATGTCATGCCACGTCTTTGCCAGTGATGGAGGCAACAGGGCAAATGGTGTGGGAGCAGGCCAGTGTGGCAGTGGCGGGGGGTGGTGGTACTTAATGTTTCGCCTCAAGCAGTAAAACAGGACTTTGTGGCCCTAACTATATTTGTCATTCCCAGTGACATTATCATATAAATGCACTTGACTGAATATGTAGCATCATGGTATTCTTTCAGTACGTGATCAATAATTGCCTGGGATTGTCCATTTCACTAATTCCTTGAAGAAGGAGGAAGAAGCGGTCGCTAGGAAGGGTGTGTGTTGATATCGCACAGAAGCAAGAGCAGTTTGGGAGGAAAGGACAGGTAACTAGATTGAGAAAAGGTGAATATTCTGACAATCAAAGTGTCTGAGGGGAAATGTTTCCAATTGTAGACAGCATGGTGGGGTGTCACCGCTCACCTGACCTTTGGTTGGTTACATCACTGCTGCTTCCCGGAAGGTAGAGGGAGAAGAGTGAGGCAGCAGTGAGGCTGGTGCAGTGCAAATGCACCAGCAGAGCCAATGAAGCATTCCTTCTGGTCTGATTGCATCATGCCAACCTTATCTTCCTCCCTGTAAGCACTCCATTGTCTCTTGAGACAGACAAATGCCAACAAAAATGTATTTTTTGTAACTGAAACGACAACTATGTGTCACTTTATTTACAGATATAATACTCTAAAAGATGACATACGTCCATGCTGTGAGTGACAGGATTTATTCCTGCAGTAGATAAAAAAGAATGAACTTTCATCATCCCAGTCTTGTAACATGACTCCCCTGGGATAGGAACAATCTTTGTAGGTGAGTACATTGAGACTTTCTATCCAGATGACGCAGAAAGTTTATTGTCATACAGACTAAGTACCGGTATCTTCAAATGGTTTCTCTCATGCATCCACACACACACATAGAGAAAGAGAGAGGGAAGGAATTCCAACTTTATTCATTTTTATATAGCATAAATGTACCATAAGTGTAGAACATACAGGGTGTAGCATTCAGGAGCACAAGTTATCTGCATTTTCTTTGTAATTCAGCAGATATAATCCACATTGCTGAAATTCTGGATGTATAGTTTACTAAATGAAGAGGTGTTGGATCACCTAGAATCTCAAATCTGTGTGGGTTGACTGTTGTTACTAAGTGAAGGCATTATGAATGTGCTCACAATTCCTCTTGCCTTCTGGCTTCATATTTCCAGAACTTCGGACCTGGAACCAATAATGCTTTCTTTGATAACAATGCCATGCCATGCAAAGGTAAGTAAAGCAACATGTGAGTATGGACTACTGTGGAACTTCCTTTTGGGTAAACATGTAGAGGATTAGGCTATAACCTAGCGGTGTGCATGGCCCTCACGATTCACCTTGTATCCATGCATTTAAAAAGTTGGGATCTCTTTCTAAGTTTCTCTGTGCACTCGACACTTCAATCTTCATTCTTTTCATATGCATTTCCCACCACCTGGTATTCTCAGAAGCATACCACTTCAAATACTGGAGGGTAGTACACAGACATTATATCTAACAGCAGTGAAGACCATTTACTAGATATTTCTGCTCTTGGACTAGATGACTGCCTGCTAGTGCCTTTCACGTGTGGGGGTGCTAAAACAAACACCCCACCACATCTACCCACTAACTTAAGACTCTCTCTCCCGCTCCAGCCAAACAAGTCCCTTCCACCTATTCTACCCATGCAAGTTTTTTGCATCTGCCATCCTCTCGAGCTCCATCTGCTACGTCTTTTGTAAGTTTGCTTTGAAATAGTATTACCTGCTGCATCCCATGACCCATAAACCAAGATGACCTAGGTAACAAACCCAGTCACCAGACCATCCGCAAACCTTTAATCACAGGTCAGGCTTTCCTGTATATCCATGGAGTTAAAATTTGGTATGACCCCTTGTTCCTTCCAATTTTATTCTTAGGTCAACTTCTTGGGCAACTATTTGATATTACCATAATATGAACTGTCTTGCATAAAGATGCATAGATGATTCCAGGGTCATTAAAAAAAAAATCAATGTATTTGAATCATTGCCAACATTATTGCTGCAATGTCCATGCTGGCCTCATAAGTATTTCTTGTAATTTAAAACAGCAACAAACTGTACTTTCACAAGCTAAAGGGGGGAACTTGAAAGTGTCTGGTGCGCTGATAAAAAAAGGAGCAGATCTGGAAACCACAGAAGAACATGTTGCCACAAAGAGCTTTGATGCAATGGAATGTTGTTTTGATATCACTCTCTTACATAAAACAAGACATTACTAGAACTGAAATGGAGAATCTTTGGAAGGTTGTAAACAATATTTGTTTTTGCAATCTATCAAGATAATCTAAGGATTTGCATTTTGCTCCCCATTAAAAATTTCATTGGTTTTACATCTAGCTGAATTTCCCTGTTTATGTAATGTGACCTAAATACATAAACAGAAAATCAATCAAATGTGCATAGATAATTCACTTATCCCTTTTGGTGCTGTATCTCCATGTTGGGTCACGTGGCTCTGCCATTTTGTTTGGCGAATATATATCTAAGGAAACTTTGCAGTCACAGCTGTGAGGTTGAGATAACATGCCAAATAATTCCTGATTTGCCACCAACATGTCACCAAGAGCAAAAATCAAATGCAGGGGTTTCTTCGGCAAAATGTCTGACAAATTTCAAGGAAAATCCAAAGGAATTCTAAGGAGACTTGAGAAATTTCCCATTGGGTCCCCTATACACTTAGGATGCCACCAGATGGAATTAACTACAGTACTTCAGGCACTGGTGACTTAAACATTGGATTACAGCAATGCGGGGCTATCCTTGCACTGGATTAGTGAGCTATGCTTTGTGCGGAAGGCTGCAGCATGCTTGATGGCAGGGGTGAGACCCTGCCACCATATAGCACCTCTGCCTAGAGAGCTGCACTGGTTGTCTGTTTGCTACCAGGACAAGTTCAAGGTGCTACTCACAGCTTAGGACCAGTTTACTTGCAGATTCACCTTAACCTATGTATTGCTCACACGAATGGCAGAACTGGCACTGTTGCAGGTGCCATGTCATACTTATTCTACATTTGCAAGAAAACAACCTTTTAGTGTGGTAGCATCTACACTTTGAACTCTTTGCCTGTTGACATCAGGCAGGGACCTTTGCTGCACTATTTTTGGTGCCTTCTTTTAAAAAACATTGTTTTGGCAGGACTATCTAGACATGTGCTTTATTTCTTTTTAGCTGCTGTTGAATATTTTTAAAACAGTTTTTATTAATAATGTTAATATTTTATTTTCATAGGTGTTTTTATTTTTTAAAGAAATCAAGTGATTTTAAAACTTAAAAAATAAAATAAAATTGTCAGGAGTGTGTTCTAGCCAACCTTACTTGCAGCACACATTTAAGCCATCAACAGCTGTTTATTCTCCTGTCCAGAATCTTGACACCCACACACCCATGATTACCATCAAGTATGGAGGACAGCAGGAATGAGACCATTGGTGCCACCCCCTCAGTCATGTTCTCATCACTGACTCTATCACGTTCAATGTGTTGAAGCCTGGATTTCTGAAGCTGGGAGCTTGCTTCATTTGTGTAGGTTCCCCATGAGATTTAGAACCTTGACCTTCTATGGGTCTGAACTGCATGGGGAGCTTTAAGTGCATGAGTAGTGAAAGCTCTCCACTGCTGACATTCCCTTCCCAACATGTGAAAGGTGATGAAACAGGTATCAAGGATGGACAAAGGGAGTAGGGCCAAACTGCTCATTTCAATCCCCTCCCTTTCATTGCCTGAGTAAGCACACCTGAAGAGGGCTTGAGAATTGGATGTGAACTTTTCAGGATCAGAAACATTTTCTGCTGTATGTTCAGTACACACTTTTTGTAAAGAAGGGGTTCCAGATAAATGCAACTATTGTTTACTAGTAGCTGTTAATAATTATATTTAGGGGGGGGGGATCTAGAGCTGGGCCAAAATGACAAGCCCACATTCACTGCTCTGCTCACTTGGATCTATTCACCTTTCCAATTTGGCCCCCTGAGGGTGGGAGAAAGATCAGGCCCATGCACCAGATCCAGCCCCTCCCTCCTATATTAGTCCCATGTCCATTTCCTATCCTGCAGTCATCATTTTGTCTCATGACTAATATCCATTGATAGACCTATTGTATATGAATTTGCCTGATTTTTTAATCTGATAAGCAATTGCCACATCATCTAGTACTAAATTTCAGACATTTGTTATGCATTTTATAAAGAAATACTTCTCTTTGTATGTCCTGACTCAGAGACAGAGAAGAATGATACATACTGACACCTTTCATAATATCTGTCATTTTCCTCATTTGATTTCTTGTAAAAATGATGTGAGTCTACATGACATGTTCCCATTCCTCCCTCTCCTTTCATTCGTGTCCATTTTGGACACCACAGTACTTCATTAATAAAACTTTCTGCCATTCTTCCTTGAATGAAGATAGTGATGGTAACAATGTTTATTGTCTTCCTTGTTGGTTCCGTTGTCCTCCTTACTGGAACTAGCAGTACAGCTGATACAAGACATAGCGTAAGGATTAGGTAATTTTGCAAACCACTCACGTCATTAGTTCCCATCTGCCTGTTACATCATATGTCCATTGCACTGCTGGAACAAAACATCTTGTGTCCACATAGCACATCTTGTGCTAAAACTTATTCTAAAGGCCTTGAGTCTGGAAAGGAAGGTCTAAGTCACAGATGGAGAACCCTCCAGCTGTTGGACTCCAACTCTTATCAGCCCCAGTCAGCATGGACATCTTTCCGGGATGGTTAAACTGAAACTGACACGGGGACAAATAGAAGAAGACACCTTCACCCCGGTATGGCTCCCCTTCATCACATACACACCCCAACAAGACATTGACAAAAATCCACCAACAGCATACAAATCAATATGGCTAACCTGATCCAAAACACCCACCCACCCCACTCACACATGAAAACAAAGATTACCACACCAATCACAAATGAACAACCACACCCTAGGCCAACCCCAACCTCTCTCACCACCAAAGGAACACAAGTGAACAGCAAAGAACCTGTACAAGCAAGGCTGACACAAATCCCCACATATATTATATAAAATAGAAACATCGCCACTCCACCTCTCCCCCCTCCACCTCCCTCTCCCTTTTCCTCCTCATGTCTCAACAAACAAAACTGATCTGTAAAAAATGTTACTTGAAAAGAGAGAGAGAGGCATTGCTCATACTTTTGTAAACCAAGAAAATCTTTAATAAAAATCTTTCTGGGATGGTGGGAGTTGTGCTCAGCTACATACAGGTCACAGGCCTAGCTAAATCTTGCCTCAAGGTCCTGCTTGGCACTCCTTGCAGAAAGGTGCAGAAATCTCAGTTCTTAAAGAGATAAGCAATGGGGAATTAATATCATGAACCTCTGGCACAAAACAAACCTGTAGCTATGGCTGCACATAATGATTTTTGAAGCCTGCAACAGAATAAGCAGGGGTGGGGATCTCACCCCATTTGACCCAGAGGCCAAATGCAGCAGCCCCTCCCCCCACCCTCTCTATCTGGCCCTCAGGCCATGTCCTTTACCACTCCAGCTTTGCATCCTCTTTGAGCAATTTTGCCTGGGTGGGATGTGTCCTTGTGAGGAAGGCTTTTGCTCACCTGGATGGAGGACAAACCATCCTGTATAAGGGCAAAATTGTACACTTGTAGCCATACCTACTTTTGTGCCTGATCTTGCCCAGCACTGGCATGCGGACCTCAGACTGAGAAGGTTTCCCACTCCTAGAGTAGAGGTTGGCCCCAAATACCTACTCCTCCAAGACAGCTTCACTTGCCCACACATCATCCCCCTGTTGACTGGTATTATTTGGCTTTTTTTGTTTTGACTGCATATTCACAATTTTACTTTACAAAGACCAACCCAAATTGTGGTGGTGGTGATTTGAATTTATGTCCTGCCCTTTCTCCCAAAAGTGCTCAGTCAGCAAACAACAAGTGATAAAGCAATAAAAGCATATTTGAAATATCCTAAACAGAATTCCAATATGGATGCAGACTGGGATAGATCTCAGCTTAAACGGCTTGTTGAAGGAGGAAGTTCTTCAGAAGGTCTGAAAAGACAACAGAGGTGGTGCTTGTCTAATATTAAACGAGAGGGAATTCCAAAGGGTACGTGCAATGACATGGAAGGACTGGTTCTCATACTGTTCACAATGGAACTTCTGATAAGGTGCCACAAGCAAGTGGTCCTCACCTGCAGAATAATCAGCTGGACGATCTTTCAGATATCCCGGTTCCAAGCTGTGTGTGGCTTTATACACCCAAAGCAGCACCTTGAACAGCACCCAGTAGCTAATTGGCAATCAGTCCAAGAATTTGAACTGCATGAAAGTCTGAGAGAACTAGTCCCCCCCCCCCCCGACTATATGGCACTGTATAGCTCACTCCAGAAACACAACCTGTAACAAAGAAAAAATACAAAAAGCAGCATGATCTTAGCAGGTGTGAAGAGTTCAGTAGCCTCATAAGCTGTAACGTCACATACTCTGTTCAGTTGTTTATCTGCATGTTGTTATAGTTTGAAAGCTGAAATAAATAATAAATTACACGCACAAATAATCTCAGCTATGGATAGAGCAAAATTTCTAAACAATTTTTGCAATTTCTAAACAAGTTGCAAAGCTTCTAAACATTTCAATTTTCTTTAGACAATCAATTGTTGCTTCTTCTTTTTTACAGTGGTACCTCTGGATGCAAACGGGATCCGTTCCAGAGCCCCGTTCACATCCTGAGTAGAATGCAACCCACGACTGCGTGTCTGCACGTGCGCAGTTTGCGATTCGCCGCTTCTGCACATGCGCGTGATGTCATTTTAAGCGTCTGCACATGCACGAGTGGCGAAACCCGGAAGTAACGCATTCTGTTACTTCCGGGTCGCCACGGAGCGTAACCTGAAAACGCTCAACCTGAAGCATATTTAACCCGAGGTATGACTGTACTTATCTTTCTCCAATGAGCTCAAAATGGTGTGTATATATTTCTCCTCCCTCCATTTTACCCTCACAACAACCTTGTGAGGTAGATTAGGCTGAGCAACAATGATGGCCTAAGATCATCCAGTGAGCTTCATAGCTGAGTGGGGTTTGATCCCTGGTTTCTCAGGTCCTAGACCGACACTACAACACACTGGATCTCTGAATATAATGGGTAAATTGCATCCATTCATTCATACCATTATCTTCCCCCACCCCAGCTTTGCTTTTTCCAGTTTTGCTTTAGGTCCCAATCCAGCAACTTCATTTGCTATCTTTAACAATGCACTAGGAGATATACCAGCACTGCGATCACTCATGTAGATTTACCCTTTCTGCTTTTTCACATTCACCTTGGAAGCCTGATTTCCTTCTCTTAGCTTAATGTACACACATGCACACGTTCCCCCTTAATGCCCTGCTCCCTAATTATTCTCACAGGTAAAGCTGCTTCTAATCCAATTCCCACAAAGAGAGAAACAAATATTTTTAACCAGCTGGCCTGTCAAAATGTCCTCTTTGATAGATCACATTATTTCCCAACCCACTAGTTTATACACTGAACATTTTGATCTGGTTATCTCACTTCTGCACAGCTGATATAAAAAGTGTTCCACTGTCGAACAGCTCTTACTGTCAGGAAGTTCTTCCTAATGTTTAGGTGGAATCTTCTTTCTTGTAGTTTGGATCTATTGCTCCGTGTCCGCTTCTCTGGAGCAGCAGAAAACAACCTTTCTCCCTTCTCTATGTGACATCCTTTTATATATTTGAACATGGCTATCATATCACCCCTTAACCTCCTCATCTCCAGGCTAAACATGCCCAGCTCCCTTAGCCGTTCCTCATAAGGCATCGTTTCCAGGCCTTTGACCATTTTGGTTGCCCTCCTCTGGACACGTTCCAGTTTGTCAGTGTCCTTCTTGAACTGTGGTGCCCAGAACTGGACACAGTACTCCAGGTGAGGTCTGACCAGAGCAGAATACAGTGGCACTATTACTTCCCTTGATCTAGATACTATACTCCTATTGATGCAGCCCAGAATTGCATTGGCTTTTTTAGCTGCCGCGTCACACTGTTGGCTCATGTCAAGTTTGTGGTCAACCAAGACTCCTAGATCCTTTTCACATGTACTGCTCTCAAGCCAGGTGTCCCCCATCTTGTATTTGTGCCTCTCATTTTTTTTGCCCAAGTGCAATACTTTACATTTCTCCCTGTTAAAATTCATCTTGTTTGTTTTGGCCCAGTTCTCTAATCTGTCAAGGTCGTTTTGAAGTGTGATCCTGTCCTCTGGGGTGTTAGCCACCCCTCCCAGTTTGGTGTCATCTGCAAATTTGATCAGGATGCCCTTGAGTCCATCATCCAAGTCGTTGATAAAGATGTTGAATAAGACCGGGCCCAAGACAGAACCCTGTGGCACCCCACTAGTCACTCTTCTCCAGGATGAAGAGGAACCATTGATGAGCACCCTTTGGGTTCGGTCAGTCAGCCAGTTACAAATCCACTGAGTGGTAGCATAGTCAAGACCGCATTTTACCAGCTTCTTTACAAGAATATCATGGGGCACCTTGTCAAATGCCTTGCTGAAATCAAAGTAGGCTACATCCACTGCGTTCCCTTCATCTACCAGGCTTGTAATTCTGTCAAAAAACGAGATCAGGTTAGTCTGACATGACTTATTTTTCAGAAATCCATGCTGACTATTGGTGATCACAGCATTCCTTTCTAGGTGCTCACAGACAGTTTGCTTAATGATCTGCTCCAGAATCTTCCCTGGTATTGATGTCAGACTGACTGGGTGGTAATTATTTGGGTCCTCTCTTTTCCCCTTTTTGAAAATAGGGACAACATTTGCCCTCCTCCAGTCTGCTGGGACTTCGCCTGTTCTCCAGGAATTCTCAAAGATGACTGCCAGTGGTTCTGAGATCACATCTGCCAGTTCTTTTAATACTCTTGGATGCAGTTCATCTGGCCCTGGAGACTTGAATACATCTAAACTAGCCAAGTATTCTTGTACTATCTCCTTAGTTATTCTGGGCTATGTTTCCTCTGCTGAATCATTTGCTCCAAATTCTTTAGGTCGGGCATTGTTTTCTTTATCGGAGAAGACTGAGGCAAAGAAGGCATTGAGGAGTTCAGCCCTTTCTGTGTCCCCTGTTTGCATTTCACCATCTTCTCCTCTGAGTGACCCCACTGTTTCTTTGTTCTTCCTTTTGCTACGAGCATACCCATAAAAGCCTTTTTTGTTGCTTTTAACCTCTCTAGCAAGCCTGAGTTCATTCTGTGCTTTAGCTTTTCTGACTTTGTGTCTACACGTGCTGGCTATTTGTTTGAATTCCTCTTTGGTGGTTTCCCCCCTTTTCCATTTTTTGTACACATCCTTTTTTAATCTTAACTCAGTTAAAAGTTCTTTAGATAGCCACCCTGGCTTCTTTAGGCACCTTCCATGTTTCCGTCTCATTGGTATTGCCTGACGTTGTGCTTTTACTATCTCTCTCTTAACAAACTCCCAGCCATCATGAACTCCCTTTCCTTTTAGTATTACTGTCCATGGGATCTCACCCAGCACTTCCCTAAGTTTTATGAAGTCGGCTTTCTTAAAGTCAAGAAATTGAGTCCTAGTATGCTTGGCTGCTCCTTTCCGCTGTATAGTAAACTTCAGAAGAGCATGATCACTCGCGCCTAATGATCCTTCCACTTCTACCCCACTAACCAGGTCATCAACATTGGTTAGGACCAGATCTAAAATGGCTGTTCCTCTTGTTGCTTCTCCCACTTTCTGGACAATGAAGTTGTCTGCAAGGCCAGTGAGGAATCTGTTTGACCTTATGCTCTTGGCTGAGTTTGACATCCAACAAATATCCGGGTAATTGAAGTCCCCCATTACTACTATCTCCCTTCCTTTTGCATGCTTGGCCATCTGTTCCAGGAAGGCATCATCTATGTCCTCCGTTTGGCTTGGGGATCTATAGTAAACTCCCACAATGAGGTCACTGTTATTCTTCTCTCCCTTAATTTTGACCCAAATGCTCTCACTTTGGCTTTGAGGTTCTAAATCTTGGATCTCTTCACAGGTATACACATCCCTGACATATAACGCCACTCCTCCTCCTTTCTTGTCTGGTCTGTTTCTCTGAAATAGATTGTATCCCCCCATTATTACATTCCAATCGTGGGACTTATCCCACCAGGTTTCAGTGATGCCTATTATGTCATATTTAGTTTGCTGTACCAAGAGCTCAAGCTCATCTTCTTTATTTCCCATGCTTTGCGCATTAGTGTACAGACATTGAAGTCCATTAATCATTCCCCCGGGTCTCTTATTTAAGGATTTTGTCCTCCCACCACTAGGTCTGCGTGCTGTTTGCTCCATTTGGTCTATGACATTTGGATGATCATCTTCATCAGTTGATAGACTCCTACCTTCAGGAGCACTGTCACTCTAACCACTATACCACATTGGCACATTCTAACCACTACACTGTATACAGAAGCCAACAGGATTGATACTTTCTGCAACTCTGGTGGTGGGATCATGTCCTCTTTTACACTTGAGGGCAACAAACTAATTTGGAGGAATAGTTGTGGGGTTCAGGAGAAACGGGATGGGGGGCTTCCACCACTGCTCCTTAGCCTTTGCCACCTGAGGCGGTTGCTCCACTCTGCCTCTCAGTTTAAAGAAGGAGGAGAAGCTGCTGTCCCCTGTCAAAGTCAGCCCCCATAAGCATATCTATTTTAGGATTCCCATGGATGTCCCTCATTCTATGGCTGGTGAATGGACCCACTGGAATGGAATAGCATCTGTAGCTCAGCACTAGCTAAAATCTCACCACAGCTATGAGCTCATGAAGTGGCCTTAGCCAAGCCGCCGTTCTCTCTGACTCAGCTCCCACAACTGTAGTATTGCTCTAACAGTACAAGCCTATCTTACTGAAACCAGGAAGAGAGATAAAATTCATAGAATGCTTAGCATATTACATAACACAGAAAAGCACATCCGCCAAGTACTCCCTCCATTATTTGGGAAGGGCAGAGCTTCTGTTTCTGCTTCCATTCCCAGCATTTCTAGGAAAGGCAAGAAACCTTGGACAGTTGTTGCCAGTCAGAGTAAAGAATACTGAGCTAGACGGATCAATGGTCTGACTCCTGTGTGCCATTATAAAGCAGAACTAGAGAAAGTACTTCATTTACCAGTTACTCCATACTCCACTTGCCCTTCAATAGAATTTGAGTAATATGTGAATATGTGTTACTGGTCAATGTGTATATTCCTCCCACCTCTACTGTCACAGCCAAGAACCATCAATGGGCTCTCCTTGCACATGTGCTCGAGAATCTGGACACCATTTGCCCCAATTTACCTATTGTCCTGACAGGGGATTTTAATGCCCGCCTAGGCCAAGGACAAGAAGTATATACAAAAGCTTGGGAGATCTTGGACTCTACTGGTCTTCCTGACTTCTGCTTATGGGAACGGGAATCATGGGACTTAGAAATCAACCTTGCGGGCTTACAGCTTACCAAGCTGACTACCACCAGGGCTTTGGTGTGGCTTAATGGGCTGCCAGACTGGGAAGGCTCTGGGAATTTTACTTTCCTCTCCCCACAAGGAAATAGTGTAGTAGGCTATATTCTGGTCCCCACTAAATTGCTGCCTCTCGTGGCAGAGTTCCACATAGGTGATCCTATGCTTAGTGACCATCTCCCCCTTCAATGTAAACTTGTCTTTCCAGCAAGAGTGCCAGAATATATAATCAATCCACTCCCCCAGGTACTGCGTCCTCAGTACATAAGGATTCGAACTAACGAGCATACACTATCATCTTTCCAAACCTTGATGTATTCTGATCGTGTGACTCACTTGATCTCGGTAGGGAGTGGTGAACTTTCTCCAGCAGCTAGAGCCACTTGGTTTGAGGAGCTTATGGACATCCTAATAACCGAATTCCCCCATTCACACTCACACAGTCCACCTAAGAAACTGGGGTTTGGCGAGTGGACTGATAACGAAATCAAAAGCATTAAAGTAGAAGTTAGGAGAATCTACAGAGAGTCTAGAGAGGCAGGCAGCTCCCGATTGCCTGATACATATTTCGTGAGAACCAGGCAACTCAGGGAGTCTATCCAGCTTAGCCAGGTAAGATACAACCAGACTTGGTGGGATTCGCTGCTTTCAGCCATGCTTACCAATGATCATAAAAATTTTTGGAAGGTTATTGCAGACTCCCCACAGACACAAGAGCACTGACTGACATTGATTCCATCTATGCTATGGGTAGAGCATTTTAAGGCAATCTTTTATGACGATTGTGGGTGGATGTCAGGGTTTACCTAGTCAGTGGAATGAGTGCAGGCAGCCTTTCTATTTAAGATTTTCACTGTCCCATGCTGTGTACCATACGCAGCCCTGTGTCTAGAGGGAGGCCAACATAAGCTAGAGACAGTTGCCTGGATGAGTTTTCTTTTATGCTGGCTAAACATTTGTTTTTCAGCAGACAAAGATACTTTACTTAGTGAAGTTCTGTCAGACTCCTTCCCTTCCCCAGGGCTACAACTGTTTTGCACAACTTGGGCTTTCAGAGGATCTCCTGGGCGCTGTGGCTTTTCCAATCGCCAAGGCCATGTTAAAAACTAGGCTGTGGGACATAGATCGCCAGGAACTAATCTCAGCTGTGGAAAAAACATGTTCCCCTCTTTACTTTCAACTCTCTTGGGCGCGAGAATTTAACCTTAATTATTTGCAATTTTTGTTTAACCCGCAAGAACGAAGGGCTTTTTTGTTGGCTAGGTTCAATTGTAATCCTTCTAACCTCCTTTGGGATAGGTTTGCGGGTTTGGCAGAAGGAGATAGGATCTGCCCATGTGATGCCCACCTGGTGGAAACTCTAGCTCACACATGGCCCTTAAATGTAAAATGTATGATGATCTCTGCCAACAATTCTTAGACCATGGAAACCAGAGACAGAGGTTATACACTTCTTATTCCAGGGGAGAGACCAGGAGCTCACCAAGACAGTAGCTAAGTTCCTGTATTTGATTTTCTGCCGCCGAAGTACGCTACAGGACCCTGCCTTTGCTGGAGTCCCACAGAGGTAAAATAGATTGCTCACCTCTTCTTCTCTTTGGCAAATGACTGTACTGTTGAAATGGCGATGAGATCACATTGGCCTATTTATTCTGAATGTTTGTAAGTTATGCCAATAAAGGTTTGATGATGATGATTTTCCTCGATCAAGTGATGGAGGATACCAATGGTAGAAAAAGGATGCAAAGCTTTGAGCAAACATCCACCTTCCATCTGGTGGAGAACAGTATGGAACCTAAAGGACCACATCCAGCTAAAGTTAGCCTTGTTTAAATTCCCCTAAAATCAAAATGGGGCTGTAGTGAATTCTACCTCTTGTTGATTGCCATGAGATTTTGTTGCAGGTAACTTTAGTCCAGTTGGGACCAAAGTAATTGGCCCCCGACTGGCTGACTCCAAAGTGTTTTGATACAACATTAATGCTGCATAAGCCTTGGGCCAACTTTAGACAGCTGAGGAGGATACCAGAAACAAGTGAAAACATGAGTGAAATGTGGTTTCAAACATTCCTCATATCACACACATAAATCTACTTGGCATGACTCTCCTTTTGTCTGTTTCTTTGAGTTCAGAATCAGATCTTGGCAGGAGGCCAAGCAAAACAATTATGAAACAATTATCAAGCTTTCGCTGAAGTGAATTATTATTATGGATTCCCTTCTTAAGGATGCAACCTTTCTCCTTGAAAGGCTATTATATTACAGTACTGAGACCAGCACCTTCTTTTAATAACTAATACATCTTCTGTGTGCACACCCATACCTCAAACACAAAAATGTTTTTGTCTAAAGAAAGCCAGCACTGGAGGGCCAGCTCAAGACATTCTGCTGCCTGAGGCAAAGAACAAGGTAGTGTCTCCAGTGCCGGATTACCAAAGAGGCAGAGTCGGCACCAGCCTTTTAGGGGCCCCACAACAACAGATCAAAATAATATTTCTTTGATCTTGAAAGAAAATTACAAAAATATATTAGCATATAATTTGCAAGACACGCCCCCCCCCCAAATGGACTGCCTAGGGGTATCCCCAGGGATTAATCTGGCACACTGTCTTCTACCATTGCATGTACAAAAGTCAACCAACTGGCAATGACATGTAATAAGGCTACATCCACTCCATACATTGAAAGCTGTATCATACCCGTCATGGTTTCCCTCAAATGATCTAGAGCAGGTTGTTTGTTAAGAGTGCTGAGAGATGCAAGGTGACTCCTATTCCCCTCATAGAACTACAATTTTCATAGTGGTTTAACCTTTAACCTCTCTTTGCAGTGAATTCTGGGAATAGTAGGTCTGTGTGGGGTCTCTTAATATCAGCCTGAGCCAGAAAAAATTGCATGATCTTTTTAAAAATCCAGGTCTTCACCACTCAGCTGAAGCACACAGTGATGGGGCCTGGCAACGCACAAGGTAGGTGCCTCATTAGAAATGTCCTCTCCCTGGTTGACTCGTCTTGC
Organism: Podarcis pityusensis; assembly: GCF_964106645.2. NCBI lineage: Eukaryota > Metazoa > Chordata > Lepidosauria > Squamata > Lacertidae > Podarcis > Podarcis pityusensis. Next base: position 42,346,031 of record NC_138040.1, read on the forward strand.
CTCTTGCCATTGAGGAATTTGAGGCAGGTTCTCAAATCATTATCAGGAGTGCAGAGAGACTGAGGACCACAAACAAAAAGGAAGTCCAGATCCTAAGCCAGAGGTTCCCAAACTGTGGTTTGTATGCCATCAGTGGACCACAAGCTTCATTCAGGTAGTCTGTGGTTATGGCACATCTATTAGATTAAATATTGATTGTTCATGGTATTTGTATTCCTTCTTATATTTCATTATGTTACTATTTGAATTCTATATGAATTCTATGAAATTCAAATTATTATATGATAGAATACAATTCAATTCTAATATAATATAATATAATATAATATAATATAATATAATAGCAATTAAAATGCAATTAAAAACCATACAGGATCTAGCACAGTGCATTGCAAGACTCTGCAATTTTCAAATGATTGCTGGGGTAGTGAGCATGTAAGTCATTAAGGGTTTTAAAGGTTAAGACTAGCAACGAACACTCCACAATAACATCAGACCCATCAAAATTGTAGAGAGTACTCTGCAAATGAGGGATGCGGGTAGCGCTGTGGTCTAAACCACAGAGCCTAGGGCTTGCCGATCAGAAGGTCGGCGGTTCAAATCCCCACTATGGGGTGAGCCCTGACAGTACCGCTCCGGCGGAAAGGTAAACGATGTTTCTGTGCTCTGCTCTGGTTTGCCAGAAGCGGCTTAGTCATGCTGGCCACATGATCCGGAAGCTGTACGCCGGCTCCCTCGGCCAGTAAAGAAGAAGAAGAAGAAGAAGAAGAAGAAGAAGAAGAAGAAGAAGAAGAGGAGGAGTAGTTTGGATTTGATATTCCGCTTTATCACTACCCAAAGGAGTCTCAAAGCGGCTAACATTCTCCTTTCCCTTCCTCCCCCACAACAAACACTCTGTGAGGTCAGTGGGGCTGAGAGACTTCAAAGAAGTGTGACTGGCCCAAGGTCACCCAGCAGCTGCATGTGGAGGAGCGGAGACGCAAACCCAGTTCCCCAGATTACGAGTCTATCGCTCTTAACCACTACACCACACTGGCTCTCAAGATGAGCAAGATGAGCGCTGCATGAGATAAGATAAAGCAAGATGAGCGCTGCAACCCCAGAGTCGTCACGGGGATTCGAACCGCCGACCTTCTGATCTGCAGGCCCTAGGCTCTGTGGTTTAACCCACACGCCACCCGTGTCCCTGAGAATTGTTAGGCGACCCCTATTTCCCTCATGAAGTTAAAATTCCCAAAGTCCCTTGGTCAGTTATAATAATAAATATAGTTGGCGCAAATATGGAATATATTTTATGTCACTCATACTTTAAAAAAAAATTTCTATGATTATTAAGATTATTTTATTATCTTGTCATTCTTCCTGGTACTGTGAGTGTTTTTAAGTATAGATAGGGTGAACCTTTGCATCTTGCTTCTCTCTTAGGGTCACTTGCTTTTAAGGAACAGGCTGGTGCTGTGATGTTTATATTGTAACAATATGTATGAAATCTTTTATATGTATATATATAAATTTATCAATAATGATAATAACAGAGAAACTTAAACTTAAATAAATGACCAGCATCTCAGAGCTCTTATTTGGTCCATCTTTTCTGAACCTGTTTACTCTCCATGATTCACAGGAACCCCAGAGCTGTACAAAGAATGATATATGGGACACATGTCACCAAGCTTGATTAATCTTCATTGTCCTTAATCAAACCCCTCAAAGTACCTCAAAAACATCTCCCTGAAGTTACCCCCCTGCTCTTTGCTGCATCACACAGATCACTCTCCCTGGAACATTCATACCTGAACAGTGTGTTTGCATCCCACACTGACCTGTCGCCATTTCAAGTGGCCTCTGTGACCAGGTCTCAATTGCATTGCGAGGGATGAGCAGCCCATACCCAGGGCAGCAAACCAGAACACAATATTCGATGAAGAAGACATCCCTGACAGCTAGGTGTCTGCTTTGCCTTATTAATGGCCTTCTTCAAACACTGCAAAACAGATCGGCATGGCACTGCCCTCCTTTCACCTTGCAAAAGGTGAACACCTGAATTTCTGTACCCCTGTCTTATGGTTTGTCTTATGCCCACTAAGACCAGGGCCTTTAGTTTGGTGTAGGTATTAGGGTGGGGAGGATTCAATTAAGTTTGCATTTAAAGCCAAAACTATCAAATTCACAATTTTTGAATCAATATGGCTACCAAAACACACAGCCATCCTTCCAAATTCCCATTTCTCTGAACTCTGAAATGCAGTTATCCAGCCAGTGTTTACAAAAATATATAGGCTGGGAGAAAGTCCACATAAAAATGAATGCATTATTGAAAATAACACAGAAAAATGCATTGTATTAGGAGACATTTCTTGGAAAATGTGCACATTAGTCACATTAGGAGAAATTTGCTGGTGTATTTTCATGAGGATTTTTTAAAAAACAACAACAACAAACAATCTAGTCCATCAGACAGTGTGAACTTCTTCACTGGAGGTTTTAAACAGTGGTTGGATGGCCATCTGTCAGGCATTCTAGATTGCCTTTGGGGTCCCTTCCCTATCATTCTATGATACTATCATCCCGGTCCAAGAGACTAATGTGGTCCTCCATGCCTTTTGATCTGGCCTTTGGGATTCTCCTCAGGCTACACACCCTCCCCAGCCACAACCCTCACCAGCCTTGCTTTGCCTGCCTGGAACGTGCCCTTGTACACAAACAGTGCTACTTGCTTGCCTGGATGGATGGAAGATAGAGAAGGATGTGTATGTGTGTGTGGAAATCAATCTACTGTACTGTACAAGGGAAAAATTCACATTCATTGATCTGTCCACTTTTGCCTCTAGCCCCAGCCACCCCTGGCATATGCCCCCCCAAAGGTTTCTGAGAAGGAAAGGTTGCTCCTAGCTGTGGGCTTGATGTGAGGACTAGTGATTAACTTCTAAAAGCCCATGCTGAAACTGGGGCCAGTTGCATCCTGTTTCTTAATCTTTAATATTTGGCATTCTTGTTCATTCTTGTTCATGCTTTGAAGGAAACGTCCTCTGCACAAAGCCACAGGCACTCCCAATCTATATTTCTTCACGTGTCCCAGGACTGACCCCTTCTTCAGAGTAATCCCTAATTGGGAGACCCTGTCACCCCCTTTAGGACAGAAGGACATTCTCTGAGCTTAGTGGGTAGTTTAGTTACACACCCAGCTTTGAGCAAGAGTTGAATTGATTTGCCAAAAATAAGCCTTAGGAACACATAAGCTTCTTTCCCTCAACTAAGAGGAAATAATACAGCAATTCAAGTGTTCCTGCATTGCAACTGAGTTGGCATGAACGGCATGTAATGTGATGGAGTCCAAGCTGGGTGGAACTCTCTGCCCAGAGTGCTTTGTTTGCTTCTCTTCCTACTGGCTTTCCATCTGCAGATGAACTTTTTTCTTTCAAAGAGTATTTAAATGATGTTTAAATGGTGCTGTCTTTTGCCTTATTCCTTGTTCTGCCCACCTGCCTTCCCTAAGATGTGGTGATGACCACCTACTTGGATAGCTTTAAAAGAGGATTGGACAGGGCTCTTCTTCCGTTTTCATTTCCTACATGATATTTCATTACCAGGGCCAACACAAGACATTTGGGCAGCTGAGGTGAACCACAAAAGAGTGCCTCTCCACCAAGGAATAAGGGGTGAGTGAAGATCTACATCAGGAACAAGGGTGAGAGGAGACCAGCAGCACCTATTCACCAAGAGGTGGCTGCACTGGTGGCATTGGAAGGGGCTGCCAAGGAGATGACAGATCCGGCCTCCAAGAAGCACGCCGCAGATGACACTGCTACCACAGCAGCAGCAGAAGAAGAAGTAGCAGCAGCAGCAGCAGCAGCAGGCAATGCATTAGTTAGACACCAGATCTGCTGCCTCTGTGGGTTCTGCCACCTGAGGCACTCACCTCACCTTGCCTCATGGGTGGGCCAGCACTGGATATTACACAGTTCTCCAGCCAAAGAACATGTTAAAAATGTGAAGGGAAATAATGTACAAAATGCACTGCATTAGATAAAACTGCTTGCAAACATATGCATTTTAGGCAAAATAAAACAAATGCTGATAAATTTTCATGGGGACATTGATTATTATTATTTTTTATTGGAAACTGATGTGAAAATGTAGTGAATTGAACTAAAGTAAAATGAGAAGCTAAGATAGACTGAAATTGAAAGGTTCATCCATCCCTGCCTGTGACCTTTCAGATGTTGAAACTATATTATTGTGAGTGCCCAAGCACCCATAGCCCCCTGGAGTTGGCTTTTATGTCCCATCATCTCTGACCAATGCTAGATGCTGATGATGGGATTTGGAGTGCAAGAACAACTCAATGGCCACAGGTTTCCCATCACTTCCTCACGTGCACCCAGCAGTTCTGCAGTTAAGCTCTGGGTAACAGGGCTCCCCAGTGTTTACCCACCAAATCAGCATTCACTGTCTCAGTCAGTCATCCCTATCCTGGTGTCATTCAGCTGTTTTGGACTGGAATTCCCACTAGTTCCTGCCAGCTGTTGTAGTAACACCCAAGTCAGTTGAGACCAAGGCACTGGGGAAGGGAAACAGAATCCTTCTGCCAAATGCCTGCTGTTCCCTAAAGCTGCAACCAAACATATCATAAGGGCAGACCAGTATGTGTATCTGAAATGGAAGAGTCATATATTGGGTCTTTTACTTTTAAAGGTGGTTAAATAGCATCTGCACACATGCTCAGCAATTTGGATAAGGACCATGGCAACGAGGGACAGGCCAATGGACGTTTCCTCTACAGCTTTTCCTCAAAGATCAACTTTGGGGTGCATATCTGGTTTGGCCTTCTCTGGGTGACTGAAACCACATTTTGGAGCAAAATAAACTGAAGTTCCCTCATCCATCACATAATTACAAGGCACCCCTGCATGATGTAGCTTTCACAACCTTGCCTGTTGGGGGGGCCATGGTGTTTCCTGCTGCACTGTGGCCTTATGTAATCTCATGAAACCTTTACTTATCATTGTCACAACCTCTTTTTATAATCTAATCACCACCTCTTGAAGAGCCAAGAGTTCCACTAATGGGGCAGCTCTAATCTTGGAAGAATGGATAGAGATAATCTACCATGGCAAATTCCATCTGTGTCAAATATCTGTAATGAAGAACCGTTCAGTGTGACAGACGTTCACATGGTGCATACCAGGAAATTATATTAAATGTGGGAAAAGAGGGAGAGAGAAAAGGGGTTGCAGCCATCACTGGGCACCTGGCAAGGCCCACTCCACTGCAGGAGACCCACTGGAATAAGCTCCCAGGCCAGTTTTAAGGTTCTTGTATTAATCCGCAAGGCCCTTAAAAACTTGGGTCCAGCATATGTGAGGGACCACCTGATCCCTTATGTCTTGTCAATCAAAACCAAACCCAACCAGGAGCCCTCTGGTTCTGCTCCTCCTCTTTGAGTCATTCACCTAAGCATGGTGGGAAGAACATCTTTTGCTTACCATGCCCTTCCTCTTTGGGTGATTCTACAGGTTGATTCCAGGGGGAGAGATCTAGTGCATGGACAGTGAGAGCAAAATTGAAGGGGTGGTGGGTCCACTCAGGAAACAGGAACATAAGAAGCTGACTCATGCTGAGTCAGACAATTTCTTTATCGGGCTCAGTGTTGTCTACTCTGACTGGCAGTGGCCCTCCAGGGTCTTCCTAGCTCTATCTGGAGACACTTCTGCATGAACAGAAGATTCTCTATGGTTGGGCTATGGTCCTTTCCCAAAGGACAAGGGCCCAGTGAGTATCTTTCGCAAGGTCTCTCTAAAACTTGGAGCTGCCACTATTAGTTATGGAGATGAAAGCTAAGACAGACATGCAGAATCGCTACATAATGTGCTATAGCTGAAATGCTCTACAAATGCAGACTGCTAGAGGGAGGAGATTGAATGTTTGGATACTTCCCCCACAGTAAATGGTTCTTGACCACATACACAGCTTGCATGTCAAGGAGGAGGAAGTAGGTAGAGATGAGCATTTCCTAGATCAGTTTTAGACTGGCTGTCAGCAAAGTTTCCCAGCTCCCCTCCAAATGTCCCTTTCTCTGGAGAACATACTGGGAAGTGAGGGTGGCATGGGGGCAGCTGCAATGTGGGTGGTGACTGAGAGGAGTGCTGCACTGCTGCAGTGAGCAAGCTGCCCTTTAAATTTCCCAGGGCCCCCTACTTGGCATTGCTTCAGAGTGATGCTATATCAATAACATTGAGGAAGGATCAGAGAGATGGTTTTAAATTATTGATTGATTGATTGATTGATTGATTGATTGCTAGCTGCAACTGCTCAGAGCTCCTCTTGGCACTCAGGGAGAATTGAGAGGTGGGATTTCCAATGTGTGAACCTCCCTGAGATCTCTTGATGACGGGTGGTATATAAATTTAATAAATAATAATAATAAATATTGTTCTGCTTTGTAGAAGCACTTCATCAGGAGACTTTGGGAAGAAATAAGCTGACAATAAAGGATGGATAAATCTGCCAATTTCAATTTCTTGAATTCAGTTCGCCATATGTCCCCATCAGTTTGCAAACTGCTTTTTAAAAATCCTCATAAAAATTTGGGAGCATTTTAGTGTGCATTTCTCCAAACATATATTTTTGCAAGCAACTATCCTTAACATAATGCATTTGTACAAATTCACATACACACACACATATGTATATTAATATATGCATTTTTATGTGAACCTTCTCCTAGTACAGTGGTACCTCAGTTTTCTTTTTTTTTTTTTAAATAATATTTATTAAGATTTTCAGAAAAAAAGAAAATACAGAAAGCAATAATTAAAATACGTTCATAGCCTTATTTTCATAAATCCACTTTCTGGGACTCCCCCCTTCCCCCACCCCTACCATATTCCTTTTTCATATTGTTGGCTCCACAAGCTCTCAGTTCTAAATAAAAACTTAATTTGTTTAAACCATTATTCGAATTTAAGTTTTCTACACTCCACATCAATACCCTTAATAAAACACAGAAAATTTCTTTCCCAAGGCCCACCCCATTTTCATTCCACAATTTCCCTTTTTTTTAATAATAGAAACACCCCACATAATAAAGATATCAGAAATAAGAAATAAAGAGTATAAAAGATGAGACAAAGCCAGTTCAAAAAAAGAAGTTGACAAGCCTTTGGATTTTAGTTCTCCCCCCCTGTCCCCGGTTTAATTTCCCCCTGACCACCAAACCATATTATCCGCCTGGAATTCTTACAATCCATGAATCACCTATTTCCCCCAACTCCTTGCTGGTTTTTTTTCTTTTTTTCCCTTTCATAATTATTTTTAGAACACTTAACTTCAGATCTTTAATAAAGCTCCCCCCATTGTTCTTTCCAAATTATAGTCCAGTTTCCTCTTGTTCCGCTGCTGAAACGTTCTAATTCAGAAGCTTAGTAAGTCTGCAGGGATTATTGTTATTCAGGAACAAAAACTTGCGTTCAGTCCCTTCCTTTCTTCAATAGAAAATTCTATTGTCTCCTTTAGCTGAACACCCTGTAGACAAAATATTATTTCCGTTTTGCAGCTTTCCCAGAAGATAACCAGTCCTGTAAAATTCCAATGGTGTTTTTTTTTCACTTACAACCATCTTTGTAATGTCCCGAAACTCCTCTAGGGGGATTGTTATAACTTTGTCTTCTCTAGTCCAAAAGTCCGATTGTTATCCATATTTTCGCCATTTTGTATCCAAGTTTTAACGAGTTGTAGCAAATTGTAACAAATTTAGCCAGCAAAGTTCTCATAATAAAATCCTCTCTGCTTTCCGACTTTGACAGCTACTTTGACAGCTGTCAAAATCTCCGACTCTTTTCACCAGGCTCTCTCTTCAATCACCCCGGTTCCCAGGGGGGGGGGTTACGTTTCTTCTCCCTCAATTCATCCTCCAGCACAGTTCTTATGATTCCCCATCGTGGAATTCTTAGTGATTATCAGCATTACAAATCTTTTTGGACCTTGGTTTCCCCGTCCTTGTCTTGAAAGGTTTACAATAGGGGGGGGGGACTGACTTCCTTTTTGGATCCCCCCCCGCTCGTATCCAATTCAAAAAGAAATTCTTTTTTTCCTCCTTTTAAACCCAGTTTCCAAATTACTCACGGGTTGTTGTCTAAAAGTCCGAATTTTCAATAGAAGAAGTCAGCGCTCTCCGCCGGATGGCATGCGGCTGCGCTCGGCAGGGATAGCAGAGGACTCAAAGCACCACGCTTCTCCCCGGCACCCGATCCGTAGCCTTTAAAAAGGCTCCTTCACGAGTCGGGAGGGCGCTAGCGGTGCCAGCCGAGTCTCCATGTCCACGACCCTCGTGGCCGTGGTTTTTAAGGGTCCCCGCATCGCCGGTGCGGTAGGACCCAGCCCCTGCCGAGCAGGCTCCCTCCGGAGCTCGGAGGGAGTCCGCCATTCGGCGATGGCGCCAACCCGGAAGTCCCAGTGGTACCTCAGTTTTCAAGCGTCTTGGAAATTGAACCTGAATGCCGAAAACCTGGAAGTAATTGCTTCCGTTTTTTAACGCTCCTTGGAAGTCGAATGGCTTCTGCTGCCTTTTCTTCCTTTTTCTCCATTGACTTTGTCGACCGCCCTTTGCGCCTCGGTTGTCAAATGTTTTGGAGATCGAATGGTCTTCTGGAATGGATTACGTTTGACAACCGAGGTATCACTGTATATGCATTCTTGGTAGACTTTCCTTGGTTGAGGAACTGCATCGCAAAATTCAGAGAAGTGCAAATTTAAAAGGAAAGCCGACTTTCAGTTTGCTTATTCTTTGGGGAAGTAGGAACTTAAGATGTTCTCTCTCCACCGTCACCCATCACATCCCTACAGATGATTCCCTTGTGTGGCCACTAGGTATGTCTATAGGTGCCATCCCCTGGGATCAGGTGGGCCCCATAAGCATCGGTACCCTTTCTCGCTTCATTGTTTTACAACATCCCCCCTTTATTCTTACCATTATTATTGTTACTTGATGATATTCGTTTTTTCAGTACTATGTTGAGATCTCACACCTTATTTTGTTTCCTGATATTTTGTCTCTCTCTATTTCCATTCCTGCGAGATCTAGTACAGTGGTACCTCAGGTTAAGTACTTAATTCGTTCCAGAGGTCCGTTCTTTACCTGAAACTATTCTTAACCTGAAGCACCACTTTAGCTAATGGGGTCTCCCGCTTCCGCCGTGCCGCCAGAGCACGATTTCTGTTCTCATCCTGAAGCAAAGTTTTTAACCCGAAGTACTATTGCTGGGTTAGCGGAGTCTGTAACCTGAAGCATCTGTAACCTGAGGTACCACTGTATTTAAAATGGAAGAATGGCAAATTCAAAGGACACACACCCTGATACCTGGAGAGAAATTTGGAGGGGTAGGAGATCAACGCCTCCAAAGCTTGCTTTCCTCTTCCCTCCACATTCCGTTTTCTTCTCACGTCACATCTACATGATTGTTGATTTGTGGGTAGGGACAGGTTTTCTCTTTTCTCTGTAGAACATTTTGAAAAATTGAGGTGGAAGATTGTATCCATTAAAATTAATGAATGTGGCTATCTTAGGTCCGAAGTGGCTGGAGAAACCCAGCCAGATGGGTGGGGCATGCATAAATTAATAATAATAATAATAATAATAATAATAATAATCTATTTTGAGTAGGACTTACTTGGAGACAACCCAATGATAATAACATCAGCATCAGTGATGCTCATTGCTTTCTCATTGCTGTTGAAATATCATTCCTTTGTGATGTTGTCTGGTATCTTTTGTGTCACTACTTCCCCAATTTATTGGGCTCAGGTGGGTTACAGTTGCAGACAGTTTTTGTTTGCAATCCATTCCATCCACCAGTGATGTCATTTTACAAGAGATACTTAGTAGCTTTAGCTGTTTGTGCTTCACTTCATAAGCTTTGGAAAACAAAAAGAATGAGTGGGCAGAGAGCTTTTAAAAGAGGCTTCACAAGTAGAGTCTATTTGGAGATGCTTATTCACTCTAAAATTATCAGAAGGCTGTTGCAAGGAGCCTTGAATCATCTGGCTACTCACTTGAGACCTCAGGCAGAACAACAAAATGAGCATCTACATACCAGATGGGCTGATTAACAACTTTAAAAAAAAAAAGACAGACAACAACATGAACTGGACTCCTTGGCAGGTTTTGAATAAACATACACAAATTTATTGGTTGATAACATGATAGATAGACAAGGCAAGGATATGTATAATTTTATAACATGCAGAGAATAATATGCACAGAGAAATCAGAGAGAGCAGCTGAAGGAAGTCCCTGGTTGGGGGGGAGGGAGGGATGGAAGAGGGGTGGGGGAGAAAGGGGGAATAATGTACGTGATTATATGGTTTGATAATTTGTTATGTTGGAATTGCTTAATAAAAATATTTTTTTAAAAAAGAAAAAAGACAGGGGGCATAACAGAATCTGCCTTTGAGATTGCTGTGGGATCTTGGAGGTCATTTGGCCCATCCCACAGTTCAATGCAACACCTGCATTTCAGTATAGCTTCCCTGATAGGGAGCTTCCAACCTTTGTATCTCTCTCTCTGCTTCTAAACATGCTGTGGACAAGGGGGGGGACTCTTCCCCCTCCATGGACATGTCAGGGAATGGTCTGAAGACAAGGACTGGGCAATGCATTCTATGGCAGACCAGCTTCTCTCTGATGGAGAGATGGAGGGGGAAGAGTGCCCCCCCTTGTCCACAGTGTGTTCAGAAGCAGAGAGAGAGAGAGACAGAAGCTGAGCAGCTTAGAGAGGAGTTACCCAGCTACGAGATCATGACAAGGGAACCAGAAGGAAGGGGACAGCTAGTTGAGACGTCACTTGAGAGTAGGGGGTCCCCCTCACCATGGACTTGGCGGTCTGAACGTATCAGAGAGCAAAGGAGTTGGGGGAGGAAGGAACTTCCCATCGGAATGTAAAATGCTGCGGAAGTCGGAAGGAGGATTTAGAGCAGCCAACTGCCCTCCTTGCGGAGAGCTGTGTATTTGTACTTGAAACATGACGCTGTAATAAAAGGACTATAAATATATCAACTGCTTCTTAATTCTTATCTGTGAAGTTGGAAGGGGGAGGAGGACTCTCCACGCCTGACAGGACATAACAGCTTTCACACATAGGACCAAACAATGATAACAGAGCTCCCCACTTGAAGTTTTATAAATTTATATAATATAATAACACAAATAGAAATAATTAAGAATGCAACTACTGTAAGAGATTACTATTTTAACTGGAATGTAACTGAAATTAATAAGACTATGGAACACAGAAATGTAAGATCGGGAATGCATCAAAGCCACCACACGGGGAGCCACTTTAACTAAAGTGTATTAATTGGGAATTAATTGGTATTGCTATAATTGGTCTATTATTGGGAAAATACTGGAAAACTAATACACAATTTATTTGGTCAAAAAAAGCAAGTAATGTGGGAAACGGTAGAGCCCCTAATATAAATTTTGATCAAGTTTATAGGACTTTGTTTTCAACAGCTTATTTTATCAGTATTTTTAATGAATATTTATGTATTTTTATCTGACCCATAAATCTTGTCAAATAAAAATATAATTAAATGCACACACAAAAACATGTAAGCACACATGCACACACGTACAGTAGACTCGAGGCAAGATCAGGCACTACTAGGATGTTAGTTTTTCATGCATTACTCGATTCTCAAAGTCCAATTGAACACCAAGACAAGGAGGAAATGAATGAGAGCACAGCAGGCACTTTTAAAAAGTACTCTTATCACAATACATTTCAAGTGACTGCTTTTGCTTAATTAATTCATCTCAAAGACTACTTTTCTGATGATTGTCTGCTGAGGTCACCCACTTGCTCAGAGGAAAGATTATTCACACTCAGGAACTGAATCTGACTGGCCTGCAAAAGAAAAAAAGCCTTTGATTACTTAGAAAAATGCCTTCCTGTTTCTTTACAAAGGAAGGCAGGGAGAAGAAGAGGAAGCTACTGTGGGTGGGTGGGATGGTGGGAGGAAACTTGTGTTTTGGCCTGAGAAGTGGGAAAGAAAAAGAAAAAAAAAGAAAAAGAAAAAGAAAAAGAAAGTCCTATGAAATTAAGGATCTGTTTGGTACACATCACAAAACTGTCCATTTATTTTCTTTCTGTTCTTTCAGTTTCTCATTTTTCAAGTCTTAAATTCAGTTCACATTTCTGCAGCAATTTGTGTTTAAAAATAATGAATCAGCATTTAAGATTAAACAATGCTGATTGTAATAATTACAATTTGGAACGAAAATCTCTGCCTTCTTACATTCCTACTCCTTAGCTATTGAAGAAATCCAAGCCTCCCCTGGAGACTAATCAGTGAAAGACCCACCAACCCCAATTTTTTTTTAATTTTAATTTTTAAAAATTAATTTTTTAATTTTTTAAACAATTGTTTAATGTTTTAATGTTGTATCTTGTTTTTAAGTTGTATTCATTCAACTCGTTTTTATTATTGGTTGTTAGCCACCCGGAGCCCAGCCTTGGCTGGGGAGGGCGGGGTATAAATATATTATTATTATTGTCAGGGCTGCCTCAGGTCAAAAGACCAACGCCAAGTTCTTCTTATATACAAAAGTGTTTATTGGAGTTCATTGTTTGCTTCACATCCGAGGCGCGCAGCCCCACGTCTGTTACGCTTAGACCGTTGAAGTCCCCTCTGAGTCAGTCCCTCCCCTGCACCAGTTTAAGAGGCTTGCGCTCCTCCACCTCTTCCTCTCTTTCCTTTTCCACAGGGTCTTCCTGCCCGCTGGGGTTTCGCCCCTCCTGGATTCCCCTGACGCGGAATCCCCAGATTGCTCTTCCCCCCTCCTGTGGGCTTTGGAACCTGGCTCCTCCTCCGGGCTCCCTGTACTTCCGCGCGCCTCCACATTTGAACTTGGCGCGCACGCCCAACCTCTAACCTTCCTTTTGACAGTTACACTACTCCCTTCACTACTCCCCTCCCCTTCCGGGAGGGTGGCTTGCTCCGACCTCCCTCCCTTCTCTGCTGCCGGAGCTGCTTCCCCTGATACACTGGAACCTCCACCCCCTTCGCTGCACTCTGGCGGGGAGGCTGGTCCTGACGCCCAGCTGCCACTTTGGGATCCCCCGCTGGCCCCCTGCTCCTGACACGTCCCCCCTAGGGCTCCCCTGGCCTTGACCACCGGCGCCCCCTTCTGGGAATCCTCTGATTCGCTGGAAAGACTCATGGAATCTCTTGAGTCATTGTCATCCTCTTCCTCGCTGTCCTGGGATTCATCCCCATCGCTCTCCATCTCCTGTCTACCCTGTGCCTCTGTCCCTGAACCCCTGACATCTATTATTATTATTATTATTATTATTATTATTATTATTATTATCATCATCATCATTATTATTATTTCTTCACCCATAAATAGTGTGAAGAATGTTTGGAGGCCCTGTCCAATCAGCCAGTGACATCCCTAGGAACTATCGCCCCATCAGCTTATTATCCATCCCGGGGAAAATATTTGCCGCTGTTTTACTGAAGGAACTTCTCTCATGGATCCAGGAGAGGAACATTCTACCGCTAGAACAGATTGGTTTCCGAAAGTCAGCGTCAACCATGGACCACTGTCTAACTCTCTATCACCTTGCCAGTAAATACACTGCTCCAAGGCAAGGCCACCTATTTGCCGCTTTCATGGACCTGGAGGCCGCCTTTGATTCCATTCCTAGGCAGAGATTATGGTCCAAACTTGCCCATCTGGGAATTGATCCGCACCTCCTCTCCCTAATTATCTCCCTTTATTCAAACACCACAGCTCGCGTCCGAACTGGTCCTAACGGCTCCCTCACTACTCCATTTCCAACGGCCAAGGGCGTCCGACAAGGTTGTCTCTTGGCCCCTTTACTGTTTAATCTCTATCTTCATGATGCAATTTCCACTTTGAAGCTAGCATCTAAGTATCCTCCTCACTTAGCAGGCCACCCCGTTGCTTCCCTTTTCTATGCTGATGATGCCGTCATCTTATCCAGAACAGCTGCGGACCTAGCAAATGCAGTTAATGCATTTATCGCCTATTGTAAGGCGGAAGCTCTTAATATTAATTATAAAAAATCGAAAGTCCTCCACTTCACTCGTTCCCGCAAACTCAAGTTGGAGCCGCTTAAGATCACAGGTGGCTACTTAGAAAAGGTAAAAGCCTTTAAATATCTAGGCTTAATATTCACTTATAATCTCTCCTGGACCACCCATCTACAATCTGCCTTTCTCGCTGCAACCACGACCTCTAACGCCATTGTCCGATTTTACCACCAGAAGGGCGGCAAACACCTTCCAGCAGCAATTCAAATATTTAATGCCAAAGTTGTCCCTAAATTATTATATGGATGCGAAGTATGGACTACAGCAATATCAGGTAACTTGGATCGCCCACTTCATATGTTTCTGAGATCTCTTTCCGGCGTCCCGAGATGTGTCTCAGGTGCAGCCCTACGACTCGAGTTTGCCCAGCCTTCAATTGTTAGACGAGCATGGAGTCGAGCCATTTCCTACACCTTCCACCTATTAGCATCGGATGCTCGAATTAGAGGTGGCTTTTCCAATCTGATCCTAAGAGATATTCATAATTCCCCTTGGAAAACTACAATTAACCTCAAATTCCGCTCTCTTCTCAATTTGAATTGTAAAACTGTTCTTAACTTAGAGTGTATCAGCCCGGTGGCCCTACCCCCAATTAAAAAGAAACTACAGCAACTTGACTTCTCTAACACAGCTTCTTGTGCAAGAGGACCGTGTTCAGGCCTAGCCCTAGCTATTCCACCCCCTGAAGGGATCCCTCTATACTGCTTCACAATTTCTTCAGAGGCTAAGCGAAGGGCCTTTACCTGTGCCCGTCTCAACTGTTTTCCTACAGCAGTTCTGTCGGGTCATTATTCCAGAGTTCCCATCGCAAACAGAACATGCTCCTGTAATGACACGGCCCTGGAGACTATGGAACATGTAATGCTCTTCTGTCCCAACTGGACAGATGAAAGATCTCGGTTTTTAACTCCCCTCGTGAATAAGTTCCATCTCCCAATCCAGCCTTGGATAGTGTCCCTCTTTTTGCAGGATTCTGATTGTTGGATTACCGAGATGACAGCTAACTTCCTGCTTAGTGTGATGAAGAGGAAAGCGGCACTAACTTCTTCCTTAACACCACAGTTGCAGTCGATACGCCGCACAACCGAACGAAGTTCCAAGTAGCCTTATTGTACAAGGACAATCGAGTTAGGACTAATCTGAGGAGCTGAAGGACCCTTCAACGGTCCTCCTCCAGCCTCAGCAGTTTTTGTTTTTTTTTTCTCTTTCTTTAAGTATTCGTCCAGGACGATATCTACCTCTACCTCCCCACCCCCATTTTATGTTGTTATTTCAATGTATATCATGCTATGGCCACTCGGCTAATGCAATAAATATTTTTTTAAAAAAAATGTATAGTTTTCTCATATGGGCATATTGACTAGCATATATTTTTTTCAGCTTTAAGGAAATGCCAATGAACTGGACGTAAAAATCTCTCCACTCAACATACCTCTCTGCACTTCTAGAAAATGTTTGGGGGGAACTGAATACAAACAGACGCCAGGGCACATACCCTGGAGTGTTTCTTCCTCTCTCATCAACCATCATTAAGCAATGCTTAGATGTAAGTAATGAAACAAGTATTTTCTTTAAAAATAATAATAGCGCCTGTGTGTGGATCCTTAAAACCTGTCATTCATGAGTCACATTTGGCCTGGCACCTATGGGAAAAGATTATATATAAACAAAAGGATGTTCCCAAAGTTCACCTGGGTGCATGATCGGCACGCAACCAGTGGCAATTATCACCAGCTTTGCTATACTGTGCTGCTGCACATAGAACATTCATTGCATTTCTTTGGTCTTGGAAGGAATACACACATTCTTTAAAGTACAAAACAATAACACCAAGAACAAGATGTTCTGAAATAGCCATGGACGGCGGCTGGAAGGAAGAGTCGCCTCCTCAACTTCCCCAGGCTCACTTTTTGAGGCCTGCAGAATGAGAACATCTGGAGGGTCACTGGTTGCTGGCCCCCAGATCTGAGAACTTCATCAGTTACCATAACCTTTTTTTTTTTAAAAAAAAAAGCATATTGTTTTATTGTGTTTTGCCCTTTATTGTCAACTACCTGTTAACTGATGGGACGCAGGTGGCGCTGTGGGTTAAACCACAGAACCTAGGACTTGCTGATCAGAAGGTCGGCGGTTTGAATCCCCGCGACGGAGTGAGCTCCCGTTGTCTGTCCCTGCTCCTGCCAACCTAGCAGTTCGAAAGCACGTCAAAGTGCAAGTAGATAAATAGGTACCGCTCCGGCGGGAAGGTAAACAGCATTTCCGTGCGCTGCTCTGGCTTGCCAGAAGCGGCTTAGTCATGCTGGCCACATGACCTGGAAGCTGAATGCCGGCTCCCTCAGCCAATAAAGCGAGATGAGTACCGCAACCCCAGAGTCGGCCACGACTGGACCTAATGGTCAGGGGTCCTTTTCCTTTACCTTTACCTGTTAACTGAGGCCTGTTGCTGGGCAGAAAGGCAGCATACAAATACCTTAATGGCATATGGTTGGATTCAGACTTACCCTTCCACGAAACAGAAGGGATCCATTCACGGAAGGGACTAAAATCCAATGGAGGCTTTTACAAGAGGAGTAGAAGTTTCTGTAGCCCCCATCACTACCTCCCACACTGCTCCAGAGTGTCTGAAACTGACTAGAGCAGGGATGGGGGATCCAAAGGGTCACATTCCCTCATGGACAACCTTCTGAACCACCCTGAGATCTACAGATGGGTGTTAAGATCTACAGGTGGTGTTAAGTTGTGGGTGAACATATCAGACGACACAGCGATTCTTCAAACAGCTCTTGTTTATTCACAGGCCAGAACAGAACTCTACTGAAGGGTTCAGTCCGCCTGCTTATATAGAGCTCTAGTACAACGTAACTGTAACAATTTACTAAAACTATCCAATCACTGAACATCCCTTTTGATCCCTTATTTGCATAACTATCTACAGTATCCCCCTGCTGGCCCAGGGTGAGAACTTCAGTACATAACAGGTGGTATACAAATTTAATAAATAAAATAATAATTATTATTATGGGGCCCAAGGCAATAGTGGATGGAGTGGATGTGACCACTATCTTTGTATAATAGGCTATATCCTACTACGTGCACAACCCTCCCTTCATCCTCCACCCCAACATCTGAGATGAATTACCACAGTCCAAGCAGACATTCCAGTCACGTTTGAGGAGGGCACAGATTAGGGGCACTGAAAGGGGGCGGCCTAGGGAGAGGTTTGATGACTGGAGGGCCAAATTTGACTCCTGCTCTATAGCATATTTTGTGAGGTGCAGAGGGGGGCAAAAATTGCTTCCTCTCCTTTCTGGGACTGGAGCACCTTGTGAGTGAGTTCTGGAATTCTAGATTCAGGCTCCGTTAAATAAAATCCACACCAGGGATTTATTGCTGCTTTTCCTTGGTTGGGAAGCCGTGAGCTGTATGTCCTTCCTCTAAGGAGGTCGGGTGATGAATCTAGTTCTTCTGTCCACATGTTTTATCCTCAGAACAACCCAATGAAGTAGCTTGGGCTGAGACATATAACTGGCCCAAGATCACCCAATGAGCTTCATCAGTGAAGCTCCCGGCTGCATATGTCAAAACCATCTTGAATGCCCTGTAATCAATAAAATGCTTGTGAACACGGAATGTTCTAAAGCAGGTTCATTCCAGAAACAAACAACCAAGAGGCTACGTTAAATAAACACATTACAAATATGATCAGCCTGGTGGCAAATTGCTTTCCAAAACTGAATGACACAATTGTAAAGTATGTGTCAGAGCTGCTTCCAGATCCTAGCTCACAGAGGATCACGCTAGCCAGCGATCATTAAATAAAAGTCTTTATTGAGTTACAGTTTCCATTCTCAAGCTGCTGCGTGCAACTCTACGTCTCATGGTTAGATCGGCGAAGCTCCATCTGAGTCTCCGCCCCTTGTACACCAACTTAATATCCTAGCCTTGCTCCACCTTTTCCGCCTGACTGTTCTTCTCTGGGTCCCTCTGCCCCCCGGGGTCTCTTCCTTCCGGGATTCCTCTGACGCTGACGCTGACCCCCCTGACTCTTCTCCCTCCTTTCGGCGGGCTTTAGGACCTGGCTCCCTTTCCGGGCTGCCTACTGCGCCACCTTCCTGTGCATTTGAACTTGGCACGCGCGCCCAACCTTCCACCTTCCGTCTGACCGTTTCTTCGCTCCCCGATGGAGGTGTGGCCACTCCTGACTCGTGCCCTCCCCCCTGTTGTGAGCTGCCAGCGCTTGATCCCTGGCGCCCTTCCTCTTCCCTGCTCTCTGGCGGTGACGCTGGTCCTGATTTCCAACTGCTCCCCTCTGAGTCCCCTCTGGCTCTATCTTCCTGGGGTGTCCCCCTAGGCTCCCCCCTTGCCCTGGCCACTGGTGCTCCTTTCTGTGAATCTTCTGATTCACTGGAAAGACTCGGAGATCTCGGGTCGTCGTCATCACTCATCTTTTCTTCTGCCTCCTCTCCCTCGCTCTCTGTTTCCTCCCTTGCCCTTGCCTCTGCTCCTGAACCCCTGACATCCATCCCCCCCTCGAAGCCCCCTCTTCCCCCCTCCCCTCCTTCCGGTGCGGGATCTGGGTGCTGCCGTGTCAGGGGGACGAATGTCGGATACAGTTCGCTTCCCGTGGCGGGCCGCCATCCGAAGTCTTCCGGTTCTTCCTCCCTGCTCTCGTTGACGACGGTCACCTCCGCTTCCATCTCTGTGCCGCCGTGCTCGAAACCCGGGTCGTCCCCGAAAACGTCCATGTCCGTCTCTCCTTCGTTGCCTTCTGGAGACGTTGCTCGTCCTGGACCCTCCAGCCACCTTCTGCGGAACTGCTCCTCTGGTCGATCATCCCACCAATATGAGGGTTCTGAAGCAGATCCCGAGGGTGACCCCTCTGGGGAACGGGCGTCTCGTGTCGGTTCCTCGTCCGAGTCGAACCCCCGGAACGTGCTGGCTGAAAGCGTGGGCGTGAAAAGCCAGTCGTCGAAAAAGTCTGCTGGCATTGGCCTATGTGGGAAGAGGGCATGAAACTCTTCTTTGAGCAGAGGTTCGTCTAAAGCGTAGCCCGGCACCCAGCTGTTGGCACTGGCCGGGGTGCCCTCCTTGGCGAGAAGGTATTCTACCCCCTCTTCCCCCCATCTGGAGTCCAAAATCTCCGTGACTTCGTTGATGCGCTCCTCCTGTGCCACTCCCCCTTGCCCGGTTCTCTCTCGGAGCGGACCCGGTGCCGTTCCTGGTTCCTGAAACCTGTGAGGTGCCTTGTAGGGAGTGAGCACCGATCTGTGGAACACCGGATGCATTCTGGAACCCTCCGGAAGAGCCAGCCTGAAAGCCACCGGGTTGACCTGTTCGTCGACTTGGTAGGGCCCCAGTTGTTTATGCCCTAGTTTCTTCTTCGCCAACGACCTGGCCGGCACTGCGTGGGCTGCTAACCAGACCCAGTCTCCCACATGGATCTCTTCGCCAACCCTTCTGTGTTTGTCCGCTTGTACCTTGTATGCGTGTTTAGCCAGCTCCAGGTGCCGCCGCAGCTGATCGTGGACCTCCTGCAACTCCGACGCGAACGCATCTGCTGTCTGCGGCTCCCCCTCCCCCATTCTTTCCAGTCTCGGGAAGGTTCTAGGGTGCCTCCCGTTGTTGGCGAAGAACGGCGTGACCCCCGTGGACACGTGCTTCGTGTTGTTGTAGGCGAACTCGGCGAGAGGCAGGTAATCCACCCACGTCGCAGGCTGTTGATTCGCATAACATCTCAGGTACTGCTGCATGATGGCATTGACCCGCTCCGCTTGCCCGTTGGTCTGCGGGTGTCTAGCCGACGCCAGGTTGATCTTGACGTTCAGGAAGCCCATCAGCCTCTGCCAGAAGTTTGAGATGAACTGTCGCCCTCGGTCGGACAGAATAGACCGCGGCAGACCGTGAACCTTGAACACGTGGTCTATGAACAGTTTGGCGGTTTGTTCCGCCGTGGCCACCTTCGCACACGGAATGAAATGTGCCATCTTGGAGAACAAATCCACCACCACCAGCACAGCCGTCTTGCCCCTCGAGCTGGGCAGATCCGTGACAAAGTCCAGGGCCACTCTCTCCCATGGCTCGAACGGAGTTTGCAGCGGTTCCAGCAGTCCGGCCGGCGGTCTGTGCACTGGTTTGGACCTCTGGCAGGTGTCACACCTCGCCACGTAGTCCGCGACTTCCCCTCTCATTCCGGGCCACCAGAAGTCTCTGGCTACTAATTCCACCGTCTTCTCCTTGCCAAAGTGCCCGGCAGTGGGCGCGTCGTGCAGCTGCTGCAGTACCTTGGCGCGAAGTTCGTCTCCCGGCACGTAGATGGCCCCTTTACGGATGAGCAAACCATCTCGCAGCTGGAACTCGTCGGTCGCTGCCGTGCCCCTGTGCACCTCTGCCATCTTTGCTTGCGCGAAGGAGTCATCCTGCAACGCTCGTCGCACCGCATCCAGGTCAACTGTTGCCGCCGCGCACGCCCACACTGTCGGTGCGAAGATGTGCATGGCGGCCGCTGGCGTTGCCTCCTCCAGATACTGTGGCTTACGGGAGAGAGCATCCGCCATGATGTTGGTGTCCCCCGGGACATACTCTATTCGGAAGTCGAAATTCGCAAAGAACTCAGCCCAACGTATCTGCCTCTGGTTCAGGAACTGTGCCGTGCGCCAGTGCTCTAGATTCTTGTGGTCCGTGCAGACCTGCACCGTGTGCTTGGCGCCGATCAGGAAGTGCCTCCACGCTTTGAACGCTGCATGAATGGCCAGCAACTCCCTGTCCCAGATGGTGTAGTTCTGTTCGGACTTGCTGAGCTTCCTTGAGTAAAACGCTCCCGGCCTCCAAACCCCCTGCGGGTCTTTCTGCAGCAGGACTGCTCCCACGGCTCTGTCCGAAGCGTCTGTCTCCACCCTCATCGGCCTGCTGGGGTTGACATGAAGCAGCTGCTCTTCCGACGCGAAGAGACGCTTGAGTGCCTGAAAGGACTGCTCCGCCTGCTCTGTCCAGATGAACTTCTTTTTCTTGGAGCTGAGCGTGTCCGTGATGGCCGCTGTCTGCATCGCAAAGCCTTTGATAAACTTGCGATAGAAGTTCGCGAAGCCGACAAACCGTTGGACCTCCTTCCGGTTGCGTGGGCTTTTCCAATCCAACACTGCTCGGACCTTGGCGCTGTCCATGGCGAGCCCTTTATCAGACAACTTGTAGCCCAGGAAATCCACCTCGGTCACGTCGAATTGGCACTTCTCCAGCTTGGCGTAAAGCCTATGTTGCTGTAGCCTGCTCAGCACTTCCTTGACGTGTCTGTCATGCTCCTGCTGCGATTCCGAAAAGATCAGGATGTCAACCAAGAAACAGACGCACGTCTTGTAGAGGAGCCCCGCCAACACGTGATGCATGAAAGCTTGAAAAACGTGGGAGCCATTTTGCAATCCAAAAGGCATAACTCTATATTCGTAGGTGCCCAGGGGCGTGAACATGGCTGTCTTCCACTCATCTCCCTCCCGCATGCGAATGAGGTTGTATGCCCCTCGCAGGTCCAACTTGGTGAACACTCTGCCCTTCCGTACCTTTGCGAGGAGGTCGTCGATTTGGGGCATGGGGAAGTCCGATGGCTTGGTCACACTGTTCAAGATGCGAAAGTCCACTACAAGTCTTTTTTGGGGCGTGTCCCGCTTCTTAACAAAGAATACCGGACTGCCCCCCGCTGCCTTGGACTCTCGGATGAAACCGCGCTCCAAATTATGATCTATGAACTCTTTGAGTTCCTGCAGTTCGTCCTCAGACATGGAATACAGCTTCCCTTTGGGTAGCGCCGCCCCCGGCAGCAGGTCAATTTTGCAGTCATATGGTCTGTGGGGGGGTAGCCTGTCTGCCTCTTTCTCGCAGAAAACCTCCAAAAATTCTGCGTACTTGTGGGGGACCGCTTGCAGCGTGCCTAGCTGCAGCTGTGACTCCTCTTCCCCTCCTTCCTGCCTGGGCACGATGCAGTGTTCAGCGCAAAAGGAAGAGCCGAAGGTCAGCTGCCTCTGGTACCAAGCCAGCGTCGGGCTGTGCTTGTCCAGCCAACTCATGCCCAATACAATGGGCGTGTCCGATAGTTGAGTGACATTGAAGCTGATGATTTCCCTGTGATTCCCAAGTCGCATCACCATTGGTGGCGTCTGCTTCACCACTTGCCCCCCTAGCAGCTCCCTGCCATCCACCGTGACAACCTGCAGGGGCAGCGTGGCAGGCAGCAACTGTATAGCGTGCCGGTCGACAAAGTCCTGTCCTATAAAGTCCGCATTGCTTCCGGAGTCAATGGTGATTGGCACGTCCATGGTGATTCCATTGGGCAGCTGGAGCGACGCGGTGAGCTTCACTACCGGTTTGGGCGGGAGGGGGTCCATGGGCTGTAAAATCTCTGGGGACTGCTTCACTGACACGTCTGGTTGGGCCCCAGTGCCTCTTCCTCCAACCAGACTCCTTCGTTTCCCTGCTGTGGTTGTCCTTGCTGCGTTGCTGCAGTTACCATTGCTGAGGCTGCAGTGTGCTTGTGGAGCCTCTGGGGACACTCTTTCGCCATATGCTGTGGATCATCGCAGATGTAACACTTCCTGTTCCCTCTAGGAGGCTTCGCTTTCACTGCTGCCGGTGCTAGGGCTCTGGCTGCTGACTGAGCCCTTGCACCTCCAACCTCCATAGGTTCCGCTCCTCCTCCTGGCGGAGGCGTGGATTGCGCACGCGCTGCTTCTCTGGGAAGGAAGGAGGAGCCCCTGGCTGGTTCGCGCCCTCCACGCCCTTCGTCCCTGCTCCACGGACGTCCTTCCAGCCGCACCCCCACCGCCAGCGCCCTCTGAACGATCTCCTGCGTGGTCCGGGGTCTCTCCCCCCTCGCAATTTCATCTTTAACCGAGCCGTGCAATCCCTCCCAAAACAGGTCTCTTACAGGAGCCGAATCTCTGTCCCATTCCAGGGCACTGACCAAAGCGAAAAAGCGGGCATGGTACTGCCTTACGCTGGCCCTCCCTTGCTTCAGTCCATGTATCTCCTGCCGAGCAAGATCCACGTCAATGCTTGATAAAAAGCACCCATCCATCGCTTTAATAAAGGCATCCGCATTTTGGAGCGCCGGATCATTATCTCTCCACAAATTGCGCAGCCATGCTTTAGCATCTCCATGCAAATGGGACATGATGAATCCCACCTTCTCTTGCTCATCTCTAAAGTCTTTGTTCAGCAGTTGCAGTGCACACATTACATCTGCTCTAAAGTTGGGGTACTGTTGCAAATTCCCATCGAAGTGAGAGACCAGACCGCCTGTTCGTCTCCCCAACCCAATCCCCTCCGGTTTGGGTGTCAGTTGCCCTTGCTTCGTAAGCACTTCCAACCTGACCTGGAGATCCCTGTAGGCGGCAGCTGCGTCCTCCTCTCTCTTCCTGGATGCAAGAGCCTCGGCATTCAGTCGTGTCACTGCTTCTCTGAGTTCCACTATCTGCTGTTCGGCCGTCATGTTGTCTGCCGTTCGTGAGCTCGCTAGTAGGCACCCGCTTTCTCTCCTCTCCGCGAGGACGTAGATGCCCACAATCAAGGGATGGAGCTTACTGTCAGAGCTGCTTCCAGATCCTAGCTCACAGAGGATCACGCTAGCCAGCGATCATTAAATAAAAGTCTTTATTGAGTTACAGTTTCCATTCTCAAGCTGCTGCGTGCAACTCTACGTCTCATGGTTAGATCGGCGAAGCTCCATCTGAGTCTCCGCCCCTTGTACACCAACTTAATATCCTAGCCTTGCTCCACCTTTTCCGCCTGACTGTTCTTCTCTGGGTCCCTCTGCCCCCCGGGGTCTCTTCCTTCCGGGATTCCTCTGACGCTGACGCTGACCCCCCCTGACTCTTCTCCCTCCTTTCGGCGGGCTTTAGGACCTGGCTCCCTTTCCGGGCTGCCTACTGCGCCACCTTCCTGTGCATTTGAACTTGGCACGCGCGCCCAACCTTCCACCTTCCGTCTGACCGTTTCTTCGCTCCCCGATGGAGGTGTGGCCACTCCTGACTCGTGCCCTCCCCCCTGTTGTGAGCTGCCAGCGCTTGATCCCTGGCGCCCTTCCTCTTCCCTGCTCTCTGGCGGTGACGCTGGTCCTGATTTCCAACTGCTCCCCTCTGAGTCCCCTCTGGCTCTATCTTCCTGGGGTGTCCCCCTAGGCTCCCCCCTTGCCCTGGCCACTGGTGCTCCTTTCTGTGAATCTTCTGATTCACTGGAAAGACTCGGAGATCTCGGGTCGTCGTCATCACTCATCTTTTCTTCTGCCTCCTCTCCCTCGCTCTCTGTTTCCTCCCTTGCCCTTGCCTCTGCTCCTGAACCCCTGACAGTATGATTCTTAAAGGCTTTTTAAAATGTGAAGGCATTGAACACAAGAGAAACTACTGTATAATAGATTTGTCTGACTTTTTAAAAAACAGCCATCAGTCAGTGCCTTACAAAAGTCTCTCTATGCATGCACAGGGCAGAGCCACATAACCACTCCTAGCCCTAAAGCCCCACCATAGCAGAATAATTATAATAAA
Organism: Podarcis pityusensis; assembly: GCF_964106645.2. Classification (NCBI taxonomy): domain Eukaryota; kingdom Metazoa; phylum Chordata; class Lepidosauria; order Squamata; family Lacertidae; genus Podarcis; species Podarcis pityusensis. The sequence continues at coordinate 42,370,678 of NC_138040.1, forward strand.
TAATAAAATTGTATTTATATCCCGCCCTTCCTGGTTTAGAAAACTGGGCTCAGGGCGGCTAACAACAAATTTAAAACACTTAGTGTTTTAAAAAACAGTATAAAATACAGTATAAAACGTGAATAACAATAAATTCAGAATTAAAAAATCAATTTAGGGGGAAAATCCATCCAATAAACATTAGATGATCACCAGGGCTAGCTGGCTAAATTAGTCCTACTTGGGCCAGCGAGGAGACCAGGGGAGAATTAGCTGTGGGATCCCAGAGCTGGCAATCTTAATAAAAGGGGGGGGGAGGAAGGGGAATAAAAGATCAGGCTAAGTTCAAATGGAAAGCCAGGTGGAATAGCTCTGTCTTACAGGCCCTGCGGAAGGAGGTTAAATCCTGCAGGGCCCTGGTCTCATGGGACAGAGCATTCCACCAGGTCGAAGCCATCACTGAAAAGGCCCTGGCGATAGTGAAGGATAATCTAGCTTCCTTGGGGCCCAGGACCTCTAAACTATGATTATTCATGGACCTTAAGGTCCTCTGCAGGGCAGACCAGGAGAGGCGGTCCCGCAAATACGAATGAACATGATAGGTTCCACTGACCCTTGCATTGTTCCAGTGCAAAGCCATTTATAGCAGGGCTGGGGAGCCTATGGCTCTCCAAATGTTGCTTGACCACAGCTCTCACCATCCCTGGTGCCGGCTGTGGCTCATGGGAGTTGAAGCCCAAGAGCATCATGGGAACTCCAGGTTCTTTAGTCCTGCAGTGGCACATTGCAGAAGATCATTGGTGTTGGGCAAGCTGTCCTTTTAAGGAACTTTGTCTACCATTACTGTTCATTGTCTCACAAGCTTCTGAGGAACTTGCAAGAACACAGATGGAAAACCACATTGAAGGTCAAAGGCAAGAATTCTGAATCGCATACAGAAACGTATAGATAGCTAAGCTGAGAACCCAGTATGAGAAAGGATTCTTTAAACGGAGGGATAGAGGAAATGGCAATAGAAGATTTAGAACAATAAATAAACGAAGAGATTGTGTGAAAAAGATATGTTTATCTTTTTCAATGATACACCAAATGTTCCACTTAAGACACCCCATTTGAAGGCAGATTCCCCCCACCGCCACCACTACTCTCTTCCTGGCATATCCTTTGTTCTCTTCACTTTCATCATCACTGTGGTTTCCTTATCTGTGTCGTCAGCCATTAAAGAAAGCTCTACTTGTCATACTTGATCAAAGTATGACAGCAACCCTCTCAACAAACCCAAGCTCCAAGATTAAAAGTTCCCCTGCAAGATTTTAAATCCTGAAGTGAATTCAGAGGCATTGGTGAAACTAAGCTTCTAGATGGCTCAAATGCACAAGCCCTGCCAACCTGAGCTTTGCTCCTTTGCCAGGAAAGCAAAACAGAAGCTATATCCTTGTCTCCCTGGTCCCAATCTGACACCAGTAAATTAACTGCATCATACTGGCACACTGCAGTAGCACTGCCCTTTGGAGCCAGGTAAGGAACTGTTGCAATTTAATAAATAAATCATGCTGCGTTAGAAGGAATAACTTTCTTTACCGGAGGTCTGTTCTTAACCCGAAACCGTTCTTAACATTAGCTTTCGCTAACGGGGCCTCCCGCTGCTGCCGCGCCACATCCCGGAGCAACTAGGGGCATCTACTTCTGGGTTAGTGGAGCATTCGCAAGGAGGATGGTATGTAACCTGAGGTTCCACTGTGTGTACAGAACACCGCACCAGAAGGAAAGAGAGACAGAGAGTGAAACTCAGGCGCCTTTTGACCTCTTATTATAGTCAGCATGACCTTGACAGAAAGAGATAAGAAAACCAGTTTAAACCAGCTGTTTAGCTTCTCTGAAGGAATAAACCAAACATCAGGAACCTTCTGCTTGTTTCTAGGCAGAATAGAAGCTTGCTACCAGCTTGTATCACACAGAGAATCTTCCAGAACCCTGTTGAATTAACTAGAATAGAAAAGATCTCTACACTTTAAAACAATGCTTTCTGTAACCCCCCCCCCAAAAAAATGCACAAAATGCAAACTGACATCAGAAACTTCAGATGGTACAGAATTTGTTGGCCAAGTCGTAGGTTTGATCATATTACAGTGATCTTGATCCAACTGCACTGGCTACCAATAAGACGTACCAGACCACAAGACGCACCTAGTTTTTAGAGGAGGAAAGCAAGAAAAAACATATTCTGAATCTCAGAAGCCAGAACAGCAAGAGGGATCGCTGTGCAGTGAAAGCAGCAATCCCTCTTGCTGTTCTGGCTTCTGGGAAAGCTGTGCAGCCTGCATTCGCTCCACACATTTCCCCTTACTTTTTAGGAGGGAAAAAGTGAGTCTTATAGAGCAAAAAATACGGTAGTTTCCAGGCCCAATTCAGAGTACTGGTTTTCAACAATAAAGCCCCAAATGGCTCAGGACCGCAATACCTCAAGGACCGCCTCTCCCCACATAAACCAACCTGGGCCCTGAGATCATCCTCTGAGGCCCTTCTTTGCGTGCCTGCCCCATGAGAGGTCCAGAGGACGGCAGCACAAGAAAGGTTGTTTTCATCACTGGCTCCCTGTTTGTGAAATGCTCTCCCCAGGGAGGTTCACCTGGTGCCTTCATTAGGCAAAAACATTCCTCTTCAACCAGGCCTTGGGCTGATTAACATCTCATACCCCTTTAAATGTGTTTGGGGGAGGGGGAGGGGTGGGGGGAGGTGGGGAGGTTTATTAGTTTGTGTTTTTGTTCATGTTTTTACCATGCATTTTGTGTTTTTGTATTGTACTTTATGTTGTGAACCACCCTTAGATCTATGGATGAAGGACAGTATCCAAATTTAATAAATGAAATTAAAATATATATCATTACTAATTCTATTGGAGTTTAATTAGTTTACAACTACACTGATACCTCAGTTTAAGAACTTAATTCGTTCTGGAGGTCCGTTCTTAACCTGAAACTGTTCTTAACCTGAAGCACCACTTTAGCTAATGGGGCCTCCTGCTGCCGCCGGAGAACGATTTCTGTTCTCATCCTGAAGCAAAGTTCTTAACTTGAGATACTATTTCTGGGATAGCGGAGTCTGTAACCTGAAGCGTATGTAACCTGAAGCGTCTGTAACCCGAGGTACCACTGTATTATCTTTTATATGTTTTTAACCATCTGTGGTTTTTTTATCTGTGTTTGTCTTTATTTTTGTGAGCTACCTTGAGTCTGGGTTCTGGAGGGAAAGCGGAATGATAACTATAACAATAATATTGTTTCAGAAAATGTGAATTTGTAAAGTTTGCTTTTAAATGTGAACTGAATTTAATGTGAACCCCGAGAGGTAAGTGGGTTTTGGTTTGCAGCCTGAGTCAACTTTCTGTTTCTTAACTAAAAAGCCCCAAATGTGTTTGCCTTGCCTCAAACTATGTGTACCACCTTGAGCTCCTTGGAAAAAAGGTGGGATATAATTGCAATCAAGGAATCCATGGAACATGCCCCAACATGCTGACTATTTCGGCTGCCTTGTTTTATACATATCCAGCTCTACCAGTTTGGGGGCCGTAGGATGGGTGTCTTTTCACAGGAGAAATTATATAACAGTGGCATGTCCAGACCTGAGGCTATCAAAGTCTGGAATTCCCTGAAAAAGAAGGAAGCACAGAGGATCTCAATAGGTGAGATCATAAGCTAAAAAGTAAAGGCTTTGTTTGGACCCAGTGCCGATCCAGAGCACCTCTGCAGGATTTGTGAGAAAAGGCAGCTAAGCCGGGCCAGCCCTTTCATGAGGCTACTTGAGAGCCAGGTAGAGAGTTTCCAGCCATCATGGCAAACTATTGCTTTTTTAAAAAAAATAATATTTATTAAGATTTGAAAGGTTACAAAAAGGAAAAATAGAAAACAGCATATTAAGCAAAAACAGAACATCACATCGCAATACGGAAAAGAAGAAGAAAAAAAAATACAATGAATCTTCCCATAACTTTCATTTACTTATTTCCTTGACCTCCTCACACCTCCCTTTTTTGTATTCTAGTTCAGTTAGCTATTTCAGCAAGTCATTTCCATCTTTTCCAGTTTTTGTCCTATATTTTATCTTAATATAATGTAACTTTACTTTCCCTCCTTTCACCATTTAACAATCTGTTTTTTCTTAATCCTTTATAGCATTTCTGCTAAAACCACATTACTTCATTCCAACATCCATCTAACATTCCTTAATTTTACAATGTTTCTGTAAATAAACTTTAAATTTCTTCCAATCTTCTTCCACCGACTCTTCTCCCTGGTCTCGGATTCTGCCAGTCATTTCCGCCAGTTCCATGTAGTCCATCACCTTCATCTGCCATTCTTCCCGGGTGGGTAGATCTTGTGTCTTCCAATACTTCGCGATGAGTATTCTTGCTGCTGTTGTGGCATACATAAAGAAAGTTCTATCCTTTTTTGGCACCAATTGGCCAACCATGCCCAGGAGAAAGGCCTCTGGTTTCTTCAGGAAGGTATATTTAAATACCTTTTTCATTTCATTATAAATCATCTCCCAGAATGTCTTAATCCCTGGGCACGTCCACCAAAGGTGAAAAAATGTACCTTCAGTCTCTTTACATTTCCAACATTTATTATCGGGCAAGTGATATATTTTTGCAAGCTTGACTGGTGTCATGTACCACCTGTAGATCATTTTCATTATATTCTCTCTTAAGGCATTGCATGCCGTAAACTTCATACCTGTGGTCCATAACTGTTCCCAGTCAGCCATCATAATATTATGTCCTACATCTTGTGCCCATTTAATCATAGTTGATTTCACCGTTTCATCCTGGGTATTCCATTTCAACAGCAAGTTATACATTCTTGACAGGTTCTTAGTTTTGGGATCTAACAGTTCTGTTTCCAATTTTGATTTTTCCACCTGGAAGCCAATTTTTTAATCCAAATTGTACGCCTCCATTATTTCGCTTCAGCAGCACATATACTAAAATTGGAACGATACAGAGAAGATTAGCATAGCAAACTATTGCACAGGTACTTCCAGATGCCTTGTCCAGAATGCTTTCCTGTAAGGAAGGACCCATTTGTCTGATAAATGGTGAAAAACTGTTTTTGAACAGGAATATTAATTGTGTGAATAATTGTCGCCTATGTGCTGTACGGGTTGCACAATCAATGGCACAGGTTGTATTTCTTCAGCCTTTTCTCTGTTCCATCCAGGCGAGTATGAGGCATTAACAGAGCTCAAGGACACATTCCAGGCAAAACTCAAGGAAGGTGAATTTGGCCCCTGGCCCTGAGATTCCCCACCCTTGGCATAGACAGAACTCAGCGGGATGGAGCTGTGATTCAGTATAAGGTATCTTCCTATGTCTTTTTACCAATCTCAGCTCGAGAATCCATAAACTTTGCCACCCAATAATCAAGAATGGTAATGCCTGAACACTGCTCTGACTTAATGGGTTCCAGTTCTCAATAGGTGGCATGAATAGCGCTTCAGCGCCAAGGCCTCCAGGATACTGAGATGACAAAGGGATCAACCAGCTGAGGAAATATGCCCCTATTCAATATGCCCTGCGGTACAGTTTTGCCACCCAGTGGTCATTGGCCAAAGTGCACATAATATTGCTTTTTAAAAATAGGAAAAGGGAAAGGGGGAAAAAAGAAAAAGCCTTTTGCTAGTTAGGCTGAAACCACAAGTGGCGTTGGAGGTTCAGCTGAGAACAGGAAGGGCAGGTGAAGATCCTGCTTAACCATTTCTCTTCCTGCCATTTGAGAACTTTACATTACCGGTCACCCAGCTACTTTCTCACTCAGAGAGAGAGAGAGAGAGAGAGAGAGAGAGAGAGATGTTCTCAGTAGCAACCGTTAAACCCCAGACGGTTGTATAAGCTGTTTGAACCTCAGTATATTAGCTGCAGCAGCATTGGACAATGAAACTGCCACCATTTATTTTTAACTAACGTAAGATCACAAAATTCCCAAGGCTGGTTGAAACAGAGGACAATGCAGGGGTGGCCCATCCTGTTTTGCCCCTTGAGGCAAAATGAGAAGGTGCCCCCCTGCAAGTGTGCCATGCCCCTCCCCCTTGACACTCCCCCTGAAGTCTCGCTTACTGGGGTCACGCAGCTGTGGCTTCCAGGTTCCATTCACTGGCAGAGGCAGAGGAGTGCAGGGGGAGCGCACCGCCCCCGGCAGCGCGATCCCAGTAGGGTGCCATCGCGGCGGCCCCCTGCCAACACTGGGCGCCATGCACCTACAGGTGGTGTGCCCTGCCCCCCAGAACGCCTGCCATGCCCCTGCAGGCGGCATGCCACGGCTCCAAACTGTGTTTTAATAGTTGTTACAGGCAGCAACCTTTTCAGGCGCATCTGATACATGCCCATCTCCTTGAACACAGAAGTGACCCCAAAAAGGCTGTAATCCCCACACAAATGGGCTATTGCCTGTACTTTCAGGTTTATGAGGTTGTAGTGGACAGAAGCCACCATGGCTATGTTCTCCCTCACTGTTGGAGGCTGTAGCCCCTGGATACCAGCTGTTGGAAACCCAGCCAGATGGACGGGGAATAAATAAATTATATTATTATTATTATTCTTACTGAGAGTCATCAGTGAGGAGAGTCATGTTGCACAGGGGAGGTTGTATATTAGTGTGTCTCTCCAACAAATGAGGATCTGCCTGAACCCCAGCGTATTCTGAGGCAAGTCCTGATAGCACACACAGTGAGCAGCGTAGTCTAAGCAGGAAGTGCTGTTGACAATAGTTCCAAAGGCAATGCTAGAGACAGTCCAATGATCAAATACAGGTTCGAGTCCAATGCCATGAGAAAGGTTCAAAGTTAAACCATAAGACAGGTCCCCATCTGAAGAAGACCCAGGGCTGGAATCCTAGGGTCAGTCCTGAAATGGCAGTCTGGTGGAGCATGACAGTATATCAAACAACACAGCATATGAAAAACAAATGCAAAGTGATGTGGAAAGACAGGAAAAATGAGAAACATAAAGAAACTAAGATTTAAGGATTCAAGACTTCCGGTTTAGCTTGTTGATTACATCTGAGCCGTTTCACATGGGATATTTTGAGGATGAGATGGGAGTAATCATCCTCCCACCCCCCCCCCCCAGGGAAGATTGCCCAACACCTGCCCCCAATCCAATAGGAATGAGGGGGCAGGGGGCACTGGGTAGAAAACACCGTGCGTCTCTTTGGCAACTCTCCGAAGTCACCACCATGAGCGAACTCCTGTTTTTTAAGGTGATAATTCGGACTTAATTAATGGGCATGCTCTGAGTGAGGGGGGATAAACTACTCTACCAACTGATTCAGCCACTGAGGAGCTAAAGGATTTGAGTGGAAGAGAGACTATCTTTATTATGGAACTGGTATCTTGGAACGGAAAGGGGGGGTGAGCCTCCTTTGTTTCTTTTTTATATACTACGTATTTACTATTTTACTTGGCAAATCCCCCTGGAAAGTCTGAATACCGATTGATTATGTACGCAAGCAAGACTGTACTGTACTGCAATATTGATAAAATTTTGATTTAATTATTAAATGTGTGGAAAAGATTTATGAATTTGCAATTAATTCTGATGGATGGGGAATTTCTGCATTCACATGAATGCCTCTAGGGGGTGACACTACCTCTTCCTCAGTCAGCATGGAGGAGGAAGGGGACAAAAGTAGAACTAGTTATTCTGGTGGGCCTTTACTCTGGCTACCCCTGTCCCTGGCACTTGGCCTCCCTGCCTTCTGTCCTACCAGCGCCAGTGGGCACCAGTCAGCACTGCTTCGTAAAGGCAGCCATCTGAGGAAAAGTAAATATAGCTGATGTTACATCCATACCAGATGTTCAGTTTTACCTACATTGTATAAATTCATTGTGTCACTAATTAATTTTATGAGTCCAGTTACAGATAGGTAGCCGTGTTGGTCTGCCATAGTCAAAATAAAAAAAATCCTTCCAGTAGCACCTTTAAGACCAACTAAGTTAGTTCTTGGTATGAGCTTTCGTGTGCAAGCACACTTCTTCAGATACACTGCTTTTTTTACACTGCTTTTTTACAGCAGTGTATCTGAAGAAGTGTGCTTGCACACGAAAGCTCATACCAAGAACTAACTTAGTTGGTCTTAAAGGTGCTACTGGAAGGATTTTTTTTATTTTAATTTTATGAGATGCATTTTTAAGAATGGAAACATTTCCACAGAAATATTAGCTGCAGAGAATTCTCCACACAGATGATGGCATGTGGGTTCTGTTTGTGGGATGCTATAAAACAGTCCACCAGCATGAGTTTGACCAGACTGCTGGAGGCAGTGAAAGACAGGAGTGCCTGGCGTGCTCTGGTCCAGGGGGTCACGAAGAGTCGGACACGACTAAACGACTAAACAACAACAACATAGAACAGTCCCACAAGTCCCACGACATGTTCTAATGCAAGCTGACTATTTGCTGTGTCACTGCTGACCTTCTTAGATGCTTTGTCACCAACTAGGTGGTCACAGGGTCACTTCACCACCAGTCTACATTCCAGTCCTGTTCTGCAATACTGCACCAACTATAAACTAAGCAAACCAAATATTTGAAGCAATAATATTAGGATGACATGGGTAGTAAAGCAGGATTCTAGAGCTGTTCTCCCAGAATTTCTTGCAATGAAAAATGCATTTTTAAAGTTATTTGCTTTTCAAACAATGTTAGATGAAGGGGAGGCCAAGATGGGCAGAACCTCTTTCAATCAGTTATCCTACAATAGTGGAAGTCGCTGTCCTTATCAATTGTGCATTTGCTCTCCCAATCATTGAATGAACTGACTTCACACTACCAAAAAGGACACATGCTCATGTATGGATATGTGGTTCATATTCACCGAGTCATCCTTTATCAAAAATACTCTTCCACTGTGCTACCCAGTGCTCAAAACAAACTGGTTTGATTTAACAACATTCACTGAATTAATTAAAAAAAAAATCTGAACTATGCCTGAATGTAGTTCCCATAATTGCTGAGTGAACTAAATGTGACTTAAGTTCATTTTGAGGTTAAACTTTAAACAATTTTTACACTTCCACTTTTGGGGCCTTTAACCTTAAAGAACATGTTGGGAGAACAGTGAACTGAACATGAACTGAACTAGTTCATTTGGTAAAGGGATGAACATGAACTGGAATGAGTTCATTTTTGGACATGTTGAACTAGAACTAGTCCCTTTTAAAAGTGAACTTCCTGAACACTGGTGCTATGGACACATTAATATATGGGGCTTAGGATGTCACACATCAGCTGCTTGTTGAATCACACAATGTCTGACATTATTGATCACTTCTCTGTAGTGCATGTATATGTTTCATCACCATGAGCAACATGAAATAGAACCCACAACTCACAACATCTTGGCTGGTTCCATAGCAGGAGATGTATACTAGAAGCAGGGCACTTATGAAACTGTCAGGCTAGTTCAATATTTGAAATTTAGCCAAAATGTATGAACAGAATGGTAGGATCCTGGAAAAAGGCATGGCTACCTGGCCAACTGACTCCTCAGATCCCACCTTTGGAAAAGGAAGAAATAAATATTACTAACCACAGGAGGGCACCAAATACATTACTTAAGTCCAGCCAAGGAAGGAGGATAATTTTCACACAAGGAAAATATAACCTCAGCAAGGAGAAACCTCCAGTTTAGGCACTTATTACACATGCATATGGATGAATGACTCTGTCAATATCAATTTCTCTCAGTTTCTCTCTCTCTCATTTTAATTCCCCACACTTTCACACCAGTTCCCAATTTTAAAATAAATTCTCATGCAAATTCAGCAGTATTTTACTGCAAATTTCTCCTAATATGCATATATTTGTATGCAATTTCCCCTAATACATATTTTTATGCAAAACAGTGTTTCCTAATACAATGCATTACTTGTCTGGATAGTGGCATTGCAAAAATAGGATAAGGGAGAATTTTCAAGGATGGTTGTGTTTCAGTTCACATAATTTTTCAAAAAGTACATGTTAAGAAGTTTCACCTTTAAATGTAAACTGACTCTAATTTTTCCCCAGTCCTACACACGAGTGAGCAGCTCTCCTATTACTCTGTTACTCACCTTGAGAAGGCAGGTTTAGTTGTGAAGCTTCCCTGCCTCCTCCTGGTGTCTGTGAAGGCAGGCAGAAGAAAGGCTTGTTAAGGTTACTGATGCATGGAAATTCCTGGGCTTTCCAATCATTTGAATCTCACCTGATGCACCACGGTCACAAACAGAATTTTTACAATAATAATCTATTAGACTGATTAAAATCAATTAAAGCAGCTAATTAATGCAATCCCAAATGTAGTTCAGCCCATGCAGTCCTCTGAGGCCTTGTGTCAGGTGCCTTTGCTGCTCAAGGTGCAATGGGAGGTTACTGAGAAGAGGGGCATTTCCATGGTGGTGCCAAGATTTTGGATCTGGTGCCTATGCAACACATGACGTATCCTCTTGCTGCTGGCCTCCAAGTTTAAAAACTATTTCCTTTTAGGGGGTCCCTGGAGCCAACTGAGGTCACAGCCACACCATATAGTTTGAACACACTTACACCACTTTAACAGTCATGGAGAATCCTCAGAATTGTTAAAGGTTATGGGAAGTGATTTATAGATGGTATCAAGCAAATCAATAAATGAATAAATACATCATTAGGACTGCCATGCTGCCCAACTGGCCAGAGTCTAGCTGTGTCATCCAGTACTTGTTTGCTGGCCTTTCCAAGTAGGCCTGTAATCCAATCACCCTTGCCTGGGTGCAAGCCTCATTGAGTCCAAGAGGAGCAAGTGGCTGGCTGAGACCGATGGAAATTGTGGTCCCAGGCAGCGAGAGGGCACTGTCTTGAAGGAGGCTTCTCTAAGGGCTTGCCCACACTTATCTTTCCTCCGCACTTTCAAGGCACGGTTGGCACTTCATAGCTCTGTGTCTGAGTGTTCTGTCTTTTCGCTCCCGAGCTTTCCCCGTGAAAACCCATTCTTTGCTGCTGAATTGGACAAATAGCAATCCATGGAATGGCAATGCATGGGAAAGAAAGAAAAAGCCCTCGAACCTTTCAAGCATGGACCTGTGCCCAGAAAGAGCTGGGCAAAAGGTAAGTGTGAATAAGCCCTAAATAGATCTCAATAGTCCAGCCGTAGAAGGAGAATGAATTCTACATGTGGAAAATGTAACATGAGCTGGGGGAAACCTCCGGTTCAGGCACTTTACATAAGGATTAGCAAACCTGTTGATTTCATTTTCTCTCAGTTTCTCACAATCTCAGTTTCAGTTCTTGACATTTCCACATCAGTTTGCAGAGGGGGGTTAAAAAAATCCTCAGCATTTTATTGCTAATATGAAAATTCATCAGCATTTCTGTATGCAATTGTTCCCAATACATACACTTTTATGAAGTCATGTACTTTTGCCTATTATTAATTTAGAAATATATGCATTTCTATGCATGCTTTTCTTTAGTATATGGTTGGAGAACCAGATAATGTAATTAAGAGAATTGCAAATTTTAAAGCTGACTGTATTTCGGTTCTTGTCTTGTTTCAGAAAATGTGCATTATGCAGATTTGTCTTTGAATGTGAACTGAATCTAATTTCTCCCTCAGCCTCCCATTCTTTCCTGTTTGTGATTCCCAGTGGAAGACGCTACATAGATGGAAAACATCCCCCCTCCCCAAATCATCATCATCATAAAGAGCAGCAGCATTTAAATGTGGGAACAAATGCTATTGCAGAGAATTATTTGATCAACAATAAGAAAATAAAAGAGAGATGAATAAATAGAATTATGGAGCACACACACACATACATAAGAACAAGTGACCAATTACAGTATGTAATTCATAACAGCTCCAAGGCTGGGGCGGGGGGCAACAAAGGCATTCCATGCAAAACATTACATTGTTTTCCCCTTTAAAAAATGAATTCCTTTCTCTTTTGGTGTGAGTTAATATTCATATTTTTCCTCTTATGATTTCTCGCACATTTTTAAAGGGTGGCAGGACTTTAAAATTTGGCTCACTTTCCTCCCCTCCCCACCTCCTTCCCCAACCCAGCTAATCAATATCATTCATTGGGTCATATTTACTCAAGCACAAAGCTGGAGGCTGAGGGTTTCTTCAACCTACCAGCCCAATGTGAACAATTCTTTAGGTCAACCATAAACAGGCAAAGGGTGATCCACTGGGACATGGTCTTGATCAAGCTCCATTGAAAGGATCAGGAGTTGTGCAAGATCACCTTCAATTCCCCCACCCTGAATGGACATGACTATCTTGATCTTCCTCAGTCTGGATCCCCACCAGGATTTGGGACTGAGGTGGCCATGATTGCACACCAGGGATACCAGGACATGGACTGAAGAGTGTGACCCTGTTGGGTCTTAATGGCTTGGACAGCTGCAAGTTACCAAACATCCCATGCCTTCTGGGCAGCCTGTAATCTTTGAAGGCTATGGGCTGGTGGTTGGGGGGCGGGGTCTCCACATTTCCACACATCATCATCATCATAATAATAATAATAATAATAACAACAACAATAACAATAATAAAAAAATTATTTATTTATACCCCGCCCATCTGGCTGGGTTTCTCCAGCCACTCTGGGCATCTTCCAGCAGAATATTAAAATACGATTCATCAAATATTAAAATCTTCCCTAAACAGGGCTGCCTTCAGATGTCTTCTAAAAGTCTGATACTCTTCAATTTACATGTGTATATACACACACACACACACACAACCTCATGAAAATTCATTAGCATTTCAGTTTGACTTTCTCCTAATAGACACATTTTTTGTATGAAGGTTGGCCTAACATAAATATTTTTGCAAGCCACTTATACTAATAGAATGCATTTTTTGGTATGCTATTTCCCCTAATATATGCATTTACACACACTTCCCCTTAGTTAAATATGTGCTTCTTTGCACAGATTATTTGGTTGGGGAACTGTATTGCAAAATTCAAAGAGTGAATTTTGAAGGATGGCTATGTCTCAGTCAGCGGCGTAGCGTGAGTTGTCAGCACCCGGGGCAAGGCAAGTAATTTGCGCCCCCTAACCCGGGGCAAGGCAAGTAATTTGCGCCCCCCCAACCCCTAACCTGCCGATCTGAGTCGAGTTGCTGCTGGCGCTGCCGCCCAAACCACGCCGCTTGCCCGGAGGAGGAGGGGGGCAGAGAGGCGAGGAAAATGCAACATGGCCCAGCAGCTGCAGCAGCAGCAGCGGAGGCGGGGCTGTGAGGAGGGGCTGCCTGGCACGTCCTCCGCAGCCCTGACGCGCGGGGCTGAGAGCCGCTGCCTGCCGGACGCCTTCAGCCCGGGCGCGCGCACAGCTCGTCGGTTCCACGAGACATGGGGCTCTGCTACAGCCTGCGCCCGAGGCTCTTCGGCGACTCCGGAGGCAGCGAGCGCGCCCCCCCAGATGTTGCGCCCGGTGCGGCCGGCCCCCCTGGCACCCGCCACGCTACGCCACTGGTCTCAGTACATGTTTCAAGAAGCAAAAGTTTTTTAAAAAAAATTAAAATGAGGAGATTCACCTTTACTTGTGAATGAAAACTCTTCCCCATCATGGATCTTGATGACAGCTGTATCTGCTCTGACTAGGATTAGTTTTTCCATGTCAGGGACTGAGGGGATCAGCCAAACCACTTGTCCATCTAACTCGGGATCACTGACTGGAAGCGGATCTCCAGGGTTTCAGGCTGCTGTCTTTTCCAAGCCCTGCTGCTGGAGCTGCCAAGAACTGACCCCACAATCTTCTGCATGCAGAGCAGATGCTCCTCCACGGAGCTGCACTTCTTTCCCAACATTGTGAGCTGCTTGTCTAGAGAACTTCAGCTTAGCAATTGGTCATTATTTTGATTTCAACAAAGTCAGTGTCACAGATTCTTTTTAAATGTAGGGTTTTTTTCAGGGGGGTAGAGACATTCTGATATATCCCATTACTCAGTGCTTCCCAGGATGATCTTCAAAGTCTCTGTCAGTCATTTTATTAGAGTGCTCTTAATTTTTTCATTATTAAGCAAGTTGCAGAATGTCTTTTAAAAATGCAATTTGCATTCAGGATGTACAACAATGTATAACACTCTGTAACTTTTTATTGATGGTTGTGGGATTGTAAATAAAATAGATTTCTATTCATATTCATTCAAGGTAAGTCCAAGTGAAGGCCAATACATAGTGCATCTGTGGTGAGACCTCAGGTAGTGCTGGCAGTGCTGGTGGAGGCTGGGGGGGGGGGGGGACTTGAGAGTTGAATGTCAGTTACTAGCCCCTGCCTTCTGCCTGACGTAAGCCATTTGTTTTAGCTTCAGCCCCCCACCCCTCCCTAGCTAATATATAAAGCTGGAACACTTCCATCCATTCTGTTGGGTCTGAAGGGAACTGCCACCAAAAAACCATCCCATCACTCATTCCTAGATGGAGCTTTGCCGATTCTCTCTCTCAATTTTTTCTCTCTTGGCTGGGAGAGAATGTGGGGGACAGCAACCATCCCAATTCAGCAACCATCCCAATCCCAGGGAAACATCTATTCACACATCTACCTCATCCTGCTAGGATTTACATCCCAACATGCCAAAGGAACATTTACTCTGGGAGTTGTTTGTACAACTGGGGGAGTGGAAAGATGGGGAGGAGATGTTTGTTATTTGAACATGACAGCAGCATATGCTGCCTGCAATTCATTTGTTTAATTGTAAAGAGAAAAGCAAACACTTACATTGTTCCATATGAAAAGAGGAATGTCACATTCCCATGAGGAAAGTATTTTGAAAACCTAGCTAACCGAAGTGTGTTAACTAAAGAAAAGCAAAACTGCAGTACTCACGTCATTGGAAGCCAAAAACAGAAGAAAATGCCCCATATTGGCTCCATTTGGACGTAACACTAAACCATTGTTTAGCATTGTGAAAATGAGTCCATGTTCTCTCAGGGCTCTCACACTCCCACTCCTCCCTGCTCCTCCTTCAACATGGCCATGAAGAGGAAATCAAAAGCTTCTGTTCTCATTTAGTCAAAAATCCAGTCTAGTTAAGTTTGATTGTGAACAGTGAAAAGTAGCCAGCTTCATAAACCATGGTTTGAAGTTGGTTGGTTACTACTAACCATAGCTAAGCTTCACCACAGTTCATCTAGGTTTCAATGAAACAGCAAGTGAAGGTTAATCAAAGTAACTTTCTGTTCATTTAGATTTGATGGGGAAGCCCCGTTCTATATTCCCTTTTGGGTACAAGTGACTTAACCTGTCAGGGGAAAAGGGTATTAATAATAATAATAATAATAACAATAATAATAATAATAATAATAAATTTCCATCATGTTAAACTAAAACAAAAGAGTGACTCTTGTGGAAGATAAGTGTGTAAGGGGGAACAGTGAAAGATAACACTTTCTGAACATTTACACAGAAGTAAATCAGCAGTGTGCCCCATCCCAATGACCTTCAGATGCTGTTGAACTACAGTTCCTATCAGTGTACTCTAGCAGAGTGCTGGACTAGGACCTAGACCACCCAGGGTTCACATCCCCACCTAGCCATGAAGCTTCCTGGGTGACCTTGTGCCAGTCACTGTCTCTCAGCATAACCTTCTTCACAGTGGTGTTGTGAGAAGAGGGAGAACCATGTGTGCCACCTTGATCTCCTTGGAAGATATGAGGTGCAATATAAACATAAGTGAAATAGAATAATAGACTCATAGAGCTGGAAGGGACCCCAAGGGTCATCTAGTCCAGCCCCCTGCAATGCAGGGATCTCAGCTAAAGCATCCGTGACAGATGGCCATCCAACCTCTGCTTAGAAACCTCCAAGGAAGGAGAGTCCACCACCTCCCGAGGGAGTCCGTTCCACTCTTGAACAGTTCTTTCTCAAACTTATTTTTTATGCTTTTCCATTTTTCTGATTACACATCATGTTTTCCATCATACGTTGTTTCTGTACAGACTTCCCAACCCAACACTCTGAGACATTCAAGTTATACCTTGTTTTTCCTGTATATCAGTTACTTTATCCACCCTATTCTTCCTCTTTCATTTCTTTGTTACAGTTAGCTGTTGATTTTCATATCATGTCTTTTTAAATACTCCCCAAAGCATTCCCACTGGCCCCCAGTCTGTTTGTCATTCTGGTTCCTTATTTTGGCTGTCATGTTTGCTAATTCTGCAAATTCTATCCATTTATACAGCCATTGTTCTTTTATAGGAATTCCCCTTTCTTTCCCATTTCTAGCATATACTATACTATTCTGGCTGCTGCTGTTGCATAAAGGAAGAGATTACATGCCTTCTCATCACCAATTATAGCCAACAAGGAGGCTTCAGGTTTAGAGGGGGGAGAATGTAAGTTTGAAGATCTTTTTTGGCTCATCATAGACCACCTCCTCGTATTCTTCGGCATATTTAGAGAACCACCACATGTGTACAAAAGGTCCCACCACCTCTGAACATTTCTAACACAAACTGGATCCTCTTTTTTTACATTTTAACCAATTTACTGTGTGTCAAGTACCACCTATAGAGCATTTTTGCATGTTTTCTTTTATCAAATAGCAGGCCGAAAAACTCGTGCTTTTCCTCCATGAAATTTCAATGTTATGTTCAGTGTCTATTCCCCATTGTGTCATCGTGGCCTTAACCATTTCATCTTTGCTCTCCCATTCTAACAATATGGTATGTATATATTTTTCTTGTTCCCCAACACAGTTTTTCCAAATTCTGATCCTCCTTCTATAAATCCTTTTTCTTTGTTCTTTTTAAAGACCTCATTTAGTTGACTCACTGTCACTGGAAAGTATTCATCTGCTCAGCCCAAGGTCAAGAAGAGCAGATAAGGTGGCAGCACAGAAAGCACAGTGGTTGCGAGAGCAGGTTACAAGACGCGGTAGTGACGTGGGTGACTATTCTAACTGGTAAGAGACTCTTTTCTCTTTGTTCTGTTTATCTACGGCCAAAAGGGGGAAGCCAATTCCTTGAAGCCTGGCTTGTTTTTGAGAAACCCATGCTGGGTATTAGTAATCATAGTATCCTTTTCTAAGTGCTCACAGACTGACTGTTGAATTACCTCACTACATTGTAACACTAGTCTCCTTTACAGAGCTTATAATACTGGGGTGTTTTGCAGGGTTGTTGTATAGAGTACTGAGATCATACATTTGGAGCATTCTGAAAACTCAAAAGCACAACCTCAGGGTTGGCCAACATGATGGTCTCCAAACATTGCTCGCATCGTACCTGACCATTCACTGTGCTGGTTATGTCTGATGCAAGTTGTGGGGCCCTACACTGGCCACCTCTGTGCTACATAAATCTTACCCTAGGTATCCCCCCTTCTCCCCCTCAGAATGGAATAAATTCACAGGTGGCTGTTGCAATAACTATGACTAGGAATCCATAGTTAATCAGTCCTTTAATATGGTTTAATATTCTAAAGTGGAAGCAGACTGGGAATAAAAGGAGGCTCTTAGATTTCCCAGATCATTCATGCTCTTTCCCATTTATTCCATTAAAGCACAGACAAGTCTGATCCTTGAGCCACTTTCCTGGAACAATCCCAGTTCATTTCTATGGGATTAGCACTAGCCGGCAATGTATTTTGTGGGATGGAGGCATGATGTAGAAATGAGAAAGGAAATCCAAGATATAAAATCAGATTGGGTGGATTAAGCGGAGAATAAAGGAAAAATAAATGTAGCATTTTTGTGGTTAAGTGCTGGGAGTTTTGGGAAATACTGAAAGCTCAGATTGAAAGCATGTGTAGCTACGACTAAGGTAGCACAGAGAATATACCAGATTCAGACTATGGCATTAGAATTCAAGATTATTCAGTAGATCAAGGAAACTACACTGCCATATGCAATTAGGAAAATAATTCAGCCATAGTCAGTCCCTTGGGCAAATGGGATGTCTGCCCCAAAGAGGATTTCAGGATGCAATTAGGGAGATTTGTGATTAGTTCTGGTGTACTGTTGTTTTTCAAATGGAAAGTACAGCTGGGGGAAAACCATACATATATGCATTAGGTGTAATGTGAGTTAATGTGCAATAACAACCAGTGATAGTGCACATCTACCACAGCTCATGAAGATTGTGTACGGAATCTGTCCATGTATAGGAAATTGTGCACATTTCCCACCCAATATACATACCGTCCAACAGGCCTTATGGACTATGCCTATCTTGATTGCATTTTGTACATTCTCTAGGCATTAGGCCAGGGGTAGTCAACCTTTTTATACCTACCGCCCACTAATGCATCTTCCTTGATGGTAAAATTTCTTTACCTCCCACCAGTGCTCAATGGAAGGAGGATTCAGCTTGTGCCGAAGAACCTCCTACCTCCCACCTAGAATCCTGAAATGCCCACTAGTGGGCAGTAGGGACCAGGTTGACTTACTGGGTTAGACTTACTGTCCAACAGGCTTTGGGGAATGCGCATATCTTGAGAAGATGTAGTACATTCACTAGGCATTATGCATAATCTCCATTAGGACTTGTGACAGGAAATGTGCATATCTCCCCAGCATTTTGTACATTATAGAATCATAGAATTGTAGAATTAGAAGAGATCCCCAGGGTCATCTAGTCCAACACCCAGCAATACAGAAATCTCAAGTAAAACTTCCATGACGGATGGCCATTCAACCTCTGCTTAAAAACCTCCAGTGTTGGAGAGTTTACTACCTTCCAAGGGAGTCTGTTCCACTGTTGAGCAGTTTTTACTGTCGGAAAGTTTTTCCTGAATCTCCTTTCTTGTAACCTGAATTGATTGGTTTGGGTCCTACCCTTAGGAGCAGGAGAAACAAGCTTGCTCCATCTTCCATGTGACAGTCCTTTAACTGTTCCAGCTTGTCAATATCTTTCTTAAATTGTGGTGCTCAGAACTGGACACAGTACTCTCATGTGTGGTCTGACCAAGGCAGAATAGAGTAGTCCGATTGCTTACCTTGATTGAGACACTATACCTAAGTTGATGCAGCCTATAATAGCAGTAGCTTTTTTGCTGCTGCATCACACTGTTGACTCATGTTAAGCTTGTGGTCCACTAAGTCCCCTAGATCCTTTTTCACATGTACTGCTAGTAAGCCAAATGTCCCCCATCCTGTATTTGTGAATTTAGTTCTTCCTGCCTAAGTGCAGAACCTTACATTTGTTCCTATTGACGTTCATTTTCTTACTTTTGGCTCAGTTCTCCAACCTGTTAAGGTCACCTTGAATCCCAATCCTGTCTTCTATGGTGTTGGTTTCCTCTTTGGTCAATATGCATATTCTTAAGGAAATATGCCCCTTGCATCTATCTCTACTTCAGAAGGGGGCAGCTCATTGCCCATAGGCTTCACATAGCCCACTGTATCATTTTATGTAATTTGTGCTGTCTCTTCCGACCAATCAGATGAGCAGTGGGGAAGGGAAAGTGTGGCTCCCTCACTGCTTAGTTGTTCACTGTAGTTTGACAAAGCAGCAAGACCACAGAGGTGTGGGAAAGAGAGTGGGCTGCACATCTACACAGGGGGAGCTTCTTCCACCCATTCCCTCAGTGGTTATCCATTCTCTCTTCTATCACCGCAGATGATGGACAGGAAAATGACAGGCTTTTATCCTTTTTCATATCTAATGCTCCAAAGGGTAATACCCAGTAAAAGTTGGCAAAGGAACCCTTTCCAAAGTCTGGTGCCTGTTGAAGACGTGTGGTTTTTTTATTCCTGCACACATTTTAACTGAATTCTGATTTTATCTTTACCTGATTTTTATTTTCAATGTATGTTTCTCTACTGCCAACATTCCACATCAACTCATCCTTTTCAATAATTGTATCTTGCAGCAACTGCTTCAGCCTCGTGGCCAGGCAAGGTCAGCCACAGCTGATTATCAGCAGCCTCTTCTCAATTATGGCCCACACTCCTGAGCAGTAGATTTAAAACTGCCTTTGAAAAGCAGTAAAGTTCACTTAAAAGAATAAATATCCACAGTAACAATCTTAGCCACAAAGGGTTAGCCTTTGTTGTGGGATCAATGCAGATGTAATACAATGCAGGATTGGAGACCCAGAAATGCATTAAACAGTGCCAAAGACTGCCATTAACCAATTTCCAGATTATTAGAACAGAACAGGGGATTGAAAGGAATCTTGAAATATTTCAGAGTCTTTGATGTTGCTGTGTCATGCAGACCTGATGAAATGCCAGTTCAAGGCTGTCACAACTTCTTTTATTGAATTCCCCAGAAAATCCAAGAAACCAGAGAAAATGGCAATTCAAACAGAAATTTCCCTTGTTTGCATAGTGTAGGCACTATTTAGTGAAGGAAACATTTTTGTATGGAAACCACAAAGGATTGCTTGCATGTGTGAAACTTGGAAAAATTAAACAGCCCAATGCTCGGGTTTAAAATCGTAGCAGCTTGATGTGTGGTAGAATGTTTTGGGTACAATTGCTTCAAAGAAAATCAAACTAAATTATGGAAATTATGTTTATTTGCACAAAATGGCCTAACTTTGCATTATTGTACTCCTTCATAAATAAGGAAGGAAGGAAGGAAGGAAGGAAGGAAGGAAGGAAGGAAGGGTGACAATAGGTCTCAAAGGACAGAAGGTTCAGCCCCTAGACCATAGTGGATCAAGTTAGCAAGTAGGGGTCCATCATGGGCCAATACAAGAGTCTCCTTCACCTCTTTAGGGGACAGACAAACCTTCCTTGTCCTACCACATGTCCACGTCCTTTCCCCATGCCTTGTAGCAAGATGAGCCAGAGCCAAAGCCAGAACTGCCTACAGCAATGGTTGCTGTAAGGAGCACCATGAGTATTTGCAGCGGCTAGGCCCTTGCTGTGTTTGTCTTGGGGGAGTTGGGTGCGACTTGGCAGGTGTGGTCAGATCAGGAGAAGTGCAGCACCTGGAGGCAAGCCCAAGAGAAGTATATACTGTAAGGCCAGCATTTTCTCCTGGTTCTTTGCTACAGCAACATGGTTTATACCCTGCTGTTGCCACTTCCTGTTTTTACTCCTGCCCTGGCTTCCACACTCCCTGCTCCTTGCTCCAGTTGCTTCTCCTGTTCCTGTTCCTGTTCCTGCATTCCAGCCTCATCGAGTTTCCATCCTCCATAGAACTGCTACCATTGTTACCATACATACCCTGGTCCTGGTGTGTTAGGTCTGGACTGCTGCCGCCTATGACCTGGACTGTGACAGTAGCCCACATTCAACTCCCATTATCCCTGAACATTGGAGACTCTTAGTTAAACTATAAGATTCATGCCCCCAAGATGATGTGAGGTCACCCACTCTGATGTCTTTAAAAGAGGATTAGAAACATTAATAGAGGATAAAATTATAACTCCCATCAGCCCCAGCCAGCAGGACCAATGGTCAGGGAAGATGAGAATTGATGAAGCAACTTCTGGGAGCTACCCCTGCATGAGTTGTCCAAATGCTGCCTGAGCCTTGCCCAAACCTGGCCACATGGAGGTCTGCCGGTTACAGATGTGCCTCCTCATCATAATTCTTAATAGGAAGTGCCCAGACTCAGTGATCTAACTCCTCACCACACATGCACCACCTGCTTGGGCTTGGGAGTTGTAAGATGTGTTTACTGGGGGGGGGGGTAGATTTTAAATGCAGATAAAGGATTTTGCAGTAAATGTTGGCACTCTGGCTTGCTGTGAGCAGCACCTTTCAGGATGGCTTGATGACCAAAGAGGCAGAAACATCACGCTCTGACATTACAACTTGGCCTCCTAGAAATCAATGGTCAGCATGTATCCAACGTTGGCCTGCAGCTATCATAGCCCTGTTTTGATTTGCCAAGCTCTTACTTCTTCCTTTCTCCTCCCACTGACAGCATTAAGGTTCCCTCATCAGTTCAGGGTTTCCAAATGTTACCCTTCACTTTAGGGACGAATGTGGTGGCTGGGGCCCTTTGGGACTGGTGGGGTGGAAGGCAGAGAGCCCAGGAGTTGGTGGAGCCCCAGGAGATCATTTCAGTACTTCTAACTCAGCAGTTTGACTTCATCCCCAGAGGCACACTCCATGCCATATGCTCTGCATGTAGAAGTTAGGAATAAGCAAACCTAGGAAGCTGCCTTATACTGAGTCAGACCATTGGTCCATCTAGCTCAGTATTATCTTCAGTGGAAGCTGCTCCATTAGTGTAGATGGAGCACTGCTCTATCAGTCTCAGTCTGCCTTCAGCCAGCACCACATGTCTGCTTTCTTATTTACAAACAGCCTAGGGGATGACACTGGCCATCCACTTCCTCCCCCTTAACCCTTGTAGAATTCAGCAGGTTGGGGACAACACTAGATGGTATTGACTCCATCTGCCATTGGGTCCAGCTCCACCTCCTGTTGCCCTCACTGCCCTCCACCTTACCAGTTCCAGTGGGCACAAATCTTTTAACTAGAGAGTCAGTGTGTTGTAGTGGTTAAAGTGTTGAACTAGGATCTGGGAGATGTGGGTTCAAATTGACAATCAGCTATGAAACTTGTTGGGTGACCTTGGACCAATAGCACACTCTCTCTCTCTCAGCAGATTTTAAGGATACAATTAGGAAAAGGGATAATCATGTATGCCACCTTGAGTTACCTGGAGGAAAGGTGGGCTTTATCAATGGAATAATAAAGCAATAACTGCCAAATAAATAGCATAGCGTCTCTTTTTTGAACCACTCTGGGTTGCAAGTGCAACTGAGGGCAGTAAAAGGTCCTTTGAGACTAACTGTTAAGAGCTCTAAGATATGCCGTCTGACATATGAAAGAGGCTCATGAAAGCAATCAGATGCTTCCTGAAGCAATGTACCCATTGGAGATGAGCTGTTAGCACAGGAAGTAAAGATATTCCTGGTGATGCCAAACATAGGCAAGGCCTCCATGCATCCTTAATATCCTCTCAGAAAGATTCCTATGCATTTGTGACATTATCTAATTAGAGGGGCTGAATGCTTGGCAGAAGTATCTGGAGCCTAGGCTTCTTGAGCTGATAATTAGGTTTAAGAACAACTGAGAGGCTGAGCCACCCCATTTATCATTCATTGTTGGCAAAGCTGCAATATGTTCCAGGGGGAACTGAGCAGTCAGTTAGGAATGCAAGCCATTGTTGCAGGGGAAGCTAATTCAAGATAACCACCTTCCATCACTGAAATTATAGGGTGAACCTTCTAGCATTCCTCTTGATGGGTCCTCAACATCCCCACCTGCACACATTTTAAACTTCAGTTTTGTTGGTATGCCCTGCAAGGCAAGCTTTAATAACTTGGTATCTGAAATTCACAAGCCGTTCACTCACAACTCACCTGAATAGGAACCATGTGACCTTTTGCTGGCTGAATTGGAGAGGCAGAGGTTTTTCAGAGCCTGATCTACTAGCCTGCTTTGCAAGGTAAAAGGTGTATAACATGTTTGGCACCCAGAAGATCCCAAGTTAAATGCCCCACATATCAACAAAGGGCTGACAAAGACCTTGTCTGCAACCCAGGAGAGACACTGCCAGTCAGTGTGGATGATACAGATCAACTAGGTGGAATAACAAGCTAAATGGATCAATGGCCTGACTCAATATAAGGCAGCTTCCATTGTCCTATGACTCTGTGCAGCAGCAATGTTGCAAACCAGCAAGCTATGACAGAACACCCAGGATCCCAGGATATTTTTTAAATGTAGCAAAATAAGCAGAATGGCCCAAGTGCACTAGCCCACTTGCATTAAGCAAATTATGCAAGTCAGAGATGATCAGAGAAGGGCTGCATTGCAGACAAAAAGACGAATGAGCACAAAGCACAAGAGATGTGGTGAGCAGTCTGGGGAAAACAAGGAGGCTCCAAAAGATTTAACCCTGAGCCCTGCCATCCTATAATGGCCAGTTGCCAACTGAATGCTCTGCACTTTTGAAAATACTACAGCTGCACTAACTACTCAACAATTTTATTTGGGGGGGTAGGAACTTTCAGTAGAGAAAAATCTCTCCACACGCACTTGTACACGCAAAAGGCCCAGCTCCTGTGAATATAGACCATTTCAGATACTGCTTAACACCGGTATTTCCCATGGCAACTCCTGGTCACCACTACCCTGGGATTTCACTGCTGCTTCCTCCTTCCTGGATTAGTCACATGACAGGTGCATGGTATGGGTAAAATGGATAGAGAAATGGTTTTCACCGTCTTGACGCTAGAACTCACAGACATCCATTTTAGCTGAATGTTGGAAGATTCAGGACAAATAAAAGACTGTATTTCCTCATGGCAGGTTTAAATTATGACACTCACTTCCACATGGATATCACTTCCACATGATGTTGTGGTGGCCACAAACATGGATGGCTTTAAAGGAAGATAAGACAAATTCATGGAGGATAAGGCAAGATGGTTCTCCTCTACCTCCACTGTCAGAGGCAGTCTGCTTCCAATTGCCAGAAGGGAAGAGGGCTGTTGTGGGCAGGTCCTTCTGGTGGGCATCAAGTTGGCCAGTATGAGAACAGAATGTTGCACTGTATGTGTCACTGGCCTGATCCAGCAGGACTCTTCTTATGTTTCTATGAGATAGCAGCTCAGTTAGAAATCACACAGTAAAAGGGCCAGTGATATGACACCATGTAATCAGTGTGGTTTCACTGTAAAACAAGCTTGCTGAGGGCAGTGTAAAGGAATTAGAGCCATAGCAAAGAGTTCTTTTTCAACCATTCATTAGATGGGTGGAGGTGAAACCAAACCATCCCCAAAAAATAATAGGGAGGGGGAGAAATTTATCTAAATTTTTGGAGGGGTGATTGCCATTTACCTTACTTAACCTTACGAACTGGCCAAAGATTTTTTTCCTTCTTTCCTTTGCTTTTTGAACTTCAAAAGGCTCACTCAGCACCTCCTAGAATGCTTTGGGAGTGATGCCATCACATGCTGTCACTCCCGAGCCATTCTGGGAAGCATGGCTGATAGGAAGAACATACACCACTCTCCCCAGTTTGCTAACAGCTGTACTTCCTGGTAAGATAAATGGCAACCCCCTCCAGATCATTTTGGAGGAAGGCAGAAGAAAATCAGCCCCTGTTTTTATAGGAAGAGAAAAAATTAAGTAAACCAGGGGTGGAAATTCAGCCCAGCTTTTATAGGAGTAAGCAAACAATTTCATAAAGGGTACTAGAAAAAAATAACCATTTTGGCATTGCTAAAACTTTAGTGGAAAATTGTGAGTAGTGAGCTCTAGAAGATATTGGGGGGCTTAAAATGATGGATAATGGGCTGTCTTCCTGTATTGCCTATAGAAATTGGCAAGTCATGCTTTACTACAAACATTTATTGCCGTGTATAGCTCCCTGTGCTCATTAGTCTCATAAACACACCCTGTGTGACATATTTATGATACATGCTCAATAATTTATCAAAGAATCTTTAATAGGACATGCAGCCACAATCCTTTATAGCCCCAAAGTCCTCGTGGAATACATTGCACAAGTTAGTGCCCCATCAGAGAGAGAGCTTATAAAGATTGCTTTTGTTCCTTTGGCCATTAGAAAGAGGAGTTATAAATTTGATTTTCAACTCTAACAGTTTATTGAATGGGGTGCAGTGGGGATTGGACAAACCTTTCAGTGAAAAGCTTCTACAATATCTTGTAAATAGTCTTTGTTGAGTTGACCTTTTTCTTTTTCAGCAACGGACAAGGAAACATTTATATACCATTCCTAATCTTAATCTAGGTTCCTAAAGTATTCATGTCTCAAATGATGGAAATCTTTAAAATACTTTTGTTTTCAAAAATGGCAAAATGTGTATAAGTGAAGGTGGAGGAAACATAGAATGGTTTCCATCCATTCATGACCCAGTACTGGATTTTTCATTTGTTGAGCCTCACTCCTGGGTTTACTTCCTCTCAGATTGTGCATCAGTATTTAAATGAAGTCTAAAAATAGCCCCAGGATGCTAAAAATAACCATCACCAATGACGGAAATGCTACTTAATTAGCAAGAAGCTGCTGAGCCAGGGACTTGATTCTGTTGATAACTTGAGGGTCTTTGGGTTCTTACGACAATAACAATTCAAATACGGTTCTTGTTACAATACTGGGCCTCCAGGGGACTTGAAAGGTACCTAAGGGAATATGGAGAACAGAGCCTTCAGGAAGGAATAAAGATTGTGTGTGCGTGCGTGTTTCACTTTAGCTGTATCTAGAAGTGTTTAAACCTGGCTTTGCATTTCCCATGTCTTTAATTAGAACATTAATTACCAAGCTAAATTCAAGGTGCTGGCACTGGTATACAAAGCCCTATACAGCATGGGACCAGAATATCTAAAAGATCATCTCATATTTTGTTTTTTGATATATGGTGAACACTGTTTACAAAAACTTATTAGGCACAATTGCACAGACAAGTTTGAATATTACAAGAAATGCACACTACATATATGGAAATATGGCAAAATGAACTTAAGAATGGAAAAACAAGAAGCTGAAATGTACAGATTTGCCCATTCTTGGATAGAGTAGTAGCCTCATGCATCATTGCAGGGAAGGATATACCCAGTCTTTCCCCTCTCATTCATTCCCTGTACTCCCACTCAAGCTCCCTGGGATTCTGGCGGGGAAGAGAAGGTTCCAGTAAAAATCCTGAACTTAGTATTAAATTTTATTTAAATTTTAAAACGCAGAGAAAGATACATGCTGCATAATTAAGATAGGCCCTCGGTAAATCTGGTATATGGCCTAATCCTGAAGCCTGTTCCACAAGGAGCTCTCCATGGTCCTGACTCAGCTGCCAAACTTGCATTTTGCTGCACTTTGCCAGCACATTCCAGGGAAATGGGCCAGATATGCCTAATCTGGGATGTCCCGGGGTGCATAAGGTCCGGGCCTTCCCCATCTCTCCCTGCGCTTCATCATTG
Organism: Podarcis pityusensis; assembly: GCF_964106645.2. Taxonomy (NCBI): domain Eukaryota; kingdom Metazoa; phylum Chordata; class Lepidosauria; order Squamata; family Lacertidae; genus Podarcis; species Podarcis pityusensis. The sequence continues at coordinate 42,397,535 of NC_138040.1, forward strand.
CCCACTCCATCTGTTGGGACTTGTCAGGCTAGCTGTAGGCCAGTGTTGAAGCTCTCCTGTGAGCTCAGGTAGCTGCAATCACACCACACCCTGCATTCTTCTTCTGTTCTGTGGTGCAGTACACTGCAACGAAGCAAAAAACAACCAGGATGTAGGGCAAGGCAGGGTTCAGGCTTGAAACAAGACTCAGGCTGGGCTAGGTGTTCCCCACAGCTCTGAAGTTCCTTCAGCAAGGAACAAGAGGAAACTGATGTCAGTGCCACATCCTCAGAAAGGCAAGTGGGGGGGCACTTGCTTCACAGGTTCATCTGATAGGAGTACCTCTGGGGCTAGCTCTGCATGCCCTTCCCTTTTAGGTTTGGAGCCCTCACCTCCATCTTGCATCAAAGAGAAATCCAGCTCCTGTTCCCTGAAACCTGCCGCCTACAGCCTCACTGTCAGGAACTGGTTGGACACAGAGAAATGGTGGGAGGAACCAACTGGGGAACCCCCAAGGGAAGAAGCTCAGAGTCTGGGAATTGGTGGTTGGACGATAATGAGTGGTAAGAGGGAGAAGACTGGGGGAGGTGTCCAAAGCTGAAGATGTTACAGGGTTTAGTGAGCAGGAAGAGTCTGTGGCAGAGAGAAGTCCCGAATCAGAAGCTGAAGCAGGAAAGGAGGGCAGCCAAGAGGCAGAGAGAAATCTGTCTGATGAAGAGTCATGGATGTCTCCCTCTCCTGCTGTGACAAACTCCACTCCTCCCCCGGTCTCCCATAACCAGAAGTGGCATGAAGTGTGAGGAGCAAAGACAGGCATCCAGACACAGTCTCAGATTGCTTGGAAAAACCCTACAATGCAGCCACATCAATGAAAAATAAATAAAAATAAATGGCAGCACCACACACTATGAAACTTTTTTTCACCCACAATACCACTCAATTATGGAACTTTTAGTGCCCTGCATTGTAGGGAAACTCAAGCCAACAGAAACATAGTAGCAGAGGTCTGGGCAGGCATTGCTGGAAGCAGCAGTCCCCAGCAGCTGCCCATGTATGCCCAACAGTGATGCCAGGCCTGGTCCAAAGCCATTCATGTAGGTTTTCATCAGCTGGAGAGCATTGCCTCTTCATTAAAGTCAAAATTTTGGCTAAATTGAAGCTTTCTAGACAAACAGCTCACAACACTGGGGAAAGACCATAGGTCAATAGTAGAGTCCCTTCTTCACATGTAGAGTTGTTGCCAGTCAGTGTAGATATGCTGGTTGTTTTCCGTAATAATAAACATTGATATTGAGTCAGTATAGACAACACACTGGACGGCCCACAGGTCTGGCTCTGTAGAAGGCAGCTCCCTATGTTGCTATGTTCCAGCCTTCATTTACTGTGCAGTGGTACCTCGGGTTACATACGCTTCAGGTTACATACGCTTCAGGTTACAGACTCTGCTAACCCAGAAATAGTACCTCGGGTTAAGAACTTTGCTTCAGGATGAGAACAGAAATCGTGCTCTGGTGGTGCGGCGGCAGCAGGAGGCCCCATTGGCTAAAGTGGTGGTTCAGGTTAAGAACAGTTTCAGGTTAAGAACAGACCTCCAGAATGAATTAAGTACTTAACCCGAGGTATCACTGTACCTACTTTTCTTTTATTCCTATTGATCACAATTAAATGCTATCAAACTGGCTTCAGGATCTCTTCTGCTCAGCTGTGTGTCTTCACGCCACCACCGCTGGCACCCCCATCTCTGCATTTTGCAAAGAGCAACATTTTCCCTTTTGCTCAGAGGACACACTATGTTCTACAGGCAGATTAAACATTTATAAATGCCACTATTTTTTATGGTTTTCTCTGAAAACAGAACAGCTTTGAATTTGCTCCATGACTTGGTTAATGGGCATGCATCCTGCATGCAACCCAAATATCCCTGCTAATGAAAAGCAGGAATCAGAGAGGAGGAGGAGGAGGAGGAGAACACACTAGAAAAGACCTTCCCTTTCTAAGGAACATCCCCAAAGGCAAAAACATCAGTTACATGCAAGTCCCAAACACATGAAAGCTTGTGTGTGGAGGAGAAGCCACTGGGTTTTCCCCCAAGAACAATCCAAGTCTAGCAAACACCAAATGGGAACAATCAGTTCACATGCCCTTTAACAGGCTTTAACTTCTCTCTCTCTCTCTCTCTCTCTCTCTCTCTCTCTCTCTCTCTCTCTCTAACCTCTCTCTCTCTCTCTCTCTCTCTCTCTCTCTCTCTCTGTGTGTGTGTGTGTGTCTCACTCCACCCTTTTTAGCAACTTGACTTTCCCTTCTGTGCTAGGGCACTAGTGATAGGCAAAGCTGCCATAGACTGTTCCAGAAAGAATGATGAGAGAGAATGGTTATCAGATGTCCACTGGATTTCCTACAAAATAGCCCATTCTCCAGACTGGCACTGAAACTGGTGACCTGATGGATGTCAAGTGGAGAGCCAGCCTGTGCATGGCTCCCCAGCTCTGGTCAAACAGGGAGGAACCCAGTTACACTAGGGTAAAATGCCAGCTCACTCCAAGGAGCGAATTTGGCAATGGAGCTCTCAGACTTCACTCTCTGTGCTGCCAAGACTGCTCACACACACAGGGACTGGTTCTACCTCCACTTTTGGAGTCTGCATCTCTCTGTCTAGCACTTGCTGGTAATCACAGGTGGGGAGAGTTACTATTGCACTCAGGTCTTGTTTGTGGGCTTCCCATAGGCTCACCACTGTGAGAACAGGTTGCTGGACAAAATGGGCTTTTGCCTGATGGAGGCATATAATTTGGATAAGAAAATTGGCTTCCAGGTGGAAAAATCAAAATTGGAAACAGAACTGTTAGAACCCAAAACTAAGATTTTGTAAAAAATGTATAACTTGCTGTTGAAATGGAATACTCAGGATGAAACGGTGAAATCTGCTATGATTAAATGGGCACAAGATCTTGGACATAATATTATGTTTGCTGACTGGGAACAGTTGTGGACCACAGGTATGAAATTTACGGCATGTAATGCCCTAAGAGAGAATATTATGAAAATGATTTACAGGTGGTACATGACACCAGTCAAGCTTGCAAAAATCTACCATTTGCCCGATAATAAATGTTGGAAATGTAAAGAAAACGAAGGTACATTATTTCACCTTTGGTGGACGTGCCCAAGGATTAAGGCTTTCTGGGAGATGATATATAATGAATTGAAAAGGGTATTTAAATATACCTTCTTGAAGAAACCAGAGGCCTTTCTCCTAGGCATAGTTGGCCAATTGGTGCCAAAGAAGGACAGAACTTTTTTTATGTATGCCACAACAGCAGCAAGAATTCTCATTGCAAAGTATTGGAAGACACAAGATCTACCCACCTTGGAAGAATGGCAGATGAAGGTGATGGACTATATGGAATTGGCGGAAATGACTGGCAGAATCCGAGACTAGGGAGATGAGTCGATGGAAGAAGATTGGAAAAAGTTTAAAGACTATTTACAGAAATATTGCAAAATTAATGAATGTTAGAATGATGTTGGATAGAAACTAAGTGGTCTTTAGCTGAAATGTTATAAGGGAATATGAAAAAATGGTTTATTAATAGGTTAAAATCTAAAACTACAATATTTTATGATTAATGATTAGGATACATAAAGAGGGAAGGGATTTGTTGAACTAATAATTGAATTGGAATACAAAAAAGGGAGGTGTGAGGAGGTCCTTGAAATAAGCAAATGAAGGATAAGTAATGGAAGGAAGGAATTGTTTTTAACTATTTTTACTTTGTATTTTTTCTTTTTTCTTTTTTCTTCTTTTTGTCTTGTAATATTCTGAAAATCTTTATAAATATCTTATAAAAAAAATAAAAATGGGCTTTTGCCTGACCCAGCATGGCCCTTATCTTCTTGTGACTGACTGACTGACCTGAACTTTGCTCCTCCTAAGGACACACTCCACAGGAGCTGGAAGCAAAACTGCAGCCAGTCATGCCAGAAGGAGTGAGGTGATCTGTGAATCCAAAAGGGGCCCTGAAGGCCTCCTAGAAGAACTCTCTTATCTCTCCCTTGTTTTCCTGCTCTGGAGCCTGACTGGAGCCCATCTTAGATTAAGGGTTGACAATGTGGTGCCTGCAACTGCCAGTGGGCCCAGCAGCACCTCCTATGGTCGCCATGAAAGGTCTTAGTAGATAGCTCTTCGAAAATCCACAGTGTAAAAATGTGCATTTGCTCTTTCTGCTCAGTTCCTGTGTGCACTGGGTCAGTCTCTCCTAGACTGATCTCTCTCTTTCCCCAAATATGGCAACATTTCATGGGATGCCAGGAGTGGACAGTCACCCTTCTTTCGATTCTGAACAGAGGAGAGGTCAAAGAGCTCCTCTCTATGAGGGTCTGTATAACAGGATAGTTTCTGCACACACTCATACACCCCTCTCTATCCTCTCTGGTGAAGGGTGTGACCTGGGGAGGGTTCCTAAGGGCCACATTTGGCCCCTGCGCCAGAGGCTTCCCACGCCTGTGCTAGAGAATCTTTGCCACCCCTCAGCTGCACAGGAGCTGGCTCTGACAGTGGTTGCAAATGCTGGCGTCATTACATTAAAAACCACTAAAGGTGCGTTTTCATCTGCAACCGAAGAGGTACAGTCTGAGTAATTCACCCTTTAGAAAGGCTATTTTCCCCAGGGATAACTAGATTTAGCCATCCTAAATCTGGGAACATACAGGGTAGTGTTTGCATCATGGACTGCTTATTGAATCTGGGCAGTGACACACCAGCATCAATCTATTAGCTATGAGTTTAGCGAGGCAACTGTGGACAGAAGCCATCAAATCAATGGCTTAAAGGAAAGAGGACGACATTCACTGCTGCTGATTAAAAATGAACTCCCCAACAGAAAGTGGGGGAGGGGGGAGCAGCTCCCTTGGACTCCTGGTCCCCAGGCTAAGAAAAGGTAGCTCATTCCTTTGGGTGAGCTGCATTCAACATGCAATTCAGGACTTGAGTGTTAGATTCCTCTCCAGTCACTGCAGGTGAAGTAAAGAGAGGTAAGAGGAAAGGGGACGAGGGATCTGTTACTCCAAAACCTCTTATACTGTAGATAGCTCCTTATAGACAGGCCCTGTTACCATGACCAGAGAGTTGCATGGGAGTAACTACCACTCTGTAATGTTCTCTTCTCTTACATTTTGCTTACCTGTTGAGCAGATGTGACAGAAATCACTAGAAAGACTGGATTTCAACATTGAGAATCAAAATGAAACTGGTTGGTTATCAAAAGAAAGGCATAGACTTTGAACAGATGAGGGTTCTCTGTAGACAAGCAAGGATATCACTTAGGTGTCTATTAAAAAGGATGGTTTACACAATGGAAGCTCATTTTAGATGTCCTGACAGATCATGACATACAATGCAAAATATTTGGTCACTAATAATAATAATAATAATAATAATAATATTTTATTATTTTTATGCTGCCTATCTGATTGGGTTGCCCCAGCCACCCCGGGCAGCTCCCAACAAAAAATAGTAAAACACAATACAACATCACTGAAAGACCCTCAAGTCAAAGGGCTTTCTAAGAGAGATAATCCACATATGGTTTACCATCTACATTCAGTCATGATCTTTCAGCATTTTCCTGCCAAGTCCTCTCACAAGTTTTTAAAAAGTCCCCACAGACATTTGCCAGCATTTTAACTCCCATTTCCCCTAATATAAACATTTTTGAATGCAGTTTTGCTTTTTACACATTTCTGCAAGCAATTTCCTTAATATAATGGATGTTATGCTCTTTTCACTGGTATATGCAAATGTTGTTCTCCTCTGCCATCCTTCCTCCCAAAGCAGTCCAGGGTAACAAGCAACAAAAAACAATTCATTCTGAAAAATGTAAATGTTTAAAGCACATTTTTCTACACTTTTGTGTTGGAGAACTGCATTTCAAAATTCAGAGAAATGCACATTTTGATAGACAGCTGCATCTCTGTATCATGTATTAGGTAAATTCACATTAAATTGGAAACTGAACTGAAATTCTCTCCCTTCCCTAGTGCTGACTACAATTCAGGAGAAAATTTACCCATGTTGACCCTCCTTAAGGTCAGAAGTACACCTTGGCTTCCCATCCTTCTATTTCATTTTTTGCAATGGAAAATTGTAAGCTGCCAAGAACTACCCTCCCAAACTCCAAATTTTGTGCAAGTGCTGTCCAACTTGGCTGGTCTCAGGTCCACCGAGCTCAGAAAACCACAGAGTTTTTGCTATGTCCTTTCTCCACATACTTCTATCCCATCGTTTGGTGACTCTCAGCCCCTTGAACACTGCAGAACAAAAAGTTGTACTTAAAAAAATGCAGGACATTATCACAGTTTCCTAACAAATGGTTGACTCTCAGTTCCTCTCAGGTAAAGGGAAAGAGCATCTGCTGTGCGTGCAGAAGGCCCGAGGCTCCATCTCTGTCATCTCCATACAGTGGCATTCAGGGTGTGCACGCACACATGCACCAGGCAGGAGCAGGGGCTGGGCGTGGAGGGTGAACAAAACCCGCCACCCCAGCCAATCAGAGGGCCTCTCGCTCTTGGGGGGCTATGACCCACTCCTCCGGGATCTCTGCTTTCCTATCACTTGCACATTGAACCTTTTAATTGGACGCGTCAGAGTTTGAATTGGAATGTTGTACCACTGAACTCTACATACATCCTGCTGTGTTTGCTGAGTCAAATGACTGTATGGTTCCTACACTTTTTAAGGAGCGGATTGCAACAGAATGATAGAGAGAAGTTAGTTTATGTTGATAACAGTTGCCAAACCAGGGGGGGTGGGATTTTATTGAGAGTTCTTGTTTCTACAGGAACCTTTTTGCAAATGATACCAGCATTAAACTAGGTTGTACTGGGGTAGAACTAAATTTATTTTCTTTTTTAGAGAAGTAAAAATAAGCAGAATATGCACTTAAAACATAGCATTTAGAGCTGGATTTGAAGCATGTCAAAAAAGAAAGTTTATGCCTTGATTTATGGATCAGGGATGTCACCAAGTCATTTCTGCATGGTAAATCATCCTCATGAATAGAACCTCATATGCTGTTTAGCCATGCCATGCACAATGATAAAAAAAAATCCTCTTCAGATCACTATATATCCGTCAAGACAGGACTGCTGTCATGAAAGCTGTCCACTGTAGAAAAATGATGAGGGAAATCTCCAACCAGTGCCTTTCCACTGTCATAAATGATCGTACAACATGCCACAAGATCTATATTATTTGTTCTTTTAAAGCAGGGGTGGAGAGCCTCTTTAAACCTGTAGGAATAATAATAATAATAATAATAATAATAATAATAATAATAATAATAATAAATTATTTATACCCCGCCCATCTGGCTGGGTTTTCCCAGCCACTCTGGGCAGCTTCCAACAAAAGATTAAAATACAATAATTCATCAAATATTAAAACCTTCCCTAAACAGGGCTGCCTTCAGATGTCTTCCAAAAGTCAGATAGTTGTCTCTTTCTTTGACATCTGATGGGAGGGAGTTCCACAGGGCGGGCGCCATTACCGAGAAGGCCCTCTTCTTAGTTCCCTGTAACTTTGCTTCTCACAGTGAGGGAACCACCAGAAGGCCCTCAGAGCTGGACCTCAGTGTCCAGGCTGAACAATGGGGGTGGAGATGCTCCTTCAGAAATACTGCTTCACAGACAATGCTCCAGGGGCAAGAGGCCAGTGGCAAGTATATACAAAGACAAAGAAATGTGTTGGTCTGTCTTAAGTGTAGAATAAGAATAAGAATAAGAATAAGAATAGAATACTACCACTTTTGTATAGTAGGTTGCATTTCAGCCACTCAAAACCCAGAGGTTTTTAGACCACCCTCACACACCGATTTCTGCATTGCCCCACAGTTCTAACCAGCCAAAAGCGCTGATATCTATTCTCTCTATCCTCAGTTCAGTAGAAGACGGGGGGAGAGTAAGACCCCTTCTATCAGCATGCCAGGCCCAACTGCCAGTTGCCCCCGTCCCTCTGAGATGCCAATCACAGCCACCCACATTGCATGGGACAGAGGGAGAAGGAGGACCTCCTCTCACGGGCTGGTTCATCCTGCTTTTCCCCAGCCTTCCCTTTCTGCTCTTCTTTCCTTTCCTCCATCACGCATCTTGTTCTTAAGTTTAGATTGCAAGCCTGAGGGCAGGGCCAGGGATATTTCTAATTTTTGTGCAGTATCTAGCAACCTTCGGTCCTTTATCAAATACTAATGCTACCAATTATGGTAAAATATATTTCACCCAACAAATAATCAAGGATATTCTCCCCCCCCCCCTTATTCTTGATAAATTACTGGACTACACTCTCTGTTTGGATTTGGATTTTGCGATGAGAATATGGCTGTTTTCCAATGCTACAAAAAGGAGTGACAGGGAGGTAAATCCCCATCTTGATTTTAATTACTTTAGCCTAGAGCAGAGGTTTTCTACCTTTTTGAGTCCCCGGCTCCCTTGACCAACTACATTCTTTCTGTGGCTCCCCTGTGGGGCTCAGGAGCCCAGTTAGGTCACCCCTTGCCTGCAGAGCCAGCAGCCCCTCACCCCTTTTCAAACACCCTCCCTTGTGGAGCGTTCCCTCAGCCTCCTCTCCACTCACCTTCCTTGAGAGTCCTCCGGGCAGCAGCCACCACCACCCCTGGACTCTGAGCCCCCCCCCAAGCCACCTCCCAAGGGCCTGGGAAGAGGATGCCCGCAGACATAGTGGTCCAACAGAAACTGGTCCAAGATGAATGTGAGCAAGCACAAGAAAGGCCAGCATGGCACCTGCCTGCCTGCCTGCCTGCCTGCCCAGCCTCCCACATGTCTGCCCATTCCCAACAGCAAGGGCTGGTGGACTGGCTGGCTGGGCTCCAAGGTTGCCTCAGCTCCTGGCAACCAGACCCCCCTGGCCAGCCCCAGAAGCATCATTCGCCTGGGAGCTTGTAGCCATAGCTGCTGCAACAAACAGCCACGCTAGCACCCCTAGAAAACCACTGGCCTAGAGGGCCTTTCAGGAGCTGAATCTGTGGCCAGAGTAAAATAGAGTAAGAAATACTGGGGGAGTCACATGGGGGCTTTGGAGATTCAAACATCTCATCAAGGAGACATTTAATAATCAAATTTGTTTCACTAGGATGTCTTCATTTGTTTAGATATTGCTGATTCCAGCAGGATTACCAAGGCTTTTGTTAAAAAAAAAAGCAATAGGACAGGATTAAAAGGAAAATCATACCCACTGAAAATTAGTAACTTAAATATCAACCTTTCTGAAATTTCCCTCATAAGGTAGAATTGGGCAAGACAGACCATATTGTAATTGTACAGTAGTTGTTGTTATAATTAGTAATAGCAGTAGTAGTATCTCGGTGCAACAAACTTCTTCTTCTTCTTAAGAGATGAGTCCTTTCTCATAAGGAAGGCTTATTAACCAATGCTGTTCCCAGTTTCAATGTCACTGGATTTTATCTGGTAGAAACCTGAATCAAACTCAAAGATTTCTGCTCCCAAGGAACATCTGTGAGATTTTAAGAGAATCAGAAAGGGCTTCAATAAGGCATAGGTCAGCAGTCAGAGCAGCTGGCAGTCAGCACTACCTAATATAAGCAAGGCATTTTTCCTGCTTTCTGTCACCTGAGCTTCCAATGGCATCCATGATGCCATGTCAGGAAACATTCATACATGATCATATCTCCTGACCACAGCTATAAAATGTGTTGGAGCGACAGTTCCAGAAAGTCTGCATTTGCTTTGTATGCTTTGTGTTGTTCTGGTGTGGACCAATGCGTGATGTGAAAAGCCATTGCAGAAACAGAATTGCCAGTTATACTGTTTCATTTTAGGTTCCACCTCACTTTGGCGCCAAGTGTTTTGGCTGACTTGGCGCTGTGGTGACAGCAACCAATGTTAGCATTCACGAGAGCTATCTCGAGGACACAGCAAAACAGTCACTGAACTCAATGGGAGGTTGGCTGAACAGAAAAGCTTTCTGGTTTCAAAGATTCTCGGGTGGAATCCAAGTTATTTTAAGTCCATAGACATCAAATGACCCCTTTGCTTTCTCCATGTGATCCAGATGTTGGCACATCTGGTCAGTGACTCAACTACAGAGGGAAAATCCCATCTGTGGCATGTACAGCCAGTCTCCCTTCACTCTAGCTTTCTGCAACATATTTGGAGAGACATTTATGCAATGAGGAAACTGGCCAAAACAGATCACACTCACCCCTGTCTCCTCCAAGAATGGCTTCACCCAACAGACATTTGAGTCAACTCAGAGGAAGGCAATCTCAGACCCTCCAACTGTCCCGATTTTCCAGGGACAGTCCTGGATTTACAGAAACCGTCCTGGTTTTTTATTTGATCCTGGAATGTCCTGCTTTTCCTCAGGACATTCCTATTTTCATTGAAGAAATGTTGGGTATGGAGTTATGTGACCACCGAGCCAAGGAGATAAGTAACTATATAACCTTTAGAAGACATCTGAAGGCAACCCTGTATAGGAACGTTTTGAAATGTTTAAGGTTTTACTATGTTTTTATATATGTTGGAAACTGTCCAGAGTGACCGGGGCAAACCAGTCTTATGGGCAGGGTATAAATAATAAAATTATTATTATGGAATAGGACATCCCTATTTTCATCGAAGAAATGTTGGACAGTATACAATCTGGCAGAAGTAGTCTCCTCCTTCAAAATAATGGCAAAAGTACATTCCTGCCAGCAATACTGGAGACCAAAGTTCTCTAATTACCCATGACCAACTTCTGAAATATTTTTGTACCTTGGGACCAAATTTGTCCACATGACCAACACTTTCACATCTGAAGGAGAAGGTGGAAGTCTTACTTTAAAAATAAAAGGAACATGCAGCCTAGCAGTTTTGATTTCTCCCAAGAAGCGAAGAATTAAATTCAGTTCTCATTTAAAGGAAAATCTATGAAATCTGCATTTTCTGCAACAGTAGGGTTTCCATATGTCTGGAATTCCCTATATATCTGGAATAATGCAGTCAGAAGCAGTGTCTGGATGGAAATCACTAAAATGTCTGAGGAAACATGTTGGCAGTGTTGTTTTTGGCGATTTCCCTTAAAAATAGCTCAAGAACTTCTGTTTTTGGCGAATTTGCCAAAAAATCTCAACAGCTTTTCTGCCCAGATTTTCACTATTTGGAATATTTGGAATATGGCAGCCCTAACAGCATGAGAAGAGAATTGCAGTCTTCCTTCAAAATTCACACTTTCACAAAATTCACAAACCAATGTTTACAAGGATGCAGATTGTCAGGGAATGGTCTGAAGATGAGGGCTGGGGAATGCATTCTATGGCAGACCAGCTTCTCTCTGATGGAACACTCCACAGTGTGTTCAGAAGCAGAGAGAGAGACAGAAGCTGAGCAGCTTAGAGAGGAGTTACCCAGCTACGAGATCATGACAAGGGAACCAGAAGGAAGGGGACAGCTTAGTTGAGACGTCACTCGAGAGTAGGGGGTCCCCCCCTCACCATGGACTTGGCGGTCTGAACGTATCAGAGAGCAAAGGAGTTGGGGGAGGAAGGAACTTCCCGTCGGAATGTAAAATGCTGCGGAAGTCGGAAGGAGGATTTAGAGCAGCCAACTGCCCTCCTTGCGGAGAGCTGTGTATTTGTGCTTGAAACATGACGCTGTAATAAAAGGACTATAAATATATCAACTGCTTCTTAATTCTTATCTGTGAAGTTACGGAAGGGAGAAGAGAACTCTCCATGCCTGACACATATATAAGGAGAAAGTGCATATTAAAAATTATATTGATTACTGCAATCCAGTTGGTTGGACTAGATGACCCTGGGAGTCCCTTCCAACTCTACAATTATATGATTCTATGATTATATATTAGTGGAAATACCACACAAAAATGTATTACATTAAGGAAAATTGTTTGCTTGAAAATTCTCTGAAATGTGTGTATGATAGTCAAAACAGCATACAAAAAATGTAGGAGAAATTCACAATAACATATTGGTGAATTTTTGTGAGTTTTTTTTCTTTTTCTTTTTAAGCACATTGCTTCAGAGATGTGGAGAACTGAATTTAAGCCAGAAAAAAAGAGAAGTGAAATTGACAAATCCTTCCATTCCTACTCCCAAGGAACACCACACTTCTCCCCACCTCAGTCTGTTGCTTTAGTTAGATAAAAGGATTGTGTGAAAAGGGGCATCTATGGAAATGTATGTGTTTAACTTACTCTTCTGTCACCTTGTTTGGCTCCTAAGTTAGAAACCTAGGCTACTGTTGGACAAATGTTTTCACACTTTTGGAAATCCCTCCCACCCCCCTCCGAAATGTGAAATGGCTCTTTCTGCACAAAAGGTTGGTGCAAATACCAGATTTACATTGGGGAAGTAAGTGGACAAACAAGTTTTAGGGTGGGTTTTTCCCCAAATGGACACTGGCAGAGAGAGAATTGCTCAGCATTTGTGAGAAACCTCAAAATGTGTAAAGCCTCTGAAATAGCAGCACTTCCTGTGATTCACTGGTGTCAACTGCCCACTGATTTAGCTCACAGTTGGTGTTTTCTCAAGCTTTTCAAAATCATGCTACTAAATTTGTCAGAAGGGGATATATTGTGTGCTCAGCCTGCCAAACTCCCACGCTCCAAAAAAGCCTACATCCAAGCTGATGATCACAGTGCCAAACTGCATTGCAAGCTTTGATTCACTAACATTGCAAACCTATGTGTCTCCTGAAATAGAAGTCCCACCAAGTTCAAAGGGCCTCTTGGCCAGATAAGTGGGCATGGGATTGCAGCTGGAGAACCCGTGGACTTCCAGATGTTGTTGAACTTCAGTTCCCAACAGCTCTAGCCAACCTGGTCAATGGTCAGAGATGATGGGAGTTGTAGTTCAGCCACAGGTCCCCCAGCCCTCGTCTCCCCTATGATTTGAGGGAAAATATAGTGCCCTTCACAAGTGCTGCAGTTTGAATTTTTTAACATTTATATATTTAACATTCCGACTATCAGGCCCTCAAAGCAGTTTACAACATTTTAGCGTCATAATTTGCCTTCTGTTAAAACATACTCTTCCCAATCCGTTGTTCTCACTAGGGCTTCAGTGGCTTTGCTGTAACCTTAACCCTCCTCAACATCTATGAACCTAAAGATCCTGCTTGAGAACAGTATTTTCATGGTAATGTCTTGCCAGAGTCTATACAGTTTCTTACAAGTAAAACATTATCTTCCTACTGCAGGTAGGACAGCACCTCCACCTGATAGTGGACAGGATCTCGTTTGATTATGATGGCATTCAGGAGGAGGGGATTTCTACACACAGAACTATGTGTGTCACACAAGTGTGGGGACACTGTCCCATCCCTAAGGATTTAAGAAGGCATCACTTTCTGTTCTGCTCTGTATTCATCACAGGCAGCACTACTTCTGTTCCCCTGCAGTTCACCTTTTTCCAAAACCTACATTATTCGTCTTGCTGTCTACTGTGGTGAAATGCTGCAACTTGTGTAATCTAAGTACATAATTAATTGTGTACATTATATAGTGATGTCTTCATTACATTATTCCTCTCCATTTCAGTCCAAAGGAAACGCAATACAGTTGAGGGGGCATAATGAATTACGTCTCATTTGTGGACTGAAAGCAACAGCATCAAATACTATTCACATTCAGTAAACTGATTTCCACTCTGGACATGGGACAAATAAGCAAACAATGACAATTTCTGCTTCTCTGACATCACTATCCATTGCCAGTGTTGAACTCAAATTCAACTTCTAGTCCAGTTGAAATGGCTGGTTGCAGTATCCATCTATCATCTGGCTGTGAGGGGCGGGGCAGAAGGCCTGGCCACCGCCAGCCACCAAGGAGGCTCCCTTTGGCTGGGCCCTCAGATGCACTGAGTGCTTGGCCAGCCCCATCTGAGGTCGGAGGCGGAGGAGGAAGACAGAGTACACAGCAAGAAGTTAGAGAATTTTCTTGAATTAGTGCCTGGTGTGTCCTGCAAGTGCAGAGAAAGTTTTGCTAAAAGGATGATATTTGGCTGTGATTTCTGGAAGACCTGCCCCCTTCTTTGCAGGCATTTCCCCACCTGACTGATTCCTGCTACAAAAGCTGAGGCTGCCAAGACTCTTGGGCTGGGGTGCTGGTTGGGGGGTTGATACTGTTGGGTTTCTGTATCTTTGAGTTTTAGATGATGTTGTGATTTATGTGGAGATTTTTCAGTTAGGTTGTGTATTTTTTAACGTTCTGTTTATTGTTTATCACTACATTTGTTATGTTATAGTTATTTATTTTCTCAGGTTGTAAGCTGCCTTGAGCATTGTTTGAACTCTGGAAAAGCAGCATACAAATAAAATTATGTATGTGTCTATCTTCCATTCTACTCTGCTTCTGTACTTGAAAGAGAGGTGACAAGGATGCCATCATGTCCATTGCCTCAAGCAGCCAAATGTCTTGGGTTGTCCCCAGTTTCAGGAGAAAATAGCAGAGCGCAGAAAGAAAGGCAATCCTGCAGGAGTCCCTGAGATCACCCCACCTGTATTCCATTAACTTCTTTAGCTTTGATCCTGGGGACTCATTTTGTAAAGAAAGGAGGCATATATTTGCAATTTCATCGGGTGTGGAAAGACATTTCAGCTCATGCTATCTTTGTAAATATTTTATAATGGAGATACGGTATTCTTGTCCTTTGTTTTCCCCAAACAGTCATAGTTTTTTCACCAACAGCTGGACTTTGCGTGATCTGCTTTTTATAAAGGTCACATTTCCTTGATGCCTGCCCTGCCCTTGGGGAGTACGTGAGGAGTCACAGTATTGTTCTGCAATTACAGACCCATTCTGAAAAGTTCAAATCAGTTTTAGCAGTGAACTAACCTGCAGCAACCATCAACACAACAGCTGCCTTTTGAGTGCCTAGTTTGATGGATGCAGATTGTCAAGGTGCAAAATAGACATTTACTGTAAGATCATCGTATTCTTGTTTTTAAATTGCAAGCAGATGATCATTTTCATGGACAAAAGGAAGAGTCTTGAAATACATTTGCATTGTGCAAACTCGCCAGCTATTATCAAACTTTGCAGGCATCGCTAGCTGGCACATGTGAGAGACTGTAGCATTCAATGCATAAATGAATGGATAAAGTAAGGGTTACATGCATGTAGGGTTGGGGCTGATGGATAACTATTTCCTATTTGAAAATTGTGCAGTATAGATTAAGGTGGGGGCCTTTTCAGTCTAAGGGCTACATTCCATTCTGGGCAAGCTTCTGGGGGCCACATGCCAAGTGTGGGTGGGGCCACAAGCAAAAGTAGACAGATCAACAAACGTGGATTTACATTTGTACAGTAGGCTAGCTTCAACACACACACACACACCTCTCTCTATCCTCCATTCAGCCACACAAGAAGCTTACTTGCAAATAATGGCTTGTGTTTCAGTTCGTGTTTTGTTTTGAACAGTGCAAATTTGGGAGGTTCACCTTTACATGTTTTGATGATCCTGAACAATTTAGTATCATCAGCAAACCTGACCACCTCACTGCTCTCTCCTAACTGTAGATCATTTGTGAACAATTCAAAAAGCACGTGTTCCAATATCAATCCTTGGGTGATTCCACTTTCTCCATTTGGAGAAATTCTCTGTTTGTTCTTACTCTTTGCTTCTTGCTACTTAACCAATTCCTGATCCCCAGGAAGACATCTCTTCCTCTTCCTTGACTGTTAAGCTTATTCAGGAGTCTTGGGTGAGGGACTTTGTTAAAGCTTTTAGAAAGTCCCACTACACTATGTCAATTGTATCACTTGTTGACACTCTAAAATAACAGATTCAAGAGGCAGGACTTGCTCTTGCAGAAGTCATGCTGGTTCTGCTTCAGTGAGGCACCTTCACCTCTGTTGGTTTATAGTGCTTACATGTGAGCAACATGCCCAAAAAGGGCTATGATGGAGCAACTTTCTGGAGCCAATCAGAATGTGGGCAATGCATCTGCCCTCACTCAAATGGGCATGTTGTGAAAACATAATGGTGGTTGTCAACCCCCAGCAGTGCAGCCCCTTCCAGGCCAGGGAAGCAGGTGGCAAGGGCAGAAAAGATAAGCTGGGTGGTTCCAGGGAATCTCTCTGCCTCCAGTCCCCATCATCTGAAATGAAAGCTTTCACACGAACTTTTAGTCCGGCCCTTAGCTTTAACCACTGGGATTTACATCAGTCTCTCAATCACTTAAAATGAAATCATGGAACAGTGATCCTGAGAAAATCTAGGCTTTGGGGTTCAGTGACACTTTAAAGCAGTGGTGGCTGTTTTCTTTTCCCTAGTCAATTTTATGGAATCATTTCCCTCATGCCAGGACTTAATTCATTCCAAATGACCACATTATGCCTGTTGCAGTTCAAACAAAGGATTTAAATACACAATTTTCTGTAAGGATGGTGATCCTATTTCTACTTCTCTGAAGACCACCATATCCTTCCTCTACCTCCCCACCTTCCTTCTGTCAACTCAGCAGCAAGTATAAAAATAATAGCATGGGATGCTCTTAAATATATTAAGAATGCTTTAAGGAACTATTTTTCAACCACTGATCAATGAATCAGTGAAACTTTGTAAACCTACTTCCAGCAAAGCATATGCCAGATTCTTTTGTTTTCTTACTCCATTTGCGTGTTTGTTTGTTTTTGTGTGTGTGTGTTTTGTTCAAGAATGCATTTCATTTAACCATAAAGATTACATTTGTTTTGTTAATTGTTTAGATAAAGCTTTTTTTTCTCATTTCACTTCATCTAGCATTTGCACTCAATGTTTTTAATCTTCAGTTTGCAATGCATGTACAGTGGTACCTCGGGTTACATAGGCTTCAGGTTACAGACTCTGCTAACCCAGAAATAGTACCTCGGGTTAAGAACTTTGCTTCAGGATGAGAACAGAAATCGTACATTGGCAGCAGGAGGCCCCATTAGCTAAAGTGGTACCTCGGGTTAAGAACAGTTTCAGGTTAAGAACGGACCTCCAGAACAAATTAAGTTCTTAACCCAAGGTACCACTGTAATGCCTCCTGGGTTTCTTTTGGGCGGGGGATAGGACAGCTGCCAAGTGTAGGGATGAAGAAGAAATTCAGCTCAGTTTGCATTTTACTGCAAATCTTCCTAATTTGCTCTTCTCATATATTAAGGGAAAGTGTAAATAAAAAGAATACACTGTGAAAATAACATACAAAAGTGCATTTTATAAGGGAAATTTCTTGAAAAGATGCATACTAGGAGAAATGTGCAAATTTTTGTGAGGACATTTTTTTCAACGACTACAAGAGCAAACTGATGCAGAAACATGGTCAAGTGAACTTAAAATTAGAAAAACTGGAAGCTCAGAAAAATGGAATTTGGCAGATTCATCCATCCCTATCAGGAGGTGATGAAGGTGCGGAGGTCCATACATCAACAGAAACTCTTGGCCTGCTCTCTGAAATGCTCAGAGGTGGGGATGTATTAAGTACTAACGAGGAATGGTATTCAGTGCTAGCTCTACTCAGAGTAGACCCATTAAAGTTAATGGACCTGACTAACATAGCTTCATTAATTTCAGTAGGTCTAGGACTTAACTGAATACAATCTAAGGAGCTATATTCTATAGAATTTTCACCTCTAAAGCAGTAACCAGAAAACCAGGCTTTGAAAAACCTGAATATATAAACATTATCAGTTGAGTAAAGAAATGCATTTTGCTTCCTTGTTTTATGTTTCTGATACCATAGATCTCAGGCAGGCTTGCCATACGCCCTGACATGTCCTGGTTTCTGTGGGTGTAAAAAAGGCGTTGGGGAATCTTAGTGGCCTTCCTAAAAAAAAGCTCAACAACAGTGCGAGTGTCAGAAATTTTAGTTTTTGAAATATGGCAACCCTGGTCTCAAGTATGTATCCGCATAACCATGAGAAGTCGAAACATTTCTATTCACAAATTAAAGCTATGTGAGAAGACCTTTGCCCACCTGTGCAACAGGTATCCCTATCTTATAAGCTGTTCTTTGTTACTAGACACATGCTGTTTGGTATGCACGTGAAATGATTCTTATGTATCCATCAAACACAAACACTTCACAATTGCTCCTCATTGCTTGAGTCAAACATTTTCATCACCCTCTCTCTTTCCCTGAAGCTGTGTTTATTATTAAAGCTAAATGGTGAGTTTTCAAATGACCTTTTTATACAAGCTTGGAAATCTTGTCTAAAATAATCAAATAAACTTTCTCATAAATGCTCTATGGTGGAAAAAATCTAAGAGGCACGATTCTATCCAAAGATTAGAACCGGGGGTTGAATGTTTGCCATCGTGTATGTTTTATATCACATGTTCCATAGCAAAAGAAAGGAAATCTATAAGTCAAGGCCAAAGATTTGCATTTAGCATTGACCTTGCTGTATTGGTCGGGCAAGTCCCTGACTCAAAGCATGCTAAGCAGAGCTTAGATATGCTTTATGAAAATAATCTTTTTGTATAAGAATACAAATGGTGACTTCCAGCTGGCAGCCACTGGCAGGAGCATCAGCAAGGCTTTCCTTGCGGCCATCACAGTGAGGTCACCCTGACACTTGAAGTTCACCCACTTCCTGAAAAGTCATTATAACACCTTCATTTTGCTGTGCATTAATGAATCAACAAACTGGGGAAACGGTTTAGTCCCTAGAGATGCTTCTGAAGTCCTTGTCATTCACGTTTCTCCACAGATGTTGATGTCATGACCTGGGTCTGCTTGCATTGCTGAAGGGATGTATTAGGAATCCTCCAACACTCATCTGACTTTTGCATGGAGTGTAATTTGCAGCAGTTTTCAGCCCCTGTGGTTCATTTGTCCCTTCTTCCTTTAAATGATTGTGCGCATGTGCATTGATATGGTATGCATGTGAAATGATTCTTATGTATCCATCAAACACAAATGGATCCCCACCCCCCACTTCATTGATAAAGGTCTACTGCACATGAGGACAGCAGGCTAGCTTATTTTGTGTTTTTATATTTTGATTTTATTCTGTGAACCTCCCTGAGACCTCCAGGTATAGGGCGGTATATAAATTCAATAAATAGTAGTAGTAGTAGTAGTAGTAGTAGTAATGCAAGGAGCACAATGTGTTATCCTCCCTTTTATTCCCCCACCCAGCATTTGCTGTCTGTGGTGGCCATCTCACTCTCCCCAGGCTCTGCCCTCTAGTTGGAGCAGGCCAAGAGTTCTCACAAGTAGCTGGGCATTCTCCGCTTCTGCTTGGCAGATACACAAGGAAATCATTGGAACAACCTCACATCCCCAGTGCAGTTTTGGAGCTCATATTACTAATCTCAGACTCTGTGTCCTTTGCTCTTGGACCAGACTTATTGACTTATGATAAATCATCATCATCTAGCCTTTAAGAGTGCCTGGACTAGATTCTGCTCTTTCCTTGGGACTGCATCTGTACTGTTAGGCTGCTATGATAAAAGTTTTTTCACCTTTTTACTTGCAAGTAAGTGTGCCTGTCTTTGGTTTTTGGCAGGAGCCAGGGTGAAGAATGCTGTTGCACTCAGATCCCGGTTGTAAGCCTTCCATGGACATCTGATTGGTCATTGTCAGGGGTGGACCTTGGGGTCTCAAATTCCAGCAGCGCCCTGTGCAACCCCAAAATTTGGCATGCATGCACACACACTGGGCTCCATGACCTGTGCAACCAAACTAGCTGTGCTCCTCTGAATCTGCCTCTGCCACTGTGAGAACAGGATGCAGAATTACATGGACCTTTGATCTGATCCAGGCCAGTGGCCCATCTAGTCCTGCAACCTGTTCTCACAGTGGCCAGCCAGATACCTGTGGGAAACCTGCAAGCAGAACAGGAGCACAAGGGCACTCCCCACCCCCTGCATTGTGATACACAGCAGTGGACATTTGTGGGCATACTGCCTCCAACATTGGAGGCTGCATCCTGATTGTAACCTCTCCCAATACTATGACTCCCTGGAGTCCCTTTAAATGGAAACACCTGTCCACTTTTCACACAGAGGCCCAGACACTCCCTCATTCATATCAACGTCACCCATCTCTGTTTGTTTGTTTTTAGAAAGAGCGAGGGTTTGCAACTAAATGGGTACCCTTTACACAACACACACTATGGCCTGCATGTCAAATGGGGAAAGGTCTGTAATAGTGCTAATCAATCACATCATCTACCAGTTTTTTAAAAAACAAAACATCCAAGAAACCCCTTTCCCATCAAGAATGCACAAAGCAGTGTAAAATCAAAGCACTTGCTTTTGGTACTCTGGTAACACATCCCGTCTTGTGCCTGAACAGTCAGAGATTCCAGTAAGCATCTCTCCCCCCCCCCCCCCGCCTTGTGACCTCATCAATGCCGGCATGCGTTGGCACTGCAGACGCCCCTGGAAAAAATAAGAATGCCAAGGTATTTTCTTGTTGACCTTTGAAAAGCTGGAAGCATGGAGGAGGGGGAGATGGGGGAAATCACCTCCTCCTCATAAATGTGAAAGCTTGCATACATTAGTTCCATGGGATGTTGTGATGTTTGCTTAAGGAAGCACGATGGCCTTCACTGTTTGTTTTTTTATGGGATGCTGTCCTTTTCAGCATCCTTGCACAGTGTGGACGTCACCAGCTCGTCCCACGAAGACGTACGAGAGGAAAAGGCAGTTGCTAAGGAAACTTTTCTTCCAGAGAGGTTAGGACACACGAAAGCAATTAAAACCAGAGAAGAACAAATGAAAAGGCCGTGTGCATATTCACTTACTTATGACATGTCTATACTACCCATTAACCAGAGAAGGTTAGCATATGCAAAATGCAAAATATAATCAAAAGAATAAACTAAAACTAAGGCTGCATACACACTTTTTACATACATACATTTGAAGCACAATCTTTTCCTCAAAGAATTCTGGGCACTTTAGTTTAGCCCTCACAGTTATAATTCCCAGCAACACTTAACAAACTACAATGCCCAGAATTCTTTGAGGGAAAGAATATGCTTCAATAGTATATGCAGCAAATGTCACTATAATATATATGTCACCCAACAATTTATAACAAGGGCTTTCTGAGAGCAGAATGTTGGATTTGATTGGAATTTTAGATATTTTACAATAACAATGAGCTATCTTTTAATCAGGTTGCATCTGAAGATCTGTTTTACGGGCAAGTTGAGCTGGTAATAAATAGTAACCAATCTTAATCTGCGGAAATTCAGTTTTACTTAGGAGAGCTGCAAGTTGTTTATTTATTGACTGTATTTTGCTTTTGGTGTGTGAAAGAAAGAGAAATAAAAGACAAAGACAAGGCTTTCCTTTTAACAATGACAGCCTTTGGTTTTTCAAAATTATAAGGTACCTTACATTTTCATAAATATCTCCGAAAGGCACTCATTTTTTAATGTTTATTTTATAAAAGAAATGTCTACAGAGGCTTTCTATACAAGGCAGCTAACAGAGTAGGATTTTTAAACATTCAAACTGTTAGCAAAGTCACTTAAACAATGCAGAAAGAAAAATCTTAACAGCTTTTTACAAAGGAAACTGAACAACAATGGTGTATAATTTGCAGAGAAATGGATAGAGCAGGCTTCCTCAACTTCGGCCCTCCAGATGTTTTTGGCCTACAACTCCCATGATCCCTAGCTAGCAGGACCAGTGGTCAGGGATGATGGGGATTGTAGGCTTAAAACATCTGGAGGCCTGAGGTTGAGGGAGCCTTGGATAGAGCTTTTGCTCTCCATACTTCAGCCCTCTAAGCAAGCCTGTAGTGAGAGAACAAGGTGGTGTCATTAGTGACTCTTCTCTGTGAGGCTTTTGCAGGTGATCTGAGAGTTGTTTGGCTCCTGGGTGAGATCCAAAGTGGATGGGTGGACTATTGAGAACGGGTATCTAAAGGCAAAATAATTGATACGGGTTTATATTTATTACTAATCATCATTATTAATTTTTTTAGGGGATGCTGGTGCTGCTTTAATTTTCTGTACCCCACTTAGAGATATTTTTTATAAACTGGTACAGTAATGGGATAAATAAATAATAAATAAATTCCAGTCTCACAGGCATTCAATCACCGCTCCATTCTGTCCCTTTCTACAGTGGTACCTTGGATTAAGTACTTAATTCATTCTGGAGGTCCGTTCTTAACCTGAAACTGTTCTTAACCTGAAGCACCACTTTAGCTAATGGGGCCTCCTGCTGCCGCCGCACCGCTGGAGCACGATTTCTGTTCTCATCCTGAAGCAAAGTTCTTAACCTGAAGCACTATTTCTGGGTTAGCAGAGTCTGTAACCTGAAGCGTATGTAACCTGAGGTACTACTGTATCTCATTCCATCAATCCTCTGGTTTGTCTTTCCATCCCATCATACTCATGTTGTTCACTTTTTTGGATTTGATAGGGACTTCTCAATGCATTTGCCAGAGGCGTTTTGTGTGCCTCTTTTACAGACGCCTTTGTGCACAGTCTTTGCAACAGCAAAATGCATGGCAAAATCCAGAGAAGTGTATAGTCTGACTCAAACTTGCATTCTGATCCACAAACAAGTTTGGGAGTGTAAGATCAGCTTGGTCTGTTGCAAAAAGCAGGCTGAGTGAATCTGCTGCCTCCTGTGCTGTGTGGAAAAGTGCTTTCTTTTGTCTGTCCAGAATCCTTCAACATTCATGCAGCTTCACTGGATGTCTCTAAGTTCTAGTGATCTGAGAGAGGGAGAAAAACTTTCCTCTATCCGTTTTCTCCATGCCATGCATAATTGTGTGCACTTCTGTGGTGCTGCATCTTAATCATCTCTTTTTCTGAACGAAGAAAACCACAAAGTGGAGATGCTCCATCCCCTCGACCAGTTCTGAGCTAGATGGACCTTTGTTCCTGGGAGCTGCACGTAGCTCATGATCCACTGTTTGGCCCTCTCCACTTCCCACCATCATGCACTGTCAATAGAACATGGGAAACCTTTCACTTCATTTACAAACTTAATCCATTCCGGAAGTTTGCTCTTAAACCAAAGCGTTCTTAAACCAAGGCATGCTTTCCAATAGCAGCAGGAGACTCAATTTACAAATGGAACACACTCAACAGGAAGCGAAACATGTTCTGCTTCCAAGGCAAAGTTCACAAACCAAAACACCTACTTCTGGGTTTGCAGTGTTCTTAATCCAAGTTGTTCATAAACTAAACTGTTCTTAAACCAAGGTACCACTGTAGATCTATTATAGCTGCACAGTAAACAGCTCCGCATATATATATATATGTTTCAGGGTCCATTAAAGCACATTTAAAAGCAATAAGGAAACTGCTAAATATGCCTGTTACACATAGAGAGAGCTCATGGGGAGTAGACCTGCATAAAACAAGTGGTCCCTAGAAGGGCGATGGGTTCAGCGATGGCCAAGAGGCAAGTGCTTGAAGTTAACATGAAAAGGAGGTGGAAAGGTTATTACTGGATGTTTTGCACAAAGGTGTGTAAATGCACAGCTGAAGGCTTGTGGGTCAAGTTGTTCATTTTTTCCCACGGGTTCATTGATACAGTAAACATGTAGTGGGGTTTTTTTTCCCCTTTGGAAATGGAAAAACACCATTTGTGTTAGACTCTTGCTAAAGATCTCAGCTTTTGATTAACTGCCCAGATGAACAATTTATCATATCCACCCATCTCCTGGCTTTATGTATGCATTACATTATATAGTGCATGAAAGTTGTAGTCCATCTAGACCCACCAGTTGAAGACCAGTATACAAGAGCATTTAAGTGCTGGAAGAACTGGGAGGAATGTTCTTCCACATCTGGCAGAGATGCCCCAAAGTTGTAAAGGTTCTTGCAGCTTGTCCAATTCTGGTGGTTCATCTCCTGGGTTTGCTTAATCTGGTTAAAAACTCATATTTTTGTCATTTTGTCACCTTCTCAGTGATGACACCCAGGGCGGCCCACCCCCCATACGCCCTTTCCTCCGGCACTGTAAATACTGACTGTTCTGGGGTTGTAGGGGATTATGTTTACATAGTAAATCCTATGCAGATATACTTGCTTGCATGTAAATCCTAGGACTGTGAACCAGATTCAGCCAAAGCCCAAATTCTGAACTTTTCTATTGTGGTAAAACAAAAGTCTTGAATATTTGAAAAGATTGAAATGCATCTCCAGTTTTGAACAATTCTTAGAGATGCACTTCAGTCTTTAACCCCAAAATATATGTTTTCTCTATAAACTCCCAGAACTGTGGCCAGACTTCCTACTTGTTACCATAAGATATCCTGGGCTATATTGTTCTAAAATGTCACAGGGCATACCTGCAAATTAAAGTGTTTGGGGTTTTTTCCATCGAAACACTGTCTCCTTCCTCCTGGTTGCTCTGCAGCGCCCTATAATGTCACATTTTAATAACACATTATGAACGTTAAAAGTAGGACGTCATGTGTCCATATACGTTATGAAAACCCTTGCTTAACATTAAAAACCATGAGTGTAGATCTGCTCCTGGTTAATTTCACCTCTCAGTGTCTCACTTTCCTCTTGGCCATCTGTAAGGTCTCAGAGATGGATGGAGACCTTCCTTTCCCGGCGATGGTGATTATTTTGAACAGCCTTCCCCACGGGTGGCACTGTGGTCTAAACCACTGAGCCTCTTGGACTTGCCAGTCAGAAGGTCAGCGATTCGAATCCCTGCGATGGAGTGAGCTCCCATTGCTCCTGCCAACCTAGCTGTTCGAAAGCACACCAGTGCAAGTAGAGAAATAGGTACCACTGTGGTGGAAAGATAAACAGTGTTTTTGTGCGCTCTGGCTTCCGTCACGGTGTTCTGTTGTGCCAGTAGCAGCTTAGTCATGCTGGGCAAACACCAGCTCCCTCAGCCTGAAAGCAAGATGAGCACCACAACCCCATAGTCACCTTTGACTGGACTTAATCATCCAGGACCTTTTACCTAAGCTCCAGTTGTTTTGAACTACAATTCTGGGGCTGGTGGGGTTGCTGTCCAAAACATCTGGAGGTCCCCATGTTAAGGAAGGCTGCTTCAGGTATTCATTCCCATCTATCATCTGTAGAATGTGCTGCATTAGGAAATCCCAGGGCATCCCAACTCAGCATGATATCACTTGCTATATAATGGGGGAAGACGTCATTTTTGAAGCCGCACTTTGGACATGCAGGCCGCAACTTGGGCAGACTCTGTTTTCAATCTCCACTCAGTCATGAAGCTCACATTGTGGCTTTGGGACAGTCACCATCACCCAGCCAAACCTTCCTCACAGGGTTGTTTGTAGGGTAAAATGGGTAGCAGGAGGTGCAAGAACCATGTACAGCATCTTGTGCTCTTTGGGAGAAATTTGGGGTATAAATATAACAAAGAGAGAAATAAAAACATAAATTGCATGCACCGTCCTCTTTAAGGATAGCAATGAAGGTGTTTAGCAAAACACTGAGACAACCCCAGAAACATCCCCTTTAGCGTTAGCTCAGATGAGCTCTGTCTCGGAAACTCAAATAACCTTACAGGGAAGACCACACAGGTGCACCAGCAACCCAGGCACAACAAAGGCTTTTGAAGTTTTCACAGGAAACATCCTTGGGATACGCTTAACAGATTAACATTTCAAGATTATATTTCCTACCTGTAGCAACATTACTTTTTTTTTTTTTTTTTTTTTTTTTTGCTAACTCTCCAGAATTCAAGCTCAGCTCTATGCAAAGCAAACTGACTTTTTGGTACTTCCAATTTCTGCATGACCAGAGAGGGAAAGTGTTCTAGCAGGAAACTCCCTGACTTCATCCCCTCTAGTCTCTTTGCAACGGTTTCTGCATGTTCAGAACTGTAATCCGCTCTGATGACTCGGCATTTCTAGACTAGGGGTCTAAGTATCATAGGGGGGAGGAAGAAATTTGTTCTGTGTACATTTTAATGAGAACCTATTGGGTTGTTGTTTTTATTTTGATTATATATATTGTGGGTTTTATGTTGATCTTTTCTGTGAACTGCCCTGAGACCTCCGGATATTTTGTTGTTGTTTAGTCGTTTAGTCGTGTCCGACTCTTCAGGACCGCATGGACCAGAGCACGCCTGGCACTCCTGTCTTCCACTGCCTCTCGCAGTTTGGTCAAACTCATGTTTGTAGCTTCGAGAACACTGTCCAACCATCTTGTCCTCTGTCATCCCCTTCTCCTTGTGCCCTCCATCTTTCCCAGCATCAGGGTCTTTTCCAGGGAGTCTTCTCTTCTCATGAGGTGGCCAAAGTACTGGAGCCTCAGCTTCAGGATCTGTCCTTCCAGTGAGCACTCAGGGCTGATTTCCTTAAGAATGGAGAGGTTTGATCTTCTTGCTGTCCATGGGATTCTCAAGAGTCTCCTCCAACACCATAATTCAAAAGCATCAATTCTTCCAGCGATCAGCCTTCTTTATGGTCCAGCTCTCACTTCCATACATCACTACTGGGAAAACCAGAGCTTTTACTATACGTTCCTTTGTTGGCAAGGTGATGTCTCTGCTTTTTAAGATGCTGTCTAGGTTTGTCATTGCTTTTCTCCCAAGAAGCAGGCATCTTTTAATTTTGTGACTGCTATCACCATCTGCAGTGATCATGGAGCCCAAGAAAGTAAAATCTCTCACTGCCTCCATTTCTTCCCCTTCTATTTGCCAGGAGGTGATGGGCCCAGTGGCCATGATCTTCGTTTTTTTGATGTTGAGCGTCAGACCATATTTTGCGCTCTCCTCTTTCACCCTCATTAAAAGGTTCTTTAATTCCTCCTCACTTTCTGCCATCAAGGTTGTGTCATCTGCATATCTGAGGTTGTTGATATTTCTTCCGGCTTGGGATTCATCCAGCCCAGCCTTTCGCATGATGAATTCTGCATATAAGTTAAATAAGCAGGGAGACAATATACAGCCTTGTCATACTTCTTTCCCAATTTTGAACCAATCAGTTGTTCCATATCCAGTTCTAACTGTAGCTTCTTGACCCACATAGAGATTTCTCAGGAGACAGATGAGGTGATCAGGCACTCCCATTTCTTTAAGAATTTGCCATAGTTTGCTGTGGTCGACACAATCAAAGGCTTTTGCATAGTCAATGAAGCAGAAGTAGATGTCTTTCTGGAACTCTCTAGCTTTCTCCATAATCCAGCGCATGTTTGCAATTTGGTCTCTGGTTCCTCTGCCCCTTCTAAATCCAGCTTGCACTTCTGGGAGTTCTCGGTCCACATACTGCTTAAGCCTGCCTTGTAGAATTTTAAGCATAACCTTGCTAGCGTGTGAAATGAGTGCAATTGTGTGGTAGTTGGAGCATTCTTTGGCACTGCCCTTCTTTGGGATTGGGATGTAGACTGATCTTCTCCAATCCTCTGGCCACTGCTGAGATTTCCAAACTTGCTGGCATATTGAGTGTAGCACCTTAACAGCATCATCTTTTAAAATTTTAAATAGTTCAGCTGGAATGTCATCACTTCCACTGGCCTTGTTATTAGCAGTGCTCACCAGTGAAGGCAGTGAAGGTCCTGTGTGAGTGCCTGGAGGCGGTTGGAGGATGGATGGCGGCTAACGGATTGAGGTTGAATCCTGACAAGACAGAAGTACTGTTTTGGGGGGACAGGGGGCGGGCTGGTGTGGAGGACTCCCTGGTCCTGAATGGGGTAACTGTGCCCCTGAAGGACCAGGTGCGCAGCCTGGGAGTCATTTTGGACTCACAGCTGTCCATGGAGGCGCAGGTCAATTCTGTATCCAGGGCAGCTGTCTACCAACTCCACCTGGTACGCAGGCTGAGACCCTACCTGCCCGTGGACTGTCTCGCCAGAGTGGTGCATGCTCTAGTTATCTCCCACTTGGACTACTGCAATGCGCTCTACGTGGGGCTACCTTTGAAGGTGACTCAGAAACTACAACTAATCCAGAATGCGGCAGCTAGACTGGTGACTGGGGGCAGCCGCCGAGACCACATAACACCGGTCTTGAAAGACCTACATTGGCTCCCAGTACGTTTCTGAGCACAATTCAAAGTGCTGGTGTTGACCTTTAAAGCCCTAAACGGCCTCGGCCCAGTATACCTGAAGGAGCGTCTCCACCCCCATCGTTCTGCCCGGACGCTGAGGTCCAACGCCGAGGGCCTTCTGGCGGTTCCCTCATTGCGAGAAGCAAAGCTACAGGGAACCAGGCAGAGGGCCTTCTCGGTAGTGGCACCCGCCCTGTGGAACGCCCTCCCATCAGATGTCAAAGCGATAAATGACTACCTGACATTCAGAAGACATCTTAAGGCAGCCCTGTTCAGGGAAGTTTTTAATGTGTGATATTTTAGTGTTTTTTCGTTTCTATGGAATCCGCCCAGAGTGGCTGGGGAAACCCAGCCAGATGGGCGGGGTACAAATAATAAATTATTATTATTATTATTATTATTATTATTATATTATTATTCTAAGGCCCATTTGACTTCACTCTCCAGGATGTCTGGCTCAAGGTCAGCAACCACACTACCTGGGGTGTACAAGACATCCATATATTTCTGGTATAATTCCTCTGTGTATTCTTGCCACCCCTTCTTGGTGTCTTCTGCTTCTGTTAGGTCCTTACCACTTTTGTCCTTTATTATGGTAATCTTTGTATGAAATGTTCCTTTCATATCTCCAATTTTCTTGAACAGATCTCTGGTTTTTCCCATTCTATTGTTTTCCTCTGTTTCTTTGCATTGCTCATTTAAGAAGGCATTCTTGTCTCTCCTTGCTATTTTTTGGAAATCTGCATTCAATTTCCTGAATCTTTCACTATCTCCCTCACATTTTGCTTGCCTTCTCTCCTCCGCTATTTGTAAGGCCTCGTTGGACAGCCACTTTGCTTTCTTGCATTTCCTTTTCATTGGAATGGTTTTTGTTGCTGCCTCCTGTATAATGTTGCGAGCCTCCATCCATAGTTCTTCAGGCACTCTGTCCACCAAATCTAAATCCTTAAACCTGTTCCTCACTTCCACTGTGTATTTATAAGGGATTTGATTTAGATTGTATCTTACCGGCCCAGTGATCTTTCCTACTTTCTTCAGTTTAAGCTTGAATTTTGCTATAAGAAGCTGATGATCTGAGCCACAGTCAGGTATATAAATTCAATAAATAATAATAATAATAACTTTCATGTCCTGAACCAATGTGTGAACAAAAGTGCACTTCTCCAGATTTTTTGGTACAGTTTCCCATCCTAAAAATGCATACCCAACTCAATATGGAGGCCAAATGGCCGAAGTATTGGGAAATCTTGGAACAAGAGGGTGACAGATTAAAATTACAGAGCTTTGAAAAATTAAAAAACAGAGTGCGAGATTGGCTCCATTATTATCTTTTTTTTTTATATAAGATATTTATTAGGATTTTTTAAAATATTACAATAAAAAAGGGGGGGGGAGAAAAAATACAAAATAAAAATGATTAAAAACACTCAGATTTTCCATTGCTTATTTTTCTTTAGCTTGTTTCCCGGACCTCCTCATACCTCCCTTTTTTGTATTCCAGTTCAGTTTGTTGGTTCAGCAAATCCTTACCCTCTTTATTTATCCTACTCTTTGGTCTTAAGATAATAACATTAGATTTTTACCTCTTAACAACCCCTTTTTCATATTCCCTTAAAGCATTACAGCTGGAAACCACTTAATTTCTATCCAACATCATTCTAACATTCATTAATTTTACAATATTTCTGTAAATAGTCTTTAAATTTCTTCCAATCTTCTTCCACCGACTCTTCTCCCTGGTCTCGGATTCTGCCAGTCATTTCTGCCAGTTCCATATAGTCCATCAGCTTCATCTGCCATTCTTCCAGAGTGGGTAGATCTTGTGTCTTCCAATACTTTGCGATGAGAATTCTTGCTGCTGTTGTAGCATACATAAAAAAAGTTCTGTCCTTCTTTGGCACCAATTGGCCGACTATGCCTAGGAGAAAGGCCTCTGGTTTCTTCAAGAAGGTATATTTAAATACCTTTTTCAGTTCATTATATATCATTTCCCAGAAAGCCTTAATCCTTGGGCACGTCCACCAAAGGTGAAAGAATGTACCTTCAGTTTCTTTACATTTCCAACATTTATTATCGGGCAAATGATAGATTTTTGCAGGCTTGACTGGGGTCATGTACCACCTGTAAATAATTTTCATAATATTCTCTCTTAGGGTATTACATGCCGTAAACTTCATACCTGTGGTCCATAACTGTTCCCAGTCAGCCATCATTATGTTATGACCAACATCTTGTGCCCATTTAATCATAGCAGATTTCACCGTTTCATCCTGAGTATTCCATTTCAACAGCAAGTTATACATCTTTGACAAAATCTTAGTTTTGGGTTCTAGTAGTTCTGTTTCTAATTTTGATTTTTCCACCTGGAAACCAATTTTCTTATCCAAATTATATGCCTCCATTATCTGATAAGAATGAAGCCAGTCTCGCACTTTGTTTTTTAATTTCTCAAAACTCTGCAATTTCAGTCTATCTCCATCTTGTTCCAAAATTTCCCAATATTTCGGCCAATTGGCCTCCATATTGAGCTTTTTCAGAGCTTTTGCTTCCATCGGTGACAGCCACCTTGGAGTTTTATTTTCCAATAAATCCTTGTATCTTATCCAGACATTAAACAATGCTTTCCTGACAATGTGATTTTTAAATGCTTTATGTGCTTTGACCTTATCATACCACAGATATGCATGCCATCCAAATACATTGTTAAAACCTTCTAAATCCAAAATGTCAGTGTTTTCAAGAAGCAACCATTCTTTCAACCAGCAGAAAGCTGCTGATTCATAGTAAAGTTTAAGGTCTGGCAGGGCAAATCCACCTCTTTCCTTTGCATCTGTTAATATTTTAAATTTTATTCTAGGCTTCTTGCCCTGCCAGACAAATTTAGAAATATCTCTCTGCCACCTCTTGAAACAGTCCATTTTGTCCACAATTTGCAATGTTTGAAACAAAAACAACATTCTAGGCAATACATTCATTTTTACCGCAGCAATACGGCCCAGCAGTGAAAGCTTCAAATTTGACCAAATTTCTAAATCTTTTTTCACTTCAGCCCAGCATTTTTCATACTTGTCTTTAAATAATTTCCCATTTTTTGCTGTCATGTTAATCCCCAAATATTTAACTTTCTTAACCACTGTTAAACCTGTCTCATTCTGAAACCTCTCTCTCTCCATTGGTGTTAAGTTTTTCTCTAAAACCTTGGTCTTTAACTTATTCAACTTAAATCCTGCAACTTGACCAAATTCTTGAATCAGTTCTAAAACTCTTTTGGTACTAGATTCTGGCTCCTGTAACATCAATACTAAGTCATCTGCAAATGCTCTCAGTTTGTACTGTTTGGCTCTGACCTGTATACCTTTAACCAACCGGTCCCTTCTAATCATATTCAGCAGAACCTCCAGGACTGATATAAAAAGTAATGGGGAAATTGGGCAACCTTGTCTTGTCCCTTTTTCTATCCTAAATTCTTCTGTCACCGCATTATTTACACTTAGTTTAGCCTTTTGTTCTGAATAAATTGCACTTATACCATTTTCAAAACCTTGGCCTACCCCCATCCCCTGTAGGTTCTTCTTCATAAAACTCTAAGAGATATTATCAAAAGCTTTCTCCACGTCCACAAATATCAAAACTGCTTTGGTATTTATGTTCACTTCTAGTTTTTCCAAAATATCAATTATATTCCTCAAATTATCAGACAAGTGTCTTCCCGGGAGAAAGCCCGCTTGGTCTTTATGAATCTCTTCCATCAATACTTTTTTCAATCTCTTGGCCAAAATGTCTGCAAAAATTTTGTAATCCACATTAAGTAACGATATGGGGCGGTAGTTCTTAAGCTGGGTCTTTTCAGTCTCTGTCTTCGGTATAAGTGTAATGTACGCCTCTTTCCAAGACTCTGGTGCCCTTTTCCCTTCCAATATTTCATTGCAGACTTCCTTTAAAGGTTGTAATAGCCACTCTTTCAAAGATCTATAATATCTAGAAGTCAGCCCATCCGGTCCTGGAGATTTGCCTAATTGCATATTTTGAATGGCACCTTCTACTTCCTGATCAGATATTTTGTAGTTCAACATTAATTTACTTTCTTGGGATTTTTTTTTTTTTTATCAAATAATGGAGGCATATAATCAGGACAAAAAACTAGGTTTTCAAGTGGAAAAATCAAAGCTGGAAACAGAATTGTTAGACCCTAAAGTTAAGAATTTGTCAAGAATGTATAACTTGCTATTGAAATGGAATACTCAGGATGAAATGGTGAAATCTGCTATGATTAAATGGGCACAGGATGTTGGACATAATATTATGATGACTGGCTGGGAACAGTTATGGACCACTGGTATGAAGTTTACGGCATGCAATGCCTTAAAAGAGAATTTAATGAAAATGATTTACAGGTGGTACATAACACCAGTCAAGCTTGCAAAAATTTATCATTTGCCTGACAACAAATGTTGGAAATGCAATGAAAGTGAAGGTACTTTCTTTCACCTCTGGTGGACATGCCCAAAGATTAAGGCATTCTGGGAGATGATCTATAATGAAATGAAAAAGGTATTTAAATATACCTTCTTAAAGAAACCAGAGGCCTTTCTCCTGGGCATGGTGGGCCAATTGGTGCCAAAGAAGGACAGAGTTTTTTTCATGTATGCTACAACAGCAGCAAGAATACTCATTGCAAAGCACTGGAAGACACAAGACTTACCTACCAGGGAAGAATGGCAGATGAAGCTGATGGACTACATGGAATTGGCGGAAATGACTGGCAGAATCCGAGACCAGGGAGAAGAGTCGGTGGAAGAAGATTGGAAAAAATTCAAAGCTTATTTAAAGAAATATTCCAAAATTAATGAATGTTAGAAAGATGCTGGAACGAAGTTATATGACTTTAGTAGAAATATTATAAAGAATCAAGTATGAATAGATTGACATTGGGTAAAGAGGTAAATTTAAGTTTAAAATTGTGTTAAGTTAAACCATGGAACTAAATTTGTGAAAGAGGGAAAGGACTTGCTGGAATATTTAATTGAACTAGAATACAAAAAAGGAGGTGTGAGGAAGTCAAGGAAATAAGCAAATGAAAGATAAGGATATGAAAATATGTGGTTTTTTTGTATGTTTGTTTGTTCTTTTTTGGGGTTTTCTTTTCCTTTTTAATGCTTTTGTTTTCTTCTTTTTTTCTTTTTGTATTGTTGAGGTTTTGTATTTCTTTAGTTATTTTTGTTTTTGAGGTTTTGTAATTGTTCATTGCTCATATTTTTCTTTTGTTTTGCTTCTGTTTTTTTGCAATGTTTAAATTCTAATAAATATTTTATTAAAAAAAATGCATACCCAAAAGAGTGTATATTGGGGAAAGGGTGCACAGAAATGTTGTTTTGGCAAAAATAAAAATAAAAATAAATGCATAATGTTACGAGCTATTTGTCTCGTAATTTGTCATTCTCACTAATATATACATATTTCCCCCAGCTTTTGCCTGGTATTTGCATTTTTTGCTGACATTACTTGGCTGGAGAACTATATTTCAAAATTTGGAAGTGCAGATTTCAAGGGATGACTGTGCTTCAGTTTGCATAATGTTTTGGAAAGTGCAAATCAGGTAAGTTTGCCTTTAAATGTGAAGGGAAACATATTTCTCCCCCCTGCCAAATGACAGGCAAGCGTGGGTTGTGTATTTCTCTGGGGAAGACCCATACAATTAGAACCATCCATGCAGTCATGCCTAAGGCTGTCCAGATCCTCCACTTCATGTAGAAAACAAATGTCTCCCTAATTCTTCAATGCATGCTGTGCCCTTAGTGCAACCTAATTCTTGGCTTTCAACAGTTCCTTCTCTTTTTTACAGTGCAAGCAGCCTTGCTGACCAAGATCCTTTGGGATATCTGCATTCTACAGGACACTTTTCGTGTTCTCCATGGGTAGAGGAATTGATGTTTTTTTCTTTAATGCAGCCACTGCCATGTCCATCTCAACGGTCTCTCACCAACATAAATAAACAGGGACACCAATGTGGAAAATGTGCATGCATTCTACTCTTCTCCTAAATATTTGTGTTAGGGTAGTTTAGAAGAGCTCCAATTTCAGCCTTCAGAATATTGCAGCCTTCTGGGGGTGGCATACCACTGGTGGCCATGGCAACCGTGGGTGTGGCCAGACACACACCAGTCTCCATCCTCTGTCCATGAAAGCAAGAGGATTGTAGCAGTTCAAGGATCATCAGCTGGCTACGTGCAGAAGCTTTGCACCCCCACCCCACCGCCCCATCATTTGTCTCGTCCAACTCTTCATAGCAAGTGGGCCACAAGAGTACTTTGACTTGGAATCCATGGGCTGCAAGCAAGGCCAATATGTGAACCCCCCCCCGCCGCCTTTGTGCTTACTTCCCAAAGCCAACTAAGTGAGGTGCTGGGCTTTGGGAAGGAGAAACAAGGCCCTGGCAGGGTCCAAAGCTGGGAAAGCACTAAACAGGTTTTGGAAAGGAGGAAAGGAGACTCTAGGACCTTGTCAGGGAGGGCATCAAATGTTGCTGAAGGCCACCCAAAAAGGTCATGAGGGCCACATGCGGCCCTCGGGCTGTGTTTTGGACCACCCTGCTCTAAGTGAAACAAAGTTGTTGTTGGGAATAGATGAAAAGGGGAAGAACCATGTACACCCCTAAAACAACCACTTCTTACTCTTCAGTTGCAGTAGTTGTTTTCCGTACAGGAACACCAGTGGGGTAAATCAGGAGATTCTCCCAGTTTTAAATTTTCTTGCCGTTCCATCTGAGTTCAAGAACTGATTCACGTTTTACCAGGTGGGGGCCACTTTAAATTAAAGCCTTCACTAGCACCAGTGATAACAGGGAGTTAGGTGTGGTCAAGCACTAGCATGTTTTAATGGTAGTGCAGTGATGATAATGATGATATGATGCAATTAACACACTCAGAGTTTTACAGTGTTCAAAGAGCTCCAAAAAGATAATCTTGCCGCAATTGCAGAAGCCCTGAGGAGAACTACATCTTTGCATTCCCCTGCAACTTGGAGTAAAACAATCTAGCATGTCAACGTGACGGAGAGGTAGGCATGAGAAAGAATTTGGCTCACTTCACACTGAAAGGCTAACCTACCTGATTTTCAGTTCCTGGAACAAAGTGCAAACCACAGTTGTATTTTGAAATCTGCTCTTTCACAATGCAGTTCTCCAACCAAATAATGTATACAAAACGCATGTACCAGAGTTAGTGAAAATAACATGCAAAATGCTCTACTTAGGGGAAATCACAAAAATGTGTATATTAGGAGAAAATCAAAATAAAATGATGAATCTTCATGAGGACCTTTAAAAAGTAATTGGAAAACTTGTGAAGAAATGTATTTAAAATTGGAAAAATGAGAAGCTGAAATAAACAGATTCGTGCATCCCTATGGAGCAGGATTGAGGAGCAAATATCTGTGCCTGAATTGCTGGTCTTGCTGCATGTTTGACGTAGGAAAGGAAACTGGAGTGTGTTTTAAAGTAGTGGAGGCGCACAGGTGTGCCGATTGCGGTGGGGAGGTCTGGTGGTGATAGGTGACAGGAAGCTAGAAATTATTCCTTGTCTCAGATTTTAATCTAAGCCAGATAAAAATCCCAGAGTTTTAAAAGCTTGCCTCTCACGTGCGATGGGCTATTCCAAGCCCTTGAAGTGCATTGCTGACCCCCAGCTAAGGGAATATCCCTAGAAGGGGAACCTTCTTCTGCAATCCAAAAGGTGTGGAGATCTTTCATTATTGTTGTGGTGTATACTGTACAGATACAGTACAGTAACCTGAAATATGCTCATATGATCATCACGTCTTCAGTATAGCTTCAAACAACATCAAAGCAAAAGTTACCCTGATCCTATATACATTTTCTTAGGAGTAAGTCTCGCTGAAATAACTATGGGAGCTTCTGCATGCAAAGCATGGATTCCAAAGCATGTGGCTCCCTCCCTTGTGCCTGCATAATTGTGCTTATGATTGCAGCCACAAGGTCTCACTGCAGGACCTGGTACACTATATTGGCTGACCCAAATGCCTTCCTCCCCCAGAAAGCTGCAATAATGAGTGCACTTGCTAGAGCAGTGGTAGCAAACATTCCCCCCCCTCCCCCGGGCCACATTCCTTTCTAAACCTACATTCTGAATGCCACATACCTTTAGCAAACAGGTCCAAAGGCAAACATGGGCAGGGCAACAAGTGTGAATTACAGCTTTGTACCAGGTGCCTAGTGTGGGGGGGTGCCAGGGGGTGCCACTTTTTGAGCAGGCGTAAACCAGGCGACCCCAAGCAGGTGACCCCAGTGTGGCCTGGTTACTCTCTGCCCATCAAGGGCCGCATCAGCAGGCTGGGCACACACCCTGGGCACCGGCAAACAGTGCTACACCACTGCATTGTACAGTGGGCTAGAGCTCATCATCACTTCCACTTGTCCCGCCACTTTTGCAGGGAAATCCATTATTTACCACTGAATCAGAGAAAAAGTCAATTGAGTTTTCCACTGCTTGACATTTGCTCCAATTCAGCATCAAATAGGTCATTTTCTCAGCAAAAGTGGCGAGACCAGTGGGCAACTGCTTGGAGCTGTGCTTTCTAGGCAAGCAAGAGGCATTATCAGCTTTCATGGGCACATTCCAGCCAGGCAAAAATACTCCAGGAAGTTGTGAAGCAGGCCCAGAAAGTGGAGAGGCTGAGGAGGGAGTGTCGCTAGGGAGGAGTCTGAAGAGCCAGACATCGATGCTTGGAGAGCAAAGCTAATCTCTGGCCTTGAGGTTTGACAGCCACATGCAATGGAGTCATTCCCACTGGACTTCTTTCTAAATAAACATGTTTAGGATCACAGTGCATCCCTTGTATCTTCACCAAATGTTTCCCTCTCTTTGCCCCTGGATGTTCTCATTCTGTTCTTTGATTGTACACAGCCTACACGTAAGACATAGAGCTCTGTACCCATTGAGGGCATAACCTGTACTAGCTTAAGCTGCTATTTATACTGTAAGAGCCTCTGGCCGTGGTTGCGTAATTACAGCAATCAAATTGATTTTCTGCCTCTCTCCAAATGCTCTTAGTAAATCATATTGATTTCTATTATTTCCCCAGTAATCTAAGTTTTAAACAGGTAATTGTTCTACTTAGCAGAAGTACTTAAGTCCTACAAACAGTACACTTGCCCTGCTGCCGTCAAATCAACAGCAGTTGCTACAAACTATCTTAGGCCAAACTAGATATGATGTCAGTAGGGCCTGTCCCTGAATCTCAAATGGATTTTTAAAAAATGGGAAATGCAACATTGGGCCCCCAAATCAGACTGAACCTCCACTGTAAAGCACAGGAGGCTTTAGTCCTTTTGTTATGTACTGAGTTGAATAGGATCCAAACTGCAGCAGTCTGATTGGTCCTAGAACAATAGGATTCAGAATGCAGCAGTCTGATTGGTCCTAGAACAATAGGATTCAGAATGCAGCAGTCTGATTGGTCCTAGAACAATAGGATTCAGAATGCAGCAGTCTGATTGGTCCTAGAACAATGCAGCAGTATGATTGGTTGGCAGGAACCACCCAATCATGCTCCAGATAGAAGTGAATCCACAACCTGATTGGTTTACAGTAGAATTCCGGAATTAGCTAATCATGTGCAGCCCATTGTGTAAATAATGTATATAAAGCAGATACTTTGAGGGGACATTCATTCATTCCTCCTCACCACTATGAGCTGAATAAAGAGCATGAAATCACTTTGCGACTCTGAGTATATTTCACCTTTTCTGCTGTATTGTTTTCCCAATTTAATTCAACCCCCTCCCCAAACTGCAATTTGCCCTACTGTGGACAACATGCAGCTACCATGCAGGTGCCGGTCTCATTTCTCCAGCCTTCTCCACTCTTGGCAAAGAGCAGCTTGAAGGGAGAGCAACTCAGATTGAGAAAATGCCATTTCAATCCCTGATCCCGGTCCAATGTTTCAGAGAAACCTAATCTCATCTGCTTTCTGCCCTCTTCCTCTCCAGTAATCAGTTCAAAAATACAACAGCCCTTGCATTGCTGAACAGGGAACATTAAAAAATGCCTTTCAAATCTGTTTCCAATTCTGGGCACCACAATTTAGTAAGGATACTTAAATCCAAGCTGGAACATGTGCAGAGGAGGGCAACCAAGATGATCAAGGGTCTGGAAACCAAGCCTTATGAGGAACGGTTGAAGGAGCTGGGTATGTTTAGCCTGGAAAAGAGGAGACAGAGAGGATACTGTATATGATAGCCATCTTCAAATATCTCAGGGCTGTCACGTGGAAAATAGAGCAGCTTGTTTTTGCTTGCCCTGGAGGCTAGGACTTGAACCAATGGCTTCAAGTTACAAGAAAGGAGATTCCAAC
Organism: Podarcis pityusensis; assembly: GCF_964106645.2. Taxonomy (NCBI): domain Eukaryota; kingdom Metazoa; phylum Chordata; class Lepidosauria; order Squamata; family Lacertidae; genus Podarcis; species Podarcis pityusensis. Next base: position 42,435,848 of record NC_138040.1, read on the forward strand.
TAAACATCAGGAAAAACTTTCTGACAGTAAGAGCTGTTTTGACAGTGGAACAGTCTCCCTTGTGAGGTGGTGGACTCTCCTTCCTTGGAGGTTTTTAAGCAGAATTTGGATGGTCATCTGTCATGGATGCTTTAGCTGAGATTCCTGCATTGCAGGGGATTTCACTAGATGACCCAGGTCCCTTCCAACTCTGCAGTTCTATGATTCTGTGAAATCTCTCTCTCTCTCTCTCTCTCTCTCACACACACACACACACACACACACACACACAAAATTGGGGAAGGAAGCCATTTGTGGGACTTGAATAGAATAGAAGCTCAAAAACTGAAACATACAGGGAAGGGTAGGGGGACTTTCCAGTGCAGGAATTAGAACCATCACAATGGCTGATAAAGTGGATGCATTTGCCAGGCAATAAATAAAAAGTTGAAATTATATCCAAAAGGTTGAAAGATAATGGATTTGTGTCCAGAAATGGTTGGATTGTGGGATTATCACTTTGTATGAAAAATGGTGACCCTGAAGTTTTTATGGCATTTCTGGCCAAGGATTTATTGGCCTATAAAACATAGTTTTAGCCCAGCTCTAAACGCTGCTTTGCAGAATCTCTCTCTAATGCAAACGACTCCAATCCTTAAGTCACTTACTAGAGAAGAGTCCCACTGGAACTGCAGCTTGGAGATAATGGCAGAAGGCTAATTTCAAGCCTAAGATTTCAGCCTATTCATGCTCTTTAAGTATAAGAGAATTTGATTTGTCATGGTTCTTTTCTCTTCCCCCCTCACCCCCCCCCCACTACCATCAGAGAGAAATACAGCAAGTGCCAAATGGATTCTTTAGGGAGAAGAAACCATTTCGATTTAATGGGGAATGAATTTGCTTTATATGGTAACCAAACCCAGCAGAAAAAGATTGCCCTTATTAAAGGTTTTCATTAAACTGAATGTGCCTCTGAGTCTCTTCCTGCTTTATGTTCCACCAAATTGAGTGTTCCGTTTTTTAAAGAGCTAGATCCATCAGCTGGTAGATACTGGAGAGCAACTCCAGCAAAGGGATTTGCTTTTGCAAGGGAATCCAAAACCACCCCACTGGTTTTGTGCTGATTAAGGGGGTGGGGGTGGGGAAGGGAATCCTGCTCTCAAAACTGTTAAAAATTGAAAACCGATGAGTTTTAGTTTGGGTCTGGAATAGACATTTCCGCTGCAGATGTCTTGTTGCCTATGGCTTCCCTTCAAAAAGAATATTGTACAGATGGAAAACTTCCAGATAAGGGCAACCAAAATGGTGGAGCAACTATGCCCATCAGTTGTAGCATTTGGGATTTTTTAGCTAAGTGAAAAGGCAAGGAAGAGGTGGCAGCACAGAAGTGTATAAAATCATGAATGGTGTGGAGGGAAGTGGAAAGAGAAAAGTTTTTCTCCCTCTGTCACAACGCTAGAATTTGAAGGCATCCAATGAAGCTTTGTTGGATGATTCAGGATAGACAAAAGAAAGTACTTCTTCTAATAGCATATATTTTAACTATGAAATTACAGTATATAAGAGGCTGTGACACCCACCAACTTGGCTGACAAATTCATGGAGGACACAATTAAATTCTATACAGTATATTATAGACTCTGGGGAGCTGCTGCCAGTCAGTGTAGGCAATGCTGAGGTACATAGATCAAAGCTCTAACTCAGTAGAAGGCAACTTCCTGTAGCCCTGTGGTTAACAATATGGAGAGTGCTACCACTACAGGGTGCTTCCACCACATTCTTCATGTATGGACCATACCTATATGTGTCACCTCCCTCCTTGAGAAGGGAGAGGGCATGAAACCTCTCTCTCTCTCTCTCTCTCTCTCTCTCTCTCTCTCTCTGGCATGTGCTTTCTGTAAAGGCTGAGCCAAAAGCAACTGTCAGGGGCAACTCAGTAGATTAGAAGCAGGAGCCAAACACTGAACCAGACAGTCAAATTTGAGGGATAAAGCTAGGAGCTAGAGCAGGGAAATGCACAGAAATACACCAATAACAACTCACTAATGCAGCCATATCTTGCGCTTCAGTCCTTGTCCTCATTCCAGTTTTACTTTCCATTCCATCCCATAGAAGCCACTGCCTGTCTATTCTAGAACCATAGGTGCCAATTCCCTGGGTGCCTGAGCACCCACAAAATTCCCCTTGAAGGGGCACCTACAAATTTTGGTGTGAGGGCCATGCACGCTGCATCACACCCATGGTCCTGTGCACCCATGGTTGCATGACCAAGCTGGGACTCCTTTGTGCACACGCACACACACACACACACACACACACACACCCCGTGTGTGTGCAAATAGTAGTCACAATTCATCTGGAAGCTCTCCTGCACAAGACCCTTTGAAAAGCCAGAGTAACTATCCTGATCTGGCCTGCAAACACACCATATATTCAAAGCACATTTATAGCACACACACAAAGATTCCTGGGAACTTTCGTTTCCCCACCACAGAGGTACAATTCCCAGGATCCTTAAACACTGCAGTTCATATGAGGGGGGTAAGTGTGCTTCAAATGTATGTTGTGTATACAGCCTGAATGGATTCTTTCAGTTAATCAGGATTGACTCCAAACATTTGCAGTACTATTTACTGACTTTTTTATTTTTATTTTTATTTTTATTTTTATTTATTTTTTATTTTTATTTTATTTATTTATTTATTTAGTAAGGAAGGAAGGAAGTATACTGCCCTCGGAGTGGTTCACACCAGAAAACACAATATAAAAATACAAAATACATGATAAAAGCAAGAATGGAAAACACAAATCAATAAACCTACCTCCAGTTTGCAAACAAATTTCAGCTCGCTCAGTCCAGAAAATTTCACTTGGTTAAAATGTTTTAGCGAGCACAATGAAGCAGGTGTGAAAGAGGCAACTGATGCAGAAAGCCATATTTCACCAGCTGACACTTTCATTGTTCATTGCAAGGCGAGGAGGGGAACCTTCATTTCTCCCTTATGAATTCTACCTCTATCTATTCCTTCCTGTGTGAATCAGTAGAGAGCTTTGTGTTAAATGTAAAAGTTCAAGAAAATATTTGTCCTTGTCTAACCTTTGCATTGGACACCTTGTTTATGAGCTGCTTAAAGAGGATCTGGGAATCAATGGGACAATGTTCAATAAATAAAGGCCAGAGACCTCTAGTTTTTCATTTCTTTTACATTAGTGCCTGAATATAAGAGACGATGCATTATACATCCTAAATCATAGTAACACTGATATAATTTGCTACAATATGACAGGTTCTCATCGAAATCTGTTGCTACCTTGGCATTGTCACTTAAAGTAATTTGTACACCGCATTAAAAAATAAACCCACTTGGAAAGAACCCTGCTATGTTTTAGGACTCCCTGAGTACACATAAGCAACCAAAATGAATTTATTGCCATTCCAACCATTTATAGCCAGCCACCTGGTTAACCAGAACTGGGTTAACTATTATGCTAAATACCCAGTGGAATAGTGATCTAGCCAAGGCAGGGGACCCATCTATGTTGCAATCTGTGCTGTGCCAAAACCTGTCCGCCAAGTTCTTGAAGGTTTTCCTCCTGCACAAAGCAGGCTTCTGTCTTGTTTGGAGAAGTCCTTTAGGTGGCCCTGTGACTTACACTGCATTCCTCCAAACAATCCCAGAAACTTGTTTACCCTTCATTTCCCTGCACCCTTAACAAACTACAGTTCCCAGGATTCTTTGTGGGAACCCATGTGCTTTCAATGTGTCGTAAATATATAGCGTGCCTATACGGAGTCTTTTTTTCCATTCTTGACCTAACCCCTTTAGATCCAAGATTACTGATCTTGCATGAGCATACTGATAACCCACTTGCTTCCACGGAGACAATACTGGAGAAAGGGAATTGCAGTCAGGAAAAGGCGTGCTGAGAGGAAGGAGTAAAAAGTACTCAAGCCATAAGGTTCCTGCCTTTGCAACCTATCCCAACAATATCTAAGTAAACTCCAATAGACAAGAAGGGAAGGCTCATGAACAGCAGTTGCAGTCCACAGAGCACTCTAAGGAGGCTTTGGAAAGTACAGCACATAGAATGATTCCTGCCATTCCCCAGAAGAGGAAGAGACGGGGGTAGGGGTGGGGTGGTAGGTGATATTCTAAACATAGTTCACAACATATTATTATTATTTAGTTATTTGTCAGTACTACAAAAAAGGCCCCAAAGCAACTTGCCACTGTAAAAGCATTCATGAGCTAGGGTCATAGGATATGATGATACCCAAACCTGTAATGGTGCTCATTTTTTGGTAGGGCTCTGTCCTTCTTTGTTATTGGTCATCCTGCAATAACATAAACAAGGACAGATCTTACTCTACCCTACTAAAAAATGAGCACCAGTACAAGTTTGTGTATCATCATATCCTATGAGCCAAATGCCTGAGTGAACTGGATTTGCCTGGTGCCTAACAGTTGATAAGGTGAAGGCACCAGGAGTATGTCTCTAAGAATTATTTATTTTTTATTAATTTTTATAATGAAATGTTTTAGAATGTTGGATTATTTGATTGTTTGATTATTTGATTGTTGTTAGCCGCCCTGAGCCTGGCTTTGGCTGGGGAGGGCGGGATATAAATAAAATTTATTATTATTATTATTATTATTATTAAGAATATTAGGCACTTGAGGACCCACCACTGAAAGAGTGACCATGGGTCCTACTTTACAGAGGACAGCACTTTATTTGAACACTGGTCCAGTTTAATCTGAGTTTAAAGATAAAGGACTTGAAGTTCCCCTATCAGCAGTTTGCACCCAGATAGCAAAACTCAGCAGGTACATGTCATTGTTCTCTGCTATGGGAAGATGTATTGTGTTTCTATATAAATTATAGTAATTGTTTCTAAATTTGCATCTACACCATATGCAAATTTTAGGCAAATCTGTGCCCTCACCCCCACTTTGGCTGATGCATAAATGACCACTCTATTGTAACAGCACCTTCCTTTCTCTGACCAGGGGCAGAGAATATGAACTGCTAAAATTCATTCAGAAAATTCCAATAAAGTATCCAAAGTCCAATGCTTGGGGAGGAAAAAACCACTTCCAGGTATTAGCTGCATTACCAGAATAAGAACAAGCAGTAAGCTCTTGAATGCAAGCCATTTGCCTATGACTTATAACTTTTTCTCTCCCTATAGCCCTTAGCATAGCAAAGAGTTTCACTTTAATTATAAACAGGATTGAAGAAGCCGCAAGAGGAAATCACACGTATTGGAGCCGGCTAACAGCTGCTTTGCTGATTGCACAGGGAGGTTTATCAAAGCCGAGACAAAAGTAGGGGGGAGCACAGGCTGGGCTGGGAGCTACCAGCACTGCAGTTAGTGCGTGGGAGAGAGCTTGGAAACGGATGTAATTCTGCCGAATTGAATTCTCCATGGAGAACCTCTCCCTCCTCTTTGGGCCTGCCATTAAAGGAAACAGGAGAAAAATGTGAAGCAAATCCCAGGAGGACAGAGGGAAGAGAATCAAAAGTGCAACCTCCTGGCTTTTAATTTCAATGTCAGGAAAGAGGAAAGTCTTTATCATAACACAGAGGCTAATTATTTGCAAAGTCTAAAGAAAACTTCTGACTCGCATCTGCAAAATCTCCCAAGCAGACGGTGATAACTACTGTTTAGTCACCGTCCCACTGTTCAGCAGGACTTGGCCACACGCCTTGGTCTAAAGATTGTGACAGAACCTATAAAGCAGAGGGGCTGAACGTGGATGCCGCCTGTCCTGCACCAGACCGTGGCAAGAGGGGTCAGCTCCCCGCCAGAATCAAAGGATTCAGGTGACATTTCAGGGGTGCCATGTCAGGTTTCAGTTTAGGAAGTGGGAGACAAGATCCACCACACGTTTCAAAGGCCTGCTTTTGGATGTATTAAAAATTAAAACACATGCACACAAAGCAATGGGCTGTAACCAAGGCTAGTCCTACTCAGAGTAGACCCATTAAAGTTAATGGACATGACTAACTTAGGTTTATTAATTTCAGTTGATCTACTCTGAGTAGAACTTAGTGGGGTACAACCCCACCCAATGTGTTTTAAATTTGTGTGGGTCAAAATTTCGGTCCATATTTGGGTGGTGATTTGGGGGGAAAGCTAAAGTTAAACTTCCTCTCCTCATTCACATTTTGAGGGTTGGGGGCACATAATTTATGGGAAGAAACTTACTGGACTTCCAAGGTGCCCATCAGCTCATCATAGGGTAGTCACATAAAATTGCCAAAAAAGAAAAGAAAAATGAACCACCCTCCAAAAGATGGTAAAAAAAGCACAGATATGCATAAAATTCACACATGCTAACTTATATGTATGGTTGAACATTTAGGGGGGGAAAGACTACAATTTAAATTGAAGAAATACATCTCACCAGACCTGGTCTCGTTGCCGCTTCAAGTCCCCTCCTCTCCCTTCTTATGGTCCTTAATTTGGAAATCAGCCTTGGAATGGACAGACCTTCCCATAGAAGATGCCTTCCAATACAGGACAGGACTGGCAGTCTTTCAAATAAATGGGAAGGGTCATAATTCAGTCGTAGAGCATCAGCAGTGCATGCAGAAGGTTGTAAATTCAATCCCTGCCATTGCCAGGTAAGGCCTGAAACCCTTGACAGCTGCTGCCAGCAAAGACAATACTGAGCTAGATGGACTAGTCATTTAATTGGCCACACTGTTTCATTGATCATGGGCAAGCACCATTTGCCATGGTCCAGAACAGAGGGCAGTATCCAATGTCCCCATTTATGACAGAACTTTCCCCCTCTCCTATTCCATTCCTAGCCCCACATTCTCCTCAGATTTGCTCTGAAGGGTTCAGGGAATCCCCAGAACAGATTTAGGGGTGCATGGGGACAGGAAAGGGGGATTTCTGTTTGGCAATAATAGAACGAGAGACTTAGTGCTGCTTTGGATACAAGGCAGAGATATTGGAGACCCTGCCTTTCCCCCATTTCCCCATTGCATAGAGGCAGACTATGCCCCTAAGCCATGTCCTCACCTTCTCCCGAATGTGTGATGGAGTAAAGAGTAGAGATAACAGACCTGATCCCAATTTCCTCTTTCTTTCTCCACATGTCCTAACCCACACGGGGGTGCGGCTATCAGAACAACATACAGGAAGTTGAATAAGTTGCAATAAAAATGAGTTTAACATTTTGATACACTCCACCCTATATAACTAAAAGCAAACTCATTCTCTGAGTGTCTTGTGGAATCAAAATGTCAGCATCCATACCCAAGAGGGAGGTCTCAGCAGGCTTTGGGGAAATGGGGACCCCACAGCTGCTTGCCAGAGTGCAAAAAATATTTAGGAAAATGCACATTAAAAAATAAACTCTCTTGGGAAGACCCCTGCTATGTTTTAGGACTCCCTCAGTACACATAAGCAGCCAAAATAAATTTATTACCATTCCAACCATTTATAGCCAGCCACCTGTTTAACCAGAGCTAAATACCCAGGAGGCTACTGCTTCTGACCATGGAGGCAAGGCATAGCCATATCTACATCCATGAATTTGCCCAATCCTCTTTTTAAAGCTATCTAAGGTGGTCTTGTTTCAGAAAGTGATAATAAGGTAGATTCACCTTTAAATGTAAGGGGAATCCAATTTCCCCCCATCCGTCCTTAAAAGGGATTTCCCCCCTCCCCCAAATCTGTAATAATAGGATTCCTGGAAAGAGCAAACCACGAGTTGCTCAGCCTACTTGTTTTGCTGGATTACAAAGCAACTCAAAACAAATGCTATCATATGCAGCTGCTTGCTGAAGCGCCTTCTTCCGCTGCTTGGGACCTGGCTCAGATCCTCAATGTAGACTGTGGAGGGTCCATTATTATCCCCCCCCCCCCATCATTGCTGGAGAGAGAGAGAGAGAGCTCACCCACATGACGCAAGTGCATCTTGTATAAATAGTGACACATTGAGAGGATGGGTGGCTGGCTTGCGGAGCGAGGCAGCCCACTTTTCCGGGTACATGCAGTTAGCTGACGTCAAGGAGTAAGGGTGTCGTAGAGTGGACAGCATAAGATACATCTTGGTCTGTTTGCTTGTTGTTGTTTCGAAATCTGCTTGCTAAATCTTTACATTTGCCTCAAGAGCCTTTTGGCAGACAGGAAAAATAGAAAACAACTGGGACAAAGAAGAATCAAACAAGTGGGAGCAACAACAAAATGTTGCAGAGTGGAGTGCTTCTGATCTGGGATCTTCCAGGTAGTGGAGTTTGCTCCATTAGTGAATTGTTCTGGAGCTGTAGAGTGCTGAGAGACTGTGATTGGCTTGGGCTGAGCTGGGAAACCAGGCGATAGAAGACTGAATGAAATACCCTGGAAACAGTGGTGTCTGGTGCCCATTTGGACTGATAGGGCAGAAGGCATGGAGCTCAACAGTAGGTGCAGTGGCGTAGCGTGGGGGGTGCGGGGGGGCTGGCCGCACCGGGCGCAACATCTGGGGGGGGCGCTCGCACTCGCAGCTCTCTGCCCCTACATGGCTCACTCACTCTCTCTCACTGCAGTGCTGGCTGTGCGAATCCGATCCGAGCCACTGGGTCACCGCCCACTGTGGAGGGGGTGGGTGCCAGGCGTGCGGTGCGGAGAGAGAGCGAGGAACTATCTGGGGGAGGGACAGTGCAGCGGCCGCCCAGCGCAGCGCTGAGCACGGGAGAGAACCACACCAGACCAGACCAGGCAGCAGCAAGAAGAAGCTGGCAGCAGCGGCAGGTTAGGGGTTAGGGGGCGCAAATTACTTGCCTTGCCCTGGGTGCTGACAACCCACGCTACGCCGCTGAGTAGGTGGAGCCAGATCCAATGCCAGGCAGTAGGACTAATGTTGGCTACAAACCTGAACCATTAAATAGAAGAAACCATACATGTTCATTGAACAATAGCCATGCCATTCTGTAATTAACAATGCACAGGTCTTGGTTTTGACAACTTGTGTTTGCAACAGAAAGCTTAGAACCTCAAAAGAGGCAAACTAATTGGTTTCTTAATTAATTAATTAATGAACATCAACAGAAGTATAGTGTCCAGATCTCGGGAAACAATAGTACCACTCTATTCTGCCTACGTCAAACCATACCAATCCTGGGCACCACAGTTTAAGAAGGATGTTGACAAGCTGGAAGATGTGAAGAAGAGGACGACCAAGATGATCAAGGGCCTGGAAGCCAAGCCAGAATTAAGAATGGTTGAAGCAGCTGGGTCTGTTTAGTATGGAAAAGAGGAGACTGAAGAGATATAATAGCTATCTGAAATATCTAAAGGGCTGCCACAATGAGGAGGGAACAAGCTTGTTTTCACCTGCTCTGGAGGATAGGACTCAAATCCATGGCTTCAAGTTATGAGAGGAGATTCTGACTAAACTTTTCTGAGAGTAAGAGCTGTTTGATAGCAGAATGGACTCCCTCAGGAGGCTGTGGACTCTCCTTCCTTGGAAGTTTTAAAGCAGAAGTTGGATGGCCATCTGTCATGGATGCTTTAGCTGAGATCCCTGCATTGCAGCAGGATCATCACTAGATGACCTTCAGGGTCCCTTCCAAGTCTACAGTGCTATGATTCTATGAACAAAGAAGCTCTGGTACATCTCTGCTGGAGCTGGAGAAGCAGCTGTCTTCTCCTCTGCACTCACGCAAATTAAAATTAAGTGTTTGATGAATAAAACATGATGCGGCTAATTAAAAAAAACAAAAAACTTTGTGGGATCACCCCAGCCAGAGAATTTTCCACTGTCTTTGTGCAATAAATAACAGCCTTGGGTTTGTTGTTTTTAAGCCTATAAATAGCCACTCCATGCACCACTGAAAAACAACAACTCTGTTTTATGATTTAGGCACGCTCAAGCGCTGGAAAACGGCAGTGCACAGCAGACCGAGAGAGGGTGCGCAAATATTTGGAGCTGTCCATAATTAAGCAAAGCACATGGACTCCAAATGCTGCGAGGGAGGTGGGATGTAGAGGCGGAGTTGAGGCCAAACGCTGCTGGGTTCCAAGCACCACTCCACTGAGACCAAGGAGGACCACAGTCGTGTAATCAAGACCAGATTTTCACATCTGGCAATGGAAACTGTAGCTTAAAATTAAAGGGTTCTTCCCCCAAAAAGGTGTGACTCCAAAATACCAGTATAATTGTTTTTGTTTTACAAAACCCCATGTTATCCAAAAGTTGTCTCTAAGAAAATTCATTGTTCATTTCCCTCATGATATGCACAGCTTCTGCCCCTTGTTCGTAATTGTTTTCCTTTTTTGCTGGCTGGTTTCAAACATCAACTATTGCAGTAGAGGCTGGTCCATTAGGGATAGCAGAAAAAATATTCCAGCAACCTCAGCCTACCCTCACCTGCCTGCTTACAGCCAGTCCAGGGGTGGAGGCACTGCCTATCAGCTTCTTCATCTTCGTGCTCAGTCTTGTCTCATGTAGAACTCATAGAACAGAATATAGAATCTAACCATGTCTCCTGAAATGCAAGTCATATTGAATTCAGTGGGGATTACTCCCAGTCCCGGGAAAGTGGGGTTAGGATTGCTGCCTAAAGTGAGGATTGGGGCCTTTGGTAAAAGGAAAGATGCAGAGAGACAAACACAGCTGCCTGTGGAGTCAGAAAATGGTGAGTAAAGTGTTGTGTATGTTTGTGTGGGTGTAGTACATGCAGTGAATCAGGGCTTCATCCACCACCATCTAGAGTCCCTGCTTGGCACACACACGCACACACACACACACAGAGAGAGAGAGAGAGAGAGAGAGAGAGAGAGAGAGAGTCAGAGATGTGAGGGCTCCTCCATTCAAAGAAAATGAAGTGTATTCTCCCTACTATCCAAGATAAGAGCCCCATGAAGAAGTGAAATAGTATTGTTTTGCTTTTAAAATAAAATAAAATAAAAAGAGAGCTAAACAGTAATTAAAGTATTTCTCCATACAGTATAGGAATAGAAACCGACGCTGGAGCAATTCAGAAAGGCAACTTCACTGATCCTCCATTTGTACTCATTAGCAAGTAATAAAACAAGCTGAACTGGCAAAGAATAATTGATTGATTTAAGAGATCTTAAATCATAGCACTGTAGAGCTGGAAGGGACCAGTGCAACCTCCTGCAGTGCAGGAATCTTTTGCCTAATGTGGTGCTCAAGCCCACGGCCTGAGATTAAGAGTCTCCTGCTCGACCAACTGAGCTGTCCCATGAAGCTTTATGTCTCCATGAAGCTTCACCTGTCCAAGGGGCTGCATTTTGCTGCTGCAATTAATGTGTTTTGAGTTTGTTTGTTTGAAGAAACCATCAAAAAACAGATCTGATGGAAAATCATGGGAGGGTAAGGCAAAAAGCACTGTGATGCAACAGTATGATAGCATGGATCCATAAAATGGACAGAATAAAGGACAGCCAGCAGTTTCAAAGTTCATAGCACGAATAACAAAGTGTGCAGCATTTTTTCCATGGGTTAAACCCATGGAAAGTAAACCCACATTAAAGTGCACAGTTCCTAAAGTTCATAGCAATTTTCCATTAACTTGCACACCATTCCTAAAAACTTGATCATATAGTATGAAGTACACACACAAAATCCCTGCTTGTTAATCCTTGCAGAGAGCAACTTTTCCATCAACAAGCGATGGCTTCCGTCACCTTGTTCACTAGGCTCTCATTAAAACCATCACATACACTTACAGAGTGTATAAATGTTTTGGCTAACCTCTTAGAGAACAAAATCAGGGAGACGATTCTTTCCCAAGGGTGATCCCAAAATGCAGCTCATCTAAATTTCTCCCTGGATTTTGGAGTTGTAAATTAGTTGGTCTTATTTCTGAACTCAAACTGATATATTAGGAATTCCTCCACCCACCCCCATAATTTATATTTCTGAATTTTGTACCTAGAACTGTGGATATGCAGTTTGACTCAGGTTAGCAGTTCTTTCAGTCCAATTTACTTTCCTACCCCCCCCCCCAGGCTTCTGTTTATCAACAGACATGTGCAAAGTGAAGGGCGGGAAGCAATCTTGGTGCAAATGTGATGGTTGTATCCATGGGCCTAGCCAGGATTTTTCTTGGGGAGGGGGCACGTCTTTTGTTAAGGGGGGTAGAACAGATGTGATTGCTCAGTTAGTTAAGTATTTCTATTGTTTTAGTTGATCTGGGGAGCAGTTGCCCCCTTCCCCCCCCCCTTGGCCCATGGTTGTATCTGTTGGTGTTTCAGGGAGCAAATCCACAGCCAGCGCAGAATATGGAGGGGGAAAGGCCTCTTTGTTCCACCAACATGGGAGCAAAGAGGCTCAGGTGGGACTGTGGCTGTCAAATGACAGGCATGTGGCTGGTGCACAATTGGGGATGGGAGCATCTGTCAGTTTTGATTTTCCTCAGTTTCTTGGGTGTCCCCCCCCCCTTTTTTTTTGTTCTCCACATTTCCTTTTTTTTTATAAGATATTTATTAAGATTTTCAAAATATTACAAAAGAAAAATAAAAAAGAAAAAAATACAAAATAAAAATGGTTAAAAACAGCACAATCTTTCCATTACTTATTTTTCATTAGCTTGTTTCCCGGACCTCCTCACGCCTCCCTTTTTTGTATTCCAGTTCAGTTTGTTAGTTCAGCAAATCCTTACCCTCTTTGTTTATCCTAGTCTTTAATCTTAAAATATTGTAACGTTAAATTTTTACCTATAAATAATCCATTTTTCATATTCCCTTAAAATATTACAGCTGAAAACCACTTAATTTCTATCCAACATCATTCTAACATTCATGTTCTCCACATTTCCTTATCAGTTTGCAGGGTTTTGTTTTATTAATGGTGTCATGAAAATTCATGAACATTCTAGTGTGAATTTTTCCAAATGTATGCATGTTTGTATCCAATTTTACCTAATATAGACATTTTTGAAAAGCGGTGTCCCCCAATATAATGTGTTTTCCACAAGTTATTTTCACCAATGTATGCATTTTTAAGCACAATTTAAGACAATATTGGCGTAGATGAACCAACGGTCTGACTGAGTATAAAGCAGCTTCCTATGTTCCTTTATGAGTGTGTATGTGTTTTAAGCTGGACCAAAATATCAACCCATACATTTTCATCGGGGTGGAGGGTAGCGGTGAGAAAGGAATCCCCTAATCTGTTAATTCTCATTGGGGTATGTCTTACCATTATTGAAGAAAATGTGATTGAGGTTTCCACCCATTCCCTCCCCCTTAAACAAGCTTTGCCACCACTGAATGCAGCTCTTCCCTAGAGATGGGGGGTGGGGGTGGGTGGGGCAGATCTGCAGCTCAATAACCAATCATGCTAACCAAAACACAGCTATCTTGGAAAAATGGCACTTCTCCAAATTTTGTGCTTCAGTTCTCATACCAAACAAGTATGGACTGAATTGCATTTATTAGGGGAAAGTGTGCATACTAGTGGACATACCTTACAAAAAATATGGTATGTTAGGGGACATTCCTTGCAGAAATGTGTTCATCAGGCCTGCAAAAATGCACAGTCTATATATATTGGAGAAAATAGGCACTAAATCACTGGCAAATTTATAAACGCAGTGAACCAAACTTAAGATTGGATAAATGAAGAACTGAGAGAAATGGAAACGGATAATCTGCCCCCCCTCCCTTGTTTAAGACAGATCAAACTCTGTTGCCTTATTTTAAACACTCCAGCGGGTGCAGAATGCCGCGGCGAGACTCCTTATGGGGTCTTCACTGCGAGATCACATTCATCCGGTACTATACCAGCTGCACTGGCTCCCGGTGGAGTACAGGATCAGGTTTAAGGTGCTGGTTTTAACCTTTAAAGCCCTATACGGCCTAGGACCCTCGTACCTACGGGACCGCCTCTCCTGGTATGCCCCACAGAGAAACCTACGGTCTGCAAATAATAACATCCTCAAGGTCCCAGGCCTCAGAGAGGTTAGGCTGGCCTCAACTAGAGCCAGGGCCTTCTCGGCTGCGGCTCCAATCTGGTGGAATGCTCTGTCACAAGAGACTAGGGCCCTGCGGGACTTGACATCTTTCCGCAGGGCCTGCAAGACAGAGTTGTTCCGCCAGGCCTTTGATCAGGGCGCAGCCTGACTCCCTCCTCTGGCAACCTGCACAGAACTTTGCTTAATTGGTTGCCATCAATTTGATTTAATTAATTTTTATAATGAAATATTTTTAGATTGTGTGATTATTTGATTTTTTGATTATTTGATTGTTGTTAGCCGCCCTGAGCCCGGCTTCGGCTGGGGAGGGCGGGATATAAATAAAATTTATTATTATTATTATTATTATTAATGGTGAACCCCTCCCAGTTGCATTTTACTGTATAATGTTCTATGCTGCTTTGGACCCAGATGGTGAAAGGTTGGATATACATTTTTCCAATAAATCAAATCAAATAAATGAAAATGAGTGGATGCCAGCCAAAATGTCCCCTTCCCACTTTGGAAATGGTGGTGGTGGAGGAGACTGTTCAGCTCTGCTGGAGGTTTCCTTAATGCACCCGTGTGCTGATTAATGGGGGTGGGGTGGATGCAAAGGACACAAAGGGGCTGGAAGCTGCTATAGCAAAATTGTGCATACTGTAATGCCAGAGTTAATTTTAGGAATTCTCCAAGTTAGCAAGAGCAGAGTAGAGGGCAGAGCAAATTCATGGAACAGTAAAGATTGTATGGGTGGCTGAAGGAATCCACTCCTGCCTACACTTTCCTGGAATGAGCAAATGGTCAGATAAGATCATTCCACTGCTTATTCCCTTTTTGTGATCTTTGCCTGGAAAAGATAAAAACAATCAAAAAAGCACACCTTTCATGTGCTGGATTTACTGCTTAGACTACTGCAGTGCATTGTATGTAGGTCTGCCTTTGAAGACATTGCAGAAACTATTGTTACTGCAGAATTTGGCTACTAAGTCCTGAGCAGATAGCACTGGGTCTGGACTGACTGCACTGGTTTCCAGTTTGTTTATGGGTCGAGTTCAGAGTGCTGGTTTTGACCTTCAAACATTAGGAGTCCTGTACCTAAAGGACTACTTTTCCCCATATGAACCTGCCAGGATGCTGAAATCAGCGATTTATGCTTTTAGTTTACAATCTGAGGAGAGGGGTGGGGGAAACTGGCCTTCTCTATTGTAACCCCCCATCTTATGTGATGCTTTCTTCAGGGAGACCTTCCTGGAAGCATTTTGGTTTCATATGTTAAATCTGTTTTTATTACGTTTATGTGATTTTAACATTGTGCTTTTCTTTTTTACTTGGTTGCGATTTTTTCATAGGAAGTGATATATAAATTTAATTAGCCAAAACCTAACTCTATAGTAGCAAATGTTTTGCATCATATGCAAATTAGACTTTCCAGAATTTGGAGGGAGCAGAGGTATGGCCACTTTATATCCTGTTACAGCCACCCCAATCTCCAAGCTCCAAGAGATGCTTGGAGGGGTGTGGAATGATGGTCAGCCAAGACTGTGGGATCTTTAGGATATATGGTGGTAGGGTGTGGGTGGGTGTACACACACACAACCTGAACATAAGGTGGAGGGGCTCACAGCATATTAAGATCTTGCTTCCCCATTCGTTTTCCAAAGGACTTCCAAAGTCTCTCCCAGCTTCCAACTGACACACAATAACTCTGGCTATAGTTTGTCTACCTAGGATCCCATGGCCTCCAGCCAAGTGAAGGGAGTGGGGGAAATGTCTCTTCTCTTGCCTGGAGAACAGCATCAGTTAGTTCACTCTTTAAGATGCTGATAAGCACCTGGCCCTAAGCCATTCCTCTTATACATTCCACCTTCACAGGTAAAGGATTGCAGGTTTGGAGGGAGAGCCACAGTTTCATCCAGATGGATCGCCCTCCGAAGATAACTCATACCAATACATGTCTCTCTCTCTCTCTAGCATGAAACAAGAGAGAGGTATTTACCCTAATGAAATATACTCAGAGTCGCAAAGTGATTTCATGCTCTTTATTCGGCTCATAGTGGTGAGGAGGGATGAATAAATGTCCCCTCACAGTATCTGCTTTATATACATTATTTACACAATGGGCTGCACATGATTGGCTAATTCTGGAATTCTACTGTAAGCCAATCAGGTTGTGGATTCACTTCTATCTGGAGCAGGATTGGGTGGTTCCTGCCAACCAATCATACTGCTGCATTGTTCTAGGACCAATCAGACTGCTGCATTCTGAATCCTATTGTTCTAGGACCAATCAGACTGCTGCCTTTTGGATCCTATTGTTCTAGGACCAATCAGACTGCTACAGTTTGGATCCTATTCAACTCAGTACATAACACCCCTCCCCTCTAAGTTCCAGTCCTGCCCGGGAGGTCGCATTCATAGTCCTCAAGGTATGCCGGCGGCCTACGTGTGCGTTGTGGCCTGGGGTGTTCCCTGGTCCGGGCTCCGGGTTCTGGCTCGTGTTCCAAGGATGCTGGCTGTGATGCGGCTGTTTGGTCTGGTGCAACCGGCTCGCTCAGTCGTGGTTCTGGTTCCGGTGTCCTTTCGGCCTCACGGGTCCTCTCTGTATTTACTGATTCTGCCTCTCCTGCTGGCCCCTCCTGCTCTATGGGCCTCACTGCCCCGCTGTTCCCTTGGGACTCCTCTGACCTGTCCTCCTCCTGGTTTTCTCCCGGGAATCGTCGCCGTATCTGGTCGCAGTGGCGGCGCCAGCATTGCCCCCCATCCGTTAGCACCTCGTACGACACGGGGCCAGTGACCCTGGTGATTGTGGCGGGTACCCATGCTGGGCCTGCCCCAAAATTCTTTGCGTACACTGGGTCCTGGGCCTCGAAGGTCCGGGGGTTCCTGCCTTCCCCCACCACTACCTCATCCTGAGCTCTATCGGGGTGAAGGCGGTCCAATCTGATTGCAAGGCGCCGACCCATTAGTAGTTCAGCGGGGCTCCGGCCAGTCGTTGAGCTGGGGGTGCTGTGCTGTGCTAGAAGGAATGTGGCAAGGCGGTACTCCCAGTCCCCTTGCGTCATGCGGCGAAGGGTGTCCTTGGTGGTCCGCACCATGCGTTCTGCTTGGCCATTGGTGGCAGGGTGGAACGGCGCCGAACGGATGTGGCGGATGGCGTTCTGCGCTGTGAAGGTTTGGAATTCTCCTGACGTAAATGCAGTCCCGTTGTCTGAGACGAGAGTGTCAGGGAGCCCGTGGGTTGCAAACAGCCTGCGTAGTACCCGGATGGCTGCGGACGTGGAAGTGGACGGTACCAGTGCGACTTCCAGCCATTTGGTGTAGGAGTCCACCACTATGAAGAATGTTTTCCCCTGAAAGGGGCCAGCGAAATCCACATGCAGGCGTGACCATGGTGCTCGGGCGGACTCCCAGGACTGGACTGGGGCCCTTGGGGGATCTGGGCGGGATTCTTGGCAGGCCTGGCAGTGTTTGACCCAGGCCTCTATCTCTCCATCGATCCCCGGCCACCACACATAACTCCTGGCAAGGGCCTTCATTCTTACTACCCCTGGATGTGTCTCGTGTAGGGCTGTGAGGACCCTTTTGCAGAGGGGCTGGGGAACAACGACTCTGCTTCCCCATAACAGGCACCCCTTGTGGGCCGACAGTTCATGTTTGCGGGTTGTGTAGCCGGCGAATTCTGGCCCGGGGCTGCTGCTGGGCCATCCCCTCCACACCCAGTCCAGGACCCGGGAGATGACCCTATCTTTCTTGGAATGGTGTGCAACTTCTTGTGCCTGAATGGGGCGGTCGGGAAGCAGCTCCAGGCTCATAACCTCTTGTGCAGGTGCTGGGTCAGGGCCTGTTTCCGGTAGTGGTAGCCTGCTGAGGGCGTCCGCATGGCCCATCGCCTTCCCAGGTCGGTGAATCAGTGCATACTGGTAGCTGGCAAGGAAAATTGACCACCTGAGGACGCGAGGAGACAGCACTTGGGGGGTCTGCTTTTCGGGGGCAAACAAGCCAAGCAACGGCTTGTGGTCAGTCACCACGGTGAAGGGCCGCCCGTACAAGAAATCATGGAATTTTTTTACTCCCTTTACGATTGCCAGACCCTCCTTGTCGATTTGCGAGTAGTTCCGCTCGGTTGTGTTGAGTGTCTGGGAAAAGTACGCCACCGGTACCTCTCTTCCATCCGGGAGTTGGTGCCCCAGGACAGCTCCAATGCCATAGGGTGAGGCGTCGCATGCTAGCACCACCGGCAGCCTCTCGTCGAAGTGTGCCAAGACCGAGTTTGAGACAAGCAAGTCCTTGACTGCCTGGAATGCGGCCTCCTGGCGCTGGCCCCACACCCAAGGGGCCCGCTTGTCCAGGAGTCTGTGTAGGGGCTCCGCTACCGCCGCCTTGTGGGGAAGGAAGGAATGGTAAAAGTTCAATAGTCCCAAGAAGGCCTGAAGTTCAGTCTTGCTCTTGGGCGCTGGGGCATCACAAATGGCCCGTACCTTGTCCCCAGTCGGGTGGACCCCTTCTGCGTCCACCATAAATCCCAGAAAGTCCACCTGAGGCACTCCTAGTAGACATTTTTCCCGCTTCACCTTGAGACCCGCCGTCTGGAAACGGTGCAGAACGGTGCGGAGGCGGTCCTCAAACTCCTCTGGTGTGGGGCCGGCAATCAACACATCATCGAAGAAGGGGGTGACGCCAGGAATCCCTTTAAGGAGAGAGTCCATTATATTCTGGAATATGCCTGGTGCCACGCTGACACCGAATTGCAGCCGCTTTACCCTGAACGCTCCTCTGTGCGTCACAATCGTCTGTGCCTCTGCTGTGGCCTCATCTACTGGCAGCTGTTGATATGCTTGGGCCAAGTCCAGCTTGCCAAAAATTTTCGACCCAGCCAGGGTGGCAAGGACATGGCTGACCACTGGCACTGGGTATGCGTGGGCCGTGAGGGCCTTGTTTATGGTACATTTGTAGTCTGCGCAGATGCGGACCGAACCATTAGGCTTGACGGGTGTGACGATTGGGGTTTCCCAGGGAGCATTAGGCACCGGCTCCAGCACTCCTTGCTCTACGAGTCGGTCCAATTCCTCGTCTATACGGGGTTTCAAGGCGAACGGGACCCGGCGGGCCTTGAGCCTGACCGGTCGTACTGCGGGGTCAAGCTGTAGCGCAATGGGGGGGCCCGTATACTGTCCCAATTTCCCATCGAAAACCCCTGGAAATTCCTTGCATATGGCGTCCACGTCCACTTGTAAGCTAGTGTGGTTCACCCCGGTGACAGCTAGCCCCAGTGGTCCAAACCATGCCAATCCCAGTAAGCTAATGTAGGGGCCCTTGACCACAAGCAAGTCCAGTTGCCGCGTCCGCCCTCGGTATTGCACCCTGAAGGTCCCCACCCCCATTGTGGGGACCTTACGTTTCTGGAAGTCCCGGAGGGTGAATGGGGCCGGCCTGAGTTTGGGACCCCCAGTGGGACACAGTTTCCTTAAGGTCCTTGCCGAGATTATGGATAGAGTTGAACCCGTGTCAAGCTCCATGCGGCATGGGGCCCCCTCTATCTGTACCTCTACATAAATTTTCTCTACGTTGGGGTGGGGCAACTGGTATACCTGGAAGTCCGTGAGCTCCGTCGAGTTGCCTTGGTGCGTTGGGCCCCGGGACCTGGGGCTCTTGGATTGGTCATCTGATGCCTGGTGTCGGGTGGGCCGAGCCCGACACACCCGGGCGATGTGTCCCGATTTTCTGCACTGCCTGCACTCTGCGTTGCGGAAACGGCAGGTCCTCCTCTCGTGACTCTCCCCGCAGCTTGCGCAGTTCCCTCCTTCTCGTCGAGGCAGCTGTGGTCTGTGCGCTGCTTGAGTGCGCTGCTGTACTCGGTGCACCTCCTCCCTGTCGGATCCTGAGTCGTCGGTGAGGTCTTCATGGTGGACCCTCGGTTGGGATGGCAGGCTCGGCCGTGCCTCTTGGGTCGACCTCTCGGCAGCTTCTGTTGCCAGGGCCTCCTCCAGAGCGACCTGGAACGTTAGGTCCTTCTTAGCGTAGAGGCGTCGTTGCAGCTTCTCATCCTTCAGGCCACCGACGAGGCGGTCACGAAGCATGTTCTCCAGCTCTGAGAAGTTGCAGAACCGGGCGGCTTGGCGGAGAGAGGTCACAAACCCAGTTATGGTTTCCCCAGGGGCTTGCCGCTTTGCGTAGAAGGCATTTCGACGAGCCACCACTGAGGGCTGCGGCGAAAAGTGCCCCTTCAGCTGTTCCATTATTGTTTTGTATGGAACAGTAGCGACGTCTTCAGGCGCAAGGAGAGCCCGGGCGATTTCAAACGTCTCCTCTCCGCAGACGCTGAAGAATATCGCCCTCTTCTTGGCGTCTTCTTCGTCGGTGACCCCTTTGGCTTCTAGGAGGAAGGTGAAACGGGAGGCGTACGCTTCCCAGTCTCCAGATGCTGGGTTGAATGGCGAGAAGCTGCTGTTGGCTGCCATTCTGAGTTCCTTGTGCCCCGGAGCTGAAGCCTGGATACACGGTGCGAGGCAGCGGTGCGGCAGTTGGCGGTGCTGCGGTGCTGTGTGTGGCAGTCAGCTCAGCGGGATCCCATCCTCGTCGCCAG
The DNA here is from genome assembly GCF_964106645.2 of Podarcis pityusensis. Taxonomy (NCBI): domain Eukaryota; kingdom Metazoa; phylum Chordata; class Lepidosauria; order Squamata; family Lacertidae; genus Podarcis; species Podarcis pityusensis. The sequence continues at coordinate 42,456,339 of NC_138040.1, forward strand.
TGAAATATACTCAGAGTCGCAAAGTGATTTCATGCTCTTTATTCGGCTCATAGTGGTGAGGAGGGATGAATAAATGTCCCCTCACAGTATCTGCTTTATATACATTATTTACACAATGGGCTGCACATGATTGGCTAATTCTGGAATTCTACTGTAAGCCAATCAGGTTGTGGATTCACTTCTATCTGGAGCAGGATTGGGTGGTTCCTGCCAACCAATCATACTGCTGCATTGTTCTAGGACCAATCAGACTGCTGCATTCTGAATCCTATTGTTCTAGGACCAATCAGACTGCTGCCTTTTGGATCCTATTGTTCTAGGACCAATCAGACTGCTACAGTTTGGATCCTATTCAACTCAGTACATAACACCTAAAGAAACAATAACAGCAGCAGCTCAATAAAGACTAAGCATGCTTGATAGCTAAAACATAATACAATATACATTTCAAGCATGGTGATTCCACTTTAATGGTGGTGGCTCCCATGGGCGTAGCCAGGATTTTTTGGGGGGGCAGGCTTTTTTAGGGGTGGCAGAACCTCAGATTTATATTGATTTTTGGATTTTGATTGACTTGGGGAGGCAGCTCCCCCTTGCCTGCCCCCCTTGGTTTCACCCATGATTACTTCCCCCAAAGAATCCTGGGAACTGTAGTGTGTTAAGGGTTCTGAGAGTTGTGAGGAGACCTCTATTCCTCTCTCAAAGCTACAATTCCCAGAGTGGTTTAACAATCAATCCTTCTTCCCAGGGAACCCTGCAAATTGTAGCTTGGTGGAGGGAAAAGAGGTCTCCTCACAACTCACAGCGCCCTTAACAAGCTTCCCAGGATTCTCCATCACCAAGAATGATACACCACCAGGAAAGATCTTTGTATTGTGACTGCTAGTCCTACTCAGAGTAGAAATTAATGAACCTGAGTTATTCATGTCCATTAACTTCAATGGGTCTACTCTGTGTAGAGCTAGCATTGACTATAACCCATTCTCTCCCCCACCCACCCCCATCACTAGGCATCTGTTTCAGCAATACCACTAATTTTAAAGATGGGTCAAACAGGGCTTTTGCCACCTGCAAGGCTAACCTCCAAGCATCAGTGTTTCTGCCTCTTCCACGTCCAGTAGACAATGGGCCTGGGTGCTGGATCAGTTCCTGAGCAATGGATGTGCTGAGCAAGATGGTCCTCACATTGCTCTTCGTAGTAAAAAAGAAAACAAACCTTCACCATCTGTACTACGCAGCAGCCTTGAATTCCAAAAATCATATGCTTATTTAAAGCATCCAGATGATTACAAGAATTCCTGGGGAGAAAAAAGAAATATAAATATAACCAAACACACTATCAATACTGACCACATTTCCAAAGAGCTTTCAGCCCCTTCTCTATTTTTTAAGTATCAAATGTTTCCATATAGTTTTGGAAAACTACTGGGTAGTACAAAATTAGAAGGAACTGGATTTACGGTTGCATGCATGGGCTGGATTCAATTGAGACCCCACCCAGTTTTCTCTACTCAGAAAAGCTGCCAGGAGTGTTCCACGAAATCCTTGGCCTTTTCAGTTGCCTTTGTTATTGTCACAATTCTGGGTTTATCAGCAGGCCCCAGCGAAAGAAATGCTGCAGTTAAGGAATCCTGCACATGTCTATCTGAAAGTCAGCTCCGTTGGGTTCCAATGGGACTTACTCCCAGCTGGTGAGATGGCAGAGATGTGGCTTCCCAGCCCAGCTGCCTACTGCAAGGGGGAGGCTCAGGGAGCTCACCGTGGTAACAGTGGCACAGTGCATGGTGGCAGGAACATCTGATTGGCCCCACCACCACACTGCACTGGCCTCCATGTGTTTTGCCTCTCCCCGTCAGTCAACAAATAATGGCCCACTGTGTGCGGAAGCAGGGTGGGCAATAGAGGCAGCCTCACATGGCCTCTCTGGCCACTACTGCTCCAAGGTAAGTGGCTACAGGATTGCAACCTAAGTGAGGGAGGTGAGGGAGAACCTAAATACAGCTAGTCCAGTCTGTTGAAAGATCTTGAGCTGTGTTCAATAGGCATGAAATAAAGTTTCAAATAAACGAAGGACATCATACTTGATCCAAGTTAAAGATGCAGGTGCAGCTGGCATCAGTACCTAGCTTCAGTGTATAACTGTTGGGGCTCCAATACTTTGAAAAGGATTAGAGCTGACACAAGCCTTGTGGCACACATGCCAAAGGCCAAGTCTGTAAGCTGCCCACCATTTTAATTACCCACAATGCCTTGGAGTGACCTCTGCAGCTAGTCTTCTGAAATTTACCTGGGTTGGAGGCCTCAGAAAGGACAGCCTTGCCTGCAGATTCATCCACTTGTGTCCTAAAATAAACATTTAAAGAGGAGGAGGAGGAGGAGGAGGAGGAGGAGGAGGAGGAGAAGAAGAAGAAGAAGCAGCACCCAACATGAAAGTAAATTGCCTGTAATTTGGAAGACTTTATCCATTCTAGAGGAGCTAATATAGCTGCAAATTTCATCAACCTCTGACAAAACTGGAAAAGTTATAGCCATTTTCAAAAAATCAGTAGTTAAAAGGGATGAAATGAATTGTGCTTTGGTGGACCTGAGTTGAAATAGGCAGCCTACAAGGCACTTAGGCCTGCGGCAGACTGTTTTCCAAAGCACCAAAAGGAAATCAAAATTGTATCTTGTAGTTAATACACACCCATAATTTAGACCCTGTCCAATCACTGGAGAAAGAAATAAAATGACTTGCAAAATTTTAGAACACACACAGACAAATTCAAAACATACTGACTAAAAACATGCAAAAAATACTTTAAAAATAAATTCAACAAGAGTAGCATAAGACAAACTCAGCCAACATGAAACACATCAAAGTACTGTACCCAATGTAGGTGTATAAAATAGTGAATAGTCTGGAGAAAGTGGATAGTTAATTTTTTTACTCCCTCTCTCCTAATTCTAGAACATGAGGACAGCTAATGAAGCACAGTGTTGGAAGATTCAGGACAAAGAGAAAAAGTACTTCTTTGTACACAATTAAACAACTGACTTCTCTCCCAAAAGAGGCCGTTGTGGCCACCAAATTGGATGACAAATACATGGAGGATAAAGCAATGTTCTACCTCCACTGTGGAGGTCATATGCTTCTGAATACCAGCCACTGGGAAATGCAGAAGAGGAATGTGCTCAGGTCTTGCTTGCAGGCTTGCCCTTGGGGCACCTGGCATCCGCTGTGACAACAGGATGTTAGACTACATAAGTCATTGGCCTGGTCCAACAAGGGCTCTTCTGGTGCTCTTATCAGCCACTTGAAGTAGCACAACTAAACCAAAGAAGGCAGTTCAACAAGGAATAATTCGGAGCAAAGTTTGGAGCAGGGACTCAATGCTATAAAGTGTTAGATGTGAGAAGACTGAGGATACCTGGCTTTAATCTGAAACAGTAGCAAGTGCCTTTCGAGTGAACTTGGTCTGGTGTGGCTCGCCACAGCAATGCTGGCAGAGAACGACTGATCCTCTTGCTTAAGAGAGGCAGACAGCAAGGCTGCCCTGCTCCACCTTTTAATCCCACGATGCCGACTCTTGCTGGTAGGACACAGAAGCCTGAACCACAGGGACCATTGTGGTGGCTGGCTTGAGGGTTCTCTCCCATGTAAGCCTTCTTGGCTGCTAACAAAAAGTGGTGTGGGTTTCAGAGAGGGTTTTTTCCTCTCTGTCTCTCTCTCTCTGTCTCTCTCTCTCTCTCTCTCTCTCTCTCTCCCCTTCCCTTGGAGCTCAACCCACAGTTTCTCACTGCCAAAATGCAGATGAGAATAGCCCTGTTATAATGTGTTGCCCAAGATGGTGTTTAGAGTTGATCAGGTCAAGGCAGACAGAGACTATATCAAAGAGTCACAGCTTATTTAACAATGTTTCAGATTGTGTGTTGGAGGGCTGGTGTGTGTGTTGGTGTGTGCACATGCACACACCAATAGGAGAACAGGCACACTGGAGTTTTCAGCCAACTGCCAAGAATAAATCTCATCTGCGGTGTGAAGTGGGAGTAGGGGTTAGGATTCCTGGAATCTATTTCCAACTCTCATAAGAAACAGCACCCAATGGTTGGAAGAGAAGCAAGGAGTCAGGACTTGAAGAAATACGATGCCAGAAGGGACCTTCAGAGGTCATTGGTTGATCCCCTTACAGAAACTGATGATTTCCCTTTTCCTAACAGACCTGTTTGTCAAAAACCTTTTGCATTTTGATGTACAATATCTTGCTATATTTTCTGTACTATATATTATTTGTTGTGGTGGTTCTTAGTTACTCGGCATTGCTTATAGAGGTTTTATTCATTCATATATCTATTTACAGGAGTGTAGCACAGGGGGGCCATAGTCCTGGGCGCACAATTTTTAGGGTGCGCAAGCCAGGTGTCCGCACGCAGGGATCCCTGACCCACCCTGCCTGCTGCCAGGGGTCTCTGAGCCCTGGAGCCCAGCCCGGCCTCGTCACCCGGCCCCCGGCCGCCTTGCTGAACGGCTGCCTGGCCAGTGTTAGGGTGGAGCTGCCTGCCAAGGGCTCACTGGCGGAGGAACTGGGGTGCAGAGGGAGCAGACCGCCCCCAGCACCACTATTCCAGTAGGGTGCCATTGTGCCCCCCCCGGACACACACCGTGCATCCCCCCCCCGCGCGTGGCGGTTGCCATGCCCCCAGAACGTGCACCACGCCCCTGCAGGCAGCGTACCATGCCCCCGGGATACACGCCACAGAAAAGCTGTTCAGGGCTCCCTGATTGACTTTGACATGATGTCGAGGTGTCCTTCTGTCTTTTAGCATTTTATTTTTTATTGTACATCTATCCTGCTCTTCCTCCAGGGAGCTCAGAGTAGCCCACATTATGGCTATCATTCAGTCTCTCATTCAGACATCTTGAAGAGTGGGGTCTGCTTAGCTTCAGCTATAAAATTGTCGTGTGCCTCCAGAACCAAGCTCTGGATCCATTTTTTACATTACCCCTACAAAATGGACAAGTCTCAGAGTGTGTCCTTGTTCTTTCAGTCTATCCTGTATCTTCAGTCCAGCCAGGAACAGGGATATGCAAAACCTGACTCTATCTTTCTGCAGCGTTTCCCAGTTTTCCACCTCACCATTCAAGTATTCACAGAAACCCTAGTTCAGGCGTAGGCAAACTCGGCCCTCCAGATGTTTTGGGACTACAACTCCCATCATCCCTGACCACTGGTCCTGTTAGCTAGGGATGATGGGACTTGTAGTCCCAAAACATCTGGAGGGCCGAGTTTGCCTATGCCTGCCCTAGTTAGTGTTGGTCGGGTACCCAAAAGGCATAAAAGAAAGGGGTATAGCTCAGTGATAGGGCATCTGCCTTCATGGAGAGGGTCCCAGGTTCAGCCCCGGTATCTCCAGGTACATCTGGAAGAGGAGTGCCAACTTGAATAAAATATTGTGGGGGCTCAGGTAAGCCCTGCCCCACATGATCAATCACATGATGCAGTGCACACACACTTTTGAATGGGAATGCCCATCAACTTTGTGGGGTCCAGCCCCCTCAAATATTTTATGGTGGGGGCCATAGGAGTTGGCTCCTATGTCTGGAAGAGACTCCTGCCTAAAACCCCGGAGAGCTGCTGCCAGTCAGTGTAGACAATACTGAGATGGCCTGACCCAGTGTAAGGCAGTGTCCTTTGTTCCTAAATCAGATATGCATCAAAATGCACAAAGTGCCATCAGAAGCTATTCTTTTCTTTCAATGTGACGCTCCATTCTTTAATGGCCAGCTGACTTGTGGAAAAGTTTGCATTTTGCACATTTAGTTACTGCTGTGCTGAAAATGTCTCCTGCAATTTTTTTCTTTAAAGGAGGGGACATTTATCTTCAATTAATAAGAAAAGAAATTGCATCTGAAAATTGTCAAAGGGGAGATAACGTTTCTGTGAAATTGTGCAGGAGTAAAGTTTTTCTTCCTCTCTCATAACACTAGATAGGGAACTTGACTAAATGAAGTCCTTTTTTCATGCAGTACAAACCTTATTAAACTGTGGGTTTTGTTTCCACAAGATGAAGCGATGGCCACCAATTGAGATGGCTTTGAGAGAGGATTAGGCAAATTTATGGGGGGAGAGGCTACCCCTGGCTACTAACCATGATGGCTGGAAACCCAAGAGGGAAGGGTCCTGTTGCACTGAGGTCCCGTTTGTGGGGTTCCCAAAGAGGTGTTTGGCTGATCCAGAAGCCAGGATCTTCTGTTTTTAAGTTCTGTAGAAACTCTGTGAGTGAATTCTCCCCGCCATGTTTTCATTTTACTTAAAATACAGTCACAGTACGTGTGTGTGTGTGTGTGTGTGTGTGTGTGTGTGTTTGTGTAAAGGCCCTGCATTATTGCAGCTGCTCCTTTGATCAAAAGTGAAGCCGTATCTCTCTCTCTCTCTCTCTCTCTCCACACACACACACACACACACACACACGTAATCTATAACATAATATGCAGTTTGGCTCCAAGACTATAAAGTATTCAGGACAGAGACCTGCCATTTTATTTCATTCCATTTTATTCCTTGCCTAGCTCCATAAATGGTCCTGTACATTGACAGTGAAATAGTCGTTTTTACCAACAGCTGTGAGATTAGACCTTTTTTTTTTTTGCAGAACAAAAATTCCATTTGTTAGCCCTGATCCAAACTGTGCAAAGTATTTTCCAGGCTATTTCATGGTAGGATCTAGGCCCTGCATCCATTTTCTCTCCCCATTTTCAATTAAGAGCTGGCCTCCAGGCTACCGGTCTGCTGATTCACTCCCCCACAGTTATACAGCTGATGGCTCATAAAGACTTTGTGTTAATCTGATTCCGTAAATAGCTCTGGGCTACATCACAGTCACAGTGGTGATTTTGCTCCTAAAATCTGAACTTTATTCCTATTAGCCTCTGAAAGTCAAGTCAAGAGCTCTTAGAGGAACTGTCTGGGGCATCAGAGGGCTGTGGATGCAAAAGGGAGAAGCCTGCAGCAGTTTCTAGCATGATATGCCCTGAAATGGGCAGAGATACGAAGTCAAAGCTCACTGGAATCAAAGGGGTTCTCTCTAATGTTGAGGTTTTGAGCTACAGAATTGTATTATGTCTGGGTGCTCCAGCTCTGTCACCAGGACTGACATCAGAACCTGGCAGCCCAGGGCAGCTGGCTGGACCCCAGCCACCCGATGGCTGCCCTTGACCCTCCACCTTGAGCAGCTGGGCCTGCAAAGCTCTGTTTGATTTTCCCTGTGCCAGGGATGGGGGACTTCAGGCTTGTGGGCTAACTGTGGCCCTCCATGCCTCTCTACCTGGCCCTTGGGACTGGCCACAGTCCCTTCTTGGCTATGCCCTCTCTGGCTTGCTGAAATGTGTCCTTGGTAAAATGACTCTTGCTTCGCTGGACAGATGACAAAGAATGGCATGTGAGCATGTGAAGAAGGTAGCCAACAACGGAGTAACTATACAAATACAGTAATAAATTTGTTGCTCTGTCTACATTTGCCCGAAAACCTACCCACTACAGACATGTGGCACCCACAAAAGGTTCCCCAGAAAAGAATGTGGGCCTTGAGTGGTCCTGTCCTATACCTTGGAAAGTCTGGGCACACTAGAGCACTGTGGGAAATCTGAATGGCAGCTCCCAGCCTCCCTTGGACTGTTCCTGCTGCTACCAGGCAAGCCTCAGAACCTAGGGCACATACTCCTTGCTTCCTTTGGGAACTGGCTGCCCTCCCTTCAGACCAGAGAAGCTCTGTTCTTCATTCTTCCTTTTGCCTCCTTCAAGAGGCAGCCCAGTGCCCCCCCACCTTAAGACTTTGGGGTCTCAAATTTCAGCAGTGCCCTGTGCAGTGCCAAAATTCAGTGCCTCCCACCTCTCACAGTCCACTCTAAATAATTGTTCTGGCATTCGCTGTGGTGCCCCAAGGCTCTGGGGCCAGTGCAACTGAACCGGTTGTGCTCCCCCAAATCCATCTCCGGGCAGCCTCCACTTTCTTCAGCTCTATCCTGAAGGAGTTTCCATGCCTCCCTCTGAAATTTTAACTCCTCTTCAGCTCAGCCCTGTGGCTGGATCAGAGCAAAAGCCCATCTAGTCCTGCATCCTGTTCTCAAAAGGTGGATATACCAGGTGGGCTAACCAGATGCCTCTGGGAGTTCTGCATGCAGCACTCTCCCCACTTGTGATTCCCGGCAACTGCTGTTAAGTAGCGTATTGCCTCTGACAGTGGACCTAGAGCAATGCATTGTCCTCGTGGCTAGGAGCCACTGGTAGCCTCCACCATGAATTTGTCTAATCCTCTTTGAAGGCCATCCAAGTAGTTGGCCATCTCTACATGACTACAGGAGTGCCTGGCGTGCTCTGGTCCATGGGGTCATGAAGAGTCGGACATGACTAAATGACAACAACAACATGGCTAGATCACACTGAAAGTCCAGCATGCTGTTCTCACGGTAGCCAGACAGATGCTTCTGGGAAGCCTACAAGCAGGTCTCAGCTTAGTTACCCACCCTTATCCACCTGCAGCCCATTCTGTTCAGGCTACTCATGAGCAAACATCCATGCTTCATCCTCACCTAGACCTGACAACCAGCAGGAGCACTGGATAGACAGTTGTGGTGCCAGCCATGCAGCCCCAGCCATGCCACTGACCCTCCCTGGTCTCATCCAGCTAAGCAACAGCAACCTCACTCCACACACCTTGCTTAGATAGAGAACATACCAGTCAGGAAGCTACACAAGAACTTTAGTTTCGCTTTCCAGACACCTCCTGACTCTACCCAGGGACAGTTAAGTCCAGTGCCACCTGGCGACTTAACTCTAGTATGACACCACAACTGGCAATGCATAAGACAGACTTAGGCATACATATCCAGGTGGCAGACTCTTGGCAGAAAAGTGAAGAGAAGTAACTGCAGCTGCTTCTGGGTTCTGGCAAGGGATCGAGAGAGCCCCACGAAATCTTGCAAGAGCCCTGTCAGATTTCACAAGAGCCTCTTCAGATCTCACAAGATCTCTCCGGAACCCGGAAGCTGCCTGACCCCAGCACATGAGGCTTGGGCAGGGGCAGCAGAGCGGGTGCCTGGCATGTGCACAGGGCTTGCCCTCTCCCAATCTGCCTTTCAGTGATAAATTTGAAATAGCACATTTGTTCCTTAGTGTGTGCACACAGATAAATAATTCCCAGCTGATAGCCTCAGATGCTCAAAGAGCAAATACGCCATACCTGCAAAGCATGTGCAGCTCTGTTAAACAGTCTGGACAGCCCTTGAAAGGGTTGGGCTGTTCTAGACCTTGGACTATTGTTCAGAAAAAATAACTCCCCCACACCACAAAAAATAACACTTGGCAATCCCCAAAAACCCTCCTTGGCTCAGATCAAAACTTCACCTAGCCCAGCCTTCAGTTGCCAAGGGTAGGGTTGCCGTACGTCCAGAATTTCCCAGACATACTCGGAATACTGCAGTGTCTGGGCAGAAATCAACTAATGTCTGGGGAAATCCGGATGTATGGCAGTGTCGTTTTTGCCAATTTTCCCTTTAAAAATAGCTTTAAAACGTCTTTTTTTGCACACACACAAAACACCTCAACAACTCCTCCCCCCCCCCCCCAAGAAAGCTCAACAATTTAGATTTTCACTGTTTGAAATATGGCAACCCTGCCAAGGGGCCTTTGGGGAGCTCCCAAACAGCACACACTGGAAGCAGCCTCCCACGGACCTCAGAATTTTGGTACTTAAAAAAGAAAAAGATGTGCTTCTCCTGAACATGGAAGAACCATTTAGCTCATGCTCATTGATGGACTCATCCTCCCTGAATTTGTCTACTCCAGTCTTTCTATTTCTTTCTGTCTTTGTTTATCTTAAATTTGCATTTAAATCTCACCTTACCCCATGGAGTTCGAGATGCTATACATGAGTCTCTCCCCCCCCCCTTAATCTTCACAACAACCCTGTGTGGTGGGTTAGGCTGAAAGATAATGAATGACTTCAGTGGAGATTTGAACCTATGGTCATCAACGTCATCGTCACATCTTGTGGCTGGGGGGGTCCATAATTATGTGCTGCGTAAAAAAGTATTTTCTTTTGCCCTCAAACTGAATTCCAGTCAGTTTAATTTGAAAAGCCTGAGTTCTTTCATTGTGAGTAGGGGAGGCAGGATTTCTCAGGAAAAGCCTGCTGCTGAACAGAACCAAGATTTCAGGAAATAATTCAGATGTATTTTAAACAGTCCTGTGACTGGATCCGTGATTCATAGCTGGTAACATTTCAACAGGGGCTTCACATCTGCAGAGATTAGGGGGGAAATGTGTGCATTTGCTTCTACTTTTCAAACAGAGTGAGAGACATATCCAAGGATAATGTTGATGGAATCAAACCTTAGTTGTTTTTGTTTTAGTAAAACAAGAAAGATTATCAGCCAGTTAAGAACTAAATGACTTCCTGCTATGATGCTGGTAAAAAGCTTTTCAAAGCTTTGCTAATCTTTTTCAGGATTAGGTATTCATTAGCCCATTCGATTCTCTTATTACAACAATCATGATAGAGCAATTGTTTTCACTTTTCAGAGCCTGGCCAGCAGCCTACCTGTTGCATAGCCTCAATGAGAAATTTGCCAACTGAATAAAGTAAAAGAAATCTGAGATTCTTTGAGCATTGTCATAAACCTGAAAGCACTTTGACTGTAGCAAGTGAAACTTTTTCCAGCTCATTGGCTAGGAAGTCATGGAAAAAACTTTGGGGCGGGTGGAGGGGTGGTCATATAATCCTTCTCTCCAACAGGCCAAGATTGTATGCTTCCTAGGGCTTTGTCCATTCTAAGTATTAAATATCACAGGCAGCGAAGCTTCAAATTGCCCTGGCATTTTTGTCAGGCCAAATCTTTTCAAGTGCTGTGCATTTTTAAAGAGGGGGGCAGGAGAAAGTCTATAAGTAGAGGAACACAGAATTCACTCTTCCTTCAAGAGAGCTAGGAGAGTGGTGAGGATTGTACATACGCAGGGATTGAGTGATGCAGTCAGCACCTTGGGAGCAAGTATCATAGAGCTCCCTCACTGACCTTCAAATGACTGTAGCTGATATAGGACTCTTGCCAAGATCCATTACAAACAGGTTGCAGGGTTCAGTTTTGGTCTCCTACTATGCTCTCCTACTTTCTTGAGTTAGCTCATGGCAAACTAAGGCCCGGGGGCTGGATCAGGCCCAACCGCCTTCACAATCCGGAAATCAGCGTGTTTTTACATGAGTAGAATGTGTGCTTTTATTTAAAATGAATCCCTGGAGTATTTGTAGGGCATAGGAATTCGTTCATTCCCCCAAAAAAATATAGTCCAGCCCCCCACAAGGTCTGAGGGACAGTGAACCGGCCCCCTGCTGAAAAGGTTTGCTGGCCCCTGAGTTAACTTGTTTGAATAATCTGGAGCTATTGGTTTATAGAGTGGCTGGGGAAACTCAGCCAGATGGGCAAGGTATATATAATAAAATTGCTGCTGCTTCTGCTGCTGCTGCTCTTTTAAAGCATTTGTCAAAGCCACCAGGAGGGTGGAATGGGGCAAAGGTGGGGGGCAGCTGTTTCCAGATCCAGGCCCAAAATGTTCTCCAGCCCAGGATCCCAGATACCAGGAGGAGGAGCTCCCTGTTGGTCAGTGAAAGGCAGAAGACTTGGACTTTCATCTTTATTGGGCCTGGCCAACCCAAATGCCTCCCAGTTGCAGGGGCTAGTCTTACAAACCTCTGTCATCCACTCAAATAGCAAACCTGTGTGGTCTCATGCCCATCAGTTTAGATGCAAGACTGGACCATCCACAAACAAAACAGGGGTTTCTAGGGAAATTATGAGGAACACAGCACTTATGTGTTCTTTAAAACTAGCTGCACACACATAGAAGGGGGACAGAAAGAGGCAAAAATGTGAAAAAAAATCGTTCTTAAGAACTATGGATGAGTGGCATAGCCTCTGTATGCTCTACAACAGGCATGTCCAAAGTCTGTTTCAGGGGCCTAATCCGGCCCGCCGGTCAGTTTAATCCGGCCCTGTATTTCCTGGGGTAAAATCCTTAACAAAAAACCGCAACAACTTCAACCTTAAAGAAAGCTCAACAACTTCAATCCTAAAAACAGCTCAACAACTTGGGGTATAATCATTAAAAAAAACTCAACAACTTCAATCCTAAAAAAAAGGTTGGCCCATTGGTCAGCCCTCACAGCCCTTCACTTCGTCAGATCTGGCCCTCTTTGAAAAAAGTTTGCACACCACTGCTCTACAACAATTCACTTTGCTTGGGTCTTGCACAGGGGTATCTGTGTGTGTACATTGGGCCAGATTCAGTTCACCCAGAGTGCTAGCAGAAGCCAGTGCAAGGGCTCCCACTAGCCCAACAAGGCTTTACCTGCTCTCCTTCTCCTGCATGTTCCCCAAACCTTCTACAGATTCACCAGGAGAAGAGCAGGGGGAATTGTTCCATCTTGCAAGCAGAAACACTTGCGTGAACAGAATGATCAGAAAAGAGCAACCCTGAATTCTTCCCATTGTTGTTTTGCAACAGGCAGGCAGACCAGCACACGATCATAATGATGAGGGAGAAAGTCACCTGATATACCTGTTGTGCAGAAACACAACCATTTCATTCCCCTCCCCCACTGCTTCAATAGACTCTACCTGCCTTAGTGAGACCTCTAGGACCCTCCAGATGTTCACAGACTCCAACTCCCATTAGCCCCATTCTAGCTCCTACCATGATTTATCTAAATGACATTTAATGCCATACACCTGCATGATGATTGCATTAAGCAAGTTAGCTTTTACCATGCTTGTCACGAGCCCCATGATCCTGTCTGGTTCATTGTAAGAGTTGCTGGCCGATGAGTCAGAGTAGGAGAGCACAGAGGGTGCTGCTGGTGGGAAGGAGACCCAAGGGAAGGATGGCCAGGGGGTAGAAGAAGTCCTTCTGCCTCCCTGTTGCACTCCATTCATGGAGCAAAGGGGAGGGCATCGCCCAGCCAGGAGGAGAGGCTGGTTGGCAGGAGGAGGAGCCAGAGAGATGGACCTCCAACCCATCACCAAGAATACACCACTGCTCTGCCGTTGACAGGTGTGATGGACCTCATTCGTACGTTCTTGTGTGAAGGTCACTTTGGTGTTTGGCGATTCAGACAGAAGTTGAACAAATAAGAAAGGTTTATTTTACAGAACAAAGTTGATAAAATGAATGATGTGTCAGGAGATAATAAGTTAACTATTTCCTCAAATAATAGTAATAATCTTACTAAATCTAGTAGATGTTTCAGGCTTCTAAATAAGGTTGCAAACACACAGCTTCTTTTAAGTTCGGTTGCTTATTTTCAGTTATTACGCTTCAGTTAGATGTTAGAGGTTTCTAGACTAGATGGTACTGTAAATGCACAGCTTATTTCCAGTTACTTCAGTTTCTTAAATTTATTTGCAGATGTGTTACAGCTTAATTCTTTGGTTCTTAAACAAGGGAGTACCTTCGGTCAGTTACCCAACCTTTTCTCCATAACACCCTGAGGTACTTCCAGCAGTATAACAGACTCAGAGGATCACCACACCCCTCTTAACGGGTCTGGGAGTCTTCTCTTTCTGGAAGATCTCTCCCATCCTGACTGACATGAGACCCAAGGAGACGGTATCCTCACAGCTTCTACTTCTGCTCAAACTCAGCCCTCCAGTTAACTCCTCTCTGAATACTCTAAGTGCTCAGAGACCCCTTTCTTAGCATAGCCTAGTGGAAAAGTTCTTTTCAGATGTCAAAGGCACAGATCCTATGCACAGTTACCTGGGACTAAACTCAATGGGACTTACTAATGCATAGGATTGCACTGTGATTTATTTGTGTATGGAACTTTCTGCAGGTTTATGTGTATAACTGCTTTCCAATGATTGCATGTGTCCTCTCCTTTGTGTTTTTTAGAAGGTGCAGTTTTATTTTGCTTTTAAACATCAAATACTATAGATCCCAAGGTATGGTCTTCAGTTGCTGAATCTACACAGGTCTGGGTCTTGTTAGTGTCAGGGTGGATGACCACCTAGTGCTAGAGCAGTCAAGTACAACATTTTCCTGTTGCCTAGAATGGACACACAAGGAAATGTGGCTCCAGACAGGGAGGACTTCCAGTCATACCTGCTCTGGAGCCTCCACCCCCTGTGTGTGGCCAGGTAGATGGGCGTGGCCCCAGCTGGCCATGTAAAAGGGCTGGCCAGGCAGCTACCTTCCCTTTTTCTCTTTTTGGACTTCTCTTTTGGAGTTCCTCTTCTGGCTCTTTTGGAGTTCCTCAAGTAGTAAGTCTGAGACCTACCTCAGACTTCTTTTCTCTACAAATGTAACTGTAACCACAAGATAAATCCTGCCTTCAGATTACTGCCGTGAACTGAATGTGAGTAAAACTTTATTGTTATTTTTCAAGAATACTGTGTTGTGTTATTCTTATTTTAAGAGGGAAATAAAGGGGAAATTTACCAGGAACAGTCCAGACTGGACAAGCCAGACTGGATTGCTTAATTAAAAGAATCTAGTGAGTCATCAACTGCTTCACTATAAGCTGCAGGGGAATGTGCTGATGTGGTTCCAGAACCACAGGTCAGACGCTCATCCAGAACCAACAGAGGTGTTCCACCATTATGGCTGTCCTACTTTGTAGGGCCAGCGTTACCTCAGGAGCCTTCCACATGGGAAGAGATAGAGGAGATGCCAGCTGCGGAAGCCCGTCTCTGGAGAAAGGCCGCAGAAGAGGAGATTGATGCACTGCATCAAAGCAAGACGTGGAACCTTACTGAGCTACCTCCTGGAAAGAGGTAAGTCAGTAAGTGGGTCTTTAAAATTAAGAGGGAAATAAAGGGGAAATTTACCAGGAACAATCCAGACTGGATAAGCCAGACTGGATTGCTTAATTAAAAGACTCTAGCGAGTCATCAACTGCTTCACTTATAAGCTGCAAGGGACTGTGCTCTGCTATTTGCTTGCTAGCACGAGTAAGGAGGGATAATATCAAAATAATATATCCACTCCTACCTTCCTAAACATTCCCACACCTTGCAGTGCCAGGTTTAGGGTAGTGTGGGTGGTTCCCTGCACAAGGCGCCTAGCTGAAGGGGTGCCAAACTGAGAAGATTCATAACTGAAAAGATCCATTTGGGGACACCAGATTTTGGCCTTGCATAGGGCACTACAGGTATATTACAAAAAATTACCAAAGTCTTCCCCGGCACCTAGGAACCGTATGTATGTTGCTTTGTGTTCCCTGACAGAAGAAAGGAAGGGGGGGAATGTAAGAAACTAAATGGACTCCCTTGGGAGGTTGTGGACCCTCCTTCCTTGGAGGTTTTTAAGCAGAGTTTGGATGGCCATCTGTCATGGAGTCCCCCACTTCTGCTCACCCCCTGTCTCCCAAAAACAGAACTTCTGCTTTGTTGGGATTCAGCCTCCATCTGTTAGCCAACATCCATCCTCCAACCGCCTCCAAACACTCATACGAGACATTTACTGCCTTAACTGCTTCTAGTTTAAATGAGAGGTAGAGCTGAGTATCATCCGCAATCAACATGTTGATTAATAAATGTCATATATATGTGTGTGTTTGTGTGTTTGTGTGTTATTGGCATTATTAATAATGACAGAATTAATCTGACCAAAGGTAATACTTTAATACTCACTGGTTTTAATGTGCGAGTGCCATGTCCTTGCTTAACTCTCCCCATAGGTCACAAAAGTGCATCACTTTGACTAGATCATTCCCATTGGTTTCATTCCCATTGGTTCAGGTTACATTATACAGTAAATGTACATTATACATTTACTGTATAATGTAAGAAACACTCACTTATACAAGAACTCCTTACAGAATGTTCAAAAGCCTTTTCAATCCAATTCTAGTCTTGAGCACCCAACAGCTGTCCTCTGAGGAATCTTCTGCATACCATTGCTCCATCTCTCCAGCCATACCCTACGACAGTGACCTTTAACCTTTCCTTTTGTAATCACTTTCTTAAGAGTATTTCCATCGTTGCACCAAATATAGACAAAATACTTCAGTGGATGCCCACTGATTTCCGGCAGAAAGATCCACTCTTCTCCAGACATATTTTCAATGTTATCATAGATCTCAGGCTTCTGCTCAGGAGCCTGAAGTCTTAGGAGTTGCCTATGAATGAATGATTAAATAATTGTTTAATGACTTGCCCAATTCCATTTAATTCACTAGCTATGCATGAATGACACTTGTGTGGTCATATCATGCATCTCACTAGCAGCATTTGCTAACACTGTTTGCTAATGAAATGCTCTCAGGATGATGGATGAAACAGAAGTCTTATTCAGCAGAACAGAGTGCACCATTTTGCTTGGAGGCTGCCCCAGAACAATGAGATGTACATCACTAAAAGAGGCTCCCTAAAAATGCTGTGGCCAGAGACACAAAGCACAGGCTAAGATGACATGACATTTTTGCCATATTTGTGGACAGCAGCCCCTATGAATAGTCTTTTAAAATAGGCTCTGGAAAAGGAGGGGGGAGGACAGCCTCATCTCAGCCACCAACCAGAGGACCAACAAATTCATGGAAAAGGGGCTATTTATATAATAATATAATATAATAATAATTAATTCAGTCTTTACTGAGTATTTGTTCTGATTTGATTGCAGGGAGGTCACTGTATATGACAATGAGCATTCATCTGGATTTGCCTGTGGTGTGGTGTGTTTATATGTCTTCCTGTTAATCATTTGTCCATTTGTCCATTCCACGCTTTAAAATGCATCACTTTCCTAACTGCAAAAGGCTACTTCTTTTGTTAAAGAGGCCGTGTTGCACTGGGGCAGCAGAGCACTTTAAACCAGGGGCATAGCGTGGGCTGCTGGGGTAATCACCCCAGCCACATTTCCTGGAGGGGGCAACACTGCACCCACCCTGAACCAGCCCTACACCACTGTGCGAGGATCCCAGCCTTGCAAAACAGCTTGGGGAGGGTGATATTAGAAAGATGCAATGTTCCCTTTATTCGCAGCTTCACCTCCAAGGGACTGGGATTGAAGGGCATGTAGCTGTTGTGTCCTTCTCGTGTTGCCACTCTGCAAGTACAGCAAGCTACTCACTGCAGACTTTTCCATGTCAGCACGTGGGGAGCACCAGGGCCAAGCAATGGGCTATGACAGAGGAGGTGGGCCTAGAATGTTGCCACTCTCCCCTTATGCAATTCTAATTCCACAAGGAGAAGAGCACCTCTTGTGGCTCCATCAGGGCTCCATTGGAACAGGAAGGCATTTTCTACTCCTTTGTTATAGGTTTAAGTGGAGGACCTCCCTAAATCCGAGAAGTGAGAGAGGGGCAGGCTCCTGACTTTTGTAACACCTTCTTGCCCAGGAGGGTGGGTGGACGGAGGAGATGGCCCAGGGCCTGAGGGTGGAGTCAAAAAGTGGTCAGAATCTAAAGTAGGTGGCATCACCCCCTTTTCTTTCATTCTTTTAAATAATGTAAGTAGCCTGCTAGATCAGGTCAATGGGGTTAAAGTTATAAGTGTAATGTAGATTAAATGCTGTGTTTGAAAGCATAGTACTTGAAATGCTGGAAAGATAAGTCTCCCTTAAGTGAGAGGTTCCACTCTGGGTGAAAGTGGAAGGTTGGTGTTTTCCCATTTCAGAAGGCAGGAGAGGAAACTTGAGATGCCAGAGATGGTAGAAGCAGCAACTGCAAAGAAACTCTGCGATGATGAACATGCTAAGGATCACTCTCTGGGACCAGAGAGAGGAAAGATTATTGAACTGCATAAAGGACTGAACCACATTGCTTTTTTGCAATGTGTTGCTTTCTTATTTCATTGATGTAATGCTTTTTTGTAAATCAGCCAGGGGCCATGTGAAATTTTGCCAGCGGCCACATGTGGAAAATTACTATCCTGTAAATTCATGCAATGATCAAGCTGTGAGACTCAGGCACCTTGCTGTTATGGAAGAGTAGGGTTCTTACCGGATACAGTAACCCTTCAGGACAAAGAGGGTTGAAGCTTTGGCTTCTGTTACATGCCCATACACTCTAAAGTTGAAGCCAGCAGTGCTGGTATAGCTGAAGTGATGTGAGAACACCCCTCGCACACCAAGCTTCAGGTTAATTTGAGAAGAATAGTGTTGGGCAGAGCCTGTTGGAACCATGATATTTGCACTGCAATTCTGCCCATCAGCACCTCAGGAACATGGAAGGATGAAGGCATCTTTCTCATTCAGAGCCCTCTGACCATAGATCTTTATGAAGAAATGTTTGGCAGCTCAGCTGAGAAGCCGGGTTTTTATTTTAACCTTTAAGAATGACGCCAATTTCACAGCTGTTAATGGTATGTGGAACTGACTCTTTCCAATGCAAATTATCCATCAAGGGCTAAATGCTTGGAGGGAGAAATCTCCATATTAATGTGCTGGTATCTTTGTCCATAAGTATCTAATTTTATGCCTTAATCAGATCACCTCCTTTTTCTGATTAAAACGCTTTTTAAAGAAAAAAAAATGATTTGGATATACATTGGGAGCTATTGGCCTCTGAGATTTTGGAAACAGGAGTGGAAATGTGGATTTTGCTAAGAAAAAAAAGGGGAAATGTTGCCAGCTCAAGTAAGATCCCCAGCTAGTATGGCTAGTGATCAGCAGTGATCCCATCCCTGTGTTCTCATATATACTGGATTCCAGTCTCTTTCTTCCACCTCAACAAAATGATTTCCACAACAAGTTGTCCTAAACTCTTTTAAGAAGAGGAAGGTGTGTGACCTAGCAGCCTAACTTGAAACACCCACCCACCCCAAATAAGGACATCAGAACTGAGCATTGATCTTTACGTTAATTATAAGAATCCATCTCCCTACCCCCAAAAGACCCACAATAGATAAAAGAGATCACACTGAAAGATAAATGTACAGTAATCTTTTATTATCCCCCTCCAGACTTCCAAAATGCTTTGATGCTTTGTTAGGGGGCTCATAGAATCATAGAATCATAGAGTTGGAAGAGACCACAAGGGCCATCGAGTCCAACCCCCTGCCAAGCAGGAAACACCATCAGAGCACTCCTGACATATGGTTGTCAAGCCTCTGCTTAAAGACCTCCAAAGAAGGAGACTCCACCACACTCCTTGGCAGCAAATTCCACTGTCGAACAGCTCTTACTGTCAGGAAGTTCTTCCTAATGTTTAGGTGGAATCTTCTTTCTTGTAGTTTGGATCCATTGCTCCGTGTCCGCTTCTCTGGAGCAGCAGAAAACAACCTTTCTCCCTCCTCTATATGACATCCTTTTATATATTTGAACATGGCTATCATATCACCCCTTAACCTCCTCTTCTCCAGGCTAAACATGCCCAGCTCCCTTAGCCGTTCCTCATAAGGCATCGTTTCCAGGCCTTTGACCATTTTGGTTGCCCTCCTCTGGACACGTTCCAGTTTGTCAGTGTCCTTCTTGAACTGTGGTGCCCAGAACTGGGCACAGTACTCCAGGTGAGGTCTGACCAGAGCAGAATACAGTGGCACTATTACTTCCCTTGATCTAGATGCTATACTCCTATTGATGCAGCCCAGAATTGCATTGGCTTTTTTAGCTGCCGCGTCACACTGTTGGCTCATGTCAAGTTTGTGGTCAACCAAGACTCCTAGATCCTTTTCACATGTACTGCTCTCAAGCCAGGTGTCACCCATCTTGTATTTGTGCCTCTCATTTTTTTTGCCCAAGTGCAATACTTTACATTTCTTCCTGTTAAAATTCATCTTGTTTGTTTTGGCCCAGTTCTCTAATCTGTCAAGGTCGTTTTGAAGTGTGATCCTGTCCTCTGGGGTGTTAGCCACCCCTCCCAGTTTGGTGTCATCTGCAAATTTGATCAGGATGCCCTTGAGTCCATCATCCAAGTCGTTGATAAAGATGTTGAATAAGACCGGGCCCAAGACAGAACCCTGTGGCACCCCACTAGTCACTCTTCTCCAGGATGAAGAGGAACCATTGATGAGCACCCTTTGGGTTCGGTCAGTCAGCCAGTTACAAATCCACTGAGTGGTAGCATAGTCAAGACCGCATTTTACCAGCTTCTTTACAAGAATATCATGGGGCACCTTGTCAAATGCCTTGCTGAAATCAAGGTAGGCTACATCCACTGCATTCCCTTCATCTACCAGGCTTGTAATTCTGTCAAAAAACGAGATCAGGTTAGTCTGACATGACTTATTTTTCAGAAATCCATGCTGACTATTGGTGATCACAGCATTCCTTTCTAGGTGCTCACAGACTGTTTGCTTAATGATCTGCTCCAGAATCTTCCCTGGTATTGATGTCAGACTGACTGGGCGGTAATTATTTGGGTCCTCTCTTTTCCCCTTTTTGAAAATAGGGACAACATTTGCCCTCCTCAGTCTGCCGGGACTTCGCCTGTTCTCCCGGAATTCTCAAAGATGACTGCCAGTGGTTCTGAGATCACATCTGCCAGTTCTTTTAATACTCTTGGATGCAGTTCATCTGGCCCTGGAGACTTGAATACATCTAAACTAGCCAAGTATTCTTGTACTATCTCCTTAGTTATTCTGGGCTGTGTTTCCTTTGCTGAATCATTTGCTTCAAATTCTTCAGGTCGGGCATTGTTTTCTTTATCGGAGAAGACTGAGGCAAAGAAGGCATTGAGGAGTTCAGCCCTTTCTGTGTCCCCTGTTTGCATTTCACCATCTTCTCCTCTGAGTGACCCCACTGTTTCTTTGTTCTTCCTTTTGCTACGAACATACCCATAAAAGCCCTTTTTGTTGCTTTTAACCTCTCTAGCAAGCCTGAGTTCATTCTGTGCTTTAGCTTTTCTGACTTTGTGTCTACACGTGCTGGCTATTTGTTTGAATTCCTCTTTGGTGGTTTCCCCCCTTTTCCATTTTTTGTACACATCCTTTTTTAATCTTAACTCAGTTAAAAGTTCTTTAGATAGCCACCCTGGCTTCTTTAGGCACCTTCCATGTTTCCGTCTCATTGGTATTGCCTGACATTGTGCTTTTACTATCTCCCTCTTAACAAACTCCCAGCCATCATGAACTCCTTTTCCTTTTAGTATTACTGTCCATGGGATCTCACATTGCCTACCCACCCTGCCCCCCCATGCACACATTTGTTTGCTTCAGGGCAGCCTTGCATGCTGCAAAATGTGGCCCCGGCCACCCAAGAAATTAGTTTTTCAAGGGGCACCCTATACTTGGGCGGGGGCACTTAGGCCAGGGCCTCAAATGCAGTGCTCTGGGCCTCTCTGTCTGGTCCCTTGGATTATCCCCAGGCCACACCACTCCCTGCTCTAGTTTCTCTCTTCCCTCCATCTAGAAAAGCAAGAAACATTCTCACAGTTCAAGGACACATCCCACCCAGGCAAATACACTGGAGTGTCTTGGCCTGACTGGAATGTGTCTCAGAACTCTGATAACCCCTTTCGCTTGCCTGGATGGAGAATAGGGATGGGTGTGTGAGCATGTGTAAAAACTAGCCTATTGTACAGAAGTAAATATTTGCATTAATTTCTCTGCCCACTTTTGCCTTGGCCCCATTTACTGCTTGACGTGCGGCCCCTGGAATGGCAACATATATGAGGCCACAAGCTAGCTACCCATCATCTAGGTGGTCAAGCCAGCCATGCAAAGGGTGCGCATGAGAAGGGTGCAGGGGGGTCTGTCCTAAGGAATCCCCAGTGTTATGGAGCTCCACATTTGAGGGGGGAGAACAGGCCTGAAGCTCCCCCCTCCCTGTTTTGTAGATTTAACAAAAATCTGGAACACGTGTGAAATATATACTTCACCTTTGGCTAATGAGTTCTATGCCTACACCGCCAACATTTCACAGAAAGAGGGAGGGCTGGCCCACCCATGAGGTGAGGTAAAAGCACCTGCCTTGGGCAGTGTCAGCTCCAGAGGCAGAGCCCCCGCGGGTGCCCTGCCCACGCTGCCACCTTTACAGTTGGTGGAGAAGTCATGCCAGAACCTGCCGGGATGCTTCAGTGGAGGCAGCACAGCAGGGCAGGGGCAGGGTGGGGCAGGGCAGGGCAGCACTTCCCATTTCACCCCAAGTGAGCTATGCTTTTGACACGCTTATTGTTTTTCTGTGATCACTGTCCAAGCCCTACACTCCACCATTCCGTACTCCAGGGATGGGGAATCCATTGACCTCCAGGCTTGCTGGACTCTAGCTTCTATCATTCCTGATTATTGGCCATGCAGCTGTGGCTGATGAAGGTTGGAGTTCAATAACACATGAAGGTCCATGGGTTCTCCTCATCTCTACTCTATGCCATTCGCTGTGCACTATATTCGCACATAGGTTCTCTTGGTTAAATATATGCTAAGAAGCCATGATTGTCCTATGATGCATTCCCCATAGTGGCAATATGGGAAACGGCAAGCTGAGCACTGCCTAAACCTTCATTGTTTCAAATGTGCACTGGAGACAAGATGCACTAGATTTCTGCATGTACAGTGGTACCTCGGGTTAAGTACTTAATTCGTCCCGGAGGTCCATTCTTAACCTGAAACTGTTCTTAACCTGAAGCACCACTTTAGCTAATGGGGCCTCCTGCTGGTGCCGCGCTGCCAGAGCCCGATTTCTGTACTTATCCTGAAGCAAAGTTCTTAACCTGAAGCACTATTTCTGGGTTAGCAGAGTCTGTAACCTGAAGCGTATGTAACCTGAAGCGTATGTAACCCGAAGTACCACTGTAGTGTGGATGTTCTGCCACTGAGTTACAGTCCTTCCCCCAGAAGAAGAGTCAGGTGTATCTTCTTCCAATGTATTGTTGAGTAACTGATCAGTTAACTCTGGATAGATAAGAAAAGGGCTAGATTTTTCAAAATGAATGGCTATTCCACTATTATAGAGCATGGACTGCTGGATAGCTCAGTTGGTACAGCATGCAACTTTTAATCTCAGGGTCATGGGTTTGAGCCCCACATTGGGCGAAAGATTCCTGAATTGCAGGGGGTTGGACTAGATGATCCTTGGAGCCCCTTCAAACTCTATGATTGTATGATTCCATTTTTCAGCAGATGGAATGCAACTGAAATACATGGAACCTGACTTTATTAACTCACCTGCATCTGTGGGATTTCTTCAATCAGTTTACACTCCCTGCACTTACCCACCTATCCAAATCAACACAAGCAGTCGAAATTGTCATTACCATGGAAACAAAATCAGATTCAACAGTAGCAACTTATTGCATCATGTTTCTTTCTGTTCTGGAATTTGTGTAGTAGTGAGATGGGGAAGCCACAATTGACAATTATTATTTTAATCTACCCGCCTAGCAGGTTCCTAAGTTCATTGGCATGCATGTCATGGTGATCTCCAGGCTATTTGGCAGAGTCTTAACTATTTGAAATAATTTTCTTTCTTTTTTTATAAAAACTATCTTTGGGGGATATTTTATACAAGGGAATTTAGGGAGCTGCCTTACACTGAGTCAGACCAGTGATCCATCTACCTCACTGTTGTCAACACTGACGGGTAGAGACTTTCCAGAGTTTCTCCCAGCCCTACATGGAGATGCCTAGAAGTGAATCAGGTACCTTTTGCAGGCATTACTACAGGTAGACTACAACCCTTTCCTTGATTTTGTGAGTTTTGTTCAAGTCTTGGCAGTGCCTTGCACTGCTATGGCAATTCTCCCTGGAAATGCGCTGCCACCACACACAACTGTTTGGGGCAGCCTACACGTAAGAGCTGTAATGTGTACAGCAGGTATCTGCATAAAGAGACAGAAGGCTGGTTCAGGCATGTATGTTCCCTGCTTGATGACTGCAAAAATCAAGGAATGGTTTAACGGGCCATCACAGGTAGCACACACTGCAGAGAGAACTTCCATATCACTGCAGAGAAAATGATTTTCAGTGTACAGACATTCCACCATCAGTCATCAAGTGTTGCTGGTTCATACATGTGTGTTCTCAGCTGATCACTGCAGTATCAAGCAATCATCTGTATGTGTGGAACTGATGGAACATCACAGATCGAACTTTTGCAGCTCCTCAGATGCAATGGAATCAGCCCACACAATCCACTGACATCAATCTGATGATGCATGCATGGAAAGCTGTATCACATTGTTTGTTCATCTGGCCCAGGTGTGGGGAACTTTTGACCCTGAACTTCAACTCCCATCATGCCTAGCCTTAGGTCACACTTCCTAGGGCTAATGGGAGTTGTATTTCAAAAACATCTAGTGGAGATGTTGGGGGATTGAATAGGGACAGCGTATTGCAGTGTATATGATACACTTTGGACACTTGTCTGAAGTATTATACATAGGAAGCTGCCTTACACCAAGCTAGGACCAGAACCACAGCAAAGTGGTGCGACCCACCCCTAAGTCGGACAGCTGCTCCAGAGGATACCATGGTTGATGGTATTGAAAGCTGCTGAGTCATTGAGGAGAATTAACAGGGACGCATTTCCCCCATCACAGAGGTCATCACACAGGGTGCCCAAAGCAGTTTATGTGCCAACACCAGCCCTTAATGGATCTAGAAAATCAGTTTCTTCCAAGAGTGCCTGAATCTGGTCCACAACTACCTTGCCCAAGAAGGGAAGATTGACAAGTGTGGTGAGTGGTAAGAGTGTTGAACTAGGAGCTGGGAGATGAGGGTTCAGATTCCCATTGGACCATGATGCTCACTGGGTGACCCTGGGTCCCAGCTGCTGTCTCTCAGCCTAACCTCCCTCATTGTTTGTGAGGATAATATTGGAGGGGGGGGACCCATGTCCCCCACCTTCAGGAAAGGTGAGATAGAAATGGAGCCACAAGGTAGTTTACTGTTGTTATGAATTTGTTGGTCTTTAGAGCCACTCAGTTCATAGCATGCAGCTTGAGTTAAATTCTTCCCCCAACCACCCCATCAAATGAAAATTCATGCTCCTTCTTTTCTTTTGGTTAATATTCCTCTTTGGCAGGTTCTTTTAATGGGCTGGAAAAAATTCTTCCTATGAAGTTCCAGGCTTCCTGTGCTTGAATGAGCACAGCTCCCCATTGGCTGCCCACCGCGTCTCCTGATTGGCTCTTGAACTTGGAGGTAGGGGTGGGGAGGGGGAAGGAACCTCTCAGGGTGGCTATAAAAACTCCAGGTTGGTCACCTGCAGCGAGGAGGAGTGGGAGTCCAAGTGGCGACGGAGAGCTGCGGCTTTGACGGACTGGGCGCGTCAGTCCATCGGTTGCTCCTTTCTCAAGCCCCGTCCGCTGCCGCGCGCTCTGCTGCGTCCGGCTCCGTGTCTTCGCTCCAGCTCGAGAGGGGGCCAGAAAGCGAGAGAAGCCCGAAGCGAGAACTTAGCGGAAACTTAGCAGAGAATGCTCCGAAAGTCGGCGGTCCTGCTGCTGCTGGCGGCCGCTGCTGCTGCGACTTACGAAGTGGAGCAGAATGACTCCTTCAGCCCCAGGAAGGCCAGGCTGGCCGCGCAAAATTCAGGTACCCTCTTTCTCCTTTGCAGGCAGGAGCCCGTGCAGACAGCTATTGCGGCTCACTTTGGCCGCAAACGCAGGCGGGATGTTCTCCTGCGCGAGCCGCTGCCCCACTGAAAGGGGGGAAAGGAGCCGCTGCCCCACTGAAAGGACGGGAGCTGTGTGCAGGAGGGGAGCTTGCGCAGGAGAACTTTACGCTGCGTTAATATGCCTCCTGCTTCTCTCTCTCTTTCTGCCGCTGTTCCACAGCCGAATGAATGGGAGGAGAGCGCTCGCTCGTTTCAGCAGCTGGTGTAGTGATCCTAAATGCGGGGTAGTGTTCGAGGTGGTTCACACTGCGCCGTCCGCTTCAGCCACAGCGGAGACCTCCAGTCTTCTTGGAGAACTGAACTGAAGCAGAATGGTTCACCCATCTCCAAGTTAAGCACCATTCCCTAGCGAACACTTCATGCCTCTGATGAATTGCGCCCCGCCCCCAAAACAGCTTCTGCTAGAATTAAATTGGCTGGTCTTCAAGGTGCCCCGAGACTTTTCGTGATGTTGCTGCAGCAGATTAACAGAGCTAACCTACTACTCTGGAAATAGAAAGATGGTGTGTGGCTGTGTATGCACCATATACTTAAGGCGTTCTCCCTGCCCTCCCCCCGAAAAAAGAATCCTGAGAACCGTAGTTTGTTCGGGGTACTGGGAACTGTAGCTCTGTGAGGGGAAAACTACAGTTCCTAGGATTCTTTGGGGGTGATGTGCTTTGCATGTGTTCTAAGTGGATGGTGTGTATGGAGCCTTAATAGCTGTACCGGGAACAGAGTACCCCATGTAAGTACCTACACCTGAAAATCTACACCTTCCCTTTCTGGCTTCTAACTTTTAATGTTCCCTTGCTCTACAGTCAAATCAGGAATTCTCATGTTGCATGTTACCAATACACAGTCTTAAAACAAGTTAGTTCCATTTGAGAAATGGGCTGTATATGTTTTGCTGACTTACCTAAAGCTAAACACTTTTGAAAAGGCTAAGTTGTTGGCTGCTGCTTATGCTTCCAGCACTGGCAGGCATCACTTGCACCCATTTAAAATAAAGACATTTATACTCCTCTGATTTGACACTTGCCAAGAGAGGCTGCTATTTCAGATCTGCAAGAATCTGCAGCACAGTTCTAGGGTATTTGCTCAATTTCCTTTTGTACTTGGTTGCTATAGAAACAAAGGGTCTCAGTTATTCCACTGTGCCTAAAACAATAAGAGCCCTAATACATATTAAACATGCTAAGTCCCAAGTTATAACCTGAATCTAGGGAAACATATTGTTATAAAATGAGTTGTTTCATTCATTCATTAAATTTCTATGCCACCCTTCATCCAAAGATCACAGGGCAGTTTGCAATATAAAAACACAAAAATGCAAAACTTAGTAACAAATAATAACCCCCACCCCCACACACAGGGTATTTATTTCTGAGGATAGTTAGGGATGGTTTGCAGAGAGCTTTGTCTTATCAAATAGTTCTTTTTCCTTGCATATAAGTTAGCATTGAAACATGCAGTGTTCTCATTTAAAAGGTACCCACGGCAAGATGCTACACTTGACTAGAAATTAACGAGCTTTTTCACTAGGTTTCTAGAACTACTGTCTAAAATCCTCTGCTTCCCTGAGAAATAGCATCCCAATTTTTTAAAAGTCCTGGTTTGCACGTCATTCCTAACATATGAAACATGATCAGGCAAAAAGTAACAGATCTCCCTTTGCATGACTGAGTAGAAATTCAGCTTGGAGAAAAATGTTACACCAATTTACCTGCAGGCAGGGGAGAAATCTGGTGGATTGTCAGCCAGCTTCTGGAAGAAAATTGTCCTGCTGACATATTTAAATAGTTCAGCCTTGTGCACAAACTCTGGCGGCTCTTCCTAAGTTCTTTATGCTGCTCTGCTCACCTCCATGAGCTTAACTACTGGGCTTTAACTACATTTACTGCATTACTCTACTAATTTTCCATCAAGGAGCTCAAGGGGATTACATGATTTTCTCCCTGTACATTCCATCTAATCCCCTTCAACAACCCTGTACGGTAGGTTATGCCCAGAAATGACTAGCCCAGGGTCACTAAGTCAGTTGTATGGCTGAGTAGGGATTTAAAGCTGGGGTCACCTCAATCTTAGTCTGACACTTCAACCATTTCACCACCGTGACTGTCTGCAAAATCTTAACTGGAGCCTTACACTCAATTTAGTGGGATTAGAAAGCCTGTATTAGTGACAGCTTTTGAAACTGGAGTTGAAAGATAAAGAAACATTTGTCCAAAATGCTTATAGGTTAGACTCTGGGTTTATGGGGCTCCTTCAAATGAGAATTTAAATAATAATTACTATCAAATGTGGCAAGCCAGCTTGCTGCATCTGGAAGCCCTGTGCTCATCCCATCAAATGGGGCCCTGCCTTTTTGTTTCAAAGTCCTTTCCTGATGGCACCATTGGGTCCTTATTTAAGCAGACGGACATGTTCGCAGTGCATCCATTCAAACATCCAACATGATTTGGAAGCGTCAGATCCTGCTGCTTCAGCAACTTCTCTACGTGGCTGATGAAGGTATGAGCCGTTGTGCTGGTCCACTGCTCTTGGCCACTGAGCATCCTAAGGCAATGGTAATTTGCCTCTTTCTACAGTATATACTCATCCCATGCTTCTTCCAGCTGTGCACTTCAATGCTCAGCTGCCAATTCCATGACACCTCCACATAGAAAGCAAGCAACGCAATGAGTGTAGAATGCATTATCTATTTTTAAATGTAAGGGACTGCAGTTTCCTATATTTAAACTGTTTTAGTGTGTCACACCAGAAGCACGGGATGTTCAATTTTGGAACAGAAAGGATAGTTGTGCAAATTGACCCCCTTCTGTAGTGATTCTTTAGGCTAAGTTATAAAGTTTATACCATAATACAGCTGTTTTAGATGGGAGGTTTGGGGCATCATTAAGGGTGACTGAATTTAAAGCAGGTAGAAATATCCAATGGGGCATCATCCATTAGGAAGTTCTCCTGAACAAAAATAGACAAATCCTTCCCACCCCACTAAAAGAGGAGCACTAAAGGGTCAGAAAACATAACGCTACCTGCCTGGGTAAGTAAGAATCATAGAATCTTCGGGTTGGAAGGGACTCAAGGGACCCCCTGCAATACAGGAAATGTTTCAGCCTGGTGCCAAAAAGCAAGCAATGATGGCACCATGTGTCCTTCTCTGGGGAGAGCATTCACATCAAGATAAGTCTGGGTCCAACATATGCAAAGTAGCTCCTCTCCCTACATGAACCCCTTGCTCATTAAGGTTAGTGACAAAGGCCCCTTGGAACATCAGCCCATTGTTGGCAAGGTGAGGAATGAGGCCACAGTTCCTCCAGAATTACCTTCAAGTGATGCCCAACACTTTGTGCCGGTGCATGCTTTCAGGAGGTGAGTTAAGGTGCCTTCTTTTATTCTGGAATGCTTGTAGTGTTCTGTAAGAGTTGGAATGCCATCAGGTGTGGCTTAGGTTATGTGATGGTTTTTATTTTATTTTTCTATGCATCTCAGAGGTAATCCTGGTTTTTATAAAGAGCGGGGTGATGATTTATTACTTACACCCCCTGCCCATCCAACCAGGTTGCCCTAGTCAGGATATACATATTTGTCAGTACTTAACAGTCCCCAAGGGCAGGGGTACCTTTACCTTTACCTAACAGTCCCCAAATGGAGAAGAAATTAACTTCAGTTTACATATAAAGGCAAAGCTGCCCAGTACTTACTTTCCGAAACATTATTCAAACTAGAGCACAACCATCTTTCAGAATTTGCACTTCTCCAAATTTTGCAATGCAGTTCTCCAGCATGTGATGTGCATGAGAATTTACCTAATACAGTGTGCATATAAATGTATATACTGGTGGAAATTGCTTTGCAAACTGAATTTATTAAGCAAAATCATGTCTAAAATATGCATAGGGAAACTTGGCACAAGAAATACTGACTAATTTCAAACTGATGTGTAAATGTGGAGAACTGAACTTAAGGTTGGAAAAATGAGAAACCAAAATTAGCACAGTCATGCATTGCTACCCAGAAACAGAAGAGGGACAGCACAGCACTGTAGCATGGGTTCAGAAACTCTTTTCCAATCAAGCATTCCATGGAAACATGCCCATTATGTATCCATTGCAGCCACACCTTTAGTCCGTAAAATGCTAGGTGTTCCTCTGCGCCTCTTGGCATCCTATCCTTGAAAGGTTTACTGACTTGCCACCCAGAATTTTAGCAATAATTCAAAAATGCTTTTTCTACAAATAATCTCTCCCTTGTCTGTATGTTGACTTGGAATGGGAAATTACCATTACCCTATACATGCAGAAACACACTCACGCTACATAATCAGAGTTTAATCACTGGAATGAAGTTGGAAGCCAACAGTCCCATACATGTCTACTCAAATGCAAGCCCAATTAAATTAAAGGTAACTTATTCCCTGGTAAATGGGCCTAGGATTACAGCCTCAGTGAGCATAATGGCCATGTGTGTCTTTTTAACTGATGAAGCCCATAGTTCATAAACTCAGCCCAAAACTCATTGAGTGGCCCTAAGCAAGCCATTATAGAATGATACGGAGTAAGGAATGGGATCTGGCAGGCAGGTAGGCATGATCCTTATATCCCCACCCCCTTCATGCCAAGCTTGACAGGGAGTGGGGTCACCTATTTGTCAACCACATTGTGTCACACCGACCTCAATTTTTGACTGCAGGGGTTGAAATCAAACTGTGCAGGAAAAGGCACAGTGCTATTTAAGCCCTGGTGGTCAACTGGTAAGCAGTGCTGGCAAACCTCATTTTGGTGCAGTTGAGTCTTTACTCACCCCACATATATGACATCAGATATAGGGCAGGTAGGTGTGGCTTGGCCAAATGAGGAGGCCTGGCAAAGCCTTATTAGGTCTGTGGGGTGGCATTTCCCCACTCCCGACTTAAGGATTTGTGATGGTTGCATTGGAGTGAGAGCCTGGGTGGGCCAAAGTGTCCTTTGGCACCTCTTTTCTCAGAATTGCCATCATACACAGCCCCTTTTCCTGGCTGCTTCTCAAGGAGAGGTGAGACAGTGACACCCACTCAAGCAGCTCAGCTGGAATGAACTGCCATTTGGCTGCTCATCCACCCCATAATTGTCTTGCAGTGGCTATGACAACCCAACTTTGCCTTTTCCCTCCTCCCTACCTGTCTGTCTTTGCATTGCAATGGCTGCTAAACTGTGAACTGTTAAAATAAAATGTGAAGCTTCTTAGGTGCATTGGCAGTAAGCTGATATATCAAACTAGCAATGTCTGGAATTAGCACTTTGGGAAGGGTGTTTCTGTACATACTAACCATTTTGAATGTGCAGTTGTAATAGCCCCAAAGTCTGACATTCATTGCTTGTTGGAGACTGTGTCGCATTGCAGGACTGTAACTATATGCTTGTTTCTTCCTGCTTTGTAAAATTGGGTTACATTGCTACAAACAGTGGACTTATGCTATGATTCTTGTTGCAATAAAAATGTTTTGCTATGTTAATAGTGACACACACACACACAAACTCCTCTCCACCATTCTCACTATGGCACCATCATCCCTGACCACTGGACCTGTTAGCAAGGGATGGTGGGAGTTGTAGTCCAAAACAGCTGGAGGGCACCAGTTTGGGAGTGACAAATCAAATGTTTATAAAGTGGCAACATAACTGGGGTGGAGGCTTCTCGGTTTGGTTTGTAAAATGAAAGCACCAGAAACGTTTGTTTTCTTGGCAGTCATGCTTTCCAATTTGGAGTCCCTAAAATCAGTGATGCTATGAGGGCTGGACTTCAGGGCAGAAATCCACCTCACCAAAATGAACAGGAGGACCCCCAAATGCAGCCTGTCTGACTTACTGTGTCTGTGATGAATAGGCAACCGTGCCTTCAGGAACTTAGTTTAGTGCCTGTCACCTGTGGTTCAACTGTCCAATTATGCACTAAGACTTTCTGGGATGGTGTCCTCCTGGTGTATTTCACACACAAAAAAGGCTTGATGCAGAAAATGTACTCTCCAAGGTGCTGGAAGCTGACTCTTGCAGCAGAAATGCATTTGAGGTGTGGTGGCTTAGCTGTGGGTGCTTGTTAAAGGTGATGTGTAGAATATGCACACTCCAAGAGGAAAGCAATGACTTAACAATTGCTGGCAAATGCCTTCAATTGAGTTGAAAGCTGCTATGGAAACATGAGGCATGGCAGAAGTCTGTATTAAGATGGACTCTCCTTCTCTCTACCCCTTCTCTTTTGCAGCGGATGTGGTGCGGTGTTTAAATAGTGCCCTCCAAGTAGGGTGTGGTGCTTTTGCCTGCCTGGAAAATTCCACATGTGACACAGGCGGCATGTATGACATCTGCAAATCCTTTCTCTACAGTGCAGCTAAATTTGACACTCAGGTAAAGTATCAGCCTAACCCCTTTTCCCTTGCAGCTTTCTTGCTGATGGACAGGGGAAGAAGGGCCAGGGCTCCATGGTGGTGCAATGCTTTCCATGCAAAAGGCATCTCCACTTAGAGATAGGAAAGTCTCCTGTCTGAAACCCTTGGGAGTCTCTGCTAGTCAGTGCAGATCAGTGGGTGGAGAACAGCTGGTCCTCCAGATGTTGGTGGACTCCAGCTCCTATCAGCCTCATCCAATATAGTCAATGTTCAGGGATGGTGGGAGTTGTAGCCCAGCAACAGCTGAAAGGCCACTGGTTCCTGTTGGTGTAGGTACTATTGAGCTATATGAGCCAGGGGTATGAGTAGGAGGCAGCTTTCTTTGACTCATATGCCCAGGGGTGAGACGCTGCTGCAACCAGTACTATTGTATTGTACATAAGTTCTCAGAATTCACCTGTCTTCATATAGTGCAACTGATGGAGAGTGGACTTGGCTTGGCTGAGATAGCCTTACAGGCCAAACAGGGAGGCCTCAGTGGCCTAAATTGGCTTTTGGGCTGGAGTTTCGCAACCACTGTCTTACAACAACTGCAGATATAAAAAGAAGCATTCTTATTCCACAGAAGGAAATGCTTCTTCTAAGATGCTGGTTGTTGTGATGCTTGTGTGTATCCTCTTAAAATGAAGCGTCTTGTTTTCTTTAAAACAGGGACAGCGGAACCTTTGGCCCTCTAGATGATATTGGTGTCAACTTCCCTTGGCCTCAGCCAACATGGCCCACTACTGGGGATACATATATAATTTTATTTGTATATGGCCCATTTTGTTCTTAAGCCTGGTGGAGTCCCAGCTATTTGAGCAAATAAGGGTTGTAGCTCACTGGCAGATAACTTCCCAAAAGTCCAAGGTTCAGTCCCTGTTATCTCCAGGTAGACCTGGGGAAGACTCCAGCCTGTTCTGGAAAGCCACTGCTGGCCAGTTATCAATGATACTGAGCTGCAACAAAGCTGCTGGTTGCATGAAGAGCTTCTGAATTGTCCTTTGTCCCTTAATATTTTAAGTAGCTGCAGATATGTCAGGTGCTTCATTTGCTGCAAATATGTGATAACTTGTATCAAGAGACAGTTTATTCAGTTGTTGTTTTTTAAAAAAACCAAACATTTTATTAACACAGTGGATACATTCAAGTGGTGGGTTGGGACTAGGGGCCCGTTCTATGACAGTACATTTTCCACTCACTGTGTGTGAAGGCTTGGCAGAGGATGTCGTGTGGGGTGGAGAATCAAGCTTCCCTTTCAAGAGGAAACAAATGTTCTTTTCACACAGCCACTCCTACTGTGGGAGCTGGCAGGGAGATGTGCAGTGCCAGATCAGCCTGACATGACTTGCACTTCTATTTCCTAGGAGGCTAGGAATTAAAAACTAGGCACCTAACCCACCAAGTTTAGAGCCCTGGCCATTCCTACCATTGGACAAGGTGGAGTGGCTTTCCTTAGGCTGGAGGTTTTAAGATGCCAGTAAATAAGAACAGTAAACTGGCAAATTTTAAAGTTCATTATTATAGGGTGTTTGTTTTTTACTAACGGTGGATTTTTTATTTTTTATTTTTTGCTTTAAGCATCACTGAGTAGCAGAGTATCTAAAGTAGGGACCATGGCAGGAGACTATGGCCTACCAGATATTGTTGGATTTCATTGCCACCCGCCACCCCAGAAAAAGTCAGCTTGGCCAGTGGTCAG
Source organism: Podarcis pityusensis (assembly GCF_964106645.2). NCBI lineage: Eukaryota > Metazoa > Chordata > Lepidosauria > Squamata > Lacertidae > Podarcis > Podarcis pityusensis. Next base: position 42,489,946 of record NC_138040.1, read on the forward strand.
GGCTGATGGGAGCTGTAGTCTAGCAATGCTTAGAGAGCTGCAGGCTTTCTTGCCATCCCAGTCAGATGGGATTTCATATGCAAAGCATCTATATCTGCAGGGTAGAAGATTACTGACGGGGGATGCCTTTGGAACTTGCATAGCCCCTATTCTGAAACAGCTGTTTTGGCTGCCAGTTCCTTTCCAGACCCAACTTGAGGTGCTTAAAGTCTTAAAAGGTCCCAACTTTCGGAGAGACTGCCTCATTCCTTTCAGGTGATAAGATCAGCTGAAGTGGGGGGCCCTCTTGGTAACTCCTCCACCCTCAGACATCCACGGGGGGGAGGGGTGAAGTCCAGGAGAGGGCCTTCTCTGTGGCAGCCCCTAAGTTGTGGAATTCCCTCCCCACAGAGATGGGTGTGGCGCCATCATTATACAGCTTTCATTGTATGCTTAAGGCATCTCGCTTTACCCTGACCTCAGACACCTGCTGGTGTGTGTTCTCAGCATGCATCCTATTCCTATGACCATTTTAACTGCTTTTAATATTTACTTTTAAATTGTTGTAACCTACCCTGGAACTTGCTGATAAATGGCAGGTTAAAAAATTACCGTATTTTTCGCCCTATAGGACACACTTTTTCCCCTCCAAAAATGAAGGGAAAATGTGTGTGCGTCCTGTGGGGCGAATGCAGGCTCCTTGGCTTCAGCGATAGCAACGCGAAGCCTCCCAAGCCTGCTCTCCGGAGGCTTCGCGTTGCTTTTGCTGAAGTCAGGAGAGTCTGCTCTTCGAGGCTGGCGGTGGGGGAAAGCAGCGCTTCCCCCCACTGCCAGCCCCACAAGCTGGGGGGCAGCGGGAAGGCGCGTGACGCCTTCGCGTTACTCTCCAACCTGGTTTGGAGGCTGGCGGTGGGGGAAAGCAGCTCTTTCCCCCACCGCCAGCCCCACAAGCTGGGTCGAAAAGCTCGCAGGAGCCGTGCACTCTTTAAAGGGTGCACGGCTTCTGCGGGCTTTTCTATGAGGTGGCTGGAAGGGGGCTGGCATGACTATTAAGCAAAAACATTAAGGTTGGTTGCATGATGTGGGCTTGTCTTGGGAACAGTAAGGTCAGCAGCTGAATTTATGGCTTAAGCCCTTTACTTATTAGAGCACACACTGTCACAAGAAGATCTCTAGGTGTGGAGCAAACCAAATTAATTGGTTTATTCTCAGCCTGGATTATCAATCAACCTCTCCCTGTCTGGAAATCTGTTGTGAAATTTAACTCTGTCTCCATCCTGAAAATGGCTCAGGGCTCCTCTACTCTTCTGCTAGTCCCTAAAAAGCACAAGTCTGGGAGTTTTTCCACTTGTCCCAGGCTTTCTAGGCACAGGTCTGAGTGGTTTTGCCTTTCCCTTGCTGTTTTCTCCCAGGAAACCTGCGATTTAGTGCTAAATCATAAGAAACAGCAACCCACAAAAGAAACCCAATTGCTGTTTGTTCCGATTCCATGCTAAACTGCAGGCTTTCCCAGAGGAAAATGGAAGTGTACATGAGCCCTCAGTGTTGCCAAGTAAGCTTTGTATGTACTGATGCTTTAGTTGCAGTTACCATTATACATGCTAAGGGTGAATTTGGTTTTCTGAATTCTCCTTAAGTAGCCAAAACAACACCACCCATGAAATGCAAGTTGGCAAAAGTACATTAAAAAAATATATATTTATATAGGGCATACCAAAAAGGGGGGAGGACTAGTGAATTTGGGAGGAGAACAGGAGGGGAATGGAGTACCTTGGGAGAAGGCATTGCTGGGTGTCCAGAATGCTGAAATGGAGTCATCCCCACTGGCAGGGGTAGAGGAGAAATTCAGTCTAGTTTGCATTTAAAGGCAAATCTACCTAACTTTTACTTCCCAAAATAAAATGCAAACAGAAACTCTGCTGTAATTTTAAAATTACCACTTCTCTGAATTTTGCAATGCAGTTCTCCAGGAAAGCAATATGTGCAAAAATGCATATATTTGTAAAAACAGACATATGTGTATATAGGGAGAAATTAGCACTAAAATGCTTCTGAATTTTTATGAGAACTTAAAAAAACAACCTCTTGAACTGGAAATGTGGAGACCTGGAAAAATGAGAAACTAAAATCAACATTCGCCCATTGCTAACTGAGGTTCCCACTTGAGGATCGTTAATTACATGTGGCAAAAGCATATTATACAGTAAAGATTCATACTCCTGTTCTTTTAACCTGGTCACTTACACCCTAACAATCAATTGGCAGGGGAAAGCCTTTGTGAAGGAGAGCTTGAAGTGCATTGCAAATGGCATCACCTCAAAAGTATTCCTTGCCATTCGGAGGTGCTCCACATTCCAGCGAATGATTTCTGAGGTGCAGGAGGAATGTTACAGCAAGCTGGACATCTGCGGCATTGCAAAAAAGAACCCAGAAGCGATCACAGAAGTCGTCCAGCTTCCAAACCACTTCTCAAACAGGTAGGCTTGTTTGTGCACTATAAAAGACATGAGTACACTTCTTGAAAAAGCATGTTCAAGTCAAGGCCAGGGATGAGGGTTAACATAGCTGGGCACCTGCCACATGCCAGGGGTTCCACTGGCAAGAGTGGACTTGCTTTAGCGGTTGGCTCACTATTCGGTGCATTGCTCATAGACCATCCAAAAGCTGGCGCTCACCCTGGTTCAAGTTGGGTTGATTGTGATGATAAAGTTTGGTGTGGAAAGAGGACCAGGTCCACCACTGGAGCTCCTGAATGGAAAGGCAAGATGCAAATGTAGTAATGAACTAAAGCTGTTCCACAATAAGTTGAAGGATGTTCAGTGGCAGAGCATCTGCTGTGTATGCAAAGGCCCCAGACTCAACCCCCAGCGTATCCAGGTAGGGTGACGAAAAGTGCCTGTTCAGAAATGCTGTCAGTCAGGGTGAATGGCAGTGAGTTTTATGGACCAGTGTGGCTGTCATTCTGAAAGGAAATGGCTGCAGCTCTTCACTGCTGTCTTGCTGACTTGGTGTAAGGCAACTTCCTGTGAACTCATGGTCTTTCTGTGATTGTCTTAATCCTGTTAAAATTGTGAGAATGTAGCTAGGGAGGCAGCAATTTCTGCAGTGGGGGGAGTAAGAAGCCGCAGGGCCTCTTCCAACCTGTAGAACTCAAGTGACTGAAGGGGGGCGGGTAGTCCTTCGTGCTGCTGGAAACAAAGCCAACAGAATTTCCCAGCTAGTAAATTGACACAAGTTTTCCCAAAGCAATCCTGCTTTCTCAGCTGTCCCCAACAGAAGCTAAGCATGAACTAGATGGCACTGCAGTCAAACAGGAGGTCATTAAAAGGTCAGGGCACCTTTTCCATGGTTAGTCTTGAATGGTATCTGAAATGGGAGAGAAAAGATTGGCATGTGGGTATGTGTACTAGGCTAAAACGTTTTTAAAAGACTCCTATTTCACAATTTGATCTCAAGCAAGGCCTTCTTTGCTGAAACGTTGGCTTGTATGATTTCAGGCCTGGCCGCTCTACTGTACTGTCTGCTTCAGGAAGGGGGAAGGCTTGTTCCCTCCACAAGTTATTTGTTTTAAAGACTTACAGCCCTTATTTTTATCATTGCTGATACCATGGTGGGGTGCAGCATAATACTGCATTAGCAAAGCTTAAATGGCAGCAGGGGCCTCTAAACATAGCAGAGAAGTCTGAAACAGTCACTCATTTAGAAACTTGAAAGTCCTCGGGGAGGAGTGGGGAACCTTTGGCCCTTCACATGAAGGGCCTTGACTGTTGAATGTACTGGTTGGGGTTGATGGGTGTTGGAGTCCAATAGCACCTGGAGAGCCCAAAGTTGCTCACCTCTATTCTAGGTACATAGGTACATGTTTACTTAATGCTGAAATGACAACAATGTCAGTTCTTTACACACCTGTATGGGGGCGGAAAAGATTCTCAGGCAAAAGGCTGCGGGCAAAAGCAGGTGGATCAACTAATATTCATTCTTGTGCCCTTGTACAGCAGGCTAGTTTCTGCACACAGAAGTCACACACCCCTCTGTATCAGCCTTATCAGAGTCCAGGGGCACAATCCAGTCAGACAAACATTCAAGAAGGGTGTCAGGCAGGTCAAGTGCGGACTGTGACCTGGGGATAAGGGGCATGGCCAGGGATGAATTCCAACGGCCAGTAGAGAGGTCCAGAAGGCTACATCCCCCCCCCCAGACCTGAGGTAGCCCACCCCCTGCTGTAAGGCAAGGGAGGGTAGTGTATGACCTTCTAGAGCAGTGGTTCTCAACCTTGGGTCCCTAGATGTTTTGGGCCTACAACTCCCATGATCCCTTGCTCACAGGACCAGTGGTCAGAGATGATGGGAGTTGTAGGCCAAAAACATCTGGGGACCCAAGGTTAAGAAAGGCTGTTCTAGAGGTTCCTAGTCTACAACTCCAATCTTCCCTGACCATTGGCTGTGCTGGCTAGGGCTGATGGAGTTGGAATCAGAGTCCAACAACCACGAAGAAGACTCTGTCCCATGTCATCATCAACCAAACCTGCTGATCAAAAAGCATAGGCAATTGGTTATAGAGGGGGCACTTCTTCAGGTATTCAGGCCCTAAACTATTTGGGGCTTTAAAAGTAAGCAGCAACACCTTAAATTGAGCTTAGAAGTGGATGGGCAGTTAGGGCAGTTGTTTAAGGAATCAATGTGATATGATCTCTCCTGGTGGTACCTGTCAAACATCTGTCACATGCATTATTGACTCAGTGAAACTTCTGAGTTGTCTTCAAAGGTTGTCTGCAGTGCATGGCAGTCATTCAAACAATAGCTGATCACAGCATGGGCCACTGCAGCCCTGCCAGGAATATTTGTAGCTGGTGAACCAGCTGAAGCTTGGAAAGGACTTTCCTTGCCACTGAAGCCATCTGGTCCTCAAGCACCCTCAAACTATGTACCTATTCCTTCAAGGGAAGCACAGCCCTATATTCCCATATCCAGGAATTAGTTTATTGGCCCTCATCCAGCCCATTAGCATATCAAAGCACCAATTCAGTACCTTCACTGCCTCACATGACTCAGATGACAATGTGAACTAGATATTGTTGGGCTGCAACTCCTGTAATTTCTGGCCTTTGACCATACTTCCTGTTGGGTGTTTGAATCCAACCACTCCAGAGGACCACAGGCTCACTGTCTCTGGCCTCCTCCAACTGGCAGCAGTTCTTCGGGGATCTGGGCAGCAGGATCTGCTACTATTACTCAACCAGTAGTGCTGTTAAGTAATATAAGACTCCAGGCATAATGGTCTGTTGGAGAGAGCTTTAAATGTGTTTTGTGGAAATAGTTACAGTTTTAACTTGTTACTGATGAACCTCCCAGAGAACTTGTGTTAAGTCAGCGGGTGGTATGGAAGTAAATTGTAAGTAAATGAAGTAAACCTCTATTTTTCACCTGCCTTCCCAAATGTGATAAGGGCAAATATTTGGGGTAGGGGGTGTCCTATTCTTCCACCTCAAGCTCCTGCCCTCAAAGCACTGCTGTTTTAAGCCTTGTTGTCTTAAAACTTTTGGGGTGGGATTGAACCTGGGACCTCCTGCATGCAAGGCAGGTGCTCTGAGCTATGCACACCCTTCGTTTGGGGTGCATGCATAAGGTGAGTTGAAAGGGTGTGCCAGTAAGTAAAGTGTATTGGCATAGCTAGAGGTGTAGATTATCGGTGAGAAGATTGAGTGGGATGTTCTTTCCTTTTTAAAAACCATCTCAGTCCTGCACCGAGGTAAACAAATTCTTAAATTCTGGGATTCATAGAAGTGGCAGAACTGGTTACACTTGCACAAACCAATTCACTCTGGTTTAGCTAGCTATGAAAGAAGGCAGGCAAAGACCTGCAGGGTTCAAAGGTTCTATGTCGTGTTGACCATGTGAACTTTTTCTCCTTGTTTTGGCAATTTCACCATGCATTCTCTGCAGAGTTCTTAGCCATTCATAGGTCTGGGATTATAATCATTTTCTAAAAATTGAAACCCTAAGGGTCAAACAGGAATGCAAGCTATGTTTGCAAAGGAGCAATCAGGAGCACCCACTAAAGTTAGGGAGAGCTCTGTTTAATGGCTAGATCTGCTCTGTCACATTACCCATCGCTAGGTAGTCTGCAGCTGGTTTTTAGAACTGCAGTGCAAACTGACCCTCAGCCCCAGCCAGCAAGGTCATGGATGGTAGGACAACTTCATCAACACCATCTGGAGGGCCACAGGTTCCCCACTCCTATCTTATATATGCAGGTATTATATATAGTTATTGCAAAGCTATTACATTATATAGGCATTGGTTGCAAAAGACAGCTTTTAGGGGTGGCTTTTGTCTTATGGCTTGCTTCAAGTAAACAAATCATTCTGTCATTATCTTGATAATCAGCTGGAATAGCTCTTGCTCTGTCCAATTTATCTATTGCTCAAGAGCATTTGGGTGTTGGAATTCAGGGTCCTGTCTCCCTACCCATCACCTGTTCTCTAGTTCTTCTAAGAATGTTCCCTCAGAAGTTGCAAATAGCTTTCTCACTGTGGATCTTCATTTCACCATGGCTTTTGCTGTCTCATATTAATTATATTCACAATTTAGGCTTTCCATTCTTTATATTGCAAACTGCCCTGTGATCCTCAACTGAAGGGCAATATATAAATTTAACAACAACAATAATACTTTTGTTATTGTTGGGTTGCCCCAGCCACTCTGGGTGACTTCCAACAAATTTAAACACAGTAAGACACCAAACATTAAAAACTTCCCTATACAGGGTTGCCTTCAGATGTCTTCTAAGTATCAGTATCAAATTTTATTTCAGTCACAGACCAGCATAAGATAAAACATACGGATAAACTGAACACATAAGACTTAAACAGGTAAGGGATAAAAAACTAATAATTAAAAGATTATTATATCATACATAACTTTAAAAGATAAAAACAAGGACAAACTGTTAAGGAAGGGAGCATGAAGGAGCATAGGCATTTTGGGCCTCGTTTGTGGCGCAAACCATCCTTCAACAAATATCCATCATGGCAGCACAAAATCTAGCAACTGAGTAGCAAATCTGCATTTTCATCTTGATGTAGCAGAGAGGTATCAAATTGTTTTGTGCAACCTGGAAATTTACGTAGCTTAGGCAAGGTGAATCTAGATCTTTCCCATCATTTGCCACCTGATCCTTCTTAACTGAAAATGGCAGGAATCAAGCCCTGGGCTTTTCGTGTGCAGAACAAGTGCTCCGCCCCTGGCTGGGAGGGAGGGAGGGAGGGCTGCTGCAGTCCATCAGCATATGGAGGGCTGCAGGTTCCCCATCGCTGCTTTAAGGCTTTTTTGGAGCCACAGGTGGTTTGCTTTGTCAGACTTTTGAAAGTGAATTCCGGAGAAGCTGTTTTCAGTTTGGAAGTTGAATCCTTTTGTCTGTCAAGCCATCAGGTTTTAGAATAGGGTCCTTTGCCAGCAAAGTATGTAGAAAATTGCCACAGTCTTACTAGGGGATGAATCTCTCTCTTCAGTAATGGCATCTGGGAAATGAGCCTGAAACCCCATGCAAGAAATCCACCAAACACAACGCTGGACCCTTGAATAAAGAAACCATAGATTCCAGTAATCTGGATTAACTCCCAGAACGAGTATTTATTTATTTATTTATTTATTAAACTATTTCCTGCCTTAAGTATAAGGTGCCCAAATGCCAGGACCAGCTTAGGAGATTTTTCTCCAGGGGTCGAGAACACAATAGTTTCCAGATAATGCTGGACTACAACTCCCATAATCCCTGACCATTGGAACAAGAAGGGACAGAGCCTCCAAGCTGCTGTCAGCTAATGAAAGTCTCACCTTGGCGTGCACTCCTATTTCAAAGTCCATGTTTAAGCTGGAGCTGCCTGTGCAAAAAGTAATAGCAGGGGGGAAAACCGACATGCTGAATTCTTGATAGATCTTCTCCCTCTCTGAGAGGATCATTGAAATAGCAAGACTAAATGCATAGGACTAATCTATCATTTGTGGGGGTCACAGAACAAAGGAAAGCACAAAAGAATCATTGGGTGCAGATAACTATTAATTGTTAGCATTTCTGTGGTGCTTTCAGGTCCTCAAAGTGTTCATCAGGCCTTGATGGTAGGGGCAGAGGAGAAATTCGGTTCAGTACATGTTTAAAGGTGAATCCTTCAAAATTCACACTTATCTGAATTTTGAGATCTCCAACCAACTTTTGCAAAAATCCATATACTAGGATTGTGAATTAATAGTGGGGGGGGGGGGTACTTGCAAGAATGTGTACATTAGTCAAAACTACATATAAAAATGTGTTTTAGGAGAAATTAACATAAATTTTCATGAGGACTTTGTAATTAAAAAAAAACTGATGTGAAAATGTGAAGAAGTAAACTTAAGACTGGAGAACTGAGAGAAATCAAAATTGACAAATTCACCCATCCCTTGTGACTACTGAGTGGGGTGTTAAACTCAAGGTCCTCTTAAGCCACTGCACTGCATCAGCCTCTTATTGACTACGATTGAGTAAAATCTGGACTTCTGTCATCTGTTTCAGCTTCCAGCAGCCACTCCTCAGCTCAAAAATGCAGCAAGAGCATTCTTGAATTGACCAGTTGCATGAACTCTCAAGTGTTCTCTTGCATTTATTTCCTGTGTATGTAACTGAATGAAAAAGTCACATTGACCAGAGCATTAATTTCATTTAAAAGTTACTTTCTTTTTTTAGTTAATTCAGAATTGATTCATTCCATGCTTGAAGAGGTTCTTAGTATCGTGTGTGAAAACCTTCTTTCTCTAAATGAAAGATGTCTTGCATTTCTGGAGCAGTTATTGTAGGGCAGGACAGAATAGTTCAGATTCTTAAAACTCCACTGTCTGGTTCTTTGGAAGCAGACTCCACGAGTTCCATGAAGCAGTTCCCCCCACCCCCCGTGGCTGGAGTCTGCAGAGGTTGGGCTGGTGGGAGGAAAGATGATGCCCAAGATTAGCTTCACCAACGTGGTTCTGTCGTTCAGATGCATGGGGCTGCCTCTTGGGAAACTGGCCCCTGTGTATTGCAGCCATGGACCAAATCGGATGTTGCCCTATTCATGCAACTAGCAACTGCAACAATAGCTTTTTAAAATCACGTTTGTCATTTACTGTATTTATTACTCACCTTTTTACAAACTTCTGCAAACCAACTTACAAAAATGATACCAACATTAAAGCCAAATATAATCATGGAGTCTCCCTCCTCCCACCCAGAGTGCAGATAGCAGGCATCTGGGGCCAGATCTGAATCAGGACTTTGCAAGGGGCAAAGGAGGAAAGCTGCTCTAAGGAGCACTGCCCCACCCACCTCAGCCAGCTCCCACCTGCCTTCCATCCAGCCCAGGGGGCTACAAAGCCTATCACCTTCCTCCTCTTCTTCCTCCTTTAGTCTGTGTTTTGCCCTTGCAGAAGTCAGCAGGGAGATGGATGGGGGCAAAGCCAGAATTAGTTAGCTCTGTCTATTAGTGCCTCCAGCTTCACCTGCCATTGGCTTCAACAGCTGTTGGTCTTCCTGCCTTGTGCCTTACTAATCCCAACGGGCCAGTCGCCACCGCCTGTATGCCATGGTCCTGATGTGCCCTGCACCTGAAATTGCTTCTCAAAAAGGCATACATGAGGGTGGCACTGTGGTTGCTAATTGCATGGGTGGGGTTGTGTCTAGTTTGGCTCTGCATTTCAATGACAACTGCATGTAAGACATTCCTAGTTAGCTAGGTTCTAGTTAGGGACACAGGGAATGCAAAAGGCCACCTCATGAGAGCATTCTGCAGATGGGGAGCTATGTTAGAAATGGCCCATTCTCTGAGAAAACTGGGCAGCGCCAGGGAATGGATGGAATCCTTTGAGGAACCAAGAGACCTTTGCATTGAGAAGCTAGTGTCATATAGTAGCTGAGAGCCCGAGTTGTGAACTCTGTTGCTAATTGCAGCACAAAGAGGGGGGATTTCCATTAGGGTTGTGGCTGGGGTGCAAATGGTTAAACCTCCCCCTTCTGTGTCTTATGCTTGAAATCAAAATTGCCTTCCATCTAGGATTCATTTAAAAAGAAAAATCCTCTCACATGGCTACAAGCCACACAATTATAGTGATGTGAGGGCTCAGCCACACTTTTGCATGGACCCAAGCAGTTTTCCACTTGTCCCGTGCTTCTTAGGTATGGGTCTGGGCAGTTTTGTGTTTGCCTTGCATCTTTTCCCTGGAAAACAAACACTCTTTACCACTGAATCGGAAGAAACAGCAAACCCCCAGAAAAAACTGGTCACCATTTGGTCCAATTCAGCTGTAAACCGTTGGTTTTCCTTGAGGGAAGTGGCAGGACAAGCGGAAGTGTGGGAGAGTCCTTAGTTAGGCCCTGATCAGTCCTGTTTTTCTAGAACAAAAAGTGCTGGAGCTCATCCTGAGCACCTCCTCTCTTCTCTTATTATGGCAATGATGCCCACCTGAGAGGTGTTAGAACTGAGTTCCAGCTTAAAAAAAAGCTCTGGCTCTGATACTGAAGTTTGTGGCAGGGTGCTTGTAAACGTTTTATTGAAGGTCCTGTGTGAGTGGCTGGAGGATGGATAGTGGCTAACGGATTGAGGTTGAATCCTGACAAGACAGCAGTACTGTTTTGGGGGGTCAGGGGTCAGGCAGGTGTGGGGGACTCCCTGGTCCTGAATGGGGCAACTGTGCCCTTGAAGGACCAGGTGCGCAGCCTGGGAGTCATTTTGGACTCACAGCTGTCCATGGAGGCACAGGTCAATTCTGTGTGTAGGGCAGCTGTCTGCCAGCTCCATCTGGTACACAGGATGAGACCCTCTCTGCCCGCGGACTGTCTCATCAGAGTGGTGCACGCTCTGGTTGTCTACTGCTTAGACTACTGCAATGCACTCTCCGTGGGGCTACCTTTGAAGGTGACCCAGAAACTCCAACTAATCCAGAATGCGGCAGCTAGACTGGTGACTGGGAGCAGGCTGCCGAGACCACATAACACCAGTCTTGAAAGGCCTACATTGGTTCCCAGTACGTTTTTGAGCACAATTCAAAGAGTTGGTGCTGACCTTTAAAGCCCCAAATGTCCTTGGCCCGGTATACCTAAAGGAGCATCTACAACCCCATTGTTCGGCCTGGACACTGAGGTCCAGTGCCAACAGCCTTCTGGTAGTTCTCTCACTGCAAGAAGCAAAGTTACAGGGAACCAGGCAAAGGGCCTTCTAGGTAATGGCTCCTGCCCTGTGTAACACCCTCCCATCAGATGTCAAGGAAATAAACAACTATCTGACGTTTGGAAGACATCTGAAGGCAGCCCTGTTTAGGGAAGTTTTTAATGACTGATGTTTTAATGTATTTTTAATCTCCTGTTGAAAGCCGCCCAGAGTGACTGGGGAAACCCAGCCAGACAGACAGGGTATAAGTAATATATGGTGGTGGTGGTGGTGGTGGTGGTGGTGATGAAATAATGCATATGAAGTTCTTTGGTGTGGTCCGAAATGCCGCACAAATGCTTTAATTGTATTGGTGGGAGGAAATATGAACAACTAACTGTCTGATCTTAACACAGGTATTACAACAAGCTCGTGAGAAGCTTACTGGAATGTGATGAAGAGACGGTGGCGACCATAAAGGACAGTTTGATGGCAAAAATCGGTCCGAACATGGCCAGCCTTTTCCACCTCCTGCAGACAGATCATTGTGCCCAAATCCATCCGAGAGCAGACTTCAATCGGAGACGTATCACTGAGCCTCAGAAGCTAAAAATCTATTTCCGAAATCTGCGGGGGGAGGGGCCTGTTCAGTCCCACATGAAACGTTCTTCCTCAGAGAGTGTGTAACATTCCTTGAGAGGGTGGAAATGTAGGGCAGCCTTCACCAACCTGGTTTCCCCCCAGATGTTTTGGACCTCAGCTCTTGGGTGTTGTAGTTCAAAACAGCTGGAGAGCACTAATTTGGTGAAGGCTGGTGTAGGGAATCCAAGCTCTACCAAAGTAGGAAATTTACTTCTTCTTTTCCTTTAGCATTAATAAACACCAGAAATTTACTGTAATTGATTTTAAGGAACACTGAGCTAATCTACACATTCAAAACAAATAATGACATGTGGTATATTCCTCCTAGGACTGAGCTGCTTCATTGTGCAGATAGGAGAGTTGCAAATTTAATGCACAATTGCTTGTATCCACCAAAGTTCTCCTCAGTGTAGCCCCACTGAAATTAAGGTGTCCATTGATTTCAATGTGTCTGCTCTGGGTAGGACCAGCATAGGGTACAGCCCTTAGATTTAACACACTTAAAAACAACAACTAGCATATCTCAAAAAGCTGTTCTAGGACCATCTCCATTGACCCCTGGGCTTTTCATTGACAAGGGGTTGTGAATGTTCCCTGCTCATCTCTGCCAAGAAATACAATCCCCTTATCTGCATTTTGAAGTGGTATAGTCCCAGGAAATTTATCATATGTTTGAAATGAATGTATAGACCGGCCCCTGGAAAACAGGTGGGTTTTTGGGTGAGGGGTAGGGTATGGCGAGGATTTATTTTCTTTCGCTGTCTTCAGACAAGCTGCATGGACCTGGGATTTCTGGTTGGGGAGGGGATCCCTTAATTCCTGAAATGGAAATACCCTCTTTTCTTTCCACTCACCTTCCCATAAAGAAATCCAATGAATCTGGGCTTTTCTTGAAAGCAATGTTAACAGCACTTCTTCAGCAAACACCAAACTATCACTGTACTGTAGCTCAAACGCCATTGCAGTTTGTGCAGGGAGGGAATGAAGTCAACTGTTGAAGGCTAAATTCTGCTGAACTAAGTTGGCAGATAAATGGTGGCGAGTCAAAACTACAGCAGTTGCACAGTCTATAGAGGTCAGTTGGGAAGTCTCCTTATGAATGGTGCTGGCCAAGGCCAAGTAGGGTTGTCATATCTGGGCTTATGGTCTCAGTGTTGTGCTCTTAATTTTCTCAAGCTTGAAGATCCCTTAAATGCCTGATTTATACAAAAACTGATTTTTTGCACTGTGTTGACCCTAAAGCAAGAAAAGGGGGGCACCTGTGATCCTCCATAAGTTATTGGGTTCCAGCTCACATCAGCTCCAGCCAGCTGAGGATGATGGGAGTTATAGTCTCAATTCACCTTTAGGACCACAGGTTCCCCACCCCTGTCACAGAGAGAACCCCACTGCAACAGTTGCTCTTGGCCACACCTGCACACACCATCTGAATGAAGGTCACCAAAAACAGGTTTATAATAGGGCAGCCAAAGTTTTTCAGAAGGGGGGGGGATGGGGGGATTCTGAGTACTTTGTTTTCCCAATCACCACACTGGGAAAAGGGGTCATTTTGCCAAATGTTTCCCACCTTTTTTTTTTTCTTCTCCTTGTTTCAGCTGCCATTTTTTTTCTTTACCAGAACTAGCTCTGGAGCTTTGTGGCGATGCAAAATAGCAGATTGGCTGCCACTACTGCAGTTGTTGCTGTTGCTACTTTTAGCAGCAGAGGAGGAGGGAAACCTTAAAGGAAATGTAAGAAGCCATGTTGCCCCACCCCTACTAATGGCATGTCTCTCTCCCAGCAAATGGGTATAGCACAGCTCAGGAACCTCTGTCCAGATATTGTTAGACTTCAACTCCCATCAGCCCCAGCCAGTGTGGCCAATGGTTTGGATGATGGGGTTTGGAGTCTAATGAGAGGGGCTGTGGCTTCCTCCATCCCCGTGTTACAGATTTCCTCCTTCCAATGGGGAATATACAGCGAAATAGTCTCTATCAATTTCATTGCCACCAAACATGGAGGAAAATGTTGGAAGGTCATGTATGCTCAGTTCTAGGATGGCCATAGATCAATGGTGTGTTGCAAGTTGTCCAGGTCATGGAGATGGGGACCCTGTGGCCCTCCAGATGTTGGATTACACCCATCATCCCTGGTCATTGATCAAGCAGGTTGGAACTGATCCAAGTTCAGCAACAGCTTGCAGGCCACAGAATCCCTACCCCTGCTATAGATCATAGCAGTGGTACAAAATAGTCCCTGGTGTTGTTTTCATGTGTGTGTTGGTGGAGGCGGGAGCTTAAATCTGTATCTGCACTGTACCACTCATGGAAAGTTTGTACCTAGCATGGCTGAAACCCTTTGATGTGCTTGCAGTAGGAGCTCTTGGGCAATGGAGTGGACTCCCTCAAGAATTGATGGGCTCTCCTTCAGAAAAGGTATTTTAGCAGAGGCCGGATGCCCATCTGTAAGGGAACCTGTATGGCAGATCATGCACAGAGCAAAAGGTTCCTTCCAACTCTGATTCTTGGTAGGGGATGGATTAGTTGGTGGCTGTATTTTTAAAGACAGAGATACATTCAGCCATGGGACCCCCATACCTGCAGCTTGAAGTGGTCTAGTGCAGCCAACAGGTCTGCCACCTCTGTGACCACTAGGCCCTTATTTCTATTAGGGTACTTTGTCTGTGGTCAGCCGTGACTGTGGGAGTTGCATACCTCTTGCACTGCTTCAAAAGCAAGCAAATATCCTTATGTACTGTATCTTAATTCAAAGCTTTAAAAAGAATCTTGAGCAAAAGGCAGTTGTTTTGAGAACAGAGTTTCAAGACTTGTTCTGTGGTATAAATAGTAGAGCTCATGTACTGTACATAATTTCCAGAGGAGTCTGCTTTTAAATGCAGAACAGAATATCTTTATAGTATGCATTTTAATCTTGTACCTTGATTTTTTTTCCTCCGCCCCCCCCCCCCCCCCGGGCACTGGTAGCATTAAACACCGCCTGCATTGAAATAATGGCACTTGTTGGATAAAACTAAATATTCTTGGTTCTAAAGTCCTCTTCAGGCATTCTTAAATTATCTCTCCCCACGGTAAGTGGAGGCACGCATGCCGGTTCTGCCCCCTCCAGACCTGGAGTCAGTAGTGGCTGGGGCCCATTATGACTTGTGGGGTGGAAGCCAGGGAGCCAACAGCAGGTGGCGCCAGAGCCCTTGACAGGCAGAGCCAACTAATTCTAGTCTTATTCCCATCCTTCTCCAGGCTGAGTTCTGCAAGGGGCAATAATAGACTAAGGAAGAAGGATCTTACAGCCAGGGCCATGCCATGGATTGGTTGTAGGTAAGAAGGCAGACAGGCGAGGGCTGGCTGGGGGCAGACTGAGGTTGGTGGGGCAGTGCTCCATTTACCCAAATGGAGCAACAGCCTCCACTGGTTGCTGTCGTTATGATCTGGAGCCTTGCGTTATGATGGGAGGCTTCTAAGTGCATTCAGCAAAATTCACTTCCAATCGCCTTTTAGACCATGCCATTCAACATGGAAAAATCAGGGTTGAAGAAGGCAGGGGGAACATGGAGGGCTCCACTGTTGCACCATGGATACTATTTAGGAACCACTGAGCAGAGCTCAAGTGCCCCCAGAGTGGATGAAGCTGCAGTCCCAAGCACACTGCCTGTGAGTGTGATGGGGGAACCTTTGGCCTTCCAGATTTCATTGGACTACAACTCCCATCATGCCTGGCCACTGGCCATTCTGGTTGGGGCTGATGGCAGCTGGAGATCAACATCACCTGGAGGACCACAGATTCCTATTCTTTGGCCTACGAAAGGGTGTCAGCCCTATTGTACTTAGTAGGATTTACTTCTAAGAAATGCATGTTTACAATCACACTGCAGTTCTGTGAACCGCCCTGAGACCTCTGTGTATAGGGTGGTATATAAATTCAATAAATATTAATTAAACAATGGGGAAAGTCCAGTTCTAAAGACACCAAGCTGTTGAAACAACTGTGACTGGGCAAGATAGTTGCTTTGATCATTGCCAGATGGCTTGTATGTATGGCTAAATGGAAGAAAACCTCTGAAGCACTGGCTAGGAAGGAATGACTTCAGAAACCAAACCCTGCATGGTGTGTCTAAAAGTACCTTAACTCTGTACACCAGGCATAGCCAGCATGGCAGCCTCCAGATGCTGTAGACTACAACTCCCATCAGCCCCAGCCAGCATGGCTAGTAGTCAGTTGCAGTCCAAAAGGTCTGGGTGGCACCATGCCAGCTGTGTCTGCTGTGCATCTATTACTTCTGCAGTCTGTGAAATGTCAACAGACTCCTTTACAGCAACCAGTAAAATCCAAGGCTAGCTTCAGGTTCGAGCTGCCCAGCCATCTTATGAGCCTCCCTTATATACAAACCTTGCTACCGAGAGTAGGCAGCAGCAGCAGCACCGCACTCTGTAATAGCCCCCCCCCCAATGATTTAGAAATGTAAATAGTGAGTACTTTGCACAGCCACCCATAGGTGGACCCTCAGCAGCTGCCCAGGAATGCTGTCTGCTGATACCAGAGCCAGTGAAACTGTTCCCATAAATTGTGTTTGAATCCAGAAAACGAATGTGTCAAAGAGAAGGCTAGTTTTCATCGTGCAAATGTTGTTGTTTTCTATCCTGTGATGAGCTGCTTATCTGGACCAGACCTCACAACTCCCCTGTATATCTGAGTTTTTCAAACATGCATGCTTTCAAAGTTTGAAGGAAGCATCCGGAGATATTGTACTTTCCCAATAAGATTCAAACTTTTCCTGCTCTTTCTAATGTGCATTTAGTTCAAAGATGAGAAACTATTTTGCGCATGCAGTCAAAATCAAGAGAGATCTGTGCATTCCAAGTGTGCTCAGTTGGGGGTGCTATAGCCAATTTGTAAATTGGTTAAGGAGGGCAGAGAACGTTTCAAAAGTACACTTCTCGTGGAAAAATATACAAAGCAATAGAATATTTACCATGAAGCCTTTAAGCAGCAACTTACAGCTAATATGTTTCAAGCCAGGGGCAGCACTTCAGTCTTTGCTGACTTTATTTACCATATACAGTATGTATCCCAGAAAGTGCTGTTACAGGATTATAAGCAGTGAAAAGAAATTGCAGACGGTTAGGCATTTCTGCACTCTGTATTATGCAGTCAAGCTCAGTCTAGATGGGATGCTGTGGAATATAATCTTGACACTTTTCAGGTGAGCTAGATTCCTATTTTGCAGGATTGCACCCTTTCTAACGTGCTTGAAAATTAATCTTTGTGAGGGGGATTTTGGGTTCTAGAATGTCTGATCTTGAGCAGTACTTAGCACCCTGTGGAACAAATCTTGAAGTTTATATTCACTCAATAAAGGCCATCAGTGTGGAAGTCTGAATAGCCCAGATCTCAAATGTATGCTTGAATGGGAGGGGGGGTTAACAATCTCTTTTGCAAGAGTATTATGCCATATTATAGGATCTTGCTTTACATTTCAGCTTTTCCACAGTTGCCATAACCCCCCTCATGCCCATATGTTTTGATTCATGGAATTTAGCCATCACAGAATTCTTGCTCCGCCAAAGCCCATGACTCTTGCTATTTAGTTGAATGAAGGAATGAGGTTTCTTTCTTGAAGGGTGCGCCCTGCTGCAGGTCCACCAATAACAGAAGCTAAGGGTGGTCCTACCCCATAGGCCAGTGGTAGCCAACATGGTACCCTCCAGATGTTGCAGAACATCAGCTCCCAGCCAACAGTGAAGGGAGTTATAAGCCAGCAACATCTGAAGGCCACCATGTGATGGTGTAGGCAGAACATGCATTTGCCTAGGGCAGTGGGATTCCAAAGACTCCAGACTAATCAGCAAAATCTACTGAGAGGAATAACACAATTTTTCCTACTATCAGCTTCTTGAGGTAATATGGTTTAAGCTTTCCCAACTGCAGCCCCCACCCCCCACCCCCGCTCTTCCATTCACTAGTAAGGAACAAGAAAGGGGTTTTCAACTGGGAAAACTGTTACATGAGAGAACACAAACTGTCCCCTCTCCTGGACTCCACTGAATAAATAGTTCCACGCCTCATACAATAAGATGCAGGGCTAATGACAGGCACGGGCGCGATTGATTTTCATTTAGGGCATCAACGTTGTTTGAGATACCCCTAAGGCTGCTGTCCTGGACACATAGGTCCACTCAGAAGAAAGCCCACTGAATCCATTGGGTCATAGTCCCAGGTGAACATCTGTAGGATTGCAGCCTTGGCTAGGAACATGTGCTGCTGAAGTCACTGGGGCTTACTTCTGAGTAGGCATGTCTAGGATTGCACTTTAAATGCCTTTCACTGATAGTTAACTGCCTAGGATAGCCTTAACAACAACATAAATGGGTCTATGGCAAATCAAGAACACAGCTCTGGAATAAATCCGTAGAGTTTTGATTGGAAATAGTAATCACCCAATGTAAAATATGACTGAATTTCATTCATCTAATTCTTAAATATGTTTGGCCTTATAAATTGAAGAGTCCCACTCCAAGATGGCAGTTGGCTTATCTTAAAAGAATAAGATTTACATGATTTAATTGTGATTTTTCCCTGCCCTGCACTTTAGATAATTTGTGTCATTTCCATACATATATAGATATATAAATTTAAGTATGTATTTATAATTTAATTTTTTTGCCAAGTACTGGAATAAACAGTGAGCATATCTGGTATATGTCATTATTTATTTATTAAATTGCATTTTTTTAAAAAAGAAAAAGAAAAAATAACTCCATATGTTCATTATAAAGATTTGAAATCTATCGCAGCAACAAGAAAAGATGCAAGTTATTTTCTCTGCTTATTTTTATAATTAAAGGATGAGTAACATTATAAAACCTATGGTGGATTCCTTCTGAGAGAAAAATAAAAAAACCTATCCCATGCTAAGTGTCTGTCTTCTTTTTTGCAAAAAAAAAAAAAAGGTTTTCACTTAAACTTCAGCTCAGATCATCCTTTGAATGTCAGCAAAATAGACTTGCAGCCCTGGCTGAATGAGGATACGTCCAGGGCCACGATCCAGACCATCAGGACCATCAGGCAGCTACCAAGAATTTATGGCTGAATCTGGATATCTACCAGGAACCACCATCACTTCCAGACGACGTGTCTATTGAGTCTTTGTTTGCAAGGAGATCAAATGGTGTTGGCTATTTAATAAGAATTTACTCTGATTTGTTTGCACGGAGGACAGACGATGTTGCATCAAAGCAAGTGTTAATCCCACACTTGCTGGTGCATTTTCCCATCACTTTCCTTATCGCCAAAAGTATTTTGGGGAAGCAAGTTTGTTGCACAAGACCTCCCATTGGACTATAACTGTGCAGCCTGAAGTTGCCATGTTGTGACTGAATCCCACCTGAAAATAGTGACAGTCTGATCCTAGTCCTCCTGCACAGGTAAGGCAGTATGTATGGCTCCAAGAGGCAAATTCAAAAGCCCTTTCCATTCCCTCTCTTGGCAGCCCACTGTAGAAGGAGGAGGACTGGAAGACAGTTGTGGCAGCAGAGCTACTCACCACCAACAGAACACCTGAGCTGCCCATTGTTTAAATCATCCCAGTGAAGCTCTGCTATGTATTCCTGTACCTTCCAACATTTCTCTGATGGAAATAGGGGCATTCTATTCAGTAGTAGTAGTAGTAGTAGTAGTAGTAGTAAATTACTATTTATACCCCACATACCAGACTGGGTTGTCCCAGCCACTCTGGGCAGCTTCCAAAATATAAAAATAATAAAACATTGAACATTTAAAAACTTCCCTATACAGAGCTGCCTTCAAATGTCTTCTAAAGGTTGTATAGTTACTTATCACCTTGGCGCAGGGGTCGCCTAACTCCATACCCTCCAACACGTCTCTGATGAAAATAGGGACGTCCTAAGGAAAAGCAGGGCATCTGGGATCAAATCAGAAACCAGGGCAGTTTCTGTAAATCTGGAACTTTCCCTGGAAAATAGGGACACTTGGAGGATCTGCCAACATGGTGAGCTCAAAGAACAAAGCACTCTACTTTTATTTAGGGATGGACTGGTGTCCCTCATCACTTCCTCACACTCAGGAGCAGGTCAGCAAAGCTGACTTAAAGCTGAGCTTAGGGCTTGAATTTAATACAGAGTTGCTATCCCAGCAAAGACCTGAGGGGAGACTGGGAGGGCTCTTGGAGAGGTCCCTTCCCTTCCTGGTCATATGCTGGTTCCAAATGCACATGACAACAACAGCAACAATGTTATCTGTATCCCACCCATCTGACTAGGTTGCCCCAGCCACTCTGGGTGGCTTTCAGCATATACAAAAGCATAATAGAACATCAAACATTAAAAACCTCCCAATACAGGGTTGCCTTCAGATGTCTTCTAAAAGTAGTATAATTATTCATCTCCTTGATTTCTGATGGGCGGGCGTTCCACCGGGGGAGGGGAGGGTGCCACTGCCAAGAAGACCCTCTGCCTGGTTCCCTGTAACTTCACTTCCCACAGTGAGAGAACCACCAGAAGGCCCTCGGAAGAGGACCTCAGTGTCCGGGCTGAATGACACGAATGGAGATGCTCCTTCAGGTATACACTTTGAATTGTGCTCAGAAATGTACTGGGAGCCAAAGTAGGTCTTGTTTACATCTGCTTTCTCTCTGCCATTTTAGTGATGCCCTCTGGCTGCCATGCAAGCACTCTGCTGGCTCTGGACTTCTTGCAGTGCATCACACGACCTCTGTTCCTGGGGGACTGAAAGGAGAGAGGCTGGAGTTGAGGGAAGTAATTGGGAGATGGGCAATGTAGGCTGCTCTACTATGACAACACTACCTTCAGCATCCCCATTGGGGATGGAGGTCTTTGTCAAGTCCCACATCTCTTCCTTGGGACTGACTTAAAACTCTGGGTGTAGGTAGCTGGTACTGTGTCCCTGAGGCAACCAATTCAGCATTCAATTGCAACGTACACTTCCCCATGTCAGAGCTCCATAGTCTTGGTATCACTGGTCTCTCTCTATATGTAAGCAGAAGGTTGAATCATGTGGAAAATGTCTCCCAAACTTTCCATTCTCTGTGTGGAGTAACTTTCAGTGATGTGGTTTTTTTTCTGGAAAAAATGTGAAACTGGAAAAGGATGAAGCTGGTTTACAATTTATTCCACTAGCAAATAGGTTACATTGCATAATTTTAAATGGGAATTTGAAGGGCGATTGGGACCTGGAGTGTGTGTATTTGGGTCCCACAATGGTGAGTGTAGTAGATTGTGTAGACATTTCACCTCCTTTCCTCAAACAGAGGTGGAATATATTATATGACAGAAAGTAACTGTTGACCTCTGTGGATTTTTCTTGATGCAAACCCCACAATTTTAAAAACATTTACTGGATTAGCAGGTTAGTTGTGACCTTATCGGAGTATGAAGAGTTCCAGTGGGAGTTACATTCCTGTTAGGCGAGAACCCTGCAGGGAGGGTTCCTAGGGCCATATATTTGGCCCCCACAGGCCTGAGGTGTTGGGAACCCCATGGCTGCAGTCTCACCTCCACCTCCAAAAATGTAGTGGAACCCACTGCTCTGGCTACCAATTCTGGCAGATCCCCATAACTCCGTATAGCCTGCCTATCTATCTATCTATCATCTATCTATCTAATCTGTTCAGGGAACAGTTAACTTACTAATAATTATACTAAATCTAGTAGATATTACAGGCTTCTAAACAAGTTAGTAAATGCACAACTTTTAAACTTCAGTTGCTTATTTTAAGTTATCACTCTTTGCGAATCTTATTTCTGGTTATTTCAATAGATCCGCTAGTACCCAATATGTCCAGATTTTCATGGACATCCTCTTTTTTATGGTTAAAATCTCGGTCCGGGTGGATTTTTAATATTTGGCAAAATGTCCGAGCGGGTGTGTGTTTGTTTTGGTACCATTCTACTCATACCGTGCCAGAAGTTCCTTCAGCAACTGAGGGCAGAGGAGCAGCAACCGGCGGCTCTGCAGGCTCCTACTGAGCAAATTCTGAGGAGCTGCCCCTGCGTCCCACCCAGAGCCGTCTTTCCCATAGGGCTTAGTGGTTTGTTGCGCCAAGGCACCGGCCTCTCAGGAGCGCCCCAGCAAGTGGGGGAGCTGCGCGGCTTTGCCGGCAGCCTCCCCTTTCCCTGTACCCACCAGCTGTGCCTCACCAACCATATGGCTGGCAGGTGCGCAGCTTCCCTCCCAAGCTTCTGCGGGGATCGCTCTCCTCCCAAGAAGGCTTGGGAGGGAAGCTGCGTACCTGCCAGCCATATGGTTGGTGGGGTGCAGCTTCCCTCCCAAGCCTCTGCAGGGATTGCTCTCCCACAGCGGCATGGGGGAGAGTTGGGGGGGCACTATCTGTGGTAATTTGGGGGTGCTGAGCAGATATTTGCACCCCAACACCGCATCTGCTAAAGACGGCCCTGGTCCCACCTGGGAAGTGCAGCAGCAGGTACGTGCAGCCTCCCCCTTCCCTCACTCGCTCGTCCCCTCCTGCTCCCCTGCCACTGAGGAGAATGGCAGAGGCTCACACCCCTTAGGTGATGTGTGAGTGTCTGTCCATATGAGAGGGAGAGATAACTGGGAGGCAGTGGCAGCTGAGGCGAAGCCTTCTGCTCCTGGCTCCTGACCACCACCCTCTCAGGTGGTGGCCCTCGCTGACCACCTGGGCCAGAATGTTGCTGCCTTGGAGAGGGAGCTGCCCTCGCTCTACTCTTCCTTCTGCTGGACTGGCGCAACCAGGAAGCACAAGGGGCTGCATCAGAAACCACAGGGGTCTCTTTCTTTCAAGCTGTTTGCCTACAGTTTCCTGTCTCTGCCAGTCTTGCGAACAAACTCTGTTTTGTGGGAGGGGAGCAGGAAGAATTGGGCTCAGCACACAGAAGAAGACCCCCAGGATCTTGGCCCCAGGAAGAAGAGGGAGAGGGGCGAGAGGGAGGGAAGGAGCCTGTCACTAGCCTTGCTTAAATGTGTTGCTCTACACATTTGGCATTGCCCGTGTTTGCTGCCGAGTGCCTTAGAAGTGTGCTTACCCACAGGATCTCTCTCTTTTTTTAAAATAATATTTATTAAAGTTTCAAAAAAGGTTACAAAAATAAGAAGAAGAAAAAAAGAAAATACAAAATACAAAATACAAAAAAATAAAAACAATTAAAAACAAATCAGTCTTTCCATATCTTATCTTTCATTTGCTTCTTTCCCTGACCTCCTCACACCTCCCTTTTTTGTATTCCAGTTCAATTAATTAATTCAGCAATTCCTTTCCCTCTTTGATTTTATCTTAATCTTTTATCTTAATATATTATAACTTTAGATTATCACTTGTTAACAATCCATTTTTACATATTCCTTTATAACATTGCTGCTAAAAACCCCTTAACTTCAATCCAACATCATTCTAACATTCATTAATTTTGCAGTATTTCTGTAGATAGTTTTTAAATTTCTTCCAATCTTCTTCCACCGACTCTTCTCCCTGGTCTCGGATTCTGCCAGTCATTTCCGCCAGTTCCATATAGTCCATCACCTTCATCTGCCATTCTTCCAGAGTGGGTAAATCTTGTGTCTTCCAATACTTTGCAATAAGTATTCTTGCTGCTGTTGTAGCATACATAAAGAAAGTTCTATCGTTCTTTAACACCAATTGGCCAACCATGCTCAGGAGAAAGGCCTCTGGTTTCTTCAGAAAGATATATTTAAATACCTTTTTCATTTCATTATAAATCATCTCCCAGAAAGCCTTAATCCTTGGGCACGTCCACCAAAGGTGAAAGAATGTACCTTCAGTTTCTTTACATTTCCAACATTTATTATCGGGCAAATGATAGATTTTTGCAAGCTTGACTGGTGTCATGTACCACCTGTAAATCATTTTCATAATATTCTCTCTTAAGGCATTACATGCCGTAAACTTCATACCTGTGGTCCATAACTGTTCCTAGTCAGCCATCATTATGTTATGTCCAACATCTTGTGCCCATTTAATCATAGCAGATTTCACCGTTTCATCCTGAGTATTCCATTTCAACAGCAAGTTATACATCTTTGACAAAATCTTGGTTTTGGGATCTAACAGTTCATTTTCCAATTTTGATTTTTCCACCTGGAAGCCAATTTTCTTATCCAAGTTATATGCCTCCATTATCTGATAATAATGAAGCCAATCTTGCACTTTATTTTTTAGATTTTCAAAACTCTGCAGTTTCAATTTGTCTCCCTCTTGTTCCAAAATTTCCCAATATTTCGGCCATTTGGCCTCCATATTGAGCTTTTTCTGAGCCTTCGCTTCCATCGGTGACAACCACCTTGGGGTTTTATTTTCAAGTAGGTCCTTATATCTTATCCAGACATTAAACAATGCTTTCCTGACAATATTATTTTTAAATGCTTTATGTGCTTTGACCTTATCATACCACAAATATGCATGCCATCCAAATACATTATTAAAACCTTCTAAATCCAAAATGTCAGTGTTTTCAAGAAGCAGCCATTCTTTCAGCCAGCAAAAAGCTGCTGATTCATAATAAAGTTTAAGGTCTGGCAGGGCAAATCCACCTCTTTCCTTTGCGTCCGTTAGTATTTTAAATTTTATTCTAGGCTTCTTGCCCTGCCAGACAAATCTAGAAATATCTCTCTGCCACTTCTTGAAACAATCCATTTTATCCAAGATTTGCAGTGTTTGAAACAAAAACAACATTCTAGGCAATACATTCATTTTTATCGCAGCAATGCGGCCTAGCAGTGAAAGCTTCAAATTTGACCAAATTTCTAAATCTTTTTTCACTTCAGTCCAGCATTTTTCATAATTGTCTTTAAATAGATTCCCATTTTTAGCTGTCATGTTGATCCCCAGGTATTTCACTTTCTTAACCACTGTTAAGCCTGTCTCATTCTGAAACCTCTCTCTCTCAATCGCTGTTAAATTTTTCTCTAAGACCTTTGTTTTTAACTTATTCAGTTTAAATCCTGCAACCTGACCAAATTCTTGAATCAGTTCCAAAACTCTTTTAGTACTAGATTCTGGCTCCTGTAATGTCAATACTAAATCATCTGCAAATGCTCTCAATTTGTACTGTTTAGCTCCGACTTGTATACCTTCAACCAAT
Organism: Podarcis pityusensis; assembly: GCF_964106645.2. NCBI lineage: Eukaryota > Metazoa > Chordata > Lepidosauria > Squamata > Lacertidae > Podarcis > Podarcis pityusensis. Next base: position 42,514,825 of record NC_138040.1, read on the forward strand.
TGGTCCCTTCTAATCATATTCAGCAGGACCTCCAGGACCGATATAAAAAGCAGTGGGGAGATTGGGCAACCTTGTCGTGTCCCTTTTTCTATCTTAAATTCCTCCGTCACACGTTATTAACAATTAATTTATCCTTTTGTTCTGAATAAATTGCACTTATACCATTTCCAAAGCCTTGACCTACCCCCATCCCCTGTAGGTTCTTCTTCATAAAACTCCAAGAAATATTGTCAAAAGCTTTCTCCGCGTCCACAAATATCAAAACTGCCTTGGTATTAATATTCACTTGTAATTTTTCTAAAATATTGATTATGTTTCTCATATTATCAGACAAGTGTCTACCCGGGAGAAAGCCTGCTTGATCTTTATGAATCTCTTCCACTAGCACTTTTTTTAGTCTTTTAGCCAAAATATCTGCAAAGATTTTATAATCCACATTAAGCAGTGATATGGGGCGGTAGTTCTTGAGCTGCGTCTTTTCAGTCTCTGTTTTCGGTATAAGTGTGATATACGCTTCCTTCCACGACTCTGGTGCCCTTTTCCCATCCAATATTTCATTACAGACTTCCTTTAAAGGTTGTAATAACCATTCTTTTAAAGATCTGTAGTATCTAGAAGTCAGTCCATCCGGTCCTGGAGATTTACCTAATTGCATATTCTGAATGGTACCTTCTACCTCCTGTTCAGTTATTTTATAATTCAACATTAATTTGTTTTCTTGAGAGATTTTTTGTAATCCATTTATTTTCAAAAATCGATCTATATCAATTTCTTTCTGTGGCCCTTGTGTATATAATTGTTTAAAGTACCTCTGGAAACAGTATCTAATCTCGACTGGGTTCTGTATGTTCCTTCCTTCCACTTCTAGATTTATAATAGTGTTTAGTTTTTGTCTTTTTTTCATTTGCCAGGCCAACAATTTCCCACATTTATTAGCCGACTCAAATGTCTTTTGTCTCATTTGTTTAATTTTCCATTCTATTTCCTGATTCATCATTTTCATATATTGTACTTGATATAACTTTATTTCTCTCAAGATCTCTTGCGACTTTGGTTTTGCTCTCAATTTCTTCTCACTTTCCTTTATTTTCTCCAAAATTTTATCTTTCTTCTCATTTTGGATTCTCTTCTTTATTGCATTCTGTTGTATCAGGAACCCTCTCATAACCGCTTTGCTTGCGTCCCAGATTACTCTTTTTTCAACATTAGTGTTCATGTTTGTCTCGAAATAGTCTCTCAAGGTTTTTTGGGCCTTCTTAGTCACTTCTTCATCTCTAAATAAGGTGTCATTCACCCTCCATCTGAAAGAGCCAGTTGGTGTTAGTTTCATCTCCATCTTCACGGCATTATGGTCGGAGCAGGTTTTTGGACAAATTTCCACTTTTCTTGTCTTTGGTGCCATTCCTCTAGTTACCCATATTTGGTCAATTCTTGTCCATGTCATTTTGGCTTCAGAGAAGAAGGTTCCCTTTCTACCCAAGGGATTCTTTGTTCTCCAAATATCAACTAAATCCAAGTTGTCTGTCATCTCAAAAAAGGTTTTCGGTAGTCTACCACCCGTAGTGACTACCTGTCTTTGTGCCTTGTCCATATTTGTAGATACCACTCCGTTCATATCCCCCATCAAAATCACATTATAGTCCAAATAGTCCATCAAGGTCTCATGCACCTCATCCTCACCCACAGGATCTCACTGCGCTGCGATGTTATGCTGTTGTCCCCAACAGCCAGGTTCCCTACACTATCCGCTATGGGGATCCTTTTTCACTGGCAGTCTGTAAATCTTTTAGTTCTGTTCCAGACTTCGTATGCATGTAAAAACCCAGGTGAAAACATTGATAATGTAGTATAAATGAAATTAAAACATTCACCTGGTGCATTACTAGATTAGTACTTTGAGATTTGTCCAAATTTTTCTAGCTGGTTAGGTTAGGTTATGTAAGTATTGCTAGCAACATGTGAGTTGCAGTTCTCTTGCTTTTCCCATGGTCTAGCTTTTTAGGGGGGGAGGTTGCGGCCAGAAATGTAGAGATATTACAAAGCTGAGATAGAAGGTCAGAGACCTGAAACTGGAGTCTGCACAAGAAATAACAGTCCTGTATAACATAGGGGGGTGTAGGGGTATTTAAAGTGAGAATCTCCACAGTGATCTGTAGTTACATTTTGGCAAATGTGTCCTCTTTTTTCTTCTTCAAAATATGGCTACCCTACATTAGTGTCTATGAATGCTTCTTGTGTCATTTTATGGATGTGTTCTTGCTATTATGGAAGTGTTTTGAATTGTCTTCTTATATGGATTTTTTGTTTTTTGTTTTGTTTTGGCTGTGCTTTGATATGATCTTTATGGAACACTTGTGGGGAAATGGTATACAAATGAAGCGATTATGACCAAATTTTAATCAGTTTGTTACCCACCTTGGCTGACCCACAATGGCCTGAGAATAAAATGCCTACCACTGAAAAAAATCTAATGTACCTGACACAGGGGACAACCTTCCTTGTTATGTCATATTTCCAACATCCTCCAAGCACACAGGCTGGGATCCCCCCCCCCCCCCCCCCGGTTCTGTCTACCAGGAGTCAAATGGAAATCTCTCCAAGTTCTCACCTTTTCCTTTCACTTTCTTGGCTTCTTGGAAGGTGTCAATAGTGATTAAATAGTTTCTGAACTCCTATCAGCTTTACTGTCAACTTCAGTTTGTAGCCAGGAAGCATTAGTTCAGCTCCCATGAACTCCAGCCACCATTGGTCAGGAGTGACAGTTCAACAACAAGATCTCAAAGCCTCCAGCTTCTCCAGCCCTGATGGAACACTTCCCTCTGAGTGAGTGCCATTGAACTCAATGGAACTTACTTCTGAGCAGGCTAAGCTAGGCTTGCACTGTGGATCAGGAGGAGTCTTTAAGTTAAGAGACTGAGAGGATTGTATCCAACTGAGTTTGATTCAGTGTAGAACCATTGAAATTAATGAGCCTCAGCTAATCATGTCTAATAATTCTGATGGGTTTACTCTGAGTACAACTAACATTGCATACAATCCATCATTTGGATTTTGAGAGGCTGGCAAGGACAGAAGCCTAATTTAACCAAATTCCAATGCCATTAGAAGAACTATGGTGGATTTGATGCCTTTATGGACACTTGCTGTAATCTCTTTGACAAACTTAATATTTGGCAATTTCAAGAAGAAGAAGCTTCACAATGTTTGTTTTCAGGGCTTGGCCAATACAGTTATACAGTTAATATTGTCTTTTTCTGTTAATCTCATTTTCTTCCCATGAATTTCCACTCTCCTCCTGAAGGGAAGCTTGCCCCTTTGACCTTGTGCATCTCCCTCAAGAGGTTTGAAGGGTGGATCTGCCCTAAGTCCCTTCCTCTGATGGAACGATAAAGCATCTGTCATCTTGGATCCCATCAAGTGGAGGATTAACCCTGTCAGGTCAGCCAGTGCGTGTGCTAGGAAGTGTAGATTATCAATTCAGGAAGCTGGATTTCATAGCAGCTGTATGAAACCTTCGCTCAGACAGGAATGCTATGGTCCTCCAGACTCCAGCTCACATCAGCCTCATCCTGCATGGTCAGCAGTCACAGATTATAGGAGCTGTAGTCCAGCAACAGCTGGAGGGCCACAGGTCCCTCACCCTAGCTTTAGTTCAACTATACACCCATTGCATGTTGCCTTTGCGCAAATCTGTTTTCAGCCCCAATATGTTAATTGCAGGTTTTATCCAATGTAGTACAAAGTTAAAATCACTTAGTGGAATACTTCTTCCACTGGTAAAATGATTTGTGCCAACAAAATGTTGTTGTGTGAGAGAATGCAGAAGCAGTTTACTTGTCACTTTGTGGTTTAATAGGCTGTGATCTTGTGCAATGAGTTTCTGCTAGTGCAACAGTTGCATTGTACTCTCTGCTTTACAGAGTTAAAACTCACCCATCATTAGCTACTGCAAGAATTCTTGTGCTAGTTGAAAGACAACATTGTTAACAGGCCTGGGTGTTTTCGATAGACAGGCCAGTGCAGTGTGGTTGATAGAGAATTGCACTTTGGCCACCGGCACAATTCAGATTCAAGTCCTGACCCAGCCATGAGACTCACCAGGTGACTTTGGGCCAATCTTCATCTCCTAATCTAAGCTACCTCATGCAGTCACTGTGGGGAGAAAAGTGGGGGCAGTATCTTGCCCTGATTTCCTTGAAGAAAGGGTAGAGCAAAACTGAAACATATATTTCAGGCCTGGTTCCCCCACTCACAATGCAATCAGGTAAGAACAGAAGAAGAACCTGCTGGATCCAGCCAGTGACCCATCTACTCCAGCATCCTGTTCTCATAGTGGCCAATAAGATGCCTGTGGAAAACCCACAAGCAGCAGAATCAAAGCACAAGAGCGCTTTCCCTCTTCTGCAGTTTCAGGCAACTGGTACTGAGAAGCATGACTGCCTCTGACCCTGGAGCCAGAGCACAGCCATCATGGCTAGTAGATCTTTTGCTTATCATGAAGCAGAAGCTTCTATGATAGGAAACTATTCCTGTCTTTGGATCAGTACTAGTGGGACTGCTAACACTCTGTCAGAAATGCATTGCTGCCTCACCCCACCCTAGCCAAAAAAATAGGATGGGGAAAGCACACAGATTTGCATGCTAACTGCATACATATAGATGCAAATTTAGAAATAATCACTGTAATTTAAACAGAAATTCAATGCATCACCCCACAGTAGCCTGTTTGTCTAATCAGCCTGCTGTCCGGGCATCAGATGTTACTGGGCAACTTCAAGGCCCATGCAGCTCTTCCTTTGTAGTGTTCTTTAAACTAGGATTGGGCCAGCCACCAGTGCAAATAAAAGACTGATTTCCATAAAACAGGGCACATGGCCACCCCAATCAGTACCTGAATACAAAGCTAACAGTTCATGCTCTCAGCTGTTGGCAGGAATGGCATAATGCAGGGGTGTCTTTCCTATTGGGCTTACAGGGGGCCTTGTGCCAGGGCGCTGGCCTCTCAGGGGCACCCCAGCGAGTGGGGGAGCTGCGTGGCTTTGCTGGCGGCCTCCCCTTTCCCTGCACCTGGCAGCTGCGCCTCGCAGCTTGCCTCCCAAGCCTCCACGGGAGGAGAGTGCTCCCTGCAGAGGCTTAGAATGGAAGCTGCACCCCGCCAACTAGATGCCTGGCTTGAGTGCAGTGTGCGCGCTCTCGCGCTCTCTCTCTCTCTCTCTCTCTCTCTCACCCACCCACCCTGTGGGAAGAGGGAGATGGGTGGTGGCAAGGGGGAAGCGGAGAAGGAAGGAAGGAAGGAAGGAAGGAAGGAAGGAAGGAAGGAGAAGAAGAAGAAGAAGAAGAAGAAGAAGAAGAAGAAGAAGAAGAAGAAGAAGAAGAAGAGAGGCGGCCCCGACTTGCCTTGCCCCCTTTCCTCCTCCTCTAGCCGGCCGCTGAGCCTCTGAGCTGGGTTTGCAGCCCTGCTTGCAGGGTCTCCTTGCCCATCCTGTTCAGCTACATCTAGCCCAGGGGTCTGCAACCTTTAAGACAAAAAGAGCCACTTGGACCCGTTTCCAAAGAAAAAAAAACTGGGAGCCGCAAAACTCATCATTATAAAAATAACTTTTTTGTCACTTTTTTATTATTTCTTTGTTTGACCCCTCAGAATTACTCTTCCACATAGAAATAAACATTGAATTAACAAGTTACCTTTTTGTGTGTGTGTGTTCTTCACTCCCCTTCAAAACAGTGACCAGCATACATGCCCCTTACAATGTAGCGGGCGGGCGGGAAGGTGACGTCAGGACGGTGCGTGACTAACGCACGCACTGCCCCCATGCGACGTCACAGCCAGTACAGCGCCCGCCACAGTGGGGAGTGTCGGGGCGCACAATGCGCCTCCTCCCCTCGCTAGTATCCGCCCCGGAGCCGTGGCAAAGGTGTAAAAGAGCCACATGCGGCTCCGGAGCCGCGGGTTGCAGACCCCTGATCTAGCCCAAGCCATGAGTAGCAGCAGCTGCTGCCCTGGTTTCTCTCTCTCCCTGGAATTGTGCCCTGTGTTTAATGTTACAGGCAACTCTACCCTGGGGAAGGAAAGCCTCCTCCCTTCGCTCTTCTTCTTCTTCGGGGGTGGGCTCCTTCTCCGCCCCCCCCCAACAAGGTCCCTAGGGGTTGTAAAGCAAGGTTGTAGCACCAACCCCATTCATTCCAGCAGCTGAACATCACCCACTCACTCCGAGCCCTGTGAAAAACATCATCATCATCATTACTACTACTACTACTACTACTACTACCCTCCCCCATAGATATCAGGGGGCTCACAGCCTGAAACTACGTACTAAGCACATGCTAGAAACTAGAACAAAGGCAAACCAAACCAAGCCAGCAACCCTCCTTCTCGCTTATTTGTGAAACAAGCCTGTTAATTGCCTATCCAACTAAAAAAAAAGGCACTGAAGGTTTTTGAGATCAATGCAAGCTAAAAAGCATTGCAGGGGGTTGGGCTAGATGACCCGCAGGGTCCCTTCCAATTCTAAGTTTTTCTGAAAAACACACACGCACAACCCAACTATGGCCCCTCTGCAGTCCTCGCCCCAAGCAATTGTGTGTGAGACTTGCTCCCCAGAAAGTCTGCCTTGCTACCTGAGGATTTTGGTCTCTCGTCAGCCCCCTCCCCCCAATCTATTCATATTCCTTTCTCCCTAATCTCCAATATTACATTTTCCTCTGGTTGAGACTTACAACAGAAAGCCCTAATTCCCAACTGTGTTTCTTGCTGCAGTCCTACTGTCTACTCAGGAGTAAGGTCCTATTAGATTCAGCGGGGCTTACTCTCAGGTAAGTGCAGCTCATGAGAAGAGAAGACTCCCTGGAAAAGACCCTGATGTTGGGAAAGATGGAGGGCACAAGGAGAAGGGGACGACAGAGGACGAGATGGTTGGATAGTGTTCTCGAAGCTACCAGCATGAGTTTGACCAAACTGCGGGAGGCAGTGGAAGATAGGAGTGCCTGGCGTGCTCTGGTCCAGGGGGACACGACTAAATGACTAAACAACAACAAAGTGCAGTTAGGGCTGCAGCCTTTGTGACCCAAGTTTTGGGTCCTTTTTAGGTTCAGGATGTCACTGCTTTACACCCACACCCACCCCCCAAAATATTTGAAAACGTCAGCTTTGTACTTAAACTTCAGTGTCTGTGTCTTTATTAATTTATTTAAAGAACAACAAACTAGTGATTGCTTTAACTTTTTGATATGTGGTGATTTGAATCATGAGGATGAATTAGAAGAGTCTTGAATGAGTCTTGCTTTGGAATTGAGGACTTCATTAGATTTTCTTCTGCCTTTTCATTTTATTTTGTTCTAAGGGCTTGTTAGAGATAATGTGTAAGCGTGGTATCAGCTTCCCCCCCAAAGTCAAGAACTCTGGGGAGCCTTTCCTAAAAGAGATCAACAACTTTGGGGTCCCCCCCCCTTAAAAAAGGCCGACAACTCTGGGAAATGGAGGGGGTGCCAGGGGGATCTTTGCACCACAGCGCCGGATATGCTTGAGACGGCCCTGGCATAATGTCATAGCACTGTGACCACACTTTGAATTTCACATCAATTTCTAGTCTGGCCTGATGAGATTCTTTGTCCTGAACACACCTCAAGTACCCTTTCAGTTTCCTGTTGAGATTGCAATATTATTTCCATGCAGTCATACATGACCTCTCACCCCTGAGAATATAATAGGGCACACTCATCTTGTTCTTGATGGAAGCACAGCTATTTTTTTACTGCAATACAAACACTGAACTGGCAACTTCCTTCTCTTGCTAGGTGTGATACGGCCTTGAAAATTATTCTTAACTCACACACACAAATCTCTTCCTGTGCAGAGACTGATGAGACAGATTAGCCACATGTTTTCCCAATGTAGGAACAATGAGTGCTAGAAACCTTTAAAGGCAAGTTTGGGTTTGCATCAAAATCCGTTCTGCAGCAGATGAAAGGTTCAAATCAAAGCTTACCTGCTCCAGACCACAGAAGGCAAATAGGTTTTCAAAGCTCATTGTCTCCTGGACTCATCTACAGAACATGTCATGGCTGTTATTTTCTTGTCCTCTCTTCTCCTCCCTAATCCCTGGCCCTAAGGGGCACCATGTTGTGTTCTCAGCTGTTTTGGCCCAGATTTGGTTGGAATGATTGAAATAACCTTTGCCCGACGCCTCCACATTATCGTTCCCGCACCCCAGTTTGCTGGCAGCGTTTGCAAAGATAGATCAGAGGAGAGATTATTGTGATCCCTAAATTATGTTAATAAGAGGCAGCTGCTCTTTATGGCAGCTAATAATATAAAGAAACTTAGTCATGTTTTAAAGGCCTTAATAAGCCAAGCCATCCCCTCCTTCCCAATCACATACATTCCTGTTTCCATTTAGCTATTAACGCTCTCCCCTCCCCTCTCCCCCTCTTGGCACTCTTTCTTTTTCATCTTTTTCTCAGAAATGTGATGCGCCAGAAGTTATTTAGCTGGCTGGGTGGCATCCATTCTGTTGCGGATGTCAGACTTTGAGGACTGAAATGGCCACACAGTATTATCTAGACTGACTAGCAGCAAGCCTCTGCGATTTCAGGCAGGGGCCTCTCCCAATCCTACCTGGAGATTCCATCTGGGATTTAACCTTGAATCGTCTGCATGCTATGGACCTTTGCATGTGTGTGTGTAATTTGTTTTTGTCAAGACCATGGCTTGCTCACACTCGTCCAGTCCTGAGGCTGGTCCCCTCCCCTGTGACTGTTTCCTTTAAAACAGACACAACACACACACACCCCAAATGTCCCATTTAGCTCAGCCCTTAGCATAGGCAGCCTATGGATCTTTCTTATGAAAGACCTTGCTCCATCAAAGCGTTTTCAGTTCCCCTGGAATGCTGTCTCTGTAATGCCCAAAATCTCCCTTCACAAGTTTACAAAAGACACTTTCAGCATCACTCTAGTGAACAGGGCACTTGCAGTCTCTGCTTCTTAGGGACAAGGGGAAAGACAGCCTTCATTTTCAGCCTGGGACTGAATGTATCTCAGTGATGGGTTTCTTTTCTAATCAGCCATGGCAGGCTGCCACTGAAACCTTACGATGAAGATGTTAGGGATTAAAGAGACAGACTGCCAAAATGATCCAGGATTTTCTGTTGGACCATGAGACACAAAGTCCCAGCTTGTTCTTTGTGTGCCAAATCCATCTAGCCTTTCTGCTTTTCAAACAATGAAGGGGAAAGGCCCATTTGAAAGGCTTGGGTGGAATCAGATAGCATAACCCAAGAGGTTGCTGGCAGGACAATGCAGGACCTCTGGGGTTAAAAGCCTCAGGCCACAGAAGATGCATTATTATTATTATTATTATTATTATTATTAGCCTGCTCATCTGGCCGGGTTTCCCCAGCCACTCTGGGCGGCTCCCAACAGAATATTAAAAACACGATAAAAGATCAAATATTAAAAACTTCCCTAAACAGAGCTGCCTTCAGATGTCTTCTAAAAGTCAGATAGTTGTTTATTTCCTTGACATCTGATGGGATGGCATTCCACAAGGTGGGTGCCACCACTGAGAAGGCTCTCTGCCTGGTTCCCTGTAGCTTCACTTCTTGCAGTGAGGGAACTGCCAGAAGGCTCTCGGAGCTGGACTTCAGCGTCCGGGCAGAACGATGGGGGTGGAGACGCTCCTTTAGGTATACAGGACCGAGGCCGTTTAGGGCTTTAAAGGTCAGCACCAACACTTTGAATTGTGTTAGGAAATGTACTGGGAGCCAATGTAGGTCTTTCAGCACCCATCCATGCCAGACATTCCTCAGGTGCTTTTGAACACATTGCAAACTCTGCCTCTGTTTCTCTATTGCACAGTGAGAACAGAAAAACAACAACTGGTTATTATTACCGGTATATACCAGAATAAGAACCTATGCAGAGCCCAGGGGGATCTGACCGGTGATCCATATGGCTTCACACAGTGGCCAATCAGAGGCTTCCAGAGAACCCACAGGCAGAGCTTGAAGGCATTCCATTCCCTTTGGCAGCTCCTTACAACACCTGATATTCAGACGGACGCTGCCTCTGAACCTGGCTGTTCCATTTAACCATCATGACAGACCTTCCCTCCATAAATGTGTCTCCTCTCCTTTTTAAAACTGCCCATGCCAGTGGCTATTAGCAGATCTTGCTGTACAAAATAAAGGCAAATTTAAAGGTATGGGCTGTAATCCAAAACACACTTGCTAGGGAGTAAGTACCATTGGACTTATTGCCCTGGCTACTGAGCATGGCAGGGCTGGCAAATTTGGTTCTCTCAACTTCTCATTTTTTCGATCTTAAATTCAGTTCTCCACCTTTTCCAGCAGTTTTGTAAATTTTTAGTGTGAATTTCTCCCAGTAAACACATATGTTATTTTGACTAATGTACATATTTTTGCAAGCAATTGCCCCTAAAATAATGCATTTAGTTATTTCCACTAATGTCTTCATTTTCACGCACACTCCCCTGATATATGCACTTTTGCAAACATTGGCTGGAGAGCTTCATCACAAAATTCAGGTAAGTGCACATTTTGAAGGATAGCTGTTCACATATTTTCAGAAAGGTTGAATTTGAAAGATTCAGGTTTTAAATGCCTACTGAATTGGGGGCTGTTTCTGAGGAATCCCCCTTAATGGTTTTATTTTTTTGTACTTGAACAAAACTTGGGCTTCCCAAGTTCTCTCCCTCTTTTGCACAGGTGCTGCCATTTTGCCTCTGCATGCGATGGGACTCACAGCCTGAATGTCAGGAAGTGAAGGAATGATGCCTGCACACGGCTCCTTTCCTGGGCATGGACTGCTACCATTAACCCTCCCTTATCCTCATCCTCTGTTGCAGCCTTTCCCAAATGGAAGTCATCGAGTGGGATGTTGTTGGGCACCATCTCCCTCCCATCATCAGCCTGAGCCAGTATGGCCAGTGGCCAAGGCCAGTGGGAGCCACAAGTCCAGCAACATCTCAGGGCTGCCAGATGATGGACAGCCATTCTTTATCTTACTTTATTAAGCAGATTGTGCTAAGTTCCATGTTTTCCCATCAGCTTACCAAAATGGTAAGACTTTCTGGACAGAATCATGATTTATAGAGTGCTCAGTGCACACACATGTTGTTAGATATGTGTTTAGAAGGCAGCAGGACTACTCTGAAGTGCTGGAAGGTCCTTGGGGACAATGCTTGGCTGCTTGGCTGTCTCTTCAGCCAATTCATAGGAGGCATAGCAGCAGTTCTACCCTTCTTTTTCTGCCCCTGAGAAATTGTTCTCCTGGTATCCTGCTCCCTCCCATCTTCTAATGCAGAGGTGGGGAACTTCAGAGATAGGGAGAGCAAATATGGCCCTCCAGATCTCTCAATCTGGCCCTCGGAACTGTCTGCAACAGCGCCCCTTCTCTCTAGGCCACAGCCCTCCCTGGTGCTGCTCTGCGCCCCAAGCGTTCCTGCCTGGCTGGGACTGTCCTTGAACTCTGAAGGTCCCTCTTGCTTGTCTGGTTGGAGAGATGTGGACAACCATATATAGAAACCAGCATACTGCATGAAGGCAAAATTGGCATTTATTGCACTTCCCCCTTTCACTCCTGGCCCTGCCTGCCACTAGCATGTAGCCCTTGAAAGGCTGCCCAGAACAGAATGCAGGCTTTGGGTTTAAGAAGGTTCCCCACTCCTGCTTTAAGGAAGCAAATGGACACCAATGCCTTCTAAGGTTGCCGTGCATCCAGGAAAACCCAGACATGTTCTCCTTTGGGGGGCAAACATGCCATCCGGGTGGATTTTTACATTTTAAAGGAAATGTCCGTGTTGGGGGGGGAGGTTGGGCTCAGGCGGCTCGGACTTGGGCTGCTCTGCACGGCGCAGCCACTGCCAGCCCAAGCTGGAGAAAGAGGCACGTGGGTTTGGCCGTGAACCAGCGCACCAGTGCATCCCTTTCCCCACCTTGGGCTGGCAGCAGCTGGGGCTGTCCTCTTCTTTGCTCTTCAAGATATGGCAACCCTATTTTGTGCAGCATCAGTGACTTCAATGTTTCTGTATTAATTAACAAAGCGCTGGCTCAGTGGTCAGAGATGATAGGAGTTGTAGTCCAATAACAGCTAGGGACCCAGGTTTGAGAAACACTGCCTTCTATCCTTGTCCAGTCACTACTACACGTTTTGGGCCCAAGCCTGTGGAACTCCTTCCCAATTGAGATTAGGCAGGCACCCTCCTTGCTGAATGCCCAGCATGACAAAGACCTTCTTATTCTGACAAGCACTTTAAGGTAGTGTTGGGTTTCTGTTTGGCTTTTTGATTATGTCTATGCTGTTATCTGTATGGTTTATTTTATATACGCACTGTGTGGAAATTCTAATAATTAAGCAGTATAACAGTGCCTAAAATCAACATATAATGGCATCGCAGCCTCTAAGAGCAGACAAATCCTGCCTCGATAGGTTCCAGCAGCCTCTTCTCATTTTGCTACAGGTGATGAGGGCTGGGCTGAGACAATTGCATAATCCAGTTTAGCATCCAGCACTCTTTGCAAAGCCCTTATGAGTCAATAGCTTTATTTCTGAATGGTGCAACTGAATAACACATTGAAACTCGAGATGTTCTGCTCTACATCAGTGCGGGGGGCGGGGCGGATGACAACACAATGCCGCAATAGTCTTGCAGGCTCTCTCACACAAAACAAGGCACTGAGGGACAAGTTGGAGTCAGGCCTGGGGAATGAAGAGACCAAATCCTGTCCTTAGTTAAACTCTGAATTTCAGGGCCAGCTCACTCTTCCCTGAAGCAGGAGGAGTTGCCTTCAGAGTGGCATGACCATATGCTGACCGGGAGCAAGCTTGTGATTTATTTATTTTTTACCAGATCTTGCTTCTGTGCCTTTAAGAGCAGCTCAGCTTGCAGGTGACAATCAGCTGCTGATCACTTCAGAATGAGCTATGGATAAAGGCACAGGAGCAGGCCAGAGCAGTTTTCTGGTCATTTGGCAGTCTTACAAGGAACAGCTGTATGAAATAATGATATAAATTTAGGGGTGAGCAAGAGGATTTTTTTAAAAAAAGTTTCATTATTATTTTTCTGTCACTAAAGACTTGTGCTTTGCTATTGATTCATTTTAGAAGACATCTGAAGGCAGCCCTGTTTAGGGAAGCTTTTAATGTTTGATGTATCATAGTATTTTAATATTCTTTTGGAAGCCGCCCAGAGTGGCTGGGGAAACCCAGCCAGATGGGCGGGGTATAAATAATAAATTATTATTATTATATTATTATAAAATCCCATCTGTTTTATTTTCTATTTGTCGCAATCACATTTGTCATTTAAATTTGATGTTTGCTTTTGCTGTTTTTTCTTTATTTGTTCACAGCAAGGGGGCGGGACATAAGACGGGAGTTGCAGTTCTGAAGGACTTTTAGGACCCACTTTAGTTGCAATTGCAATTTGTTTTAATCCGTTTTAAATGTATTTTACATTGCTGTGATATGCCATGGGGCCTCATCATGAAAGGCAGGTAATAAATAGAATGTCAACAATTATATTGATGGAGTTCCTGGAGCCAGTCACTCTACAATGCAGGAGATTCTGTCAAATCAAAGCAGGGCAGGTAGAACGGCTGGTAGCCAGGAGAGGGCTGCCATCTTTGCATGTAGTGGCCTCCAGGCCGAGGAAACCTGCAGCTTCTGAAGTCAGTTGATTAGGGAAATAAGAAGCTGCCTTGCACCAAGACAGTCCATTGGTCCACGTAGCTTAGCGGTCTCTATGTTTGGCTGGCAGCATCTTTCGAACAGACATCTTTCCCAGCCCTGCCACAAGATGTCAGGAATCGAACCCGAGACCTGAGGTGGATTTAGGGTAGGGCTGCCATAATTCAAACAGTGAGAATCCAGACAGAAAAGATCTCTCCAAACCTTACCTTGGAGATGCTGGGGATTGAACCTGTGACCTTCTGCATGCAAAACAGATGCTCTACCAATGAACTACAGCCACTCCCTGGACTGTTGTGTTTTGTTTGGGGCACATGCAAAGCAGCTAATGCTACAGGCCATAGCTGCAGGAAGGGCTGTAGCTGAGTGGCAGGGCATCTGTTTTGCATGCAGAAGGTCACAGGTTCGATCCCCAGCATCTTCAAGGTAAGGTCTGGAGAGATCTTGGCCCGGAACACTGGAGAGCTGCTTGCAGTCAGTGGAGACAATGCTGATGGACTCAGCATAACGCAGCTTCCTATGTCCCTAAGGTCCCAGGTTCAAGCCTTGACATCTTAGGCTAGGGCTGCAAAAGATCCATGTCTGAAACCCTGGAAAGTCACTGTCAGGAAGTGAAGACAGTACCGAGCTATACGGTCCAGTGGTTTGACTTGAAACAAGGCAGTTCCCTGTGTTCCTATCCATATTTCAAGATCTCTTTGTGCCGTGCATACAATTCAAGCTGGTTTCTCCAGAGGGGTCCTGTGGACCTCCATGGTTGTAATTATGGGTGTGGGAACAAGGGGAATGCATACACCCAAGGGGAGCACACATTCCTCAACTCAAGGGATGTGGCAATACAATTTGCTTTCTATTTGCTTTCTTCTCCTCTCCCCATTATCTGAGGGAGCTTGTGGTTACCACAAATGAATTAAACAAGGGGGAGAAGTGGCTGTATCTGCCAGAGGTTTACCCTCCTCTGAAATGGAAGGTGGTGGCACCAGACACCCAAACCTAAATACACTTTCCTTTTCTTTTTTAGCCATTAAGCCTGTGCTTACAGAACAGTAAACTTCACATTTGTCTAAATAGCATCTATGCTTTTGAGGGCTTCTGTGGATAAAGCACCCTTCTGTTTGGGGGCAGTGGGGTCGGTCACACCACAACCTAGAAATACTGTAGACGTATCAGAAACGACCACACATGAACACCCGTGCAGCAAAGCTATATATAGCACAAAAATGCTGGGTGTTTTTGTTTCTCGTGTGTGTGTGTGTGTGTGTGTGTGAGAGAGAGAGAGAGAGAGAGAGAGAGAGAGAGAGAGAGAGAGAATTTTTTAAAAAAGCAAACAAACTGCCATTTTAAGAATAGAGTTAAGACTCTCTCATGTAGTCCAAGCTCTGCAAAGCTGGGAATTGATACCTTAACAGACATGCCTCGTGATTAGCAATAATGCAGTATCACAATCTTATTCATAGAATCCTAGAGGGACCCCATGGATCATCTAGTCCAACCCCCTGCAATGCAGGAATATGCACCCATATTCAAACCCTTGACCTTGGTGTTATCAGCACTGTGCTGTAACCAACAGAGCTAACTGGCAAGGCTATGCCTGCCACAACTTACCTTCTGTGGACCTTTGCCTTTCAGGCCCATAGCCAGATGGGGAGGATGGAGGGCCTGGGACCAGGCAAGATGTCCCACATTATTCTGGTCCTCTGCTGCCTTATGAAGAACAGGAATCCTCTTATGGGTTGACCCATGCCTGTTTGTTGTTGACGTTAATGGGTTGGTGACCTCTCATTCAACCACTGCCAAACATTGTCATATGAGATAGGAGAGATGCAGTGGGGGGCATGGTTATGGGGCCTGGTTCTTCCTTGACATTTTCTAAGGTTTCCAAATGGCCCCACAAAGGTTGGAGAGGCTTGCTCTAGCCACTCCACCTCACTATAATATTTCACAACTAGAGGAAAAGTCACTGCACATGGCATCAGCTAGACGGCTTTGGCTTCACTTCTGTTTTCAGGCACCCACAACACTATTTTGCCAATAGTTGTTTTCCAGAGACTTTAACTGGGTAGGAAAACATTAATAATTTTTGAGTTGCATCGAGTTGCTTCACCAAACCAAAGACCAACTATCCAGAATAAAGTGGTTTTCACTAAAACTGGAAAGAAATTTATGAAATGCTTTTTAATAACTCCATAAAAATGGTTAAATTTTAAACTTGCTGTACCTGTGGCCGCTTTTATTGAATCATTTTGAAATTTTGTACTTTAGTAGACGTCATCAAGTAGATCATGCATGCCACATTTCAACTTGTTAATGCAGCAGGTGCCATTTTTATAAGCTGGAGAATCCCAAGAGGTACAGTGCTGGAACCCGGGTTTTGCTAGTTGCCTTAACTGTAGGAGCACTCGTAAGGTGAGGTATGCGTGACAGGGAAACAGTCTCATCTGAGCAGCATTTTTGATCAAAGTCACCAGTGTCTGGAACCAGCCACCAGGGTGAATACTTTTGCCATGTCCTCAGTACCCAAAGTATTCCAGAGCTGCTTCTCGCAGAATGCCGGCTCCTAATCATTTGCTCATGCCTTACATACCTCCCCAGGGTACTGAGCTGAGATGGAGAATGTTGCACATTTTCAAACATGTGCATGGTTAAAGGGGGTGGAAGAAGGATGAGGGGGCTGACACATGGAAATCTATGGAATTTAATCGTTCCTAATGAATGATGCATTTTCCCCCAGTTGTGCTAATTCTTTGAGGTTGTGTTTTATTTAGATCCTATCATGTTGAGAATCCCAGCGTGTGCACACACACCCCACAAAAGGACGTCAGGGAGAAATTAAGCAATTTCCTTTCTCTTTGGAGCCTAAATATTTTAGTTCATTATTCCTCACCAAGTGATCTTTGTTCCAGAATTAAATAAATGCTTCCAATTAAAAAAGAAAACAAAGGCACAAACATATGGTATACATTCCTGATATTCTAAAGGAGGCTTGGAGAGGAAGAAGAAGAAAAAGAATGCCATCCTTTACTGGCACATTTTCTCTACTATAGACAGGAAAAGATTCTGATTATGTTTGCACTTAAAGGCCAACCTGCCCAGTCCACAGTTCCCAAAAGAGGGATGTGAACCAAACCACAGCTATCCTCCAAAATGTGGGCATCCCTAAATTTTGCACTGCAGTTCTCCAGCCAAATAACATGTACAAAGGGTAGATGTGTGCATAGAAATATATGTGAAAGTAATGTGCAAAAATAGAGGAAATTGCTTCAATTCCTCAAGCCAAAGAAGTTGGATAGCTCAATGCTCCTCTTGCCCTTATTCTATTTCCTTGATCTTGTGGAAGTCAGAAAAGGATCTCTGAGTGATTTGAAGAAAATGTGCAAGGTGACTGGGTTCTCTTGCCTCCAGCTGTTTAACAATAGCAACTAGAACTTGTATCCCACCCCCTTTTATACTACTGAAATGAAGAAATCTGGAGGAGGGGGTCACCAGGTGTGGATTCTTGTGCAGAATGACTGTGAGTTCAGTTCAGCTCTGATATTTAAAACAAATTCCTGGGCTCACAACTGTTCAGTCCTCAGTGAGTTCTCTCTGACCCTTGCACCAGGCCCCAGCCTGCTAAGATGGTTCTGGCCTTCCCAGCCACACATGGAGTTCACCTTGCCTTCAATACTCCAAATAGCATCTAAATTCTACCATTTATTAATTTCTAACATCCCTTAACTCTAGCAGTTATGGGTTCCCTTGCACCCTCAAACTCTGCTACCCCAGATCTGTAACAATATTGAGATTAAAAGAGATATTAAGAGCTCAGCAAGGAAGATAATGGGGGCAAAACTGGAATCTGTTGGCTCTGCCAATCCTGGTTCTGGTGCCAACTGCTGTGGGTCTCCCTGCCTTCTGCCCAGCCAGTCTCAATAGGCACCAGCAGCCGGCACTGGCTTCCCTCGATTCAGAGCACGCACAGAGACACGGGGTTAAGAGGACGTCAAGGAACATCGGAAGCAACCGGCCAAGGAAGCAACCCATTGTGTCCATCTTGTGTTCTTTTCTCTTTTTTTGTTTGCTTTGAGGGCAGACCACTGTGGAAAATCCCAGTGTCACACAAAGGGGCAAGCAAGCCTTGTCTTTTGCAGAATCACAAATGCCAGCCTTTAATCAGGGCATGAAATAACACAAGTCATCCCTCTGGCGCCATCTGCTGGCCAAGTTGGTGCTGCTTCTGGCATCTCATTCAAGCGACTTTCTCATCACTTAAACTGCTTGATGATGGAGCTCTGCCAGGGCCGAATTTAGGTTTGATGAGGCCCTAAGCTACTGAAGGTAATGGGGCCCTTTATATGTCCAGCTGTCCTTTGTCAACAACAAATTGTCACTGTTTTTACAGGTACCACTGTATATAGAAGAAATGGGCAAACCAGTGATATTTTAGGGAGCAGGCTAGCAGGCTATGACTCACATCATAGGAGCCTACACAACACAAAACACTGTTGCTGTATGTAGGTTTTGTTGTTGTTTTTTTATCTTATATTTTGGAAATGTACATACAGGTTTTTTCCTTTAAATTTTTTGGGGGGCCCAAGAGAGTGGGGGCCTCAGCTAAAGCTTGTTCAGCTTATACATAAATCTGACACTGAGCTCTGCAGTCAGCATTAGCCGCATTTCATAGTGTAGCACAGAGGGAGTCTGGAGGCAGGGAAATCGCACTAGGACTGTGCACAGGAACATAGGAAGCTGCTCTAATATACCACATCAGGCTGTTTGTCCATCTAGCCCAGTCCTGTTTGCTCTAACTGGCAGAGGCTCTTTAAGAAAAAAAGATACAGCAGGGGTAGGGAACATGGGGCCTGGACTACAACTCCCATCATCCCTGACCATTGGCCATGCTGGCTAGGGCTGATGGAAGTTGTAGTTCAGGCATAGGCAAACTCTGGCCCTCCAGATGTTTGCAACTACAATTCCCATCATCCCTAGCTAACAAGACCAGTGGTCAGGGATGATGGGAATTGTAGTCCCAAACATCTGGAGGGCTGGAGTTTGCCTATGCCTGTTGTGGTCCAACAATTTTTGGAGGGCCACAAGTCCTTCACCCCTGCTATGTAAATGAATTGAAAGCTTGAAAGAGTTTCCAGGCAGTGAAGAAACATTGTATGGCAGTGTCTCCCAAACTTATGCCTTCAGCTGTTTGGGGACTACAATTCCCATGAGTTGTAATCCCAAAACAGCTGGAGACCCAAGTTTGGGAAACACTGCTCTTTTGTCAGAGATGATTAAGAACAAGAGGATAAATTCAATTTAGTCCAGCAATGTAAGGGGACCCAAGGCTGACAGTTGGGGAAGATTATTCAGAGGTTTGCAGTTAGCTGCTGTCCCTTCTGAGGGTTGGTATTGGGATCTGTGCTTTTTAACTTGTTGGGACTGAGCAGTGAAGGGGCTGAGTTTGCTAAATTGCTCAAGGGCATTAAAGCAAAAAAAGAAAAAGATTGCAAAAGGACCTCTCCAAATTGAGTGAATGGACAGCAAAATGGTAAATGTAATTCACTGTAAACAAGTGTGAAGTGATGCATTCTGGGGCAAAAAAAATTATTAATTTCACATACTGTATACACTCAAGGAACAAGATCTTGGGGTCATAGTAGGTAGTTCAATAAAGAGGTTGACCCAGTGTGCAGCAGCCATGAAAGAAGGCAAATCCCATGCTAGGGATCATTAGAAAAGGCACTGAAAATAAAACTGCCAATATGATAACACTATAATACAAATCTGTGGTGCAATTGCATCTGCTGCTTTATGGAAGTGAGCCATAGGCAACTGACACCTGTCAGGAGCGATGCCTCAACACCTTCTGCATCAGGAAGGTTTTGAGCATCACATGGCAGGACAGTCTCAAACAAAAGGTGCTCTCCCAAGCTCACCTTCCCAGCATGTTCACACTCCTGCCTCAGAGACGTCTATGCTGGCTTGTTCATGGAATGGAAGATGGCAGGATCCCCAAGCAATGGGATTACAGCAGCACATGGCACATATAATGCACTCTTCCATTGGTATCAGCTGGGTAACCGGAGATCAAGTTTAAGGATTATTTACAGACTAGGCAAAATGGATTAAGCAGCATTGTTTGATGAAGATTAGCAGCAGGGACATGGCTGCCAATTCACATGTAAGTAAAAACATTTCCTTGAGACTTTATGAACTGGATAGCAGGACGGAAAATTAAAAGAAGCAGTGGAAAACTGGCACTTTCTTGTATAGCCACCAACACTCTCCCCATGACCCACAACCCAAGTAAGGCAGGGATAGCCAGCTTGGTGCCTTACATGTGTTCCTGAACTACAGTCCCCATCATCCGTGATCACTGGCCATGCTGGCTAGAACTGATGGGAGTTGGAGTCCAGCCATGCCTGGAGGTACTCATTCGAAGCATATTTATTGGAAGTGAGGGTCACCCTAGATGCAACACCATTCATGTAATTTAAGGTTACCAGAGTTATTTCAATGAATTCTGGGACAGACAGACTGACTGACTGACTGACTAAACAAACAAACAAACAAATGTTGTTGTTGTTTTTAAAAAAGGGGGAAATATTTTAAAAAATAAAGAAGTAATATCTTCTCTTCTGTGGTCTCCTCTGTTGCGTGGCCTTCCTCTGGGTCCCAGCCTTTCTTGGAGTGCTAGCTGTGCTTCCCCCGCTCCTCCCTCCTTGCACTGCGATCCCCTACAGGCTTACTCAGGAGTAAGCATTAGCAGAACCCCCTCCTCCTGCTGCTGCCTTGCCCATCTGTCTGGGCGTCTCCTGCGCAGGCATTGTCCAGTGGCCACCCATGGCATGCCCAGTCAGTGGGCCCGGGGCAGAGCTGGCGGTGAGCGAGCAGGAGGAGGCGCACTTGGGCCGGATCACCTTGTCTCCTGCTCGCCAACGACAAGCTGGCCAACAAGCTGAGAAGCCACTTGCAAGTCAAGGAGCACAGTGGCTTTGCCAGCATGGGTTCCCATACGCCTGGATTTTCCCAGACATTTTAGCAATTTCTGCTTCCAACTGCAGTATTCCAGATATGTCCAGGAAATTCCTGATGTATGGTGACCCTAAGGCCAATATCTTTCTGCTATGTTGCTTCCCTTGAAGTCAAGTCTAAGTTTGCCACCTGTCCTGTATAATACAGGATTGCCTGTATTTCAATGCAAAATGCTACATCCTGTATAGTTACTGTTTCGTCCTGTATTTCAGGTCATCTCCTCCTCCTCCTCCTCTGCCTCATTTTCTCTCCCTCCCTCTCTCTTTCTGCCAAGTTAGGGATCCTCTCCAAATGCCTGTGTTTGAAAGGATGTGTGAAAGGTCCTGTTATGCGGCAATAGATTGTAATGGATTGCTTTGAAATCACTTCAGTGCCAAATGGAGGGGGGGGGAAATCTTCCCTCAACTGCCCTGCCTCACATTTTCCAGAACAAAGGTGGCAACCCTACCTTTCTGCTATCAATGGGTTGAAGCTAGATTAAAGTCCTATTAATTTCAATGAAAACTAAATTCCGTTAACTTAGGCTGCACTCCTAACCCCACTTTCCCGGGGATATACCTAACCGTATTCAATATGACTTACTTCTGAGTAGACATGGTTAGGAGGAGACACTGTTAGTCTGGATCCAACCCAATGGGATCTATCTCCAAATAATAACCATGGTCCACTAGAATTATACACATTTAGGTTAATAGTCAAGAAAGAAATATTCTTCATTCATCAGAGATAAATTCCAGAATTGGAAACAGACAATGGGGCAAATATGGACTTAACCTGAGTCAAGACTTTGTAGCATTTAACCTCAGGTCTGAGGTGTATGAGAAGATAATGCCTCTGAGCATATTTCAAGTGCTTTCTATAACCACTGCCTGCTCAGCAGAGTTGTGAAAAACCTCTGGCTTAGAGAGTCATTACCAGACAAAGTAGACAGCAATGCAATTGCAGACCAATGGTCTGACTCAGTAGCCTTTTCTTCTCCTGAAGATCTCC
The DNA here is from genome assembly GCF_964106645.2 of Podarcis pityusensis. Lineage (NCBI taxonomy): Eukaryota > Metazoa > Chordata > Lepidosauria > Squamata > Lacertidae > Podarcis > Podarcis pityusensis. Next base: position 42,536,530 of record NC_138040.1, read on the forward strand.
CACAGGGCAGCAGAAGTTTTCCTTCTCCTACGTGGGCTCCCTTCCCAGGTCGATGAGCCCCATCGGCCCCTCACTTCCCTCTACAGCACATGCAGAAACTGCTTTCTTGACCATTGGACCCATTAATGTTCTTGTCTGCTCTAAACACCAGAGCCTGCTTTGGCATGAAGGGGAAGTCGCTAACTCACTGAGGGCTAGAGACTCATCAAATGCCCTCACCCGATTTAGCCAGCCTGTTGAAGCCATTTCTCTGCCTATGCCAGAAAATGGCAGGCGCCCCAAAATAATTCTTAGGGCATCTTGGTGAAGATCTGGTATAACAAGCAGCCAAGGGTTTGAATCTTACTTTCACCATGAATGGACTAGGAAGCCTAGTCCTCCTCCCTCCGCCTGCAATGGGGGTATTAATACTGAGCTACTTTTCATAGTTGTCAGAAGGACAACAATAATTATTGCTGCTGCTACTACTACTACTTGTGTTTTCTTACTTGCTCTTCACCAGAACATCATAGGACAGGTTACAGCATATACAGAACATTATGTTTGTACTATTGCAATGTTTGTATGTCACTTTGGGTCAGTTTTTGTGAGGGAAAGTGACTAATAGATTATTATGATAGTGGCAATGCTGCTGGTGCTGCAATAAAAACAGCAGCAACAACAACCCCACCCACAATCACAACACAGTATTTCCACACAATTATGCATGCAAAGTGTTCTGAACACTCAAAAGTGCTTGCTATACTATTACTTTAGAACACAGCCTGGTAGTGCATCCATTAGATTTACACAGCATTTACCTTCGGATGCCTGCCCAAATCATCTATTAAATCCTCTTCTAAGCCACCTCTTATGATTTCTCTTAACATCTGCCAAGCAACTTGCACCTGCTGCAAGACTGAGGTGGAAGTGTTTTAAGGGAGTTATAAAAATTGTGTCATGCAGATTTCGGCCACAAGGAGGCAGTCTTGCAGAAAAAATATTGTCCTTTATCTCTGTGTGTGTTTTAAACACCAGTGTTCAGCAGCCTCTATGGATTCTCTTAAATCCCAGGCAGGCTCGTCTGGGAAGAGGTGCCCACCAGGTACTAGTGTGCCAAGGCTTCATAGGCTTAAACCAGCATTTTGAATTAGGCCCAGAAATGCAAGACAAGTGTTTCTGCTTTGGGATTAAAAAGACCCATTTCATTCCCCTAAAACCTGGGTTGTTGGGGATGAGCGTTCTGACCTCGGACTGCTAATCCCTCACCATCAGATGTTGGGGTGGCACTCTGCACATGGGCTGAGATATTCTATTTACTAATATGACTAATAGCTCCGGCAGCAGAGTGCTGGCATGCCAGACAAGCCCCTGGGGCTTCACTCTCCACAGAGATGGGGCTCTGCACTCACTCCAAATCCTTTTTTTTATTTTTCCAGAAATCATTTTTATTTGGTTTTACAAATACAAAGTTATAAAAATCCAAATATATATCAGAGATTCCTCTGAATCTCAGGACCCCCAACCTCCTCCATTTGGGTCCCATTTTGAACATTTAGAACTGCATATTCTTCCATAATCTAATTTTTATATCAATCCATATTATCCATGGTAATTGTTACACTACAAGTGAGATCAAAATCCTGCCAATGTTTCCATCTGCTTACAGTGGTCTCTTAAGTGACTTTTTTGTGGTTTAACTTGTTTTATTTCACTTTGCAAACAAAGTTGTCTTCCGTCCAGCTGGACTTGTGTAGGAGCAGAAATTGAAACCCAACAGAAAAGCAGCAGCAAGTCAGGAGCACAAGGATTACAGGGGACTAACCCCAGCTACAGAAGGAATGGTTGATTGCTAAGACAAAGGAATTTTATGACAGCTGCCCCCAGTCAGAGATGGTGATCTTCTTGCTTGTTTTGCCATTCCTTGACCCAAAGCACTCCATTGCTCCCACAATATTCATTCCTTCTTTGACTTGGCCAACCAAGTCAGTTTTAGCAGTGCAGATGAAGAACTGAGACCCATTTGTATTGGGACCAGTATTTGCCATAGACAAGATGCCAGCACTGGTGTGCTGGAGGACGAAGTTCTCACCAGCAGACTTCTCACTGTACCACCTGATTTACCACCTGTTCCATTATGACAAGTAAAGTCACCCCCCTGGCACATGAACCAAGGAATGATTCTGTGGAAGCAGGACCCCTTGTAACCAAAACCTTTCTCCCCAGCACTCAAAGCGCGGAAATTCTCTGGCAGCGATGTTAAAAAACATGACCGGGTTGGCCATGATGGCAGGAATGAGTTGAGTAAAGGAAGGGGGAGTTTAACAAAAGAAAACTGGCGGCAGTGGCAGTAACAGGCAATACCAGCGACAACCCCTCTCCACACAGTAAGGAGCGCAGCACAGCAGAAAGCCTCTTAAGAAACTTATAAATTTCCCCCATTCTTTTATGATTTTTTTGTCCTCTTGGTTCATGAGTTTTCCAGTCAGTTCTGCCATTTCAGCATAGTCCATTATTTTGGTTTGCCATTCCTCTCTGGTAGGAATTAGTATATTAGTACAGAAGACGTGTATATTTTGTTATGACCAAGATGGACTTTTGACAAAGAAGTTGATTGATTGATACTGCTTTGGCTACAAGGCCATGAAAAGTTGTAGGAACTTTCCTACCCACTCATTTCTAACAAATCTCTAGGGTGAGCTTCTTGCAAGTTCCAAAACCCAACCTGCCACAATTTGTATCGGTATGGACTAACTAAGGAGTTTGCTGTGGTGTCAGCTTTTCCATTTCCTTATTCCAGCAGAGCGGATTCAGATTTATGAGAGCCATGAGCAAATATATGCATGCTCATTGTGAAGGAAGCCTCAGTGGGAATTATTCCTAAGTAAGCATGCATGTCATTGTAACCTCAAACCTTCCATGTGTCCTATAAAGCCCACAGTTCATTCATTTCCTTTGTATCCCACACATCTTCCTTCCAAGAAGCTATAGCTCAGGGGAAGAGCATCTACCAGGCATGCAAAAAGCTCCAGGTTCACCCCCTGGCTTTCCCATGTAAGTTGGGAAGCACTCCTGTCTGAAACCTGGAGAGCCACCTCCACCATCCCTTCCATCCTTCCTCTTATTCATATGCCGCTTTTCCACACACGAAAATCGTGCTCAAAGTGACTCACAACAAAGAAACAGGGATGGATTTCAGACAAATGCTACAAAAGTAATTTCATAATAAAGTAGCAACAATTTCATAACATAGCAAAATAATAACAATTTCATAGCAAAACAATAGCAGATATAGTAAGAAACCCCAAAGCCCATGTTCTGAAACTAAATATAAGATTGCTTAAGGCAGCCCCCAATAGCAAAAATAACAAGGGAGCTTCACAGTTTCACCTTAGTTCTAGAAACACCCCTCCCATGATGTTGCTTAGTGTCCCTCTCCTGCAGCCACTTGCAAGACTTCCAAGGGCTGAAAACGCTCCTTCCATGAGGTTACTCCCCCAGTCAGGGCAGGCAGTCCTGAACTAGATGGTCTGACAGCTTCCTATGTTCCTAAGCCCAGAGTGGTGGTCTAGCCTCGCAAGAAGTCCTGTGAGGTGGGTTAAGAGACAGTGACTCCCCCCAGCAAACTTCACAGGTGAACCTTGGGAAGTTCTTCAACATCCTCTGATCCTCAGGAAGGGGGAAGTTGTTGCTGTGTTCTTAATAAGCATCTCACATTAGGGTAAAAGCAAATCCTAACTTGAATGGCTTCTTGAAGTATTATCGGTAGTGTGGTTTGCTGATTATATTTTGCAATCATTATTGCTCATTTGTGTTTATGAGCCAAGAGGGGGCCTCTATGGGCCAGAAAGTGGCATATCACTATTTATATAAATAGGCCAAACACTCTGCCACACTGCACCGCCATGCACTTAACACCATTTTCCTGTAGCCTCTGAGAACTGCAAGGGAATGCCAGTGGAAGGCTGAACCATATGCTCAGAAAGTCAAGAGCAAATTGATTTTATATACAGATGACTCCTCACTTACGATCTCCTCACTACGATCTGGGTCCCCACATGCATAAGCGAAATGTGTGCAAGCGGGGAACTAGGGCAATTTAAGAGGCATCAGAAATACCTTTTTCTTTTACACTGTACCTTTGTCTCCAGATTGCTAGAAAGAGCATGGAACAGGGCAGCCAATCCCGCTGCAACACAGCCTCCCATCCAACCCCTGTTGAGCGGGGCAGCATGGCAGTAGCAGGAGCTCCCAAGTTTCATTTTGGAGCCCATAAGATCTTTGTTTAAAGCATTTTAAATCTTTATTTCTAGGCTTTAGACTCACTGGCATCTGCTTTGGGCTCTAGGAAGGGTCTCCTTGCTAGCCAAGAGGAACTTTCCAGCTCTCTTCTGCCATTTCCAGATTTGAGCTTGTTTGTTTGTTTGTTTGTTTGTTTGTTTGTTTCCTGGCGCTGCATTAGTGAGGGGGTGCCTGTATTCCAGCTTTTGGGTCTAAAGGGCCCTCAAAGCACTGAGCAGAAAATGGAAATCCAATCGAAAAGAAGAGTAAAGTAACATATAACAATAAAAATACAGCTGATCAGAGCTTCACGGTCTCTGGTGCTGTCTGAGGTGGGCCTTGGATGGAGGTCTGGAGAACTTCAGGAGCCAGGAACTAAGGGCAAGCAGGAAGTCAGGTCAGAGAACACAGGAAGCTGCATTATACCAAGCCGTTGGCCCATCTGGCTCAATATTGTCTACACTGGATGATAGCAGTTCACCAGGATTTCAGGCAGAAGTCCTTCCCAGCCCAAGCTGGAGAGGGCAGGGGTTGAACCTGGCACCTTCTGCATGCAGATCAGATACTTTACCACTAAGCTACAGCCCTTCCCCAGTTAAGGAATCAAACCCATAGAGGAATCTGGAACAGGGGACAGTGGAAGCAGTAGAATAAGCCTAGACTAAAGAGCAAGACCAGATAACACAAGACATGATGCTAGCGCTCAAGAAGAGCTTGTTGCTCAGGCAAAGTTCTTTTATACTCCTTCTGTTCCATGATGAGCTGTAGTGACATGGCTTGCCACATGGGGCAGTGGTGAGCAGTTCCTGGGAAGATTCGCAGGCCGTTGGTGGTCCACAAGCTGAACCAGGTGGTCTGCAGAAAGATTGCAGATCAGTCAGGAATATGTGCAGTTTGCCCTCTCCTGCCCTTTATTATTATTATTTCTTCTGATGACACTTTGCTCAGAAAAAAGGTGCATCTATTGCAATAGAAAAGCAAGAATATGATTATATTATGAAAACATGAGTTATATATGAACTTTGATTTACGGAACAACAGAAACATTTATTAAATGGTCTGCTAAGACTCCCAGAAGTTTTCAAGTGGTCATTGGGAGGGGTGGAAATGAGAATGGCTGCAATAGATCAGTCATCCATCAATCAATGACCTTCCCATGTGCTCACAGGTGTCACCAGTACACTGGTAATGGATCTTCTGAACCCCATCAGAGTATCTTCCAAAGACACAGATGAACAAAAGAGGTCTTGCCAATAAATGGATACCAAAAGATGGGTCCATCTGAGGAACCAGTAACTCTAGTATCCTTGTTTCAGTCCCAACGAAGTTGTACGGCAAGATAAATGGTGGATCACGGCTGGACATCTCAGGTTGCACATGTCATCCTCCTGAACTACACTGCCTGTCAGAGTGTGAGAAGGTCATTTCCCCCAGCTGTAAAGCAAACATTCACAATGTGTATTACAGGTGAAAGAGGGTAGCTAAGCGGTTGAGCAGATTGGGGAGGCAGCACTGTGCAGGCCACCCAGCCTGCGGACCATCTAATCATTTTGACAGCTGGCCATGGGTCTTAATTTGCTCTCCAGAAGCTGGGGGCAGGGACTGGGGCTTGGAGAAGGTCCTGCTGGAGGGCAGGGTGATGGCAAAGTGCTCTCAAAATAATACTGTTGGTTTCCTATTGCTTCATAAATCTTTCCTTTGTGGCTGCTACGGGGATCCAGGGGTAGAGTTATTAGAAGGCTACTGAAGTTTCCTAAAGATGTGACTCAGGATGCAAAACTGGCCACTGGGGTGGGGAAGGGAAGGGACCGTTGTGAATTGTTAGAGGGTGGACAGAGTCCGCTGGAAGCATTCCACAAAATGCCTGCCTAATATACAGCATTACAAAATGAGCTCGTCGAGCTGGGATCCCAGCTGGTGTCGATCTGCATGCCTTTTTAAAAAAAATTAGTTTTTATTAAAGATTTTTCGTGTTACAAAACAATCAGATAAACACCTCCACTTTCCATTCATAAAAGGTTTTTTCACAGTTCATTTACCTTTAGTGAGAGACTCTTTTGTCTTGGGCATCTTGCGGTTGGGGGGATTATTCTTTCGTTCTGTTGTCTAATGTTAGTGTAGGGATTTGTAGAGGCTACAGTTGACACTGGACTTAAGTCAAAGGATGCTAGGTGAGCAGGGATGCCCACTTCCAGATACCTTTTTTTTTAAAAAAAATGATATTTATTAAAAGTTTAAAAATTACAGAAAAAAGAAAAAACAACAATAAAAAAGAGAAAGAACAATAACAAAACATATAAAACACATAAAAGCAATACAACAATACAGCAAAAAAGAAAAACAAAAAAGAAACTAAAACAAACATCCAATATTCCATATCTTTACCTTTCCTTTACTTGTTTCATCGACCTCCTCACACCTCCCTTTTTTTGTATTCTAGTTCAATTCACTATTTCAGCAAGTTCTTCCCATCTTTCTCAATTTTTATTATATAATTTATCTTAACGGTCTAACCTTGAATTTTTTCATTTTAACCCATTATCAATCAGCTTTTACTTAATTCTTTGTTGCATTTCTACTAAAACCATGTAGCTTCATTCCAGCATCCTTCTAACACTCATTAATTTTACAATGTTTCTGTAAGTATCCTTTAAATTTTTTCCAATCTTCTTCCACCGACTCTTCTCCCTGGTCTCGAATTCTGCCAGTCATTTCCGCCAGTTCCATGCCCACTTCCAGATACCTTAAACCAGGAGTGGGGAATCTCAGGCTCGGAGGCCTTCCCATCTGGTCCTCAGAACTCTCCCTAAGGCCCTTTACTGACCCTGCATTTCCGGGGTTCTTGCCTGCTTGGAAAGTGTCAGAGAATCATAGAATTTGTAGAGTTGGAAGGGATTCTTGCATGTCTGGATGGAGGATAGCGAGAGAGGGACATGTCCGTGTGGCAGCCCTCTACATTTGTTGCACCACCACTGGCATGTGGTCCTTGGATAGTTGCCCAGAAAGGGATGCAACCCTCAATTCCCCACACCTAATAATAAACACAATAAACTAGAGCACCTACAGTTCAATCAGTTTGTGCATCTCAGAAATCAAGGCTGAAAATGACCCATTCCCTGTCTCACTGGAGTGCTATCTAGCCCAGGGGACCATTTGGCCTTCTAGATGTTACTGAACTACAGCTCCAATCAACCCTGGCCAGTGGCCATGCTTGCTACGGCAGATGGGAGTTGTAGTTTAGCAATATCCAGAAGCTCAAATGATCCCCACTGCTGTTCTAGCCCTTATTTATATATTGCATTATAGCCCTCCTTTTGGGGGTGTATGGGGTGTTAGGGGAGGGGTTGTCCCTCTAGTGGGGAACACATTGTGCTCCTTCTGGGGTATTTTGTCCACCTTTTGTCCTCTCACCTGTGGCTCCTAGAAGCTGCCAGATGGGGCTCATCCACCTGGGAAGGTCGCCCATCTAAGAGAAGGAAAACTCTGATCCTAAACATCTCCTGCCTTGGCCTGCTTGGTGTTGCTGAAGTACAGCTCCCATCAGCCCCAGTATGTGCAGTGACCAGTGATGATGGCGACTGAAGTTCAGCAGCATCTGGCAGCCCAAAGGTTCCCGGCACCAGCACTACTGAAATACATGGGAGCACCCTGGAATCACTACTGCAGTGAGACAATGGCCTCATCTCCTTGTCCCTCTCTGCACTGCCCAACCCAAGCCTCTTGAGTTCTCTTGGTTCTATTCCCACTTCCTTGTGGAAGAAGAAAAGATGGCAGTTAACGATTAGAGACCAAGGTTTACGTTTTGCTTTTATCATGCCCTTCCTCCAAGGAGTTCACATTCTACCTCACCCCAGCAGCCTTGTGAGGTTAAGTCAGGCTGAGATATGTCTATGATCATCCACTGATGATCGATCCACTGTGATCTTCACGTAGGGGAAATAATAACCTTTTACTTAGACTAGAAAGGGTTTCCAGGCTTCCTTAAAATATTCTAAATTTGTATCTTTTAACAGTTCCATCCATTTTGCCGTCTCTGCAATATGCCAGGATTTTGATCAGGTGATCATATCAAAGGGGATTGTGAGTTGGGCCCACCCGTACCTGGAGATGCCAGAAATTGAACCCGGGTCCTTCTAAATGCTAAGCATGTGCTCTGCCACTGAGCTACAGCCTTTAAGGGGGGGGGCAACTACCAGGATGCCTTTGACCAACACTCTCTCCTTCCTAAGTAAAGTTAGGGTCAAACTGCCCTTCCCACGATCAGGGGAAACACAAAGGGCCAGGATGTCAGGGATGCAGGTCAGCATGAAGAAGCAAAGCCAGTTTTCAGTGCTCAGTCAACCTTTTTATTCAAGGAAATGAACATACAGCTCAGCAACAGTTCCCAGTAGGTCTTGCCCCTGTGCAGCAGTTGTCAGGACTGACGGTCTCTGCCTTCTAGTACAGTGTTTTTCAACCTTTTTTTGGGCAAAGGCACACTTGTTTCATGAAAAAAATCACGAGGCACACCACCATTAGAAAATGTTAAAAAATTTAACTCTGTGCCTATATTGACTATATATAAAGTAATTCTCTTGAATAGGAATCAAATAAACACAAAGAAAGTATTTTATAATTACTTTATTATGAAATAGTAAGTAAACAGAAATATGAAAAATTATAAAATACTTTATTCAGTGCGCAACCTGGGCCTGTTTGGCTGAACACAAAGCTGATATTCTGGCTGGAATCGAAGAAAGACACACACGTAGCTCTTCGTCACCAGCTCTCAGTCTCTCTATGTATTTAGTTTTTATAGCAATCATGCTTGAAAAGCTCATCTCACACAGATATGTAGTGGAAAATGGGAGCAATGTCAAAATAGCTTTGTTTGCCAGAAGGGGGAACTCCTTGGCAGTATCCAACCAAAAACTGTCCAAAGGTAGATCAGCAAATCTTAGCTTGAAACCACGGTTTTGTCTCAGTTCAGTTAGTTCCTCGTGCTCCTGTAAAGTCATGTCCTTTCCACCAACTGATGCTGAGCTATAAGGGTCCCTAACCCAGTCAAGGCATTCAGTGGAGACTGAAGAGAAATAAAATGACAACTTCTCCGGTCCTCCTGGTGACTCGAGTCGCGACGTCTTCTTCTCTCCGTTGCTGCGCACACTGTGCTCGGGCGGGAAGGAAGTCGGAAGATGATGTCCTACTGTGATAGGTCCAGGCTGAAGTCTGGACCAATCACAGCCCGGACATCAGAAAAGTGGAGGGTGTCCCCCTGAGGAGCGCCAATCGGCGCCCCTGCTGGCCGAGGGTGGGGTCAACCCCCCCCCCATACCCAGGACACAGTCCGGCGCCCGCCTAGTGGGCGAAAATTTGAATTTTTTTTTAAAAAATCTTTCAAATTTTTCAATTTTTCCCACGGCACACCAGGCAACATCTCGCGGCACACTAGTATGCCGCGGAACAGTGGTTGAAAAACACTGTTCTAGGGCTCCTCCTCTCCCCAGCAGCCTCAAACAGCATCTGAGCATCTTTGGCCTCTGTTCCACTCTCCTCCTTATTCTGTGTGTTCTTGGAGACAAGGCTGGAGGGGAGCTTGTTGCAGCAGGAGAGGGAGACTCCCTGGATTCCTCAGCAGTCTCTTGTCGCCCCTTCTCTGCTTCAGCCTTGGAGTCTGAACTGCTCCCTTTCACAGGTTCTTCCTGCTCCCGAAACTTGGTTGCCCCTTCAGCATCCAGATCCTCCTCTCAATCTTCTCCTTCTGACCTCCCCTCAATGTCCAAATTGCAGAAATTGGCTTCTTTGCTTATAGTGACCACTGACACATGGCTTTAAAAACAGAAAAGAGACTAATTTGCAAATGCTGTATATGTATGCACATTTAAAAATGATTGCTACCCTACTGAGTCATACAAAATAGAATGTTCTCTCAGGGAAAAAACAAACTTAAGAGTTACGAAGAAATCTGCTGCAAAAGGCTTCCACTTCTGACGACTCAGTCACTGCAACCTGAAAGAGCCATAGCACAAACAGTTTCATACAGAACACAATACAGATTTCCTCCCTAGCCAAGCAAGGGATACTCACCTAAATGTATGTCAATCATGGAATACCATTTTGACTAAAGCAGCACTGTCCTAATGCTGGTGACTCTCACTGCAGGGATTTTCTTGAAGTATCAAGAGCTCTTACTCACACTGCGTCTTTCTCATCAACTGAACAGATTTGCTTCAGGTACAGTGAGCTCTGGGAAGCCTGAAGAAAGGAGGAGCTGGAACAAAAGGAAAGAAGGGCTGGAACAAAAGAAGAAGTGTTCTCCTACCTGCAGGTGAGTCTCATTGTGGTGACACGGAATAGGGCCTCTTCTGACGACTCAGTCACCGCAACCTGAAGGAGTCTTAGCACAAAGAATTGTAGAACACAACAGAGATTTTCTCCCTAGCCAAGCAAGGGATACTCACCTAAATGTCCTTCAATCCTGGAATACCATTTTGACTGCCATTTTTGATTGAAGCTAGATAAGCCATTAATCTAGAGGGGCAGAACAGAGAGATGTGATTCAGACTTAAATCTCTGTCATTAAGCTTGGTGTGGAAAGAGGGGAGCTTAATGCTCACCCTTTCGTTTGACCATTTGAGGTGTGACTTGGCAGCTCCTCCTGTTGGCTTACAATCTAGAATCACTAGTTTGTCCCCAGCCACCTTCCACCAATCCTGCAGAAAATAAGTTTTTTTAAAAAAGACAAAACAGCTTTTCTTACCACCATGACTTCTGGGACTCTGCTGGAAGAGCTGGCTTCATTTGAGCGTTGGGAGTTCTTTGGAGTGACCTGTGAAGAAACCATCAGAAAAGAAAATGGAAAAAGGGAGAGACCCATACAAAAAACATTGTCTTGAAAAAATAAACACTAAGTGGGGGAATGTGAACTTACCTAAAGCAGCACAGTCCAAATGCAGGTGACTCTCACTTCAGGTACAGTGAACTCTGGGAAGCCTGAAGGAAAGAAGAGCTGGAACAAAAGAAGAAGTGCTCTCCTATCTGCAGGTGAATCTCATTGTGGGGACACGGAATAGGGCCTCTTCTGACGACTCAGTCACCGCAACCTGAAAGAGTCTTAGCACAAAGAATTGTAGACGGAACACAATAGCAGGGGAGCGCGGCTCTCGTATACCCTTGACCGAAGAACGGTACACTCCTCCAATCTGGGATGGTCGTCCTCTTCCACCGAGTGCGCCACTTCGGGAGGGATGCACATGGAGCGGTGAGGGATACAGCATAATCCACCCCCTTAACGCATTTGTCAGTGAGATCATAGGCCGTTATTTTAGAGTTATTACTACCACAGCCACGTTACCTATTGGTGATAGTTTTGCCTGCCCTGTTGTATCTTTTGACGTCCACTTCCCATTCATTATGTAATCTTGTCATTGCTGCTGGAAAGGCCAGTCATTTCAGTACAGCTCTACTCACTACAATGCTTCTCAAGAATTCGTTCTCCCTCCACTGGAATCCTCCACTTGCAAGACACACTGGAGACATATTCCAGAGTTCAAGGCTCCATTTTAAGATGGGAATATACAGAAAGGAGAGACTGGTACAAAAGCATTGCATTGAAAAAGATCACTGAGTAGTCTTCATCCAAAGACTAATTAGTTTGTAAGGTAAATAAAACATTGACTTTAAAGTGTCTTAGCACAAGAATTGCAGGTGGAAAAGAGATTTTCTCTCCAGCCAAGCACGAGATACTCACCTAAAAGCCCTTCAGTCGGAATACATGCAACTGCATTGTTACTTTAATTATGATGTAGCGTTTCAAGTTTACTTGTTAGGTATTTGCACCTGTCACCACTTCTGACAAATCAAGAGTATTTAAAATTTACCTTCCTTCAACTGCAGCGCTAGTTTCCAGGTGGGAAGTTACTGGCAAAGGAAGCTGACTGCTAGATCTGGTTTTAAAATTGGTATTTTAAATATATTACCTTCACTGCTAGAAGATCCAAGTTTTTTGTATAGAGTCAACGCTTTGTGTTGTTTCAGCTATGAGCTAAATAGCTGTTCCTAGAAGATGCTTAGCGAAAATAAAATAAAATCCAAAATCCTTGGTTATTACCACTAGATAATCATGTTACACATCAGGGGTAATTTTGCCTGGCCTGTTCCATAGTTACCATTTGAGCTCCATTTCCCGTATCTTTTTGTAATCTTGCAAGTTCTGCTGGAAAGGCTTAGTGGAGTTGATGTTCTCGTCTGCTTCCTCATTTGATCCTCACAAGAACCCTGTGAAGTAGGTTAGGCTGAGAGATAGAGAGCTGCTTCATGGCAGAGGGAGGATTTGAACTCTAGACTCCCAGGTCCTAATCCACCACTCTAGCCACTCTCAGGAATTCCCTCAGAGAAAGCACTTTCCCACAGGATCCTGGACTTGCCATGTCCCTGAGCAGTCACTCTCCAGTCACCATCACCAGGTTCATCCTCAAAATGCTTTATTTGCCTTTTCAGCAAGTTTTTAACTTACCTGTCTTTCTCTCCTTCCAAGGCAACCTGAGCAAACATGAAATCAGAAGGAACGGTTTTGTCCTCTCCCTGTCTTCTTTGCTCTTTTTTTTCTCCACATTCACATTTCTAGCTTCAGCAACCAAAAACTCAAACTTTCCATTCATGAAACGTCTAGTTGGCTTTTAAAAGAAAATCCTTCCATTTTCCCTACTCATTCTCCCACTGCTTTAAGCAGACTTCATATCCATGTACCCTTTCATGTGCTCCTTCTTTTCATCCAAATACTCATTATTTTGAAAGGTAAATAAAACTTGATTCCCCCCTTTACATACCTTCATTTATCTTTATTTTCTCTTGGCTTTACCAGTCCAGTATTTTTAATTTTCCTGGTTCTCTTTAAAATCTCCATCTTGGTATTTTTCTCAGTTTTCAGTTTAAATTTTGCATGGCTAAACTCTTTTTGGGGGACTTTCTCAAAGTCCCTCATCAGTCTACAATTTACTGTTCCTGTGTTATTAGGATTAAGTCTTTTTTGATCTTCTATTTTTCTTCAGCTTCCTTCTAATTTAAAAATTAATGCCTCTCCTAACACTTTTTAGGGACAAATACCTGACTAAGATATATTCGTGCAGTATTTGAAATCAACCACAGCAGAGATCACAGATGAAAATTACCTGTGTCCCTTTTTAAAGTTGTAAACGATGAATTTCAGCAGAGTGAAATCCCTTCATTTACTCTAAAAAAAATTCCCAATGGTTTTGAAAAGTAATCTAACCTAAACTGGTTTCAGTTGCCTTTTCACACCTGTTTCATCTTCCCAGCCTCCCTCTCCTAATCCCTCTGCCCATGAGCTCCTTCAGCTCCGACCAGTGAGAGGGCTAAAGCCAGGATCACAGCCAAGGACAGGCTCACTCACCGGAATGCGGCTCGCTCCTTCCGCCACCAGGAGGTCATAACCACACATAAAAACGTCCCTTGCAGCATTAATACAGTGGGTGCAAATGTCTTTATTTTTTACATGGGGTCACTTCAGGGCTTTGATGGGAAATGAGTATTTTCTTTCCAAATTAATACATTCTGGAAATACAAGGGAATTGAATTTGTAATCCACTCAGATCTCATGGATTACAAACTACAGGAACATGACCTGTACAGGAAAATAAGGGGAAGACTGTGGGAAGAGGGGCTGGCCCCCATTGAATTATATGGATGGGCTGCAATCTGGGGCACAGCTGGAAAGGACAGCAGTTGCTTCTCACTCCTGATACTTATGCTGTGTCTACACAACATTCTATGACAGAATGAATGAAGACTGGGTGCTTCTTGTTGTTGTTTTTTAAAATGGCTTACAAAGAAAGTGGGGGGGGGGGTAATTTTAAATCATTGCTCTTGTTTTTAGCATACTGGCTGTCTTTCCCTTGAAAATTGCTTTGTTGAAATATAATACCTGGTTGGTGGATGAGAGACAGTTAGAGGTGAGAGACCATGTGAAATTGCTTTGGATATGGTTTTATCCTGCTATTCACCACAGTTGTGTAAATGCATGACATCATTCATCCATTTGCCATTGCCAATAGATTCAAAACTCTCCTAATCAGAATTCATTTTTAAAGGAATCTGCCTTGCTTGGTGCACTTATTACTTGCATTGGGCAAGGAAAACATTGCCACTGAGAGAGAGTAGAAGGCTGATCTGTTAGAAGATGGTAAACTGGTATTTTCCTTTAACATTTTAGCAGCTTATTTGAAAATGGGGGCTGACTGGTAGTGTTCAAAATAAAACCACACTTGACTTGTCTAGCTTGATATCCTAACTACATATAATGTGACTGCAATGAAAGTTTTGCTTGAGATAATAGCTTGTTTGCATGACTATTCAGTAGTTATTCTTTTCATACCCGGCAGGAAAATGTCAGTGTCATGATAGATTTCACACTGGGAAAAATGTTTCATTAGGGGTCCATCTGGTTCACTCTGACAGTGCACTCTGAGAGACTGCTAAGATTTGGAATACAGTGTTATTTTGCTGTTAGGCATTGGAACAGACTCACTCGAAGGGTGGTGGACTCTCCTTCCTTGGAGGTTTTGAAGCAGAGGTTGGATGGTCACCTGTCATGGATGTTTTAGTTGAGATTCCTGCATCACAGGCGGTTGGACTAGATGACCCTCGGGGTCCCTTCCAGCTGTGCAATTCTATGATTCTATGAATGATAGAATCATAAAAATCTTAAAAAGCAGAGAATCTTAAAAAGAGAATCTTAAAAAGCAGTGACATCACCTTGCCAACAAAGGTCCGTATAGTTAAAGCCATGGTTTTCCCAGTAGTGATGTATGGAAGTGAGAGCTGGACCATAAAGAAGGCTGATCGCCGAAGAATTGATGCTTTTGAATTATGGTGCTGGAGGAGACTCTTGAGAGTCCCATGGACTGCAAGAAGATCAAACCTATCCATTCTTAAGGAAATCAGCCCTGAGTGCTCACTGGAAGGACAGATCCTGAAGCTGAGGCTCCAATACTTTGGCCACCTCATGAGAAGACTCCCTGGAAAAGACCCTGATGTTGGGAAAGATGGAGGGCACAAGGAGAAGGGGACGAAAGAGGACGAAATGATTGGACAGTGTTCTCGAAGGTCCCAGCATGAGTTTGACCAAACTGCGGGAGGCAGTGGAAGACAGAAGTGCCTGGCGTGCTCTGGTCCAGGGGGTCACGGAGAGTCGGACACGACTAAACAACAACAACATGAATGATGCTATTGTGGTTACTCCTAGACTGCAAGTCTAAAGCTGCCATCTTGTGCATTCTTCCTGGGGAGGAAGCCCCACCAAATTCATCTATGGAAGTGAGCTTCATGGCTGCAACCCCACGCATAGGAGCAAGGGAAGCTGTCTTATAACTGAATTAGGCCAGTGCTCCCATCTGGCTTTGTATCAATGACAGACAGTGTCTCTCTAAGGATTTTCCCCAGCAGCCTTATCTGGAAATGCCAGGGACCTAATATGTGACCTCCTACATACAGCACACGAACTCCACCACTGTGTTATAGCTGTGACCCCAAAGCACATTAGTCAGATCACTGGGACTTCCTTCTAAGCAGAGTTAGGATGGGGAGGGGCAAAGGGCCAGGCTGTCAGGGCTGGAGTCAGATGCAGGTCAGCATGAAGAAGCAAAGGCAGTTTTCAGTGCTCAGTCAACTTTTTTATTCAAGGAAATGAACATACAACTCAGCGACTTCCCAGTAGGTCTTGCCCCTGTGCAGCAGTTGTCAGGACTGACGGTCCCTGCCTTCTAGGGCTCCTCCTCTCCCCAGCAGCCTCAAACAGCATCTGAGCATCTTTGGCCTCTGTTCCACTCTCCTCACTATTCTGTGTGTTCTTGGAGGCAAGGCTGGAGGGGAGCTTGTTGCAGCAGGAGAGGGAGACTCCCTGGATTCCTCAGCAGTCTCTTGTCGCCCCTTCTCTGCTTCAGCCTTGGAGTCTGAACTGCTCCCTTTCACAGGTTCTTCCTGCTCCTGAAACTTTGTTGCCCCTTCAGCATCCAGATCCTCCTCTCAATCTTCTCCCTCTGACCTCCCCTCAGTGTTCCTTGGGGGTTCCCTACACTGGCGGAGGAAGTGGGGTGCAGTGGGTGCAGTCCACCCTGGGTGTCATGGGGGGGGGTGACATCGCTGTGCCGCCCCCGTGACACTCGCCCTGCCCCGCTAGTGCACATCTAGCTCCACCTCTGGGGTTAAATCCGGCTTAAATTGGGGGTCGGGCTGGCATTTTGATCACATGGGAGAAAGTCCCACCAAATTCAGAAGCGCTTACTTCAGCATAAGCGCGCAGAGCGCTAGGTGTGGAGCCTTAGGTGACGATCCTCTCTCCGCAAAATTTGACCCCAGAGGGAGAAGGGCGACCCACTGACTTCCCTCGGCCAAATCCCCGCTGAGAAGTCGCAAGAGCGCAGCACGCCCCTAGTTCAGTGCGCGCTGCCTCAGGATCGCAGCCGGGTGGAGGAGGAGGAGGAGGAGGATGGGTGAAGAGGCTCCAAGGCAGCGGGGAGGAGCGCCGGGCACCAATCCCCGCTAGGGGCCCGCCTGCCCTCCGCCACCCGCTATAAATGGCCCTCCGGAGGCATCGGAGCACAACTTTGGCCGCCCCCTCTCCGGCACGTGGGTCATGCAGGCCCCCCAGGCGCGCCCGGGCGGCGGCGGCGCTGCCCGCCCCAAGCAGCTGACCTCTTTCCTCATTCGAGACATCCTGCGCCCCGGCGGCGCGCCCGCCTTGGAGCCCGGCCGGGAGGCGCGTCCGCCGGCGCGGAGGGATCGGCCCGGGGCCAGCCAAGCCCCCGAGAAGCCCGGCGCGGCGGACGCGACAGGTAACGGGAGGAAGCCGGGGCGGGAGCCGCGGGGCGGAGGGTCGGTCCCGGACCTTGCTCAGTTCCCCGCTCGGGGCTTGGGAGTTCTCGGAGCAGCCGCTTAGCCTGGCCCGCCTGGCAGGGGAGTTGGGCGCGGGGGAAGTGGCAAGTGATGCTGCTCCGCGCCCCGGCGAAAGGGGAGAAGCCGATAGGTGGCCCGCAGGCTGCAGGACCTTCAGCTCACGGACGCCTGTCTGTCCCGAAGTGGGGGAGCAACTGCGTGCTGGGGAATTGCTTTGTCAGTTTTGTAAACTCTTGTCCATATTTTAAAAAGGAGGTTCCTGCAGGAGGAAAACCAGCATGGTTCCTGTAGTGTGGCCCTCTGTCTGCCGTGCTAGATTTCCTCTTGCAGGAAGGTTTATATATGGGGGCTATTAAAGAAATGTTTTCGTTGCCCCATTTGCAGTCTGAGATGGTGCGGTCTGTCCTGTCCCTTTGCTGCCTGAGTCTGCCATGTGAAAGGCAGAAGAAGCTGAGACCAGCTCACAGTCCCTCAGGGTGAGCTTTGTGGTTGAGGGGGGATTTGATCTCTCCAACTAAGTCCAGCGCACTTAACCACAACACCCCAGTGCCCCATTTGCACCTTACATCTAAAGCAGTATTTAAATAATCACAGATTTCCCTAAAGAATCCTGGGAATTGTAGTTTGTTAAGGGTGCTGAGAGGTGTTTGGGACCCCTTGTCCCACCACAGAGCTGAGCAACCACTTCCAAAGTTGGGAAGAGGGATTGCTTGTTAAACCACTCTGGGAATGCACCTCTGCAGAGGAACAGGGGTCTTTGAACAACTTTCAGCAGCCTTGATAAACTACAGTTCCCAGGATTCTTTGTGTGGGAGTGGAATCCATGATTGCTTAATATGGTATATTGCCATTTTTACATGCATGGTTCAGAGGGGGCCTTATAAGCAAAATGCAAAGATCAAAGAAGTACACAAAATGCTGTGTTGTCATACACATGTGCAGAGTGATTGTGTGGTTTACAGTGCAGGATTTGCTGGAGAGATCAAGGTGGCCTAAATATGCCATTTGGTTGTAGGTTGTGTGTGTGTTCCTTCCTTCCTTCCTTCCTTCCTTCCTTCCTTCCTTCCTTCCCTCACCTCCATCCCAAATTTTTGGTATTGTTTAAATAGGTCATAACTTTCCCCTTTCTGCTTCTCTACTAGATCAGTCTGCAGAGGCCTTCCTCTCTCATTCTGAGAACACCCCCAAATCCTTACCGAGACTCCCAAAGCAGCAGAAGCGTTCCCGGGCTGCCTTCTCCCATATGCAGGTCATAGAGCTTGAGAAGAAGTTCAATCACCAGAAGTACCTGTCTGCACCTGAGCGAGCCCACCTAGCCAAGCACCTGAAACTCACCGAAACCCAAGTGAAAATCTGGTTCCAGAACAGAAGATATAAGACCAAGAGGAAGCAGCTGGCCTCAGAATTTGGTGGACTTGATAAGAACTCGGCAATTCCAGCCTTCAAAGAACGTGACTTCTCCAGGGCTACTCTGGCCCTTTCTGTGTACCACAGCTACCAGTATAATCCATATGTCTACTACCTGAATGGCTGGAGTCCAGTCTTGTGGTAACTAATATACTGAGTGATCTACTTGCCACAGGGTCTAAAAACACTCTTCAGCCACCACCCAGCCACTGACTTTGCTACAGTGGGATAGATTGCAAGTCAGACTTTGCCAGAGAGAATTGGCTTCCTCCTGTTTTATTTTTTTCTCCTCTATCTTGGGACATCCAGGGAGCTCACATGGTGCTCTTGAGCTACAGCTATGGTGTTTGCTTCCCATGGTGCAATCTGGGTGACATACAAAATAAATATTATAAAATATGCCTCCATTACTGCAAGGGATCACATCTTTCCTCGAAAGTCAGTCTGCAAAGTAATTCACAACCTGCATATAATGTGCAGCACGTTTCACGTGTAGGGAGAGAGATACTACTATATTGTGAGAAGTGCACTGAATGATGGAAACTCCAGAAGTGTTCATCCCTAGAAGAGGCTGCCTGCTTCAGGGAAAGACCAGTGCTCATCAGGACAGCACATGTTTTTTGTGCAGAAAGCCCCCAGCCCCCAATCCCTGGCATCTCTAGTGAGAAAGATCGGGCAGTACAGCAGTCTTGAACCTTTTCTGGCCTGACACACACACCCCTTGCCCCCAAACATGGATTTGGGGACCCACTTCTTAATTATTAATATTCTTTAAATTATAGATTTGTATGGTGGCCGGGCTGCTTTTGTGGTCTGCCTTAAGTCAGGCTGTGATCCAGTGGTGCAGAGAGCCAAGCTGATGCCATCCAGATGTTGTCAGACTCCAACTCCCCCCATCTCTATTTGCCATGCTGGCTGAAGCTGATGAGAGTCCAGCCCATCTGGAGGGATCCAGGCTGACTGTCCAAGCACTCCTGGGAAGGGATAAAGCTCAGGGGTAGAGCAGTTGCTTTCCATGAGGAAGGTCTTGAGTTCAAGCCCAGCATTGCCAGGTAGGGCTGGGAGAGAGATTCCAATAGTCTGACTTGGTATAAGGCGGCTTCCTATGACCCATCATTTGAGGCTGCAGATGATGGATGGAGAAGGACCTTTGCCTGAGACTCTGGAACAGTGTCAGTCAGTGTGGTGACCTCTAAATATTGTTGGACTCCAGTTGCCCACCAGTCCCCTAGCCAACATGGCCAAGGGTTGGGGAATCACATAATGTGCTATTTAACCACGTTTGGTGGGTACCACATTGACTTCTCTTGCTATGAAGAGATGCTGACAGCCATGGTAGACAACAATGGGCAAGAGGGCCAAATAGTCTGACTTGGTCAAACCCAACTCCCTGTGTTTCTTTGTTGTGTCACTGTATGATGAGCAGTTTCCCATCACAACAGAGAACTCCTATCAAGTTCCATGCATTTCTTTCAGTGCAGAGGTACAGCACCTTCACACTGCCTTTTGTGTTTCTGGGTGAATTACTGCTGTGGCTTTGCTTTGTTTTTATGTAAAATGTATGCCCAGAGCAATTATGCAAGACTATGGAAAGCTGCCTTATACAGAATCAGACCACTGGTCCACCTCGTTCAGTATTACACTGACTAGCAGTAGCTCTCTAGAGAGGAATCTTTTCTTACCTGGGGCTTCCTGCACTCTGCTGCTGAGCAGAGATTTAACTTTTTGCTTTTTCTTTCCCAGAAAGCAAATCTCTTCTGGGATATGAGATGGAGCATGTATTCAGTTTTATTTCCATGGAAGGGTGTCTGTGCTTTGGCTAAGACATCAGGAAAACCCTGTGCTTAAACAGAGGCAAGAGAGAGTGAGCTTCCCTCAAGGAAAAAATCTGTTACGTGGAGATGGAAGGCTCTCTGTTTCCCAGCCTTCAAATACAGCTTTTTGGGGTGGTTTCTTCTACCTCCATTGTGCTTGAGTTATGTGGCTGCGATGGTGGTGCAGATGTTTCTGAAGTCGCCAGCTCTGAATAGTGCAGCGCACAGCTCCCCATCTTTCATAACCTTTAGGAGACATCTGAAGGCAGCCCTGGGTGGGATTTTTTTTTAATGTTTAATGTTTTGTCATGCTTTTATATATGTTGGAAGCCACCCGGAGTGGCTGGGGCAACCCAGTCAGATGGGCGGGATATAAATAAAATTATTATTATTATTATTATTATTATTATTATTATTATTATGGAATAGGGTGTCCCTATTTTCATGAGAAATGTTTGAGGTTATGTACAATTCCTTCTGAGAGCACATACCCTGCAAGTGTGCCGGTTTTCCAGGGACAGTCCTGGAATTACAGAAGCTGTCCCAGTTTCTGATTTTCCTTTTTCCTCCCCTCCACGTCTTGGAGAATAATTAAAAGTGTGTGCATGTTTGTAGGTGCAAAAACAGAGACCTGTTTCTACTGAAAATAAAATACCTGCACCAAATGCAGGAAGCAGTGAATCTGGCATATGAAGCTCTTCCTATAATTTTGAAGGAAGGGTCGCCAGTCCATTTTCAATTATTTAATTGCAATGCTTTAGCAGCCAGCCATTTATAAGGAAACACATGGAGTGTTGATTCCTTTATTGTAAATGGAACCTTATACTGTCAACACAGAAGTAAGTCCCACTATAATCAGTGGAGCTTACTCCCTGGTATGTTCCTGATCATTCTCACAGTTTTCATCATCATCATCATCATCATCATCATTCTTTATTATTATTTCTGACAATTACTATATCCCACCTTTTCCCCTGACAGGGACTCAAGGCAGTTTACAGCTAGAATTTTATTTCATTCTATTTATATGTGGAAGGTGTTGTACATGATCCCTTCCCTCACACATTTTTTCTTTACAACAATCCTGTGAGGTAGGTTTGGTGGAGAGACTGTAATTGGCTCAAGGTGACTGATGCAGATGTGTATATGACATCTATGTGTTTGGCAAGATCAAACGTAGAGGAAACTTCCTGGCGTGGAATAGGATGTCCCTCGTTTCATGGGAGAGATCTTGGAGGGCATGAGAGCATCAAAACATCACGTCCTCTTGCTCCTTGGGGACTTGTGGAAAGTGCATTCAAAACCTGTGGTAGCAATGAGCCTTGCACACCAGCCATGCTAAGCTGTGGACAGCTGAACTCTTAGAAGTTTAAGAAGGAAAACAATTAGAGGAGCAAACACAGCCTGTAGCCATTAGACTGCCTCACAAGTACTTTTTATTGTGCTTGTGCGTGGATTTCACATTTAAAACCTGCCCAGAAATGGGACAGAGCAGACTTCAGGCTATATATACACCATACATTTAAAGTACATGAGTCCCTCCCACCCAATCCAAGAATGCTGGGAACTGTAGTTTGTTAAGGGTGCTGTGAATTATAGCTCTGTGATGAGTAAACTGTTTTTGTTCTTTACGTCTACTTTCTGGGGTACCTGACAGAGCGCTGAAGCAAGGCCTGCACCTTTATTTTATTTTATTTTATTTTATTTTATTTTATTTTATTTTATTTTATTGTAGGTTTGTTTGTCTTATGCAGAAGACACAGCTTCCTGTGATCTCTTCTGTGATGCAGTCCTCTTCCACACATAATTTCTCTTCTCACTAAAATCAAGCATATTTGAGGGAAGCTTCCCCCTGCCAGCCTTCAGGAGCTGCTACCTTCCGTTTGAAGTGGTGCAATCAGAATCAGTGTTAGTCACTTATAAAAAGGCAGGTTGCTCAAAATCACACAATTTATGCACCATAAAAAGACCAAATCCAGCCTGTAAGCAAATAATATGCTTAGTTGCTTCCTTTAGCATAGTTTATAATCCAGTTGTTTGCACATTTACTTGGAAGTAGGTCCTGTTTTATTAAGTGAAGTTTACTCATGTGTATATGTTTCCAGGCTAATGAGTCAATCTTCTGTATCCCTACTCAGAAGTCCAAGTGAGTTCAGTTAGGCTTCAGATAAGTTTTGCTTTTCAGAGCAATCCTATACATCTTCAGCCAAAAGCCAATCCTTTTCCACACTGTGTTCCATGAGACCTATTCCAAATAAGTGTGTTTGTTTAGAATTAACCTTAATCTGCCTTAATCAAGAGATGCTGGCACTAATCCATGCTAGAGTCACCTCAAAGAAGTTGTTTGTTTTATTCCTTCTGTTCCTTTCTCCAAAGAACAATAAATTGTGACAATAAGCTGTATAAGCTTCCCAGATAAAGGCAATTTTTACTTTTCTACTATTGTTGGAATTGACTCTTTTGTTGACAGCCACACAAAATGATGTTATGCATATCAGCAAGAAGTCTGACTGAACAATTTATATGTTAAAACCTACTTTGGCGTTCTGGATTTCACAAGTATATCAGCAAGTGTCAGAGCTGTGTGTTAGCCTTTCACACAGTTAGATGTGCCGCTTATGAGCACAAGAATCATTCCCATGTCTGACGAACATTCACTAAGTGTGCAATCCTATAGGTGGGACACTTGGAAGTAAGCCCTGTCAAGTTCAACAGGTCTCTCTGAGTTCAGTGGGACTAACTTCTGACTAGGCATGCATATGTTAACTGTGTTGTAAACCCTTAAGAAGCTTGTTTGATATCAGAAAGCTGATATGTTGTGGGAGGGACATTTAGACTGTATGCACACTAACCCATTTGTTACACAAATGTTTCTTCTAGGGCTGCTGGTTGAGTCAGGTTTCTTAGTTGCTTAGTCCTCTGCCTTGCATTTTAACCAATCAATTGTAAATTAGTGTGCATACTGCTAAAATCTCAACAGAAGTGCCTTTGTGAGCTATTGAAGGAAGTGTGAGATAAGTTATGATTGAATAAATGTTGCTGTTTGCTGGAAGGAAAAGCTATCTTGAGTATTTTCTGTTTAATTTCTCATTGCAGTCATGCAACAGAACCAAAATCACCTCAAGAAATACAGAGAGATGGAGCGGGAGAGGGAGACAGATGTGTGCCCTTAAATCCGAGCCTCACCAGTTAAAATGTATATCCAATCATCAGGGAAACCAGGGACTTTCAGATTTTTTCCCTGAGAAACATTGAGGTTCCTTGAAAGCTTCTCTAGACCAGCGATGGAAGGATCTATCAATTCTGGTGGGTGTGGTTTGGAGAAAGTTGCCTGGGAGGCCAAAGTGGAGGTTGCTCCCCCCTGGTTTAAGGCTTGCTCCTTTTTTGGGGACACAGGATGTTCCCAACATTCTTGGACTCCAGCTCCCACCAGCCCCAGCCAGCATTGCTCATGGTCAGAGATTATGGGAGTTGTAGTCCACCAACATCTGGCTAGCAACACATTCCCCACATCTGATCTAAAGGCAAGGGGGCATTATTAGACAGTCTAAAATTGCTTCACTGCACCACCGATGGGCATTTTTGTGTTCTGCTTGTTAGCATCAAAAAGCCATTTGGCTGGGTACTACTTCAGTTCTTACGATCTGTCTTTCACTGTGAAATCATTGGCAGGGCACCAAACCATGTGGGGGCCCACAGCACAGTGCTGCCAGTGACCCCCTCCCACAGCACACACAAGACTGGGTCCCCTTCAAAAGCGGCACAGCTACCCAGCCTCTGCTAAAACATCTGTCTGGGCCAAGGCAGCAGCGGCAGCAGCAGAGCTGGCACAGGTCAGTGGGGGTCTCTTCTGAGGGTCCCTCAGTCAGTGCCCAACTTGGCCGACTGCTGACACCAGTCCTGCTGGCAGCACTTCTTGTGATACTCAACAGTCATTGAGGCTGACTGCAATACAGGCTTGGGATGGCCTCGTGCTTGGAGCAGGTCCAGTACTAAGAGTAAAGAAGACGCTTTGTGTGAACAGGGCCTATAAAAAATAACAATTGCTTGTTTTCTAACCGTTCAGAATGTAGCTTATCCTATCTTCAGGAAACCTTTTCCCAGCTCTTTTATCTTGCTATTAGAGCCTATATATTCTGGATGATGCAGCCCCCGCTCTTCACCAGCACGAAGAGCAGAAGGTCATCGCCAAACAGTTAGAACAATGTTTCGAAGCCCAGTCTGCTGCTCATCCACTTTGGAGAAGGTGATGGCGCAATGCAGAGCCAGAGATTGATTTCCAGTCTCTGCCTTTCACCAAACAAGACGCTCTTTTAAACACAAGATCAGGCTATTAGGACATAAATCTATTGGGATTGAGGACTTATTTCAACATTGCTCTCTATCTCTTATGGTGGTTGCACCATCGCTCTCAAAGGATTGCTTTCTGCTGCCAGGACATCCGTCCATTTAGCTCAGGAATGTCTATATTGACAGGTGGTGACTCTGTGGTTCCAGACAGGAATACTTCCCGGCCCTTGCTGCAGTTGGCAAGGATTTCACCTGGTGCTGTAGCTCAGTGGTAGAGCAATTGCTTTGCATGCGGAAGGTCCCAGGTTCATCTCCAGATCAGAGTGGGACAGTCCCCTGCCTGAGACCCTGAGGAACTACCATCAAGGCAGATACTACTGAGCTAGAAGCAGCTTCCTATATTAAGCACACAGAGCATGTGCTCTGCCAGTGACCTACAGCCTCTCCCCAATAACTACGTATGTCATCTGCCAAATCACCAAGTCCAGCTCCCTCAAGCATGAAAAGCATACAAAAGTCCTCAATGGCTTTTGATGCTTTCAGTGGCACATTGACAACACAGAAAAGATGGCATGTCAACTCTTTCTTGCTTTACATCAGCACTTGCCACTTTTCACAGGTGATGGGGCACATTTGGGAAGGGCCATAACTCAGTGGTAGAGCATATGCTTTGCATGCAGAAAGTCCCAAGCTGAATCCCCAGCATTTCCAAAAGGGTTCAGAATGCACCAGTCTGAAACCGTGGAGAGCTTCTGCCAGTGTAGACCATACTGAGCTAAATGGGATGATGTTCTTGTTCAGTACAAGGCAGCGGCCTTAATTCCTATGGAGAAGGCCTGTAGCTCAGCATTCCCCAACATCTTCCAGCAGAGCTGGGAATACCCTTTGTCTGGAACCCAGGAGGGCTGCTACAAGTCGTCGTTATTCCATTTCTTAAGAGACAATGGTGTGTACCTCCAGGGGTGAAGTCAAACAGCTGTGCTACAGCACCAAAGTGACAAGCCTGGGCAGTGTGTCTGGAGGTCCTGGGATGCCCAGGTGAGAAGACCTCCTTCTCTGCCTCGCTGATGTGGTCCAAAGGAAAGCAGAGCAATACATTTAGCACCAGCTTGGCTGCAGGAATCATACAAGGTGCCATCCGACCATCTTAGGGACGCCACTCCAAATTTGTGTAGGGTTTACTCCTTAGCTTTTTCTTCTCCCGAATACATCCCGCAAGACAGCGCAGGTTTAGGATCAGAGTTTTCCTTCTCTTAAATGGGCTCCCTTCCCAGGTGGTGGAGCCCCACCTGCCCACTGCCAGGTACTGTAAGCAGCACTCAATGAAATACAGCAATCTGATTAGTTATGAGGCAGCTTCCTATGCTCCTGCTTATCTTACTTAAAATGTTCCTATGCTGCTCTTCATTTAAATGATCCCAGAGCAGTTCACAGCACATGAACCTAATGCAATAAAATCCACATAATAATTGACTGGTTTCTTCACACTCACAGATCTCTCACTATCCTCCATCCAGGCTAGCAAGAAGGCTTATCGTAGTTCAAGGAGACTTTCCAGCTAGGCAGAAAACTGTATGTAGGAAGATACAAAGCAGGACCTGTGAGGGGTTGGGCCTGGGGGGAGTCCCAGGGGCCAGGAAGAGAGGCCTGGGGAGCCACATTTGGCCCAGGTGCTTGACATTCCCATCCTAGCTTTGCATGTTTACCTCGGTAGGCCAGCCAAATGCGCGGTTAGCAGGAAGGCATTTCCACAGCAGGTGTTGGCAGCTGCAGGTATGGCAGCTGTGTGCAGCATGGCAAGGGGGCACATGGACTTGTGAAGCCCCGCACATATTTTTTTCAATGCATGAAAGGCAAAGTCATGTAAACTATTATAGGCTGTTCCTGAAACTTCCTACCAATTGGTAAGGAGAAGTGAAACAATATTTTAATCACAAAAGACAAGGTCAAAAATTGTTTTTTGTAGGGAGAGTAACAAAAAGGGCTTTATGCTTTGATAACCAAATCCAAGCGTGTTAATGAAGGATCTAAAATCACAACAATGTAAAATGGAAATGATACACTTCCTCTTGATGAATGGGCAAGAGGAAGACCCACCCCAGCTTATGGAGACATTAACGTTTTCTCCAGCATTAACACAACAGACTCTTGTTTGCAAGCTACTGGAAAAACGAGGCATCATTCAATGTCTGTCAGCGTGCGTCACACTCCACCGCTAACATCTCTATCCAGATGAAATGGTGTCGAAGGCTGACATAACATTTACACTTGTTCATGCCAAATTGTTTTATTTCACGCTACAGAAAAAGGAGCTGCTTTTGGATAACATTGGACTGACATTTGCATGCAATCGAAGGCACACTTGGCAGGCAGGCTGAGTCAGAGTGCCAAGAGAAAGCGTCTACTTAGCAGAAGGAACGCTTGCAGAGCAGAGGCATGTGGGAACCCACTGACACCAGCAGGCTAACGTGGTTCATTTGCCTTAGGGCTGGTTTGGGGTTCAAGGTGGGCTCTAGGCAAGTGTTGTCTGCTGACTACTCCCAAGATCTTCATCATCATCATCATCATTTACTTGTACCCCACTCATCTGACTAGGTTGGCCCAGCCACTCTGGGCAGCTTCCAACAGAATGTAAAAGAACACATGGTGCATCAGACATTAAAAGCTTCCAGATACAGGGCTGCCTTCAGATGTCTATGGAAGGTCATCTAATTGGTTATCTCTTTGACATCAGATGGGAGGGTGTTGCACAAAGTGAGAGGGCATTCTACTGGTGTCTTCCTGACATCAGTGCCCCATCACAGGCATACAGGAGCTCTGGAATATGACACACACCATTTTAGATCTACCACAATGCCAATTGGTCCTGGTTTTGTCCCCACCCTCCTCCCTGCTGAGTTCTACAAGGGCCAATACTGAGACTAAGGAGGAAGAAGCTGACCACCTGCTAGGCTGGTTGTAAGGAATAAGACAGGTAGGTGAAAGCTGGCTGAGAGCAGACTGAAGCTAGTGGAGCACTGCCCCATTTTCCCTAATGGACCAGCCTCCCCTGTCTAACAGTGAAGTGTTTTGACGCTTTCTGTGACCTCATAGTAGCTCAGCCAATGGCCTGGTGAATGAAAGCTCCCCGTATAGAAATTCTAATGAAGGTAAATGAGGAGTGTGGGGGTGTCCAGGGGACACTGTTTTGAGTTTTCTAAGGAAAGAGTGGGATGTAACAACTATCATTATCATCATCATCATCATCATCAATGGAAGAGTGTACACCACAGAAATAACCAGGGCCACCTATAGACCAAACAGCAAAACAGAGTAAGAGCATTTCTTCAAGTTTTGAATACTTGCAGACCATTTCACAATCTGCTGCATGAATTATCCCCATCAGATAAGACAAAAAATGTACAGACTAGGTTCAAAAAATTCTATATTTATTCATGCAAATTGAACTGTTTATACCATTTGTTTTGGCTGTTGCTGAGACAGTTAACCTACGAAACATATCTTTGAGCTCAGTGTTGCCTCCCTCACCTCCCAGCCTGGTGCTGGAAGCAGCTCCCTGGGTCATCTGCCTCTAAATCTGGCCCTATTGACAACCCCTTCAGGTGGACTGATATTTTTGGAATAAGCCTCCCTCATAATCTAGAACATGGGTTCTCAGATATTTGGAGCCTGGAGTCACCTTTGCAAATCTAAGAAACTGTTGTGGGCACCACAAAACACCCAATTCGCAGATGAAAAACAGGTCATGCTCAGAACACACACACCCCAAATAAAGCTGGCAATGCACACCACATACACACAACAGGCAATCTCCCAACCAAACGGCAAAATGCAACAACAGTAACGAAAGCCCACCAACAATTTTAAAGCATTAAAAATGGTATGGCAAGGAGGCCTTGGCAGGCACGAAGGAGGAGATGGTGGTACCCATGGATGCCATGTTGAGAATCCCAGATCCATCATCCCTTGCAGCAATTTGATGGATTCAAAAATCAAGGAAAACTTTTGTAATTTTTGCAGATTATGAGCTAAGCCCCCAGGATGGTAGCGCTGCTCACTACTCTGACCTCTGACCAGCTAAGAGCCATCTGCTGTTTAAGTGGATTGTTGGGTGAAGGCCGGTCTCTTTCACACCTTGCAGCATCCAGCCCTGAAGTGCTGGAGCAGAGCAGATGCACTGCAAGGCTCAGGGACTCACCTCAGTGCGGACCTCCTGACTATAAAATCAGAAGCAGAGATTAAAGGTGGGACAGGAGGAATACTTTGCGGGATGTATATAAAACACAGATTGCCAAAGGACCGTTTCCTGTGTTTTGCCATGGTGGAGTGGGGAGGGGGAAATATTTTCAATCACTCCCAAAAACCCTTGCTGAATTATTTTCTCTGTTCTTACGGGGTGGGGGGGGGGGAGAGAAGAAGCCAAAAACATGCCTGCATTTCTTTAATAAGGGATACCATGCCACAGAGACAAGCAGAAAAGGGTAAATCAGCAAGAAAAATAAACCAGTAGGCAATTTTTCAAATATATCTGGACATAATCAGCAAACCCAGGAGTTCTTGGATGAGACCCAGTGTATAACTGTTAGATATTATAGGCAGTGGGGGCTGGAATTGAAAATTAAACTGTTGATACCATAACACCTTTATATAAATCTATCATGTGACCAATATTCTAGAGTAGAAAACAGTTCAGAAAAGGACAATGAAAATGATCAAAGGAATGGAGCAACTTCTCTTTGGGACTTTTCATCATCATCATCATTTATTACCACGCCCATCTGACTGGGTCTCCCCAGCCACTCTGGGCGGCTTCCAACCAAATATCAAAAACAATACAACAATTTCAGGGTAGAGCAAAAGCAAGTAAGTAGCAACATGACAGAGGTTTATAGAATTCTGCAAAAGTGGAAAAAGTGGGTAGTGAAAAGTTCTTTTTCCTTGCTCAGAACACTAGAACTCAGGGCCTTCCAATGAAGCTGAATGTTGGAAGATTCAGGACCAATAAAAGAAAATATTTCTTCATGCAGCACGTAGCTAAAGTATGGAATTCATTACCACCAGAGACAGGTTGAGTGGCTTTAAAAGAGGATTGGACAAGTTCATGGAGGATAATCCTATCAGTGGTTACTAACCTCAATAGCTATGTTCTACCTCCACTGAAATCACAGTCAGGCACAGGGCTATTGTCTTGCTTGCCAGCTTCCCTTTGGCACCTGGTTGGCCATTGTGAGAATAGGATACTGGACTAGATGGGCCACTGCCTTGATCCAGCAGCCTCTTCTTCTGTTCTTGTATGATGTCCAGAACTAGACACACAGTGTGCTTTGTTTGAGAGGCACGGCTTGTGTTTTCAGCTAGAGGACACAGAAGCATTGTAAGATACTCTACTGAGGAGTTACCAGATAAGTTGATTGTGTCATCTGAGCCTAAGCTGTAATAAAAAAAAAGTTACATAGAGCTGGAACGCATTTTTCATCTAATGCAGTTAAATTTTGTACCATTTGCATCTCTTGGTTGTATCCATTGGCAGTTCTTCTGCCACACAGATAGCATTATTGAATATTTGCAACACTTTCTGTTTTTGCTGGTCTTGTAAACGTTCTTCTCTGAGATGCCAAAAGTAAGCTACTTTCTCACCTTGGCAAAGTATTGGGGAGATGCATCAATCAAGTGATCAGGAAACACTAACAAAGACAACCTTGACTGACCCTGAAACAAACAAGGTATTGCTCTTATCGAGGGGGAAATTCCATTTGAAAGTGGAATGACATCACAGCCTCCCCACTGGGTATTCTGTATCTAGATACCAAGAGATTTAAAGCTCCAAACCTTTACCAGCTTGCTGTGAGCAAGCCCACTGAGCTCTATGAAATTTACTCATACGTACACAAGTACTCCATTAGTTAAATACTCGGACATCAGAGGTTTTATCAGCATTAGGTTTTGTCAACCTAATGTAATCTGTAATCTTTAGCTGGTTAAAATTATAGGTGGAGAGTTGTATCCAATGTTTGTTTGTTTGTTTGTTGTTGTTGTTGTTGTTGTTGTTGTTGTTGTTGTTGTTGTATTATCTGTACCCTACCCATCTGACTGGGTTCCCCCAGCCACTCTGAGCAGCTTCCAACAAATATAAAAGCATAATAAAACATCAAATATTAAAAACTTCCCAATACAGGACTACCTTCAGGTGTCTTCTAAAAGTTGTATGGGTTTTTTTTTTTAATCTTCTTTTATCTGAAGGGAGGGCATTCCACAGGGAGGGCGCCACTACTGGGAAGGCCCTCTGCCTGGTTCCCTGTAACCTCACTTCTCGCAGTGAGGGAACAGCCAGAAGGCCCTTGGTGCTGGACCTCAGTGTCCAGGCTGAATGATGGGGGTGGAGATGCTACTTCAGGTATACTGGGCAGAGGCCGTTTGGGGATTTAAAGGTCAGCACCAACACTTTGAATTGTGCTCAGAAAAGTACTGAGAGCCAGTGTAGATCCTTTATATGGTCCCAGCTGCCGCTCCCAGTCACCAGTTTAGCTGCCGCATTCTGGATTACCGGTAGTTGTAGATTTTGAGTCACCTTCAAAGGTAGCCCCAGGTAGAGCGTGTTGCAGTAGTCTAAGCAGGAGATAACCAGAGCAAGACAGTTTGAGGGCAGGTTGGGTCTCAGCCGGCATACCAGATGGAGCTAGTAGACAGCTGCCCTGGACAGCTGTGAGTCCAAAATGACCCCAGGCTGCCACCTGTTCCTTCAGGGACACAGTTACCCATTCAGGACCAGGGAATCATCCACACCCACACCTGCCCACCCCCTGCCACCCAGAAACAGTATTTCTGTCTTGTCAGGATTCCACCTCTGTCCATCAGCTGAGAGATCCAGCAGTACCAGGAAATAGCTTTCACCTTTGTCCCTAGCCTGCCAAAGTAGTTTAGTTATACTCAGAGCAAGCACACCAAAATTAATGGACATGACTATGGGCTGTATCCAGTGATAGCCCTACTCAGAGTAGATCCATTGAAAGTGCAGATTAAATACATGAAAGTGCATTAACCAACATTTGTTCCTTGCTCTTGAATCTTCTCCCTAATTGTCCATACAAGATCCACAGGACAGGGACCTTTATCTTGCTTATGTTGCTCTGCCATGTGCCAAGTACACTTGATGATATTGTTATATGCCACCCTCACCACCACAGTGGTGCCAGATTCCAGGGGTTCCAGGTGCTTACCTAGGGTCTATGTTTCCTTTGGAAATGAGGCACAGTGGAGACTGAGGTGTCTGTATGATATAGGGTTGTATTTACACATATATACAACCTTAGTCTAGGTGGACGGAGTGCAGAGCATTCACATGCCTTTTCCATAAGGGCAGCTTTGGATTCAAAGACAGTGCAAAAGCCATGCTCTTTGTCTCTTTGTTACCACTTGTCCCAGCCAGCCCAGCAGGTCTTCAGTCCCCTTCTTCACAGAGTCGAAGGATCTCTGCCCATGACACAGAGCTGGAGGAAGCCTCCCCACTTTGCCTGGCAGTCTTTGCCCTCCTTGATGGGCCATCACTGGCCTTTGTTCTCCCAATGACTCCCGTCGAGCAGGCTTGGCTTGTTAGCATAACTAAATCCAGGGGGCTTGGCACAGTTTAATCAAACCTTGATTAATTCTATTATTTACTAAATCCAGGAATTATGGGGAGGATCTGGCACCTAGAAGTTTAAGAGATCACTGCCCCCCACCAACTTTATAAACAATGCTCCATCTGGAACCGAATTTAGGACTGTGTGGGTGCTTCTCCTGCATGGGTTGCTGAGCTGAGGGGGTGCCACAGGGCACCATAACTATGACATCATGCACATGCAGAACAGAAGGTGAGAGGTGGGGGTACCAAATTTTGGGCTCACACAGGGCACTGCTGAAATTTGAAAGACCAAGTCTGCCCTTTCCAAATAGACACTTATAACAACTGCACTTTCTCTCAAAGCACTGATAACAGTTAAAGTAAGAAGAAGTGCCTGGACAGAGATAAGTTTAAGGAGTTTTTCACTGCCTGGTTGGGCAATCTGGCCAGGTGCTGAAAGAACTCGGCAAATGAAATAACCAGGTGAGAGTCTCCTTATTTATTATTTCAATCCTCAACTGCCTCCTTCTCAAAACACGAAGAAGCAAAGAGACCGCAAGCAGCTCACTGAAAACCTGGGCTGCCTTCCAGACACCCTGGTATATCAAACTTCTCACCAACCATTAGTGTTTCCTTTCCTCCCTGCTGGGTATGTAGTAAACAAATGTGAGGTTATCAGTATCTGTGAACCAGCATGATAACCCTAATCTTTTTTCTAGTGACTCAGAGGCTACTCATCTAAAGTTTGGTTTATTTAAGATGCTGCTACATAAAAGGGGTGCATTTTATATAGCTTTGTTCCAAAATCATAAAAAGTAAATAATTAAAATATTAGCTGTCTTAAAATTTTGAAACAGAGTTCCAAAACATGCCAAGGAATATACAACAGACCTATTCCTTTATATAATTTCCCCACTCAGTAAAATAAAGGGTTGTAGCCACTGCAAGTCCTACTCAGAGTAGATGCTTTGAAGTTAGAGAACATGGCTAACTTAGGTTTATGAAGTTCACTGGGTTGCTCAGAGAAGAACTTAGTTGGATGCAACTGGAAATCTGCTGCTGTCAATAGCTTAAACTTCTACAAACCCACCAACAGAAACAGAATGTGGTCTTTCAAATTTCAGCGGGGCCTGTGCAAGGCCAAAATCTAGTGCCCACACCTCACCTCTTGCCTTCCATTCCACTCAATTCACTGTATCATGGTTGCAACGTGCCCCCTAGGCTCAGCGCCCAGTGCAGCAGAAGCAGTCACGTTGCCCTAAACCTGCCTCTGCCACTAAGACATGAAGGACCTGCCTTCTCTGTTATAGACCTGCACAGTCAACTTTCGTAGACACATAGAATCATAGCATTGAAGAGTGTGGATGGGACCCCAAGAATCATCTAGTCCAACTGCTGCAGTGCAGAAATCCTGCCCACAGCCATCCCTGGGGCGGGGGGTGAGGGGCGGTGGAGCCACCAACCTTCTGGTTAACAGCCAGGTACACAGACCCATTGCTCCCCCTGAGGTCTTCATCTGAGATACCTAGAGCTGTGCCAAAATTTGTGGGAGAGGGATCTTCATAACATTTCTGAGAAATATTGGGGAAGGGGTTCATTTATGATGTACCACCATGGGATGGCAAGGCTCCCTTGCTCTACCACTTTCCATGTGGCTGAAGAAAGCAGCACAGCAGAGGGACTTCTTTTTTTGAGGATGGGGGTGGGGGTGTTGTAAGGGCAAGTTGTGGCAAACTGAACTTAAAACTGGAACAATTAGAAACTGAGAAAAACTGAAATTGACAGATTCATCCATCCCTAGCTGTGGAATGCTGCCTTCATGTCCTGCTTACAGGCTTCCTCAAGATATCAGGTTGCCACTATGGGAGACAAGATGCTCACCTAGATGGACCTTTGGTCTAATTTAACAGGGCTCTTCTTGTGCTCTTATAGCCCTCCTCTAAAAGAGAAGAACAACCACCAGAAATTATTGAGAAGTTTTTGGCATCTGTCTGTATCAAGAGACAATGGAGTGCACCTCCAGTGTTGAAGTTAAACCACTAGAGAATCTGCTGTGGCTGTAGAGACCGGTGTTTTTGCATCACCCAAGTGACTTCCCCGAGGTGCAAGCCTGGGCCATATATCTGGAGTTCCTGGGCTGCCCAGATAGCGTCTCAGCCCGCTCTCAGCCTCAATGATGGGGTCCAAAGGAAAGCAGAGCAATACATTTGGTACTGGCTTGGCTACAGGAGTTGCCAGAAGGAGCCTTACGATGTGCCAATGCAGCCATCTGGATTGTGTAGGATTTACTCCTGAGCCTATTCTTCTCCCAAAGATGTCCCACAAGGCAGTGGGATGAGGCCAAAGAGTTTAGAATTCCATGTGCAAGGCACCACTATGGGGAAGGGGACTTTCATGCGCCCTCACACCATGTATCCTACCTCATTCCATGATGATAGGGACCACCAGGAGGGCCTCATCCACTGACTTTAAATCTGGAAAACTAGGGAAATGAAGAAGGGACTGGAGAAAAGGTATGGCTAACTGGCTGAAGTTTGTACCAGGAGTACATCATGCAGCAATATTGCAAGTTCTACAGTATTTATTGATGTGGATATAAGAGGAGGGAAATGCGGTCATTTATATTGCTGTGTACCCTGTAGAGCAGGGAGAGGAGGACCTGTGGTTTTCCAGCTGGTTTTGGATTCCAGCTCCCATCAGCCCCAGCCAGCATGGCCACCACTCAGAGATGATGGGAGTTATAATCTAACAACAGCTTGGGGATCTTAGGTTCCTCACCCTACTGTAGAGCAGTGATTGTTGGAAACCATGATGGTATAGGAGACATCTTGCCTGATTCTAGTCAGACTTGATGCAAGGCAGTTTTGAGAGTTTTGTCAAGGGAAAAGCTGTTATCAACTTCTGGTCTAAGCTAATAGCCACACTGAGCAGGTTATGCTGGCAACCAAGCTAAAGAGTGTTTGTCCCTCCCAGATGAACATATTTCTGTACCTTGTCAGGCTCCAGAGCTGACAACTCACTTAGGTTGCACAAACAAAAATCCACTTAGGGAAAATAATTCAGGGGCCCAACAGGAAGAATGAACTTGCTCCAAATTTTTTTGGAATGAAAAGAAACCCATCTCACAAATATCAGCATAAGATTCCTGTTAAAAGCCTGCTGTGTACCCGTCAGGGCTGCCCAGTTGTTGACTGTCCTTGTGACTCCTGCGACTTTAGTAGAGTTTGTTTTATAGAGATTAACAGATCGTATTAGCTACCTCCATGCCAAGAAAAACACCCTTGCTAGGGTGGCAATGTGTCCTACTTTACGGAGGACAGTCCTCTCTCTGAAGATGTTCTCTACTTGAAGCACTGCCCAGTCCAAGACTGATTTAAAGATAAAGAACCCTAAGAAGGGAAGCAGGTGTAACCTTGAAGTTATCCATAGTGAAAACCTGCCCAGTGGAATGGGCCAACACGCTGCTCAACTGATCACAGTCTTCCCACTAGGATGAGATGTTTTTCTATTTAAACTATAGCAATTATTGCTAACTTTAGAACTCCCAGCCCCGTGCCACCCCACAGAATTTGATGGGTTGCACTCTTGGAACAGACCAATACAGCTGCTGCTCTGGAAAGTAAGGGAAAGCAATTCCTTCCCAACTTTATGTTTGCTTATTTACTTAACAAGATGTATACACCACTTACTGGAACAAAATTCCTCTTAGTGGGTTTACAAGACCCTCTAAAATATTAATTTAAAATGCCAATAAAAACAACAAGCCTCAAAAGAAAGTTCATAGAATCATAGATGGAAGGGACCCTGAGGGGCATCTAGTCCAACCCCCTGCAATGCAGGAATCTCAGCTAAAGCATCCATGACAGGTGGCCACCCAATTTCTGCTTTAAAACCTCCAGTGAAGGAGATGCCACAGCCTCCTGAGGTTTCATTAAAGAATATAAATACAGTGGTACCTCGGGATGTGAACAGGATCTGTTCCGGAGACCTGTTCACATCCCAAAGCGAACGTAACCCGTGTCCGCGCGTGCGCAGGTCGCAATTTGGCACTTCTGTGCATGTGTGTGACGTCATTTTGACAGTCTGCGCATGCTCGCGCAGCAAAACCTGGAAGTAACGCGCTCCATTACTTCCAGGTCGCTGTGGAGTGCAACCCGAAAATGCCTAACCCGAAGTGTATTTATCCCGAGGTATGACTGTACATAAAACAAAAGTAGTAATTTAAAAACATTAAAACTTGCAAAATCACACGCCTGGGCTTGCCAGAGGGGAAAGCATTTAAAGCAGGTGCTGAAAACAAAATAGTGAAGGCCCTGACAGTGGCCAGGGAGTTCCAAAGTATAGATGCTGCCACACTAAAAATAAGAATTGATTTCTTGCAAGTTGGGAATGAACATTCTGTGCTCATGGCAATTCTTCAAGCAATCTGGTCTCAAGCTGTTGGAGGCTATATCCACCACTCGTAACACTTTGAATTTGATCCAACAACAGATCAGTGGCCAGTGCAGATCCCTGAACATGTTATATGCTGACAGGTTCTTGAGGCAGCGGCAGCAGACTATGCATTCCTTGCAGGCCAGATCTGCTGCCCCTGTGGATCCTGCGCCATCTGAGGCAGTCGCCTCATCCTGCCTCATGGGTGGGCCAGCCTTTTCACTTGCTTGTGAAAGAGGGAAACTGTGGAAGGAACTTTTAATGAGGACCATTTTGGAACTCATTTGGAAGGGCACATCTTAACAGTTTTACAGTCTGTATTTCCACGCTTTGCTTTGCCGCATATTTTGTGATTTTAAATCTGTGTTGGGGTACTCTTACCAAAGAGAGTGTGCCCCAAACTTGGATTCTGGTATCCAGAAATTCTCTTACTTTTATCTTTTTCTCAAAGCAACAGTAACAAGAGCTGTTGAAAGTCATATTTTCCCCAGAGGCATTATGGGAAAGGGGCACCCCTCAGTGGGGTGGCTATTTAAATTTCCCATAATGCCCTGGAACTACACTATGGAGTCATATGAGATACTGAAATGGATTTGGATTTGTGGTGTGTCAGTTCATAAGAAGCAAGGGTTGTATGTCTGCAGCCATGGGTTGTCCCAGAGGAGACAACAGCTCCTTTCCCTTCTCCAGTGCCCTGAAGGGGGGTATTTTGTTCCCTGAGCTTTAGCCAGATTCTGCCTCTGTTCACACACTCCATTGTGGAGCCTCTGCTTTTATTTGACTAGCTAACAGGATTCTTCCCCTCCCTTTTGAATGGCCTTTGGTTGGGTATTGACAATATGTCAAAACCTTCTTGTCCTTTATTTGTGCCAGTGAAAAGAGGAATTACCAGGAGTATTTATCTAATAAAATATCTTTCACCAGGGGACCGTTCCACTGTATTTGCAAAGCAGGCCTCAAGGTCCTAATCAGCTTTTACACATACCTTGTTGAAAACGATACATAGAAAAAGGATGTATAACCTTGAGACTTTAACAAAGGAGACTTAAGTTCTGTGAGGGTGCAGCTGTTCAGCCATCAGCCTGTTGGCAGAAGGACCACTTAGGGCGTTTGGCCTTGTGGCTTAAGAAACAAGATGGCGTCCTCTGGATGTCAGCTTCTTCCACACTGAACAGAAGAAACGGAAAATAAGAGTTACCACCCAATTTCTATTTTTTAATGCTTTTATTCAGTTGTGCATTTATAGCAAAAAGCACTACAGTCCACCTCCCGCCACTCACCCCACTGAGGAAGAACCCATGTATTTTACAAATTAGGTTGTGCTACAGTTGTCCATGTGGAGATGGAGCCTGCTACCTTGATGCATTACCAGGCAGGAAAATAATAAAAGGACACCATATTTCCATAAAATTGTTAAGAGTCTTGAGTTTGACTAAAATTAGAGCAGTATTGCCAGGTTGGAATTTACCAGAACTTGATGTGGCATCATTAGGTACAGTGAAGACTGGTGACCCCTGGACCTGGTGGGGTGTCCAAGGGGGCTACTGGAGATGGACCAGTTTGTTCTGGTTCTCTTCCCATCCTCTTCTCTTGTAACGATACTGAGAACACTAAAGCAATGCAGTTGTGCAGTATGTTAGTTGTATCTAGCCGAACCCTGAGAGGGGTCCAACACTCCTACCTCCAGAGACAAGGGTGAAGAGCGGGACCTGTTAGTCATAGCAAACTGTACTCTCCAAAGCTGTGATTAGTCACAGAGGAAATGGACAGAAAAGACTCCAGAGAGTCTCTGAAGGATAGGAAATTTAATAACATGACCGTGAGGAACACAGAAGTACTGGGATGCAGCGCTGACTTTTGGAGGTACAGAAAAAATACTGGTAGGGCTCTGTCGCATCAGGTGTCTTCTAAAATTCAGATAGTTGTTTATTTCCTTGACATCTGATGGGAGGAAGTTCCACAGGGAGGGCGCCACTACCTAGAAGGACCTCTGCCTGATTCCCTTTAACCTCACTTCTTGCAGGGAGGGAACCGCCATAAGGCCTTCAGAGCTGGACCTCAGTGTCTGGGCTGAGTGATGAGGGTGGAGACACTCCTCCATATCGAAGCCATTTAGGGCTTTAAAGGTCAACACCAACACTTTGAACTGGGAGCTTTCCCTGGTGAGGTAATTTTAGATTCTGGACTTAATGGTCTTACATAGCTCCCTCTTTGGATGCTAAGGTGTATTACTTCCCTTTCCTCAAAATGTGGGAAGCCAGTCCAGCTGCTTTGGGGAGCCCTCCTGCTCATTCTGGGGTGTTCCAAGGGCCAGACAGAGAGGCCAGGGACTGCCTTTGGCCTCTGTGCCTGCTGTAAGCCCCTCTGCCACCACAGGCCATCCCTGCTCCCAGTGTTTCTGAATTTACCCCGAAAGGAAAACTGGGCAGGGTGGTGGTGGGGAAGTCATGGTTCAACCATATGAAAGTATCAGAAGGCCTGACCTGATCCTGTGCCTTTAACTCAGGGTGGTCAGACCCTACTTCCTTTACCACAGGACCTGCTTTCATTCTTCTTCTTCTTTCATTAATGAATTGCTTCTTATGAAGCATCATGATTTCATAATACAATAAAAACATACATAAAACAACTGAACATGTAAAAGCAGTTAAAGACTGTTTTAAAACAATTACTTTTATAAAATGTTTCATATCCAATACAGAGATCAAATGGGATAAAATTCCCTGCTTAGAATGCTTTTCTTGAAAGAGGAAAGTCTTCAACAGACACTGGAAATACAACAGAGATGCCGCCTGTCAGATATGTAGCAAGAGCAGGGATGGAAAAAAATCTG
The DNA here is from genome assembly GCF_964106645.2 of Podarcis pityusensis. NCBI lineage: Eukaryota > Metazoa > Chordata > Lepidosauria > Squamata > Lacertidae > Podarcis > Podarcis pityusensis. Next base: position 42,576,059 of record NC_138040.1, read on the forward strand.
TCAATTTCAATTCTCTCATTTTCCCAATCTTAAATTCAGGTTTCCGCATTTTTTAATTCTCATGAAAAATCATCAGCATTTTTGTGCTGGTGGGTAGTAAAAGGAACACATTTTCTTATGCAGTTTTGAGTAATGTACACATTTTTGCAAGCAGCTTCTCCTAAAATAATGCATTTCAGCATGCAATTTTCACAAATATATTCATAACATACGCAATATTGTAAACATTGGTTGAAGCACTGCATCACAAAATTTGAAGAACGCAAATTTCAAAGAATGGCTGTCTCTTGATTCACATATTGTTTATATTGCATAGATATATTGTGTAGATAGGTAGGAAATGTCACTTGTGTCACTTGTGAATTTGTTCATAAGTGAATTCCATCATTTTTCTGCATTAATTCTTCTTACTTGTTTTTAACTTGCCTCTCTTGAAGGAGGCCAGGGCAGCAAATCTGCAGAACTAAATCAGGGAAATTGCAGAAAAATGTGTATATCATAGAATTATAAAATTGTAGAGTTTGAAGGCACCCCTGAGGGCCACCTAGTCCAATGCCTGCAATGCAGGAACCTTTCCTGCAGCCATCCCTTGGTGGGCTCAAATCCCCAGCCTTCTGGTGAGACATGCTGATTCATTGTTCCACATTTAGCACAAACTATTTAAATACTGATCACCAAAGAATTGATGCTTTTGAATTATGGTGCTGGAGGAGACTCTTGAGAGTCCCATGGACTGCAAGAAGATCAAACCTCTCCATTCTTAAGGAAATCAGCCCTGAGTGCTCACTGGAAGGACAGATCCTGAAGCTGAGGCTCCAAGACTTTAGCCACCTCATGAGAAGAGAAGACTCCCTGGAAAAGACCCTGATGCTGGGAAAGATGGAGGGCACAAGGAGAAGGGGACGACGGAGGACGAGATGGTGGGACAGTGTTCTTGAAGCTACGGACATGAGTTTGACCAAACTGCGGGAGGCAGTGGAAGACAGGAGTGCCTGGCGTGCTCTGGTCCATGGAGTCACGAATAGAATCACAGAATCATAGAATCATATATTCTGTTGGGAGCCACCCAGAGAGGCTGGGGAAACCCAGCCAGATGGGTGGGGTATAAATAAATTACTACGACTACTACTACTACTACCACTACTACTACTATTGCTACTACTACTATATTGTTCCTCATCTGAAGCAGCAAAATATCTTGGGATGGCCCTGCATATAGAATCATAGAATCATAGAGTTGGAAGAGACCACAAGGGCCATTGAGTCCAACCCCCTGCCAAGCAGGAAACACCATCAGAGCACTCCTGACATATGGTTGTCAAGCCTCTGCTTAAAGACCTCCAAAGAAGGAGACTCCACCACACTCCTTGGCAGCAAATTCCACTGTCGAACAGCTCTTACTGTCAGGAAGTTCTTCCTAAAGTTTAGGTGGAATCTTCTTTCTTGTAGTTTGGATCCATTGCTCCGTGTCCGCTTCTCTGGAGCAGCAGAAAACAACCTTTCTCCCTCCTCTATGTGACATCCTTTGATATATTTGAACATGGCTATCATATCACCCCTTAACCTCCTCTTCTCCAGGCTAAACATGCCCAGCTCCCTTAGCCGTTCCTCATAAGGCATCGTTTCCAGGCCTTTGGCCATTTTTGTTGCCCTCCTCTGGGCACGTTCCAGTTTGTCAGTGTCCTCCTTGAACTGTGGTGCCCAGAACTGGACACAGTACTCCAGGTGAGGTCTGACCAGAGCAGAATACAGTGGCACTATTACTTCCCTTGATCTAGATGCTATACTCCTATTGATGCAGCCCAGAATTGCATTGGCTTTTTTAGCTGCCGCGTCACACTGTTGGCTCATGTCAAGTTTGTGGTCAACCAAGACTCCTAGATCCTTTTCACATGTACTGCTCTCAAGCCAGGTGTCCCCCATCTTGTATTTGTGCCTCTCCTTTTTTTTGCCCAAGTGCAATACTTTACATTTCTCCCTGTTAAAATTCATCTTGTTTGTTTTGGCCCAGTTCTCTAATCTGTCCAGGTCGTTTTGAAGTGTGATCCTGTCCTCTGGGGTGTTAGCCACCCCTCCCAGATTGGTGTCATCTGCAAATTTGATCAGGATGCCCTTGAGTCCATCATCCAAGTCGTTGATAAAGATGTTGAATAAGACCGGGCCCAAGACAGAACCCTGTGGCACCCCACTAGTCACTCTTCTCCAGGATGAAGAGGAACCATTGATGAGCACCCTTTGGGTTCGGTCAGTCAGCCAGTTACAAATCCACTGAGTGGTAGCATAGTCAAGACCACATTTTACCAGCTTCTTTACAAGAATAGCATGGGGCACCTTGTCAAATGCCTTGCTGAAATCAAGGTAGGCTACATCCACTGCGTTCCCTTCATCTACCAGGCTTGTAATTCTGTCAAAAAACGAGATCAGGTTAGTCTGACATGACTTATTTTTCAGAAATCCATGCTGACTATTGGTGATAAGAGTCGGACACGACTAAACAACAAAAATTTAAATATTTATTGTACCTCAAAGTATAATATGAAAATGAGTGCAAAATTTGTGCAATGTTCCACTATAGTTCTGGAAGTGGGTTTTTATTTGTGTGAAAGCTCAAGTATAATGTGGGAATTATCAGTTAGGAAATGTCATGAAAATGCAATAAACCGTTGTGTGAATACAGCCCAGGACAGTTCCGATCAGGATCCACAGAAATTGTATTTCTCAAGCATGCCTATATCAGACACACAGGAATAAGTGCAAAATAGCTGATAAGAATAAACCCATTGTCTTTGTTTTCACACAGTAGAGCAAAATCTGGTTTACGTACAGTGCCTTTGTCCAGATTGCCCCACTAGTTTCCCATTTTCTTCCTAGCAGAAATCTGAATGGACTTTGTGGACAAATAAATATATTGTCATTCTTTTCCTTTTTCATTTGCAGAACAAAGCCACAGGTGTGGCAAAAAAAAAAGCTCCCCTATACTTTATGCAGTATCTTGTCATCCAAAGTAAACACGGGCTTTAATGACATTGTCAGGGAAGAGAGGTGAGATATTTGCCTCTGAAGCAGCAATAATATTTGATTGAGAAACAAAGCATCAAGTAAACGAGATAATAATCGCATGCGGTGAACAAATACTGCCCAGATCCTGGATTAAAGGACGTGACAAAAGTCGTCCAATTCCAACTGATAGAACTTTGGCAGCCAGAGCTGGACACAAAATTGGGGGAAGGTGGGGGACTTTTCAGAAACCAGTACAGCATGTAGTTATTTGATCTGTCATGAGATGGTGACAGGCATTTTGCACAACAATCCAGAGGATAATTCTCTTGCACAAATCTCATTTCAATTCAAAGCAAACCACAAACCAGATTATTCTTCATTCTCTTGCACAGATCCCCACCATTCATTCATTGAACAACATCCACGCAAGAAAATGGTGACAATCTAGTTTCTGTTTTGCTCCGGATTTGTACCTAATACTGGAGTTTAGGCGCTAAGTAGTTGTAAAACTGCAATGCTTAAGTGTCTGCAGTATCTTTCCAAACAGGCGCACCACCTTGACCTCGCGACACTGGGTGCCCAGGGCATGCTGACGTCACCACAGCATGCGCATGTGATGTTGGCACACCCTGCAGCGTGTGCGTGCCATGGCTTAGGACTTGAACATGTGTGGGTTCCCACAGCCCCGCGTAGATGGTGCCTATGTTTCCAAGGGAGAAGGATGGGAAGAAAACCAGAACAACTTGGCCCTGACCCCATGGCTTCATTGGCCATGCCTCTGGGACCTCCTAGCAGCCCCACAAGGTCCATTGGGCACCAGCCAACACTGGGTTGAACCAAAACTACACTGGCTATTTTAGCCTCCAAAATGCCCCAGGAGTTCAGCCAACATGTGGGGCACTGCAGGGGAGAAATGGGCAGGTCCAACATTGCAGGAGGGGTGACTCACTTTACCAAGGCCTCTCAGTACCAAAGCTTGTTCTCTTGATAGATGACATGGATTCTCACATAGCATATTAAGGCTGGATCTACACTGATCTGTAAAAATGCTTTAAAAAGTAATATAGCTCTCAATGCAATTTTCTATTGACTGCTGTACAGTGCCCTCTGGTGTCACATTTTTATAACACATTTTTAATGTTTTATCTGAGCAGTGTAGATTAGACCTAAATGACTTTCATTTACCCTGATCCAGGGTTAAGGGAAACCCCTTTAAAAGTCTCGGCAGACGAGAAACAAGCTACTTGCTCCTGCTCCTTTAGCTACACTACGCTATTCCCGAAGAATTCCTTAGTGCAGCCAATCTCAGCTAATTGTCAGGTTTTTGGCTCCATGGTGCTCTCTCCAATCACCAACAATCTGCTGAAAGTGGGGGCTGTGCCTGCAACCCCCCTTTTGACCCAGTCTTGACTTTGCCTGTCCCACACATGGGCTTGGCCAAAATAGCCTGGTGAGCCAAATGGGGAAGCCTAGAGGGGCTAATTAGGCATGTGGGCTGTGGGTTGTGGGTCCCCACCCCTGATTTAACCCAGTCTTCCCCAGCCTCATGCCCTATGGATATTCCCCAGCCCACATGGCCAAGGCTAATGGGACACCTGCTAGGGAAAGGTGAATTTAATAGCTTAAGCAAACAAATGATGGATTCCAGGGTGTGTTAAAAGAACTGGTGCTCACATAACAGGTAAACTTTGTGGCGTATTCATCCAGGAAAAAATATATCCCCAAGGATATTAAAGCAGCCCTTTTTCAGGAACATTGAATACATTATTTTAAAAACTAAGCTCTTCTATTCTGTGTGCTCTTCAGAATCCCTTTGGCACATCCTCTGCTTTGTTAGACCAAGAGGTTATATTGTAAGCTGTGTCACCTTTATGGGGCAGGGAAGCTACAGGTGATTCAATATTATTACAAACCACCCCAATCTACGCCTTGGGGTAGCAAGAGATCCCAGGGTTCTAGGCGCGTAACCAGGGTTGTGTTTCTGTTGGAAAATGAAAACACAGTGGAGACAAGTGTGTGTGTTGTTGTTGTTGTTGTTGTTTTTAAAAAAGGTTTATTGTACATGTATTTTCAACCTGGGTTTTGATGCAGAGAGTTCACAGCATTAAAGGCGTCTCTCCATTTACACATGACCTTGTAAATAATTGAATACTTCAATTCAAACCCAGAAATGGCAGGAAAGAGCTGGAGAGTCCCTGTGGTTCATGAGGAAGAAGAGAAGAAGAGTTTGGATTTGATATCCGCTTTATCACTACCCTAAGGAGTCCCTGAGCCCAAAGAGGATGTCGCTGAGGGTGGTGGAAGCCCCAAAGAGACCAGTGGCGCAGTGGGGCTTTGGTTGCGCTGCTCAGTCTCCCCGCCTAACAGCTGATGTGTGGGGTCGTGCAGCAGCAGCAGATGCTTTACCACACATCCTCCAGCCTCCTGCCAGTGCCAGAGCTTCAATTCTAGTTGTGGATATTTTTGGATACAGTAATTGTTGTATGGATTGAAGAGATCGTGGCAGAAAGGGCATTTAAAGGGTGCTTAGAGGGGGCTCCCCATTTTATGCAATTTCACTTGTGTGCAGGGTCCCAGAACGTAACCCTTGCGTATGGGGGGGGTGCCTATATGTAAAACTTGAAATTTAGTCATTTTCTTGTATTTAGAAGCCCCATTTAGAAGCCCCAAACTGTAGCTTGCTTAATTTGTGCATAAATTTGGGGCTGCAGCTTGGATCCTGTATTAAATGCGCAAACACTTTCCTGTATATGTGCAGTGCTCCAGCTTCATGGAGATGCATTTCTGAGCAGTTGGTGGGCAGAACATGCTCAGAGGTCACCTTTAAGGACAGGGAACTGAATTATTTGAGGACAGGTGACAGGCATTCCTTCTCTCTGACAGCTGACGTGGACTGCCAGCACGCATAGTATCAGTCATCGTTTTCACATGGAATATTCTCATAAGCAAGGGAACAAAACAAATGAAGTCAATGTGTTGCCCTCCAGATGGATTGGACTACACTTCCCCTGACCATTAGTCATGCTTGCTGGGGCTGATAGGAGTTGTAGGGCCCTATCTTGGTTTTCGCTAAAATGGAGCTTGAATAGGGATTGGGCCAGAGATTGCTTCTCACTTTGCCAGTTCCAGACTTTGGGAAGCATTTTATAAGTGGACTTCTTTGCTGGCCCTCTAACATACACACATGCATGCCAGCTAAAAAGGTGCCCTGGGATTGTGATGTCCCACAATCTGGATTAGCCTGGTTTGCTTGACTGATGTGTTTACCTACAGGAGATGGAGCAATAACGTGTTTCTTATGCTTGATAAAATGTCCTGAATAAGTTTATATTTTGGATTTCATCATCGAATAAATATTTAAACACCCCCTTCCCTCTTTGTCATAAATGTGTGTGCTTTTCTGTAAGGTGAGAGATGTATGAGAACGCAGTAAGAGCTGCTGATCTGAAGATCTTAGGGGCGAGTAGTTGTGTGTGTCTTTTTTATCTGAATGTGTAATCTTCATTATGCGTAGATGTATTGTAAATCTGTTCTGGCACAGCACTTAGAAGGTTAGTCTACTGTTTACCAACTCAGGGACAAACTAGGCACGATTTGAGGTGGCCCAACCCGGGGGAAGCTGCTAAATCTGCAGCACCCATGGCATATTGGGGGGGGTGTGCATTTTTAGTCCAAAGGCCACATTCCCTTCTGGCAGCCTTCAAAGGGCCACATGCCAGCAGGGGGCGGGGCAAGAGGCAAAAATGGGCAGAGAAGGGAATGCAAGCCAGATGGTCAGCAGCCCCAGACCTCTCCCTTGTGACCTGCACAGGTAAGAGCTCCTCCGTATTGTGCAAGTAGCTGGCACTGCCATGCGCTATTCACTCTGCCCCTGCAACCCAACTCAAGAGCGCCATGGGGTGATAAAAAAAAGTAATGGACCCCTGACAGTTAAGTCCAGTCGCGGACGACTCTGGGGTTACAGCGCTCATCTCGCTTTACTGGCTGAGGGAGCCGATGTTTGTCCGCGGACAGTTTTTCTAGGTCATGACTAAGCCGCTTCTGGCAAAACCAGAGCAGTGCATGGAAACGCCGTTTACCTTCCTGCCAGAGTGTTACCTATTTATCTACTTGCACTTTGACATGCTTTCAAACTGCTAGGTTGGCAGGAGGAGGGACTGAGCAACGGGAGCTCACCACGTTGTGGGCAATCGAACTGCTGACATTCTGATCATGACAGGCATATTGAAAGAGTACATGTCAAAGCCAAACCATATGAATCACAGTTCCACCAAGTGTAAGAAATGGTACTTTCCCTGCAATGACATGTCCAAAGATATCAAGGCGTTTCTTGGCTCTGGACAAGGCAGCCCCAAGGCAGCTTTCACCAGCTTGGTGCCCACCAGCCATTTTAGACTCTTGCTGCCATTAGCACAAGGCAGCCTGCTTTGGGGGAAGCAGGGGAGGCTGGTCCATTAGGGCAAATGAGACGCGTCTGCGGCTGCCCCCTGCAGGCTTTCTTACCTATAAGCAGCGCAGTGGGTGGCCCTGCCTATCAGCTTCCTTCTCCTCAGTCTGAGTTTTGTGCTTATAGAACCTTGTCCGCTGGAGGATGGAGTATACAAATTTAATACATAATAATAAAATAAATAAATAAGGCCAGTGCTTCCATGAGAGAAGATGAAGCAATGTGCTTCAGGTGACGGATTCAACCCCCATCCCTGCCTTACACCACTGCCAGCCTCGCCATGGGTGCAGCTGCGGTGGCAAGGTTGGTGGCAATGCAGGCATGACAGCAAAGACAGGGAGGGGCCCCAGATCGGCGGGTGGGGTGGTGGGGTGTTGCTTTGCCTACTGCAGCAAAACATCCTGGGCTGCCCCAGGGATAAACCTATGATTAAGAGTCAATCCATACCACACAATGAAAGCACATTCAATGTACACGACTCCCCACAAAGAATCCCGAGAACTGAAATTTCCCCCTCACAGAGCTACAGTTTGCAGAATTGCTGTGGGAGGGAGTCATGTGTTTTAAATATGTATCAAATGTGCTTTCAATGTAGGGTGTGGATCTGCCCCACGTTGTCTCGGCCTGCTGCCCTATTGGGCACCAGTCACCAACTGTGGGGATAGTAAATATCAAAATGTTCTTCCCCTGGAACACACTGGGGGGGGGTGTCCCCAACCCAGCTGCTAGTCCATCTCTGTGCCTCTTCACCAAGAGAAGCCACTCTGACATCAAAATATTCACATAGGTAAAACAAGAGCCCCTGGAACTTGGACTCGTTAGTGATGCCCAGCTGGCATGTCTCTATGGTTTGGTCACAAACCACAAAGACAACCGTTTATTGTTGACTTAGTGCTGCTCAATCTTTGCGCAGCATCTACAACTCTTCCTCATGAAAAAGCCACTTCAACCCAAACTGAAATCAATGGAAAATGTAAGGAGCCATGTTATAGATTGGTTACAATGCCATCAGTTACATGAAATGTTTAAATTAGATAGAATGGTTTTTTGAACCAAAGCTCACAATTCGAAAAAGAACTTCTACAAAACAAAGAGAAACTTTTGTCTAAAATGTATAATCAGTTATTAGAATGGGAAACGAAAGACGAGCTTGTTAAAGCCTCAATGACACACTGGGCAATAGATAGAGGACACAATATAGATTTTGGGGAAAACTCTGGAAAACTGACTTGAATTTTACAGCATGTTATTCTTTGAAGGAGAACTATCTGAAAATGATTCACAGATGGTATTTAACTCTGAGCAGGCTTGCTAAGATCTACAAGACAGAATCAGATAAGTTGACAGAATATGCACAACTTGCAGACTTAACATATAGAATAAGAAAACAAGAAGAACATATGTTTATAGAAGATTGGAAAACATTTATTGAATATATGAAAAATAATTGTGTAGAGCTGAAAACACTGGCAGCATTAAGATAAATTCAACAGTGTAAATAAGTTTTGATGAATGCAATAATGGAATACTGATTGGTATAGTTTTTGCAGGGATTTATGATATGTAAAATGAACCATGGAAATAAAAGAAGGGAAGTCATTGAAATATTAAGGATGTAAAATGAGTATTTAAAATTGTAAAACAGAAAATTTAATTTATAAATTGTGTGTGTGTGTGTGTGCCATCTCATTTTATTTCCCCACTTAATCCAGATTTACCATTTCCCTAGAAAATCAAGTAAGCTTTTTAAAAAATGGGTGGCATTTTCATGGCATGCAAGTGCTGTAAAAAACTTGCTGGCATAGGGAGCTCAAAGTACCCAATGAAATGCCATGTAGAAGTAGCCACAGTCTTGCATCTGTATCCCCAAAGGAGCGTTTCCACCCGCATGGTTCAGCTGAGATCCAGCTCCAAGAGCCTTTTGGCAAAAAGTGAGGTTACGGGGGACCAGGTGGAGGGCCTCCTCGGCAGTGGCGCCTGCCCGGTAGAACGTCCTCCCATCAAATGCCAAACAGATAACCAACTATACAACTTTCCAAAGGCATCTGAAGGCAGCCCTGTCTCGGGAAGTTTCTATTTTTTTTATAAGATATTTATTGAGATTTTCCAAATGTTACAATATAAAAATGACAAAAAAAGGGGGGGAGAAAAAAAAAGAAAAAATACAAAATACAAAATAAAAATGATTAAAAACCACTCAATTTTTCCATTACTTATTTTTCCTTAGCTTGTTTCCCGGACCTCCTCGTACCTCCCTTTTTTGTATTCCAGTTCAATTTGTTGGTTCAGCAAATCCTTACCCTCTTTGTTTATCCTAATCTTTGGTCTTAAAATAGTAACATTAGATTTTTACCTATTAACAACCGATTTTTCATTTTTCCTTAAAGCATTACAGCTGGAAATCCAACATCATTCTAACATTCATTAATTTTACAATATTTCTGTAGGTAGTCTTTGAATTTCTTCCAATCTTCTTCCACCGACTCTTCTCCCTGGTCTCGGATTCTGCCAGTCATTTCTGCCAATTCCATGTAGTCAATCACCTTCATCTGCCATTCTTCCAGAGTGGGTAGATCTTGTGTCTTCCAATACTTTGCAATGAGTATTCTTGCTGCTGTTGTGGCATTCATAAAAAAAGTTCTGTCCTTCTTTGGCACCAATTGGCCGACTATGCCTAGGAGAAAGGCCTCTGGTTTCTTCAAGAAGGTATATTTAAATACCTTTTTCAATTCATTATATATCATCTCCCAGAAAGCCTTAATCCTTGGGCACGTCCACCAAAGGTGAAAGAATGTACCTTCAGTTTCTTTACATTTCCAGCATTTATTATCGGGCAAATGATAAATTTTTGCAAGCTTGACTGGGGTCATGTACCACCTGTATATCATTTTCATAATATTCTCTCTTAAGGCATTACATGCCGTAAACTTCATACCTGTGGTCCATAACTGTTCCCAGTCAGCCATCATTATGTTATATCCAACATCTTGTGCCCATTTAATCATAGCAGGTTTCACCGTTTCATCCTGAGTATTCCATTTCAACAGCAAGTTATACACTTTTGACAAAATCTTAGTTTTGGGTTCTAACAGTTCTGTTTCTAATTTTGATTTTTCCACCTGGAAGCCAATTTTCTTGTCCAAATTGTATGCCTCCATTATCTGATAATAATGAAGCCAGTCTCGCTTTGTTTTTTAATTTCTCAAAACTCTGCAATTTCAGTCTATCTCCATCTTGTTCCAGAATTTCCCAGTATTTCGGCCATTTGGCCTCCATATTGAGCTTTTTCAGAGCTTTTGCTTCCATCGGTGACAACCACCTTGGGGTTTTATTTTCCGATAAGTCCTTGTATCTTATCCAGACATTAAACAATGCTTTCCTGACAATATGGTTTTTAAATGCTTTATGTGCTTTGACCTTATCATACCACAGATATGCATGCCATCCAAATACATTGTTAAAACCTTCTAGATCCAAAATGTCAGTGTTTTCAAGAAGCAGCCATTCTTTCAACCAGCAAAAAGCTGCTGATTCATAGTAAAGTTTAAAGTCTGGCAGGGCAAATCCACCTCTTTCCTTTGCATCTGTTAATATTTTAAATTTTATTCTAGGCTTCTTGCCCTGCCAGACAAATCTAGAAATATCTCTCTGCCACCTCTTGAAACAGTCCATTTTGTCCACAACTTGCAATGTTTGAAACAAAAACAACATTCTAGGCAATACATTCATTTTTACCGCAGCAATACGGCCCAGCAGTGAAAGCTTCAAATTTGACCAAATTTCTAAATCTTTTTTCACTTCAGCCCAGCATTTTTCATAGTTGTCTTTAAATAAATTCCCATTTTTTGCTGTCATGTTAATTCCCAAGTATTTAACTTTCTTAACTACTGTTAAACCTGTCTCATTCTGAAACCTCTCTCTCTCCATTGGTGTTAAATTTTTCTCTAGAACCTTGGTCTTTAACTTATTCAATTTAAAGTTTCTAATGTTTGATGTTTTGTTCCTTTATATTTTGTTGAAAGCCACCCAGAGTGGCTGGAGTAACAGTCAGATGGGTGGGGTGTAAGTAATAAATCACCACCACCACCTTGGCCTTTCAGCAAGCACCAAAACAAAAGTACAAGAAATGTTCACTGCCAATCTAATGCCCAATTTGTTTCTAATGAGACAACTCTTTGGGGAGAAGAGAACTAAAATTGGGAGCAACAGTGTTTTCCAGATTTCAGTAATGCAGTGAATATTTAAAAATTCTCTCAATTCTGGCATATGCTGCAAATTTAAATATAATAATTTAAATATGCTGCAAATTTAAACCAATTTGAAACATGTTTATCTGTGTTTCTTTCAAAGAACCACAGGAATTGCAGTTCGTGAAGGGTACTGAGGTGTCTGTGGTAGAGATCCCCAAATCCCTTCCTATGATTTCCTGCTTCAGAGCCCCTTCAACTATGCTATCTGGGAAGCTTACAGTTCAACATGTCATATGGAGGTTAGGGATGGTGGTGAAATTTGGTTTTGTCTGCATTTCATTGTGAACCTGCTTCATTTCTACTTCTTGAAGCAGTAGAAATGTACCACAGAGGGCTTTTACAAACCATTGATCCAATCCAATAAGACAACCACACCATCAAATTCCCATACGGCTTGCCTGCCAAGGTACAATTAGTTAATACTGTTGTATCTGTATATACCAGTAGCATTAATGTGGTATACTCATTTATCATATTCTCTTTGCTGCAGCTTATCCTTAATCTTTGTAAATACAAATCTGTATCAACAGGAGATCTTCAGAGACAGCGTCCCCAGTGTGTACTCTCAGAATCACTATAAAAACAGTGTGAAGAGATCAGCCAAATGCAGAAGAGTGCTTAAGCAGCAAGGCAGAAATTGGCTAGAAAAAGGCAATTGTCTTGCAGTAATTGCTCACATGCTGTACTGTAACTTTTTGTACTTTTATTTTGCAGTCAGTAGAATCATGTGGATTAGCTTTTCCTGGATTCAGACAACAGATGGAGAGGAGCAGGAAAAGGGTTGCATGTCTGAATTCACTCTCACCTCCCCACGAAGAAAACTACAAAATATGGACTCCTAATTTTTAGTTTCTTTAAAAATGGCACATAGCCCTTTTAAAGCTACGTGAAAGGGGAACCAGCATAGACTTTGCATTCCAAAGCAAAATTATCAGATCGTAGTGAAGTGTAAAGAAAGAAAAAGAATGATTACACCCTGCCACCTTTTGTTTTTTTTAAAAATGATATTAAAAATTTTAAAATTACAAAAAAAAACAAAGAGAAAAAGAAGGAAAAAACACGGAAAAAACAAATAGCAATTAAACAATACAAATCGATAAAAGTCAAAATCAAAAAACAAAAACAAAACACATAGCACATCAAAATCAAAAAGCAAAAATAAACCACAAAAATTTAAAAACAGATCCAATATTCCCAAATCCTTAACTGTCATTACCTTATTTCATCGACCTCCTCACACCTCCCTTTTTTGTATTCTAGTTGTTGATTATCACAGCAAATCCTTTCCATTTTTCATAATATTCTGTCATTAAATTACCTTAATATATTTTAACCTTATCTTACCATAAAGAACCCTAAAACGTAAAACTTAAATCTTATTTATACCAATTTTTCATAACCATAGCATATTCTTACATAGTTCTTTTTAACATTTCTGCTAAAGCCAAATAATTTTGTTCCAACATTTTTCTAATACTCACTAATTTTACAAAACATTCCTAAATAGAATTTTTAAAACTTTCTTCCAATCTTCATCCAACGTCTCTTCCTCCTGGTCTCGGGTTTTGTCAGTCCTTTCTATCCCATCCATCTAGTTCATTAACCTGGTAATCTTATGTCCGAGGCCCTTAAGTCTCTTCCATGTTCCTTCCGCAGATCTTCTTCATATTTATACCTGTACTTTACTTTGTCTCCTGCTCCTTTCACTCGTGGAGACTCCAGCTTGACAATATTTTTGTCCCTTCTCGACAGATCAGCCCCTTTTCCATAGTCCACACTGAACTCCATGTGGTATTTAAAAGCATGTTTCAAGGTCCCTCCAAAGTTGAGGACCCCCACTACTCCAAACTCCTCCTGGCCCAAAGCCAGACTTGAAAAGTCAAAACATCCCTGCATAGGGGGGTCTATCCAGCCCCCCATCTCCAAGCCAAACAAGACTCTATCTCTCCAAATCTGGCTTTTTCCAGGTTCATTTGTCAGATCCAACAACTCATGTTCCTGCTGGGCCACAGCTCCCTCCATCTCTGCCACCCGAGGTCCAGCAACAACCTCCTCCCTCATCTGATCTGTCAGAGCACACTCCTGAATTGATTCCTGAGTGGGTTCTATATAGATACCCACTACCTGTCCAAAATTTCCGATCGCAACAGTCATCAAATCCGTCTTCTCATGTAACTGTTCCAATAAAGCAGTTGTCTTGCAGAAAGCACGCACCAGAGCCTCCGAGTACATTGTTGTGCAAGGTCAAAGTCTGATCCCACGATCTTAAATCTATTGCAGCTGCAAAGCTCCCCATTTCAGATTTAATAACAGTTTCACAAGCTCCCTCTAGGGGAAGAACTTCTAACAACAAAGTTTCCTTTTTCAGATATTTTGTCAATATTTTGTTCCTTTTAAATGCGAAGGAGAACAATGGAATCACTATGTTTCTCTTCTTTTAACTGTCTGTCAAAAACATTTGTCTATAGGACTTCCGGGGTGGTGCCACCGGCAATGGCGGACTCCCTCTGAACTGGAGGGACTAGCTCCATGGGAAATGGGTCTTCTCCGCTATGGCGAAGCGGGGACCCTTTTAAAAATCACAGGCGGATGAAGCCTGTGACCATGGGACTCGGCGGGCACCATTAGCGCCCCCCCAACCCGCTAAGGAACCCACTAACGGGCTCCGAAGCAAAGAGGGGGAAGTGGTGCGGTGCTGTGAGTCAACTGCTATTTCCGTGGAGCGAAGCCGCATAGCCGTTGCCGGAGAGAGCTGCCTTTTTCCTGGGACAATTTGGACTTTAAAATAAGCACCCGTGAGTACTTAGACTTTGAACAATTGGACATCAAATAAGGACTAACGAGCAGAAAAGAATTGGATTTTAAAAACTTACTCTAATTTGGTACAGAACGGGAAGGTCTAAACAGGAAGTCAGCCTTCCGTTCCATTGTAAACAGAATAAAGCAAAGACAATTTAAACTAGAGCTCAGAAAATCGTCTTTAAAGGATTGGATTTCACCATTTAAAATTGTGGAACCCCCCTTCGACAGCAGGAGAAGGGAGGGGATCTTTTTGGACTGTTTAAAGTGACTTTAAAGTAAGGTAACTTTCCTCCGTCCTGATCCTGGAGCAGGGTGTCAGGACTGACGTTTGAAGTTCATTGACCAAAGACAAGTGTTTTTGACAGATAGCTAAAAGAAGAGAAACATAGTGATTCCACTGTTCCCCTTCGCATTTTAAAGGAATATATATTGACAAAGTATCTCAAAAAGGGAAACTTTGTTGCAAGAACAAATAGAAGTTTTCCCCCTAGAGGGAGTCTGTGAAACTGTAACCAACTCCAGGGAGCCGGCAGCTGTTACAGATTACAACCGTGGGAACAGGGATTTGACCTTGCAGGACAATGTATTCAGAAGCTTTGTTGTGTGCTCTCTATAAAACAAATGCCCTACTGGAACAATTACACGAGAAGGTGAATTGGATGGCGACTTCGATAGAAATTTTGAACAGGCAGTGGGAAATTTTGAACAGACAGTGGGAAAATATGTGGAGCCCACTCAGGAATTAAATCAGGAGTGTGTCTTGACAGAACAGGCCCAACAGGAATATGAGTTTTCGGATTTGACAAATGAACTTGGAAAAAGCCAGATTTGGAAAGGAAAAGTTTGGTTTGGCTTGGAAATGGGGGGCTGGATTGACCCCCCTATGCTGGGACGTTTGGACTTTTCAAATATGGCAATGGGCCGTGAGATGTTTGGGTTTGTGGGGGCTCTTAATTTTGGAGGGTCTTTGAAACATGCTTTTAAATACTACATGGAATTCAGTGTTGAATATGGAAAAGGGGCTGATCTGTCGAGAAGGTTAAGAACATTGTCAAGCTGGAGTTACCACGAGCAGGAGAAAAGGGAAAATACAGTCACAAATATGAAAAAGAGCTGCGGAAGGGACATGGAAGAGACTTGAGGGCCTCAGATATAAGGTTGCCAGGTTAATGGGCTAGATCGACGGGATAATAAGGACTGACAAAACCCGGAACCAGGAGGAAGGGACGTTGGATGAAGATTGGATTTGTTTGTATCTCTTTTCTCTACCATTAGAACTGTTTTATAAAATTGATGAATGTTAGAAAAATGTTGGAATGAAACTACTTGGCTTTAGCAAAGATGTTTAAAGAATTATGAAAGAATATTATGGTTATGAGAAGTTGGTAAGGATAAGATTTAAGTTTTAAGCTTTAAGGTTTATTTTATAGAAAGATAAGATTAAAACAGTTTAGGGTAATGTAATGACAGAATATTATGAAACATGGAAAGGATTTGCTGGGATAATTAATAACTAGGATACAAAGAAAGGGAGGAGGAGGAGGTCTAAGAAAGAAGGCAATGACAGTTAAGGATTTGAAAATAATGAATTTGTTTTTAAATGTTTTTAACGGTTTGTGATGTATTTTTGTATTTTTCTTTTTTTCTGTCACTTTTTTTTGGGAATTTTTACTCATATGGTGGGAAGGGGTTTGTTTGTGTTTTTTTTCTACTTTGTCAACTATTTTATTTGTACTTTCTTCTGCTTCTATTTTATTTTTTCTTATTTGTAACACTTTGAAAATTTCAATAAATATCTTTTTTAAAAAAACAAAAACGTTTGTCTATAGTCAATGAACTTCCCGAAAACATCTGTCCTGACACCCCACTCCCAGGTTCAAGACGGTGGAAAATTACTTTTCTTTACACTCTCTTCTGCAGGTTTAAACAGTCCAGAAAAAATCCCCCCTCTTCTCCTGCTTCCAAAGGGGGGTTCAGTAATTTTAGATGATGAAAGTTGATCCTTTACAGACGATTTTCTAAACTCTAGTTTGCCATGTCTTTGCTTTAATCTATCTACAAGAAACGGAAGGCTGACTTCCTGTTTAGACCTTCCCGCTTCAGTGCCAAATTAAAAGAAATTTCTTAATCCAATTTTCCGTTCTACTCATGGGTCGTTGTTTAGAGTCCAATTGTCCAAATTTAACCTACTCACGGGTAGTTGTTTTTGTAGCCAGATTGTCACAGGAAAAAGGTAGCGCTCTCCGGTAACGGTTGTGCGGCTTCGCTCCACGGAAGAAGCAGTTGACTCTCAGCACCGCGCCACTTGCCCCGCTTCGCTCCGGAGCCCGTAATTGGGTTCCTTTACGAATTGGGGGGGCGCGAAAGGTGCCCGCCGAGTCCCACGGTCACAGGCTTCACCCGCCTGTGATTTTTTAAAGGGTCCCCGCTTCGCCGTAGCGGAACAGACCCATTTTCCGTAGAGCCAGTCCCTCCGGATCAGAGGGAGTCCGCCATTACCGATGGCACCACCCCGGAAGTCTCACCCTGCCACCTTTTGGCAGAATGCAAAAAAAGTTTGCTTTCTTTGTATGCATGAACATAAATATTTTTATTTTTGCATTTGAACTTTGGAAAAGAGAAACTGTCCCTCCTCCAGCCCCTTAGAAACCCCATATTTCAGTTTCTGAAACCCCGCCATCTGCTTCCACAGTTTTAAACCTACTTGCACTGTCTCATGTGCTACAGACATTATTTCATAAAATAACACAGGCTACTGAATTCTGTACATTTATGAATTTCTTATCAACTACCAAATCATGAAATCCTTTCCTAGGGTCATGGAGGGGGTCTGTGTCTTTCCATCACCCATCTCCAAATACACGGGATATGTATTTCTACATATAGTGTGCATTATAACATAGCACTGGGGCCTGCAAATGGTACCCACGGATACCATCAGACAACTTTTCCAAGCCCAACAGGAGCCACTGCCACTCCCAATTTATATTTTTTTATTTGTCAGGAAGGGATCTGTTTTTTGGCAGTGTTTTATTTGTTGGGGGTGTGTTCTACCGGCTGCTGTGGGTGGGGAGTCTCAGCGATCACCAAATTTTCTTCTGTAAAACAGTTGTTTTGTGGTGCTTCCACATGCAGAAAAAAGATAAGAGCCGCTTTGCACATCCATCTGTGATGCCAGAGTCAACAGGTAAGCAGAAGATGTACCTCTGAACATGTATTTGTGTGCTTACAACACATTTTAAGGTACATGTCTTCACTTTGATGTGAGTACCAGGTTTGTACAGGTGAAACTCGAAAAATTAGAATATCGTGGAAAAGTTCATTTATTTCAGTAATTCAACTTAAAAGGTGAAACTAATATATAAGATAGACTCATGATATGCAAAGCGAGATAAGTCAAGCCTTTATTTGTTATAATTGTGATGATCAGAGGACACCCAGGTTCAAATCCCACCCCATCCCCAGCCATGAAGCTCACCGAGTTGTTTTGGGTCAGTCATTCACTGAGCCTGCTCTACCGCACAGGGATGTGGGGGAAACAAAATGAAGGAACAGAACCCTGTAACACCGCCCTGGGATCCTTGGAGGTAGGTGGGATAAAATATAATTAACATATTGCAGAATTCTGCCCCACAGACAACTTGAGTATAAGTTCCTAGTTACCATTTACCCCCCCCAAAAAAAAAATCAAACACAAAATGCATGCATATGGAAATCAGATAAAATACTTTTATTTCTTAAGCTCCAGTGTTTTAACTGTAGCAGCATTTCTCAGAAAAACAACTTTCTCCCCTGTTAAATATATACATATACATATATGTAGAAACATTCTTTTAAAAAGTAGACATTGGTAAATACATAAAAAGGCAATTTTAGAAGAACAAAATATCAATTTTTTAAAATCCACCCTTGTTTTTTAAAAAATAAATGTGCGTTTATAGCATGCAAAGCAGCAATGTGTGCACTTGTCTGCTTTGTTTCTTAAAGACCTTTCAAAAAACTTTAGCTGCTAGAATATTTTAATTTCTTAAGCCAAGACATGGCATAGCTGAAAATGGCTTTAGAGCAGAGGCGGGGAGCGAGTCACCCCCCCCCCCGATGTCATCGGGCTCCCCAAGCCCATCAGCCTCAGCCACCATTAGCAATGGCCAGGAATGATGGCAGGTGTAGTCTGTAATCCCTGGAGAACACATTTCCTACTCTGTTTTAGAAGGGGAGCTCCAGTCCCAGCCACTGGTCATTAATGAGTATTCAGATTTGTTTGTTTTTTAAAAAATGAAGACTGCACTCAGAGAGCATCCCACTGGTGGCTGTCAGAATCTTCCCCAGCTGCTTCACAGATTAGCTTCTGAGAAGCCAGCCAAGTTCATGGTGACATCCTAGCCTCTGATCTAGATTGCAAGGAAATCAATTCAAATAGGCATCAAGGGAGACCAGTCTTTAAATGTAAGCCTGTCCCCAATTGTGTGCACAGTGGTTGGTGAGGTTTAAAGCAGAAAACAAGATGACGAGGCTCCTGAACCCTGCCCTCCCCATTCTACCCAACACACACACCTTCTTACAGAATTACAATCTGGCTAGGGAAAATGACCTCAGGAGCCAGACTGCTGGTGTGCACATGTAGGGCTGGAACATAGCCAGAAGGATGGTCCAGCAAGCCCCCACCCCATGCCTCTTTTGTATTTTGAATCATATTCCCAACAGAATAAAAAATACTAGCCAGCAGAGTTTTGGGCTGGGTCAGTTATATTTGGTTGATTTTAGACCTTAAGGTCACAGGCATGTATTAACGGTTACTGTCCTTAAGGTCACAGGCATGTATTAACGGCAGCAGCATAAGGGACACGGCTACAGATCTCCCTCCCCAGCAACTTCTGTCTTCTCATGCATGCATTCTGCAACATTAGCAAGCACAGATGCTGCTGTGAACTGGATCCCTGATTGGCTAGCTTGTGCTGCTTCTTTTTCAGTCACACCACTAGTCAATGCGTGAGCTGATTCCAAACTGCTTTTCCCAGAGGCCTATTTTCCAACTCGACTGGGAGACTGCTTCACACTTTCTTGTGATAGAGGGTTTTGTGCATAAAATGTTTTAAAATGTGCAGTGATTAAGCAGGCATGTGGCATAACCAACATGCTACAGACCCTTGCAGCATGTTCCTGTAGTGGAAGACTTGTGGTTATCCACCAGTCGCTTGGGCAAAAGCAACTCTGATCTACGAATAGAAAGTTGGGTCCAATTCAAAAAAAGCTACCGTATTTTTTGCTCTACAAGACTCACTTTTTTCCTCCTAAAAAGTAAGGGGAAATGTGTGTGCGTCTTATGAAGCGAATGCAGGCTGCGCAGCTATCACAGAAGCCAGAACAGCAAGAGGGATTGCTGCTTTCACTGCACAGCGATCTCTCTTGCTGTTCTGGCTTCTGAGATTCAGAATATTTTTTTTCTTGTTTTCCTCTTCCAAAAACTAGGTGCGTCTTGTGGTCTGGTGCATCTTATAGAGCGAAAAATACGGTATGTCACTAGTTCTGTGCACAGTTCATCCAAGGCAAGCCCTGTCCAAACATACACATCCAACAAATTTCTGAAAAGGAGGGATTTTCAAAAGCAGCTTGTAGTAAGGCATTGAGCAGGGTGGGTGAGGGTGCATCCCTACTATTCAAAGGGGGAAACAATTGGCCATGAATACTTGCCCTAGTCCTGAGCATTCTGCTGAACCCATGTCTGGGTTGTAGCACTTCAGAATGTAAGAGGGAGGTTTACATTATATATCAAGTGTGATGGAACTTCCAGATGTTGTTGCACTAAAACTCCCATCATCCCCATCTAGAATGGGCACTGGTAGAGTTAACAGGAGCAGGAGTCCAATATCTGGAGGGCCACAAGGTTCCCCACCCGTGACCGTACAAAAATTATATTGGCAAAGAAATCTAGACTGAACCTAGCCTAGTCTTCTGCCTGACATGCTGGGACAGGTGTAGAAATCAATTTTAAATTTCAGTTCTCAAGGTTATTGCTAAACTCTCCTCTGGTTTGTATGACACTCTGGAATGTCTTTTCCCTCTACATTCCAAAGGCTGAAAATGCTACATACACACTGTTAAGAGAATGAAAAATAATCCTATTGATTTTGCAACCTAATATCCATTTTCAGTTGAACAAACAGGCAACTAGCCATGATGCACACACATTCGTCTTCCAGCAGTAGCTGCTATAATAATTCTGTTTTCCCCAGTCACGTAATGCACTAACCCTGCTTTCAGCCAACATGCCTCTAGCTCTCATACATCTCCAAAAAGGCAACAGCAAAGATTATTCCCCAACAATAGGAAGTTACTCAAGGGCCAAGTTACTAAACGTATGCTGGGACTGCTGTCTGCATTTATATCCAAGTTATCAGTGCCTGTATTCAGAAGGGCAATGAAAATCAGCATGCAAGTACATTGCAGAAGAACATTTGACTGAAGGTATTGAGTGGTACCTTTAAAAAAATCCATCAGCTTCCTGGAAATCATTCAGTGAGAAGTATTAACAGAATGGTTTTAAAACTTAGTGCAAGCTTGACAACAAATTCAATATTTACTCGGGGTAGAAGCATTGTAGTTAATGGACATGTTTAGCTTAGGTTCATTAATTTCAATGGGTCTACTCTGTGTAGGATACAGTGGAATACCACCCAAAACCTCCTTCTGCTCCAAACATATATGCTAAAAAAGCCGAGAAGCAAGAGACACATGATTTTGAAAATGCTTAAGTAGTGATGCAAGAGGTGTTTTACAAATTCAACTGTGCACCTCTACAATCAATATTTGACCACCAGGAACAGAATCCTCTTTTTGCCAGAGAATACAAACACACACACATGGAAGAGAGAAACCCACCTAAATCAAAATAAATGCCACAGCAGGGTGAGGGGAGATCAAAATTTGTCTGATATAACCATCAAATGGCAGGAGGCTTTGGGACTGGTTATCCCTCCACAGGAAGACCTTAGGACACCTTCAGAATGCAGATGATCATCCCTGTCAAGTAAAGGGCAATTCCAGGTGTAGTGCTTTGGCCAGTGATCACGGCAAGTTCTAGGGCAGACCTCCGTGTTACACCCAACCCTGAAGACAACATTTGTGTCAGTTACTCCCCGGCTGCCCATCCCAGTAGGAACACTTCCCCCAAGTGGTGAGATCAGGCGCCTGTGCTGTGTGGACATACAATCACAACATGGTAAAAGTGACCCTACTGACCATGTCAGGATGAGGTGGGGAGATGAAGGGAAAATTTACATGGGGTGCTCTTTCAAGAACCAGCCCCATATCACGCACACCCTGTAGTTCTGCCACAAATATATTATAAACAGTGCTTTTTTGTGACAGTACTGACCAGTATGGAGTACCATCACCGTTTTTCCCCTGCCCATGGTAGCCATTTTGTACTGAAACTCATGGTTCTTTTTAAAGATATGAGTACCGGCACCTTTTGGGTCTTTTCTGCACTCTCCCCCCACAAAAAAGCACTGATTAGAAAGATTTGGGATGGCGGCAAAAGGTAGCAGCCAATATGCAAATGAGCAGCAGCAGCTCTAAGCCCACCATTACCCACCAAAGAAAGAAAAGGAACCTCTGAGGTATTTTTGTTTCACTTCTCGCTGCTGAGGAAGCAGACTGGAATAATCTGAAGCAGTTGTGCATTAGTATTTATAATTAAAGTGATCAGGTTGAGCTTTGGCACTTTCAAGCACAAAAGCAACCATCTACAACCCATAGACTTGGAGCAGCCTTCATCCCCATGGCGCCCACCAGGTGTATGGAACTTCCATTCCCATCAGGCTGATCTGCAGCCAGTCCACCAAGTGCATTGAGATTACTATGAAATAGCTGCTATTTATAAATAACTATTATTTATAAAGTGTATAGACCCAGGCACTTTGGAAGAGGCAGCCCGTTACAATTATTTCTTATATATTGTTCAACTAAATCCCAACAGGATTATTTCTTCTTTTTTAAGTACCGTATTGACCCAAATATAAGCCGCACCTGCAAATAAGCCACACCTATAAAATTCAAAGGGGGAAAAGAAGAAAAGACAATACCCGAATATAAGCCACTCCCTTAAAATTCTGCAGGCACTCACACCTGTAAATGGCAAATGTAGAAGAAAATCCTACGGGTACCATTCCCCCATGCTCCAGGGATGCTTCCTGGGGCGGGGGGGAGCTGTGCTGCTTTGCCGGCGGCCTCCCCCCCATCCCCCTGACGCCTTGGGGGAGGCGTGGGAGCCACAGTTGGGATGGGTACCATTGTCCCACACCCCCAACAGCCCTCGTGCTGGCATCTGGGGGGAGGGGGCGCTCTCTCCACTCCGGCCCTGGAAGGCAAGGCAGGGCCACAGACCTAGCACAGCTGTTTCAGCAGTGATGTCGTAAAAGCCAGCTTCTGTAAGGTTGCGAATTTACGCCACACTTTAACTTTTCATGGTTGGAATGGGGGGGGGGGGGAGTGTGGCTTATATTCGGGCCAATACGGTATCTTGCTTTAGAATTGTACATTTCCCACATACAGGGATGTGTAGCACACAACAAACGGGACCATCCAGTTGCAATCCTGATTTGCTAACTCTCTCTATATATATATCTAAAATACAGTGGTACCTCGAGTTACAAACGCCTCAGGTTACAAATGCTTCATGTTATAAACTCCGCTCACCTGGAAGAGTTACCTCGAGTTGAGAACTTTGCCCCAGGATGAGAACGGAAATCGTGTGCCAGCGGCGCAGCGGCAGCAAGAGGCCCCATTAGCAAAAGCACGCCTCTAGTTAAGAACAATTTAAGGTCAAGAACGGACCTCCGGAATGAAGTAAGTTCGTAACTAGAGGTACCACTGTAAACTGTACTCTTTGTATGGACAAAACGTTTCTGGGACAGCACAAAAGTTGTACATGTTCATAAAAAAGCAGACACAAAGCTATCACAAGTGCTAGAACTAACTCTACATACCTTCATTTGTACAGGCCAGAGGGCCAAGAGCAACATCACCGCTCTCTCTTTTTTTTTGGGGGGGGGAGTGAAGTTTGTCTCTGCCTCTGCAAAGGCTTTTTGGTTCAGAGGCATTATAACTGTACCGCAACAAAGAGCTGCCTTTTCTTGTCAGTCTTTTTTGCCTTTTCCTTTTTTAAAAACAACAACAAAAACAAGAAGTGATTCAAGGCAAGTTTTCCTAAGGAAATGTAAACTGATGCCCCACCCCTCAGCACACTTGCAGGAGTGAAATTTGCAAACACACAAACACACACACACAGCTGCAAAAGGTCTTGGACAGGCACAGGGGTCTTAGTGGGGGAAAGTCACACAACACCTGTTCAGAAACTGAGATGCAATTTGGTTTTAAAGTACCATCAGAGGCATTTAAGGGTTTGCTAAAACACAGTTTTATGCAAAACTACGTACTCTTGGTCTTCTACTCGGTATTAGTCAAAACTGGTTGAAGTTTCCAGAAGTGCCTAACGATCTCAATACATTAAAAGGGAAATGACTCACATAAGGCAGTTTCTTAAGATTTCAAAGTCCTACGCCTCTTTGAGTATCCAGTTTCAGAAGAATTTAAGGAGCTGTTTAAGGATTGAGAATTCTTTACCACTATGACACTGGACAACAAGTGATGATTAAAGCCATTCTGGTTTAGGAGGGGTGGGGATAATGCTATTCACAATTTTTCAAAATAGTGCAGAAGTCTCTTCTGACACACACACAAAAAGAACTCTTGTTCAGCTGTTAAAACTCTTAAAAGCCACCCAACTCACTGATATAGAAAAATAAAAGGATAAACATTATCCATCAATTTATATCGCATAATTTCTCTATACAGAACTTTGTTCAGCTAAAAGGCTCAATCTTTTACATTTTCAAAGAGAGGAAAGTCCAATCCACAAGAACTCTCTTTGCCCCTTGCCCCTCAGGGGCAGCCCTCAAAAGCATTTCAAGCCTTGTAGAACCCTGTACAAACTGGTCACAGTTATAAACTCCAAATAAAACTATAAATACTTGTTCAAGCCAAACAATCCTTGCACAATATGGTTTAACAAAAGCAGGGGGGAAGGTACAGAATCAATTTCTCTGGCATCTAAGAAAACACACACACACACACACACAGAGAGAGAGAGAGAGAGAGAGCAGTCCCCAGGGGTGAATCTACCAGAAACCTTTACACAGTCACATAAAGAGCCCTGGAGAATTCCAGCACCCCCACAAAGGGACTCTGCTGTCTCAGAGGTTCTGGGTTGCAGCTGCAGCACCAGGACACGTCAGCACGGCGTCCCTTTCTCCAGTTCACGCTTTGTAAGTGCATATTTGAAGAATTCATACACAGACCAGGAAATGGCAGTTGAAGGCATCTGGTATATCACCCTTGCCTGGACCCCCTTAAAATACCCAGCGATGCCCCCCAGCTGGTACACTGTCCTAAAGGCATTGGCCATTCCAGAGAGATGTCCGCTAACGTTCACAGAACTCAACACCATGTTCTCTTGCGTGTTGAGGAGAGTCTTGCAGACGTCCAGGGGAGTCGTGGCGGCAGCCGCCACAGCCCCAGCCACGGCCCCCGATATGATGTGCGTACTTGGATTGTACTGTCGGCAGGGGTTGATCTGCTCCTGCATGAACTCATAGGTCATGAAGTGAATGGCTTGGAAGGGGATATTCATGGTGAGCTGGGTGCTGTAGCTCCGGTAGAAGGCACCCATCCCTTCCGTCCGATGCACCGTCCGGATGCACTCCAGGACCGTCTTGTACGGAGAGTTGTACATCTGCATGCGCTGCTTCACCACTGGCTCAGTGGGCAGGAAGGCACAGCGAGGTGTTGGGTGTGGGGAAACAAAAGAAATAAGAAAAGCCAAATTAGATGCAATTCACAGATTTCAGCGGTGCGTACCAACTAATAACAGAATAGTAAATAATGGCCATTGTAATTTCCCAGATAATATATTTGAGGAAGACAAAGTCCCAAAAGTTTAATTTCAGAATTACAAGATCTGAAAAGTTTAACATTTTAAACTTGCAAAGCCAAATACACTAAAGTATCTGGCAGATTAAATATCAATCACCCAATCCACTGTCAAGTTTAAAGTAGATTTCATTTGGATTCTCAAGGCTGCCAAGCGGGGACATTTGTCAGTCACAAAAGTGTCTGTATCAGACAGAGGCCACATTCAGACCTTACCTTTACAGGACTAGGGTGCCACCTTAAACAGTCACGGCTTCCCCCAACAAATGCTGGGCACTGAGAGCTTTTAGGAGACCCCTATTCCCCTCACAGAGCTATTATTTCCAGCATGGTTTGACAATCAATGCCTCTTCACAGGGAACTCTGAGGACTGTAGCTCTGTGAGGGTAATAGGGGCTTAACAAACTACAGCTCCCAGAATTCTTGGATGGAAGCCGTGGCTGTTTAAAGTGGTATCATAGAACTTAAAAGCATGGCGTGATGGAAGCTGGAGTTGCCCTTTCTGAAACAAAACTAATGTAATTGCTCTAAATGTACCGTTTCAATTCCCAGGTGACCCTCGCAGAAATTTGGGAGTCATTTGCCAGTCAGTACTGACAATGCTAGGGACGCGGGTGGCGCTGTGGGTTAAACCACAGAGCCTAGGACTTGCCGATCAAAAGGTTGGTGGTTCGAATCCCCACGAAGGGGTGAGCTCCCATTGCTCAGTCCCTGCTCCTGCCAACCTAGCAGTTCGAAAGCACATCAAAGTGCAAGTAGATAAATAGGTACCGCTCCGGCGGGGAGGTAAACAGCATTTACGTGCGCTGCTCTGGTTCGCCAGAAGCCGCTTAGTCATGATGGCCACATGACCCGGAAGCTGTACGTCGGCTCCCTCAGCCAATAAAGCGAGATGAGCGCCGCAACCCCAGAGTCGGTCACGACTGGACTTAATGGTCAGGGGTCCCTTTACCCTTACCTTTTTACTGGCAATGCTGAACTGCCTGTGTCTCCCAATCTGCAACATTTCATTTACTTATTTGACTCCATTTGTGAATAGTTTCCCATAAAAACTCATGGGGGGGGGGAATCAACAATAAAACAGTTTAAAATGAAAAAAACAATTCAAAGCACTATGTAGGTCTTATGGGTTCCTGCCAATTTTAATTCTCCTTTCCTCCGCTCAACACCACGGAACTATTGATAGGCGAGGGCATTACCTTCAGCTGGATTCATAACACCATCATGGAGTAGGGTAGCTAAGCTCCCAGCCATTCCTGCACAAACATACAAAAAAGACAAGTCCCCTTTCACAAACCAATCCTCAACAATTCGCCTTTCCTTTTGCACACAAATGAGCTCTTGAATGCACAATACATAATCACCCTTATTTATGCAACATCATCAGGAATCACATTGCTCCTTTTAAAAAGAAAAAGAAAAACAGCCCCCACAACACTTTTATATAAAAAAGCCACAGTAGACATATGAAAGCAGTCACCATTTGCAAAAATACAGCGCAGCAACTTATAAGAGACCATCTGGGGGAAGAATGGTTCTTCTTTGGCAGTTCGTTCTTATGAAATTCATCTGTGCAGTTGGGCAAAGCAAGTCTGTGTTTTAAACTGTCTACCTGCCCATACTGACTTCCAGGTACACCTACCTATGACGAAGTTGTTATGAAAAAGTCGGCGGGGGGGGAGGGAGCAACCGCAATCTCAAACCAAAACACAAGAAGATAAACCTCAAAAGATACTCAACAAAAGACATATTCTTATTTGCACTCCCAATTTGCATTTCTGAATTAAGTCTTAACATATTTCAAATATGATACTGGATACGTAAAACATAACATTATTAAGATTATGTACAGCCATGACATGCTATTTAAAACACTTTTCTAAAGTGTCCCAATTGGATCAACTGAAAATAAATAAATCCTATTTGTTTCAGAACACTGTTGTTTTTTAAGTTTTTTTATCCCTCCATTATTCTTTTGTGGCTATGGCATCATGTTGTCATTCTGAGCAAGGGAAATATGCTAAGTGCTGCTCCCTTCAAACAATCCTTTAATGTGAGGGGAAAGGCAGGGGACAAATAAATATATAATCATAATGTTGGGGTATGAGAGAGATTCCCCAGCACTGAGAAGACACAGTTCATTAGGTTGTGACTGGCCACACAGCCAGCAATAGCTGACATGTCCCCTGAAATGGCCATGGGCAACTTTGTACCTGAAGAGACACTGGGTTGCATCCAAAGAGGGTCCTGTTCAGAATAGACCTACTGAAATTAATACACAAAGCTGACTTGGGTCCATTCATTTTAATGGGCCTACTCTAAGTTAGTTGAAAGCGACCCACTGTCTGCATCTGCTATATGCACTGGATTCTTTAAAACTGATTTCTGCATATTAAATAATATTTCAGAGGCACACTTTATATATATATATATATATATATTTAAAAAACACCCTGCATAATACTATACACATTGACTTGTATTTTAGACCACCAAGCCTGAAATACTGACTGCATTTAAATTGGATGTTTTTCTACATTAATCCATTAATCTGTGGTTACAAAGCCAGGCAGGTGCAAATTCAGAGAGCGAAGAATTTATTCCATGGGTTATTACTATAGTTCCCTCAAGACTGGGAATATCAGCACAGGCCCCAAATAAAACCTCCCAAAAGAAAGGTCAGATACCTCCAAATACTGGGGGACAAAGCAAGAACAAAGGCATTTGGCTGGCTAGACCAGAACGTAAGCTTCTGAAGATGACAGCCAAGAGAGGGAGGCAGGCAGGCAGGCAGACAAAGAGAATCGGGACCTTCTCCGCTTGGACTGCTCCTCCAGCCAACTTTATGCTATAGATCACTTGTTTTAGTGTTTTATAATTCTAAGCCACCTTGGCAACAGAGGCTGATTCCTTAGGGCAGAGGTTTTCAACCTTTTTGAGTCCATGGCTCCCTTGACCAACTACATTCTTTCTGCGGCTCCCCTGTGGGGCTCAGGAGTCCAGTTATGTCCCCCCTTGCCTGCAGAGCAGGCAGCCTCTCACCCCTTTTCAAACACCCGCCCTTGTGAAGTGTTCCCTCTCTGAGCTGCCCCTCCCCTGCCCCACAGGGGCCTGGGACTTGTCTGTCCATTCCCAACAGCAAGGGCTGGAGGACTGGCTGGCTGGGCTCCCTCACCCACTTGCTTGCTTACTCCAAGGCTGCCTCAGCTCCTGGCAACCAGACCCCCTGGCCAGCCCCAGAAGCACCATTCGCCTGGGAAGCTTGTAGCCAGGGCTACAGCCACAAACAGCTGTGCAAGCCTTTGGGAGGCAGAGATGCAAGAGGGCATCAGAGGAGGGAGGGAAGGAAAGAGGGACCCCTGAGCATCATTCAAGGTACCCCAGGGTGCCACGGCACACAGGTTGAAAACCACTGTCTTAGGGTGAACAGGGCCCTGCCCCACCAACCCGTCTGCCGTCAGCCAGCCCCCAACTAGCCTGCCTTTCTACTTGAAACCAGTCTAAGGGGTGGCCATGCCTGTCAGCTTCCTCCTCCTCCTCCTCCTCCTCCTCCTCCTCCTCCTCCCTGGTCTCAGTGTTGCGCTACAGAACTTAGCAGGGAGGCAGAGGATGGGGCAAAACTAGAGTGGCTCTGGCTACACTTACTGTTGATCTCCCTGCCTCCTGCCCTACAGTGTCCCAAAGGCACCAGCAACCACTGCATCTTTGGTGCCCTGGCAGAAAGGCAATATATAAATGCAATGGCTAGATTTAATAAGATTAGATACTGATTTAGAAGCAGAAGCAATTTGTCCCCCCCCCCAAAAAAAGCCCTAAGAACCTGCTTCCCTAGAGGGCTACCCAAGCTTGACCAACAAGTTGCTTCAAGTATCTGCTTCCTATGGCCCCAACCAGAGTTGCTCAGGGTCAAATGCTTCTCCAACATCTAACTTTTAGGGGCTCTGGAGCACTACGTAACTTCTGTATTCTTCATACACGAGACTAACACTGCTGATGCCTGTGGAAAACAGACAAGGAGTTGAATGCAGCAAGAGAGCGCTTAGGCGGCCACCGGCGGAGTCTTCCCAGCGTCTTTTTTCCAGAAGCAGAAATGCAGGCGGAAGATGCCAGAGCGCAAGAAAAAAGTACACCATTTGAGAGGCAAGGGACCAGGATGGCACCCTGGGTTGGTTATGTCAATATACCGTTGGCCAGGTGGCTGTTCCCTCCGTGGCGAATAATGTCACTGAAACTCCGTTTCATTTTCTCATAGCAGGCAAAGTACAGGGCATGCGCTGGGCCGGCTCCCACCACAGTCACGTTGATCCCTCGCAAGGGTCTCCAGAAGCCTTCCGTCTGGATCATCTTCTTCAGGGCCTCAAACACACTTCTGTACTGGGCTTTGGGGTCGGGCTGCAAACTCTGCATCCGGGTCTAGAAAGAAAGAATTGAAGAAGCATGAGGAAAGCAGCCCTTGATGGCCCCCAGGATTAAGTTGAGGGCACCAGGTTCTGCCACTGAGCTTTTTTATCTAATCCAATCTAATCTAATCTATCTATGCATTTTTGCACTCAAGTGCCACAAAGGCAGCCACACCGATAAAACAAAGCCATTACACTCAGCAGCAAAACAAAACAGAATAAAACTACTCAACTGACAGTGCATTTGAAAGGAAAAGCGCTACCTAGTCCACTTGAAAGAGGACTGCAACAGAGATTGCCATCTCTAGCTACCTTCCCAGTTAAACACAACATGGACCTGGGTGAATAAGAAAGGTTTTGCCTGGTGCCTAAAAACAGCCAGTGACTGTGCCAGGCATGCACTCCTGGGGGGAGCATTCCACAAACAGGGAGCTATCATGGAACAGGCCCCTTATTGAGTTGGCATATGAAGCCGGGACTCAGACAATGTCCAGGTTGGTTCATGCGGGGAGAGGCAGGCCTGGAGGAGCTATGAACTCCTAATCTGTGGAGACCCGTTTTAAAAATGAATAAATAAGTCAAGGAAACTTACACACAGGCTCCAACAGCGTGCCAGCAGGGGGCGCTATAACTCAGCCAAACAGGATAGCACTCTCTCCCCACAAAACCCGGACCCTGAGAACTTTATTGCTGTTACTCTCAATACAACAGAAGCTGCAAACGAGAACTGTATGTACTTGTCTCGCATGTCTCAGTAATGAGCACCCACTTTAAACAAGAGTAGAAATGAGTAGGACAAAGCAAGAGCCTTCTGCGGTTTCAGAGTCACATTATTCTGGGCCTGTCGTGCAAAAGCCAATTTTAATTTGTGCTGTAAAGATAATCATGCTGAGAAACGGTTTGGGGTAGAAGCAGCACAAGATCAAGTACCAGGGCAAAGTGACAAACTATAAATTAACATCATCAGATCTAGTTGGCACAGATATGAAATTATTGCTCCTCCAACAAAATGTGCAATCTTCACTCAAACTTCCCTCTTGTAAGATAGCAAATCTGGCACCATTTTAAAAATGGAATCTGGGGGAGTTCGGAAGTTTCAGATCCTTTAACTTGGCTTCTGTCCCAGGTAAAGTGGCCGAAAGCATGGCACTAAAGCTGGAATCATTAAAATGAAGAGCAGGCTTTGGCAAGGAAGAATCAGCACGACTTCCAAACAGGAAGCTTATCATACCTAGCATTCGTTGAGGCCACACCTTGATGAAAGCAAAAGATAAAAACCCCACGGCCCGCCTAATTACTATATATGAATTTTGGAAAAGACTGGAATATTATGAGAATTGAAATTTTATTTCCCCCCCCCACTTATATTGAACACATTTTGGGGGGAAACCCTGACACCCCCACCCAAGTATTTATATATGCCTACCTGGTTGAGAAACACCTGTCTAAAATCAGGGATTGTTACAGAGGAGCTCATCCCAACCTACACTCTGCACACACCCCAGAATTACATTATTATCATCATCATCATCATCATCATCATCACCACCACCACCACCATCATCATCAGTACTGTCATTATTTTGCTCAGCAGGTGGCAGTGCACTGAGCACAGAACACAGAGAAAAAGCAAGTCTGGGTGCTGACTGCATGTATCATGCACCAGTTACTGTCAGAGTAGGACCTGGGAGACCAGGGTCCGAATCCCCACTCAGCCGTGAAGCTCACTGGGTGCCCTTGCACCAGTTGCTCACTCTCTGCCTAACCTACAGGGATTAAATGAGGAGGGGGGGAAGCATGTATGCCACCTTGAGCTCCTTGGAGAAAAAGCTGCAGTGTAAATTAGCCCCAGAGAGCAAAAACAAATCCTTGTATTGTATTGTGGCATCCACAGTGACTCAGCAATCAAACCTATTGTTCTGGAGTGTCCTCTCTGTCCAGGCCTGAGCTCAAACATATGAAAATAATTGTGAGATTACAGCTAGCACACAAGCAAAGCCTAAAGTGTGATGCAGCTGCAAAAGGCAACAGGCACATGTGATTCGAAGCCATGGAATCAATGGTGTCACTTTATTCCACACTAGCTACACCTCCTCTGGCACACGATGTATCCCTCTGGTGCCACACTTTCTAAAAAAGTATAGTCCGGGGTGTCCAACCTGAGGCCCTTGAGTTGTTTCTGAACTTCAACTTCCACCAGCCCCAGCCGTCGTAGTCAGGGATGCTGGGAGTTGTGGTTCAGCACCATCTGGAGAGCTACAGGTTCCCCATTTCTGAAACAGAGAAAGTGGAAAGGGTTCAGGAAGAAGACAATGACGATGGTCAGAGGTATAAAACCAAGTCCTTAGATTGTGGAGGGTGGAAACATGATAGAACTCTTCAAGTCCTCCAACAGCGATCACACAGAAGAGGACACATCCGCACCATACATTTAAAGCACATCCATACCACTTTAACAGTTCATTTATCAAGGAGCTACAGTTTGCAGCAGCCTATAAACTACAGTTCCCAGGATTCTTTGAAGGAAAGCCATTCTCAAGTCCACCCACCTCACCCAACAACCCTATGATTCAAATGCTAATTATCGCATTCGTGCTTTTTGGAATCTGTGTCCGAGCGCATGATCTCAGGACAGCAAGACTCTGGGATGCAATTCAAGCTACTTGGCTGGAAGGAAGAACCAACGCTGCCAGTGCCGACTGGACTTGTCCCAACAGCCTAATGTCAGCCTGAGCAATGCAGATCACTGTCATTCTATGCAAATGCTCATTAGCTCTCGCTTCCCTGCTCATTAAACATGTCTGAAAATGTACCTGCCCTCAAAGCTTACAAGTTTTGTGTGCATGTGCTAATGATGTTCCACCAAGGTACAGCCAAAAGGTATACAGTCAGGCTGTGCCATGGTCTCAGGTGCTCCAGCTCTTCAGTGGCAAAGCTAGGAACTCACTAGCCAGCCAAGAAATCTCCACCTTGCTGTTTTAATTGCTTAAGGCAATGCTTAAGTCACCTGGATCGTTTCTACTGGTTCAGGCCTGGGCTGTTTAAGTTGCCGTGAAATCAAAGCAGAGGCCCAGCAAGTCTACTCAAGCCCCACAGAGCTGCTTGCTTGCGTCTCTCCTTTGAAGAACGGCATTCCAAGCTGGAGCACAAAACCACTCTGAGCAGCGGGACACCATCTCTCGCTCTGCAGTCTCACAGCAGCTCTGCCTCAGCGAGAAGAGGGGTTCCCACCACTTTGCCACTGTCAACAGCAAGGTGCAAATCCAGGCTTCCTTACTAACACAAGTACAGCAAATCCCACTTCAACACAACCACCTATTTTCAAGGATGAAAAAGGGATGCAATTCTAATCCCAGAAGATTGTCTCATTTGCTGCAAAGAAAGATGCAAGAGAAGAATTACAGCGGATAAACACCAATTTGCCAGCTGCCAAAAAACTTGAGATTGGCCTGTCATGTGATGAACACATAACCAGCCTTGGCACAGCCTTCCTAGAAGCAATTAAAGGAACTGTGTACTTATATCACATTTGCGTTTATATCACATTTGCATGTATTTATGTATTTATTCATTTATTCCATTTATCTCCCAACCTGACTCCCAAAGGGGCTTGGGCCAGCAATCTGGAAAGCAGACAAAAGCCATACCGATGCCTATGGGCTTCTCCAAGTCAATTTCAAGCAGTACTTTTTTCAGGGGGTACTTTAGGGTACACAGCACTGACACCTCTTTTTTGGTTGCTGTTAAAAAGTGTGGCACTTACTGTAACAACTTCTATTGTCTATTGTATGAGGCAAACATGCTTGTCATTAATGCCTCCCAAAGCAGGCAAAGTAGTTTTAGGAGACTGATCCTGAAGATCTTACACACACACTTATATTATTAATAATTGCTTGATAATAATATTGCAGAAAATAGATAGCATCTATAATGTTAGTTTCAGGTGTTGAGGTGCTCCTGAAAGGTCAGACTTCGGCTCTAGACTTTCCATGTCTTCCCCTGCCCTGTGGAACAGAATCCCTGTTGAGATATAAAGAGTGGGACACACTCTTTATACTTCCTGGAAACCACTGAAGATATTTTTGTTTCCAGAAGCGTTTCCTAACGTACGTGAAACCAACGTTATTATGGCACTTGTAAAAAAGGCTGCAGCCGGGGAGCAGCGTTGGGACCCCCAGAGAGCCACTGCCTGTCAGAAAAGTCAGTCCTGAGCTACAAGGTCCAATTGCCTGACTCTAGACAATCTCCTTTGGGGACCCACCTAAGGTCATATTGTCAAAGGAAAGAAAGAGACAAGGAAAGAAAGTTGTGCATCTCAAGGGCATAAAAAATAACACCCAACTTTAATAAGCACGTTTTCATACCCTGAAGTGCTCGAAACATTGGCCAACTTACATGATATCTTGCTGATGCAAAAGCCAGGACTGTAGCTCAGTGATAGAGCACCCTTGGCAATATATTTTCAAACTGTTGTCCTAGGACCATAGTGGGGTCTGCAAGCTCCATTTGGGTGTTCTTAAGCAGTTTTAATGTGCAGTTCTTTAAAAAATGGCTTGTGTTTATATCTGTCAAGCTGTCTTGGTTGGGGGGGGTCATTTTGAAGGGCAAAACAATTCTGTGCAGTAGTAACAGCAAATTTGCTCTTCCAAAGTGGATCCTATCTATCGGGGTAACATCACATGTGTGGGGCTGGTGGGTGAGAAATGGCCTCATGACTAGAGATTCCCGCTCCTGCCCCATACACCTCTAATGGCACAGTTTGCACGCAAGAAGGAGGTATCTGTGGGCTTTCAGGCACTCCATGATTCCTTGCTTCCCCTGCCCCTCAAAAGAGAACCCAGTGAGGACTGAGCATATTCAGTGCACTAAATATTGAAATTGGGGGCGGGGGCGGGGTGGAGAACAGAAAATCCAGGAATGGAGTATGGGCATGGCTGGCTGGAACCCTGAACTAGAGCCCTCCGCACCTCAGCGTCTTGCTCCAGGTCCCACTTGCAATTCATAACAAAACAAAATGCTGGACTCAGTAGACTTTTTGCCTGATCCAGGCAGTTGTGTATGCGTGAGAAGTGTTTGTGTATATAGCAGGAACAGCAGGCTCTGATATCTGCCTACATTTTCAGATCTGTCTTGCAGACAGGGGTGTCTTTTGTAATAGTGTAAACAAGCTGAAGGATTCATTTTACATAAACCTCCTTGTGACTAAACTGGGTGTGGTGCTCAAATATTTCAAAAATGTCCCTGCTCCATTTCCCCCTTTGCCTTTATCCCTTGGACCAGCTATCCCTGGAAAGTGATCTGGCTTTGTATGACGGGCTTAGTTAACAAGTTTTTGTTGTGAGTGTAAAAGGAAGCAAAGCCCAATACTCACAAATCCTCAAAATAAATCCATTCTTGGACTGGACCTCCCCCCCCCCAAAAAAAAACTGGCCCTAAGACATCTTACATAATTCTGTTGTTGCCTTTATATCTGTCAGACCATGATAAACCTGGTAATTGTGGCTTCACTTTTTATTTTATCTAAAAGGGCAGTCCATTCACTTGCAAAACATACTTTCTGCTTTGAAGGGAACTGTGACACTTAGCAGCCCTGCTCAGCTGCTCTGACTTCATCACACGTAACCCATATGACTGCAAGCCTTCACAGTCATAGGCGGAGGGTTTTTTAAGCTTTTAGGACGAAAGTGATTCTCAACTTCATGCCCGATTTCAATACAATTACGGAATAAGAGAATGCAGACCAACAGACACTGGAAGAGCATAAAGCATAGCTGTACCTTTCTGCCACTCATCAGTGTTAGAAACTCAGATATATAAGCTAGGTGCCAAATGGCTCCTTAAACCAAGGTTACAGTCGCCAAAACAGATTGCCTAGTTGCCATTTTGGGGCCAGACAGCTAAGTCTTGTTTTTCAAATGAGTGGCTGTCACCTGGCTTGTTCAGATGACAATCTTGAGCTAGGTTAAGAACTTTGAGAACTTAAGGAAGAAAAGTCACTTTATCCACATATATATTGGCTGATTCCTACCTCTTTTTGTTAATGGTGGCATGCAGTGCTATTTTTCTAGAAAAAGTGGTGCCAGAACTCACCCTGAATGCGTCCCTCATCCTCTTAGAATAGCAATGGTGCCTACCTGAGAGGTGCTAGAACTCACCTGAGAGATGCCAAAACTGAGTTCATGAGTTCCAGCTGAAAAAGCCCTAGGCATGGACCATTCATAACGTAAGAACATTCTTCATAACTGCAAGCAGGGCACTGGGGCGGAGTAAGTGAAGTACAAGCTACAACAATTGACTATAACGTTGTTCAGCGCTCCTGTTCCAGCTGTACAGAAAAAGCATTTTGGTTCCTGAAATTCATTCTGATTGTGCATATAAAATATAACTGACATAATTCTACAGGATGTGGTATTAGTGTGTGAAACCTGTCCAGATCCAAGGAGTCCCAGGCATGCACCCCTAGATGGTGGAGATATCAGACAACATCCTGGCGCCCGGGCATCTTCACTTGGTCGCAAGCGGCTAATAATTTCAAACACTCCTTCAAGGCGTATAGTACAAAACGCCCCTGGGTGAAGAACAAAGAAGAGTGCCTGGGAAATAACATCATGAGGTACCTGTTAATACTGGCTTGGTAAGGAATCACATTGGTGCACACTCTTGCAAACCAGCTTTCTGCACGCAAGGGGGTGGGAAGGGTTTTCCACTCGTCTTGGACAAGCCATTCTTTGGCAATGGAAACAAAATCCTGACAGTTCCCATTTGCACACACTCTCCAGCCACTTGAATCAGCACCAAAAAAAATCTCTCCAAGCTGAGCATCATATGAACATCTGAAATGGCCTTACACTCAGACCACGAGTCCACCCAGACCAGGACTTCCTGGTATTATAAAATTAATTTTGTAAAGAAATGCACAGCATCCCATTCCTCACAGTGGCCAACCAGATGCCTCAATGGTGAACGGACAAATAGGTCATGAACAGAACAGCATTCTGCCACTGATGTTCCCATGCAGTAACCTTCATTCGCAGGAAGGCCACCCTTGATCTTGATGGCAACATATAGCTCTCATGGCTGGTTGGCTTTGGCAGCCTTATTCTCCACAGCAAGAACCCTCGACGAAGATCATCACATGAGATAAACGCCGAAGGGCTGTAGATATATTGTAAAGGCCCTGGGCTGTATCCCATGCTGATCATACTCAGACCCACTGAAATTTGCAGACATGGCTAACCTAGGTCCAAGTATTCAATGGGTCTCCTCTTGAGTAGATGGGGCTCCTCAACCTGGGAAGGTGGCCCATTTAGAAGAAGAAAAACTCTGGTCCTAAATCTCCACTGCCTTGTGGAACATCTTCAGGAGAAGAAAGGCTAAGGGGCAAAC
The DNA here is from genome assembly GCF_964106645.2 of Podarcis pityusensis. Taxonomy (NCBI): domain Eukaryota; kingdom Metazoa; phylum Chordata; class Lepidosauria; order Squamata; family Lacertidae; genus Podarcis; species Podarcis pityusensis. Next base: position 42,613,333 of record NC_138040.1, read on the forward strand.
CCTACACAAATCTGAAATGGAGTCCGTCAGATGGTTGGATGGCACCTTGTACTCCTCCTTCCAGCAACTCCTGCACTGACTGCTACTCCTCACTGTCTCAGGTAAAGATACGGTACCTTTTTGTGTCCCTCGCAAGGCATCCAATCCATTGGATCCCCACAGTTCCTGTCCAACAGCTCTGGAATTTTATGCCTCTGTTTAGATCAGGGTTTCCCAAACTTCTGAGTTCACTGATCCCTTTATGAGCTTATAAAATCGTTATTAACTGCAACCCAAATTCTTGGGAATGTAAATGAAATACAATCAAGAAAAATCAATATATAACCAACATTTATCTATCAATCACCATTCCCAGGAATCATAAAAAAAAAGTTTAAAGGAATATTGTTGCGCTGTGGAATCATCTTATTAAATTTATAAGTTCCTCAATGGCAACAGCAATGCACTCTATACATGCCCATATTTCTGGGGCTCATAGTTCCTAATTAAATTTTTCACTCTGTACCTCATAAACGCCTTTTCTAATCCTAGGCCTCCTCACCCTCTTCACAGACCCAAAACCCCAGGGAGAGGGGAGGGGAATATCTACCTGGAAACACTGGTTTAGATTGCAACCCACACTGTTATTATGCCCATGAATCCAGGATCTGTGTTACCCATCAGATTTATCAGTTCAGAAGCCAACATGAAGCATATGCAGGGCCAGCCCAAGATATTTTGCTGCTTCAGGTGAGGAACAAGATAGTAGTAGTAGCAATAGTAGTAGTAGTGGTAGTAGTAGTAATTTATTTATACCCCACCCATCTGTCTGGGTTTCCCCAGCCTCTCTGGGTGGCTCCCAACAGAATATAAAAAATGTAATAAAACATCACACATTAAAAACTTCCCTAAACAGGGCTGCGTTCAGATGTCTTCTAAAAGTCAGATAGTAGTTTATTTCCTTGACATCTGGTGGGAGGGCATTCCACAGGGCAGGCGCCACTACCAAGAAGGCCCTCTGCCTGGTTCCCTGTAACTTTGCTTCTCAGAGAGGAAACCGCCAGAAGGCCCTCGGAGCTGGACCTCAGCGTCCGGGCAGAACGATGGGGGTGGAGACGCTCCTTCAGGTATACTGGGCTGAGGCCGTTTAGTGCTTTAAAGGTCAGCACTAACCCTTTGAATTGTGCTCAGAAACATACTGGGAGACAATGTAGGACTTTAAGGACCGGTGTTATATGGTACCTCCTACTCCTTGGCTTACATGTTCAGAAGCTGACTGGACTAGCAATCATGGCAATTCTGGCCACCACAAATGAGAGCAGTAGGCAAGTTTGGAGGGTGCACAGCACATGCAGCCATCTTTCCACTACCTTGCTGCCACTTCCTGCCCTCCTGCCCAGCATCTGATGCCTGAAGGAGCTGACTCCCTCTGCCTAATGGTAGTACTGGCCTTGGACAGGCCTCAAAATAAAAAAGCATCTGGAATCTACATTGCAGTAGCAAAGCACATATGACTAAGATCTATGAACGCTGGCCCTGGCATGCCTGTCTATGGAGAGATGCCACTAAAATGCTATTCTAGTAAAACGCAACCAAAGCAATCCCTTTTAATGGTGAACTTTAGTTTCCATTTAGCTTCCTGCAGACTATTTTGAGACATTGCATTCTGAGATTTACATTCCTAGCACAAAGCTGCACTGGAAAACAAAACATGTCACAAGGCTTTGCTATTGAATCCCCTTTGGCTATGTCAATAAAAGCTAAAATAAAGATGTCTTGCAAGTGTGGACCATGAAGCAGAACCAGTAGCAGCTTGTGCTTGCCCAAGAACGGGAAATGCATGCAACTGCAGCCTGTGTGAAAATGGGGCTAGAGGGAAGCGCTGCATTT